>NC_134690.1:219244765-220444765 GCF_050947455.1 Rhinoderma darwinii | reverse complement strand
ATCCCAGGAGGGGAAGGGGCAGGCTTGGCTGCTAACTGGACTGGTGACCTGTAAGCGCTCCCCCGTATAACGCTCAGCTCAGAAGTGGCTTACAGTGGCAACCTGTCTCTCTATAATACCCGATTCACTAAGTAGTCTCCCTAAAAACGAGTGGGCACAAGCTGGGACCATGAATAAAAAGAAGCTAGTCAACATGACGATGGTGCAAATACAGGGGCTTTACATCTCTTCTCCTGGACAATGTCAGCTAACTAATGGCAATGTGCCACTCCCCAGCCAATCAGAAGACTTGGTTAGTCCCAATAAGTACGGTGCCAAAAGATCCACTTCCTCCTCTCCTAATAGTGCACAAGAAAGCACACTGAAAATCCTTCGTGGCCTCAGAAATGGTCATTACCTCCTGATATGCTTGGCCTGACTGACATTCCTGATCTATAATAAAGGGGATGCACACACGGCACCACAGCATCTCTGGTGATTTGGATAGATTTATCTCTTACATTGAAGCTAATAGGGATGAATTAGCTGATCATATTGAGCTCAGAATGAGAGAGCACGCTAAAGCGCAAAATGAGCACATTGATGCACATACAGTACTGAGCTTACGAAGGTAGTAAAAGGCTGAAAGCTAAATTCATGGACCAAGATAAATAATATTAAAATAAGAGGATATTATTTACAGTCGGAGGAGGTGTTTAGGAGAGGGGATAACGGCAATTAACTTTTTATAGCAGCGGCTAGTGAGGGATAAGTAAAGTTCAATAGGTGAAATGCTGGTGACAGGTTCCCTTTAAAGGGAATGTGTTGTCAGAAAAACATGTTGTTTTTTTTTTAATTAAACATTTAGTGTGTAGGTGATTAAACATTGTTCAAATTTTTTTTATTTTTTTCACGAGTCAGGAAATATTATAAATTAATTCTAATTTATAATATTTCCCATTGCTGGTCACTAGATGGAGCTATTCCCAAAATTGCAGCATTGCAAAATTGGGTAAAAAGCCCTCGCTCTAGTGAGCTCTCAGCATCCCCCCCTCCTTTATCCTGGCTAGTGCCGGGATAAACGAGGGGTTTGAACGGTCTAACCTCCTACACTGTGTGTCGCCATTTTTTGAGCTAACACACAGTGTAGTAGGTTTACATACAGTAGTAAACGTACACAAACACGAACATACATTGAAATCTCTTACCTGCTCCTGCCGCCGCGGCTCCCTCCGGCCCGTCCGCTCCGTCTGCTGCCGCTGGTCCAAGTGCACAAGTCCGGAAGCCGCGACCGGAAGTAGTAATATTACTGTCCGGCTGCGACTTCCGGTCCACAGGAAAATGGCGCCGGACGGCGCCAATTTCAGGTTGGACTGTGTGGGAGCGGCGCATGCGCAGTTCCCACACAGACGGCGTACACAGAAGTGGATGGGACGGGACCCGTTCGCAGTCTCTATGGGACTGTGGCTGCCGTATTCCATGTCTGTATGTGTCGTTAATCGACACATACAGAAATGGAACAAAAAATGGCAGCCCCCATAGAGAAGAAAAAGTGTAAAAATAAGAAAAAGTAAAACACAAACACACAAATAAATATAAACGTTTTTAATAAAGCACTAACATCTTTAACATATTAAAAAAAAAATTGTGATGACACTGTTCCTTTAAGGTCCTTATATTGGTTTCAGTAATGGCTGCCTCATTATAAGATTTGCAATCTACAGGGTCATCGACTCTGCATAGGAGTCGAGGAGGAGAGGACACTAACCTGTAATCAGCATTGAGATGCAGAGAAAAATTTTCTGCAGAGCTTGGTGGATTTGTTGGGAGGTGCACTAGCCTAATGAAGAGGTAAGTTGGCGCTGTGAGAGCATCCCACCAAGGAATAGTAGGTTGTAGGTTTTACTGACACCATTTTATTGGTTTTTCTTTACTGATTGTTGTGAGCAACCTTGGCTTAACAGTCTCTCTGGATATTAGGGAGCCAAATGTTTGGCAATATGAGCCTGCTATGAGACTATTTAGTTCAAACAGGGAGCGGAGCATGGACTCACATGACCACTCTCCTCGGTATCCGGCCATGGCCCTCCACTAGTATTTATTTCACTAAGGATCTGGTGACACAAACCTAGATGTGTCAAGGGTCAATGCACTCAGCACACACAGTTTTTTTAAGTTGGGTAGATTTTGGGGTTATTACACCTGTATGATATATGTATCTAAATAATATCCTTTTTCAAAGTATTGGAAAACTGTTTTGAATGTGGTAGTGTGATTGTTTTAAAATACTTCATATTTTGTTTGCGGGTTATAAATCTTGTCTGGCACTGTATTTTCTTTAAAATTTGGGGGGGGGGGGGGTTGTGGTTCTTTCACCCTACTAATGGGAGACTTTTAGGTGCAAAGTACTTTTTTCCATCAAACATTTTTAGTGAAAGGGTTTAACATTATATGGACTCATTTTTTATTTAATTAATAAAATTATTATTTTATTTTTATGGTTATAAAAACAGTAGCAAAGAAGATTTATATATACGGAGGTATATACAAGTTTTAGAGGAATACTGTGATTATATAAAACTCGCAACTTTACTCCAGAAATATTGCATTTTTCAACCATTAAGTCATTAAAGGGGACTTGTCATTCACATTATGCTGCCCTCACTGAATAGCAATGTAGTGAGAGCCATGCTTATTCTAGCAGTTTTTCACTTATCTGCTAAAGTGAAAAAAAAATTCTGAGGACCTTACTGCACATGAAGAGCCCAGGCAGCATCTGCAGAAATGACTCCAGGGGTCATGAGGTTAGGTGATCGACTAAGGCTATCAAGTCAGTTCACCCTGTGTTCCCAATTGTAAAAGGCGTACGGCCGTCAGAGACAAGACACCGACAGTCGGGGTCTTATGGAGTCTAAAGGACATTCCCTCAGCCCTCTTCTTTTATTGTTTAGCAAAGTGGGAGGGCATTTTAGAGCATCATTTGACACAACACCTATCATTCGACATCAGTTGGGCGATGATCACCAATCATAATATGAAAAAAGAACTAAAAGATAAGCAAAATATGCTAGTATGATACACGCAGATATGTCCCTGAAATGGTCAAGGAGATGCTCCTAACCCCCTCCTTGAGGAACCAGCCAAAACTAGTTTTCACTGCTTAACCCCTTAAGGTCTAAGCCTATTTTGGCCTTGTGGACACAGCCGATTTTTGCACATCTGATATGTGTTACTTTATGTGGTAATAACTCCAGAATGCTTTTGCTTATCCAAGCGATTCTCGTGACATGTTGTACTTTATGATACTGAAAAAAATTTGTCGTTAAATTCAATATTTATTTGTAAAAAACACCAAAATTTAGAGAAAATTTGCAAAAATCTGCATTTTTCTAAATTGTAATGTATCTGCTTGTAAAACGGATAGCAATACCACACAAAATAGTTACTAGTTAACATTTCCTATATGTCTACTTTATGTTTGCATCGTTTTTTTGAACGTGCTTTTATTTTTCTAGGACGTTACAAGGCTTAGAACTTTAGCAGCAATTTCTCGCATTTTCAAGAAAATTTCAAAAGGCTATTTTTTCAGGGACCAGTTCAGTTGTGAAGTGGCTTTGAGGGCCTTATATATTAGAAACACCCTATAAAACACCCCATTTTAAAAACTGCACACCTCAAAGTATTCACAACAGCATTCAGAAATTATTTTAACCCTTTAGGCATTTCACAAGAAATAAAGCAAAGTAGAGGTGAAATTTACAAATTTAAATTTTTTTTTTACGAAATTCATTTGTAATACAGTTTTTTCTGTACCACAGAAGGTTTTACCAGAGAAATGCAACTCAATATTTATTGCCCAGATTCTGCAATTTTTAGAAATATCCCACATGTGGTCCTAGTGCGGTAAAGGACCGAAACACCTTCCTCAGAAGCAAAGGAGCACCTAGTGGATTTTGGGGCCTCTATTTTATTAGAATATATTTTAGGCACCATGTCAGGTTTGAAGAGGTCTTGTGGTGCCAAAACAGTGGAAACCCCCCAAAAGTGACCCCATCTTGGAAACTACACCCCTCAAGGAATTTTTCTAGGGGTATAGTTAGCATTTTTAGCCCACAGGTTTTTTGCTAAATTTATTGGAACTGGTCTGTGAAAATGAAAATCTACTTTTTTTCTGAAAAAACATACGATCTTTTTATTTTTACAAGGAATAAAGGAGAAAAAGCACCCCAACATTTTTAAAGCAATGTCTCCCGATTACGGCAATACCCCATATGTGGTAATAAACGGCTGTTTGGACCCACGGCAGGGCTCAGAAGGGAACGAGGGCCATTTGGATTTTGGAGCGCAGATTTTGCTGGAATGGTTTTCGGTGCCATGTCGTGTTTGCAAAGCCCTGGAGGGACCATAACAGTGGAAACTCCCCAAAAGTGACCCCATTTTGGAAACTACACCCCTCAAGTAATTTTTCTAGGGGTATAGTTAGCATTTTGACCCTACACGGTTTTTGCTGAATCTGAATTATGCCGTGAAATTGAAAATCTAAATTTTTCTAATAAAATGTAGTTTTAGCTCAGATTTTTTCATTTTTACAACAGATACAGGAGAAAAAACACCCCAATATTTGTAAAGCAAACTCTTCTGAGCACAGCAATACCCCATATGTGGTAATAAACTTCTGTTTGGACACATGGCGGAAGTTAGAAAGGACGGAGCGCCATTTGACTTTTAGAGCTCAAGTTTTGCTGGAATGGTTTGCGGCCCCATGTCACATTTGCAAAGCTACTGAGGGGCCAAAATAGTGCAAACCCAGCAAAAGTGACCCCATTTGGGAAACTATACCCCTCATGGAATTTATCTAGCGGTATAGTGAGCATTTTGACCCCACAGTTTTTTTGCTGAATTATTGGGATTATGCAGTGAAAATGAAAATCTACATTCTTTCCACTAAAATGTTGAATTGTTTTCATTTTCACAAGGAATAAAGGAGAAAAAGTGCCCCAATAATTGTAAATAAATTTCTCCCGAGTACGGCAATACCCCATATGTGGTTATAAACTGCTGCTTGGATACACCGCAGGGCTCAGAATGGCAGGAGTGCTACTTGGCATGTAGATTTTGGTTGATTGTTTTTTGGGCGCCATGTCGCATTTGCAGAGCCCCTCTGGTACCCGTACAGTAGAAACCCCTGAGAAGTGACTCCATTTTGGAAACTTTACCCTTCAGGGTAATCATCTAGGGGTGTACTGAGCATTTTGATCCCACAGGTGTTTCATAGATTGTATTAGAATCAGGCAGTGAAAATGAAAAAAAAAATGTTTCCAAAAAATATGTCGTTTTGCACCCAATTTTTTTCCCCACAAGGGGTAATAGGAGAAAAAACAACACATAATTTGTTACCCAATTTCTCCCGAGTACGGCAATACCCAATGTGAGGCCCTAAACTGCTGTTTGGGCACATGGCAGAGCTCAAAATGGAAGGAGTGCCATGTGGCTTTTAGAGCACAGATTTTGCTGGACTGGTGTAGGGGCGCCATGTCACATTTGCAGAGCTCCCTTAGGTACCAGAGTAGAGTGTAAAACCCATAGAAGTGACCCCATTTGGTAAACTACACCCCTCAAGGCATTTATCATTTGCCTGGACATATGACAGGGCTTAGGAGTGAAAGGCGCATGTGAGACCTATTTTGGTGATTTTCACAGCATTAGCCCACAACGGCAGGGCTCTGGGGTAAAATAGTAAAACAAACCCCCAAGTAGTGACCCCCATTTTGGAAACTTCACCCCTGAAGGCATTTTATTAACGGGTGTAGTGAGCATTTTGACCACACAGGTTGTTTTTTTTTTTATATTAGAAATGAATGCTCAGTGGATGGTGCAAAGTGAAAATTGCAAATTTCCACAGGTATGTGCCATCTTAGTGCACAATATTTTGTGCCCAGTTCGTGCCACTGAAGACAAATACCTCAAACTGTTAAGCGGGTTCTCCCGGGTATGGCGATGCCATATATGTGGACGTACACTGCTGCTTGGGCACGCTTCAGGGCGCACCATTTGGCTTTTGGAGCGTGGATTTTGCTCGCTAGTTGTTTTGTTTGGGGTTTTGCTGGTATTTCAGTTATGATGTGGGGGCATATGTAAGCTGTGCGGAGAACATCAGGGGTATAATAAGAGGGTATAATAATGGGGTAAATAAATAATTATCCACAGATATGTGGCCGGTGTCGCACTGATAAATGGCGCCCGATCTTATCCGCTTTTGGACACTATGCACATTTTGCATCGCCATATTCTGAGAGCCAAAACGTCTTTATTTTTTCTCCCCCGGAGCTTATTTGTTGCGGGACAATCTGTAGATTTCATTGGTACCATTTTGGGGTACATGCGATTTTTTGATCACTTTGTATTTCATTTTTTTGGCAAGCCAGGTGACCAAAAACCTGCAATTCTGATGATTTTTATTATTAATTTTTTTACGGCGTTCGCCATGCGCTATGAATGACAATTTTACGTTATTCTGCGGGTCGGTACGATTACGGCGATACTATATATATATAGTTTTTCTTATGTTTTGCAGCGTCTGCACGATAAAATCACTTTTGTTTCAAATAATATATTTTTGGTGTCACTATATTCTGAGAGCGATAACTTTTTTATTTTTCCGTCAAAAAAGCGGTGGGAGAGCTTGTTTTTTGCGGGACGGGCTGCGTTTTTTAATGGTATAATTTTGGGGTACATGCAACTTTTAGATCCCTTTTTTTATTCTGTTTTGCGAGGGGTAGTGACTAACAAACAGTGATTCTGGAATAGTTTTTTATTTAATTTTTTTACGGTGTTCACCGTACGGGTAAAATAGCATGATATTTTTATAGTTTGGGTCATTACGGATGCGGGGATACCACCTATGTGTACTTTTTTTTATGTCTTTTGGTTTTTCCTATAATAAAAGACTTATTATAGGAAAAAAGGCTGTTATAGTGTTTTTTAACATGAAACGTATTTTTTTTTACTTTTTTACAACATTTTTATTAACTTCTTTTAACTTTTTCTTTTTTCCCACTAGGGAACTTGAAGGCATGAAGCCCTGATCGCTATTCTAATACACTGCACTACCTACATAGTGCAGTGTATTAGAGCTGTCAGCTATTCACTGACAGCAAGCCTATTAGGCTTCGCCTCCCGGCGGGGCCTAATAGGCTTCCGTACTAGGAAGCGATTGTTAGGCTATGGTTGCCATAGCAACCATCGGAACACCCGCGGGTGCCGATGGTTGTCATTAGCAACCATAGGGTACGATCTAATCACTTAGATGCAGCGATAGCTGCATCTAAGGGGTTAATCGGCCGGATCGGAGCCTTGCTCCGGTCCTGGCCGTTAGGGCACGATGTCAGCTGTGACAAACAGCTGACACCCGCGCCCGTGGCAACCATCGTGGTTGTCGACAGGCTACAAGCCACTTCGATGCATCGATCACGTTTATCGATGCATCGAAGGGGTTAATCGGCGGGATCGGAGCCTAGCTCCGGTCCTGGCCATTGCAGAGGGGCATCGGACAGCTGATTGCCAGCGGTGATAACGCTGGCTCAGCTTCTGAGCCAGCGTCATCACATACACACGTCATAGAGCTGTGATTGGTCAGTCTGCTTTGACTGACCAATCACAGCGATCGCCGGCAGGAGACCGCTGTGAATGGTCCCCTGGCGTCTTACTGTGCTGATCAACTGTCATAAACAGTTGACGGCACAGTTCTGTCACCTTGTCCTTTGACAGGGTGACAGTTTTTAGCCAGGACGCACCGGTACGTCCCTGTGGCTTAAAGCACTTCAATGCAGGACGTACCGGTGCGTCCTGGTGCGCTAAGGGGTTAATACTTGTGTTTGCACTAACCAAACGGAACTTTAATGACCCTTTTAGCACATTAAGTACAATAGAAACACATCTTTATTACTACAACAGGGAGACATCCAGTGGCACATTAAGTAGACCATAGGCCCTGGGCTGTTACCCAAACTTGAGCCCTCCTTCTCCACCGTGATCCCTGCCTATAGTTAACACCACTTTCTGTGCGAACATTGACAAATAGGTGTTACGATTCCTATTGTCAAAGGGCTATGCCCCTGCATACTGACAGTCTCCAAACATCATTGACAATATTACATACTCCTGACAAGAGGAATAGTAATACCCATTTCTTTATTAGTCCTTGGCTACGCTTTTTGTGGAATACAAGCATTTCCTATAACAGTCATGTCAGGAGAGGTGACAGATTCTCTATATATCCTGCGAAATAAAGGTGAAATCTTCTCAGATTCTAGTCATTATTTTTTTATTTTCTTCTCCATCCGGTCCAGACCTCATGAAGACTTCTCCCAGCCATGACCCATTTCTGAAGAATTTCCACACAGATGTCATCAGCTCCTCACTTTTCCAACATGTTCGTACCTATAAATTAAGATAAAATTCTCAGGGGAGCCACACAATGCCCCTAAATATAATAGCATTATACATTGTGCCCCTGAATATAATAGTACCATACAGTTTGCCCCTGAATATAGTAGTAGCATACACTGTGCCCTTGAAAACAATTGTCACACACTGTAAAGTAAAGCACCACACACACAGCGCCCCTGTATATAGTGCCACTCACAATGCCCACTATAGATAGCACCCTCACCGTGCCCCCTGAAGTGTCATACACATTGCCCTCTTTAGATAGTACCTACACACCCTGTAGATAGTGCTACTCACAATGCCCCTTGTAGATAATGCCACTCAAAATGCCCCCTGTAGAAAGTGACATTCACAATGCCCCTTGTAGATAGTGCCCCATAGGGCCCCCTATAGATAGTGCTACCAACACTGCCCACTGGAAGAAAAAAAATGACATGCGCACATGTCCCCGATCTCACGCCGTCCTCCAGCAACGTAGACCTGGTCTCTTCGGACCCGGCCTCATCCAGCGGAATTACACAGGCGGTTATGTAATCACGCCGCCTGCATCATTGGTAAAGTGCCAAATGACGGGGCAGGGAACTAATAGTTACTGTGCCTTGCTAGCACTAGACTGATAAATCGTACCCGCGTCCTAGAGACGCACATAAAATTGAATGCCGGGGACCGGTTCTAGGTCCCACTTTTCCTCGGTTCTCTGAATTGGCTGTAATTTTGACAACCGGTTGGGGATAACCATGGCGAACTGTCCGGCATCCACTCATGCGTGGGCCCCCTGGATGATCTGCCATTCGAGACATTTGTTAGTCAGCGGAGAGGGGGCAAGGCTAGCAGCCACTCATGAATGCATCAGACTCATCTCTGCCCGGGCAGATTAGCAGATAGGTGACAGACCACTGAAATCAATGTGCTGTCATTAGATTATGTTGCCCTTATTGAGGAAAACTTAATGTGCCTGACAGGCTCTCTTCATAATTGGCAATATCATAATCTATTCCCCATAGAGGAACTGCTTCTATGACCTTGCAATAGTAAAATAATTATTGTTGTGGTTCTTGGTCTTCTGTGTCTCTGGTCTTCTACATAGCTTTTTTATGATGGTACGTAACTGGTCATATTGTCATGTCACAACACCAAATAGCATTTTAGTCATGATGTTACATAAAGCCACACCATTAAGATGATGGTGCATTAAAAGACCTAGACAAAAGTAATTAAAAACGACATTTCAGTGTATTATGGCTCCTTTGCGCCCCACACTGCAACATGTGAATACACTCCATAGAAACAAAAAGTAAGAATAGGATGTTATATACTTGGAGTATGTCTTTGTACATTCCATTTTATATAGTGACAATTCATGTGGAAATATTATTAAATCACGCTGTCTACAAATGTAAACAGTGTATTTATATATATAAGTACAAAAGTTCATATCAAAGATAGCATTTTTATAAAGATTTGATAAAGACATCATATTTTTAATTACAGACTGGTACTTTGCACGATTGGAAATATACATAAATACACTTTTCAGTGGGCGGATCTAATTTCCTTGGCTCTGGACATTAGAAAAAAAACCGACATTTCTTGGCTACAAAAGCATGGCATATTTAATCATCAGTTTAATCTCCCTGGATAGTGTAAAGATTAGAAAAAGATTGAAAAGAGCGTTTTTTTTTTGTTTTTTTTAATCATTCCACTTTTTGGGAAAATGCCTATAGTCTTGTAATTTTATTCAAATCAGTTTTCATTTATTTTATTTTGTCCAAAGACAATATGGTATTTTCTTTGGTTGCATCATATGTTAGAACGGGAACCGTTCTAATTCTTCATACTGTTTCATGTCTGTGCAATATGTGTTAAATTGCTGCAATCCAATACAATTTCATCACTTAGCCAACAAATCATTATGTATCTCAACATATTTATACAACTATAAAAGCATAAATTTAAACTGCATAATGCCTAGTTTTGTGCGATACACAAATTGTAACCATATTATTATAAGAACATATTTTTGTAATACAAATGTGATGTAATTTTGTAAGATGTAACAGTTCTAAAGCATGAATGTACTTACTGGGTGAATGATACAAGCTCAATTCTAAATTCAAGTTTCAACATGTCAAAGATTTCCATTCTTTAAAAGCATATTTTATGTTAAAAATCAATCTTCCCTTAAACTATAAAAGCCAAATAACTATGTTTTTGAAAAATAATAATTTAACTTATATTAAATCAAACTAAGTTATATAGTTAATGGTTGTAAAAATATAAAGGCTTGTCAAATTTATTAATCATTTCTTATTAAAGGAAATAAAGCTTCTAATGTTGATATCTAGAAAAAATTACATATACGCTATTAAAAAAACAAAAAACACTTGAAAAAAAAGAATACTCTAACTTCTATAAAGCATAAATCCTTCCAAATAAAGAAAGATTGATTGTGCTCCTGATACCTTATGTGTAGTAAGGATGTGCAGGAAGTAGCTATCTGACAGCCAAAAAGTCCATCCCCTCTCAGCACTCCGTGGCAGTCAGTAACAGTGAGGGTATGTGCACACACAAAATAAAAAATGTCTGAAAATACGGAGCTGTTTTCAAGGGAAAACAGCTCCTGGTTTTTAGCCTTTTTTAAGCAAACGGGCATTTCTGGAGCAGTTTTTCTATAGAGTCAATGAAAAACGGCACCAAAAACGGCCGTGTAAAAAAACGCTGCATCGGAACAGAACACCGTTTTTGCCATTGAAATCAATGGGCAGATGTTTGGAGGCGTTCTGCTGCCGAAAATAAGCTGTGTGAACATACCACAAGGCTGGGTTCACACAGATTTTTTTGCAGGCGGAAAATCTGCCTCAAAATTCCATTTGGAATTTTGAGGCAGATTTTCCTCTGCCTGCACTCCGATTTTCGCTGCGTTTTTCACCTGCGGCCATTGATCGCCGTGGGAAAAAACACCACAAAATACGCTTTCTCTGCCTCCCATTAATGTCAATGGGAGGTCAGAGATGTAAACGCCCGAAGATAGGGCATGTCCCTTCTTTCTCCCGCGAGCTGGTTTTACCGCTCGAGGGAAAAAACGGCCTCCGCCTCCCAATGATATCAATGGGTGGCATTTTCGGATGTTTTTCGGCGCATTTTGCGGCGTGGTTTCCGCGCCAAAAAACTTGTCAAAAAACAAAGTGAGAATTCTTATATCTAGTACTGTGCACAAATATGCTTGATTTATTCTATTCCATGAAATAGTGTAACACTATCTGTTATCAGGCACTCAATGTTTGTTACCAAGGATCCAAATAATATCCACAGTCAGTACAAATTAGTGCTAGACCAAATTGTTGGGAAATTTGAAAAAATTTGATTTTAGTTCATACAAAATGTAAAGAAATAGTCAAAAAGGAAACATTAAGGCTGGGTTCACACGACCTATTTTCAGACGTAAACGAGGCGTATTATGCCTCGTTTTACGTCTGAAAATAGGGCTACAATACGTCGGCAAACATCTGCCCATTCATTAGAATGGGTTTGCCGATGTACTGTGCAGACGACCTGTCATTTACGCGTCGTCGTTTGACGGCTGTCAAACGACGACGCGTAAAAATACAGCCTTGTCAAAAGAAGTGCAGGACACTTCTTTGGACGTTTTTGGAGCCGTTTTCTCATAGACTCCAATGAAAACAGCTCCAAAAACGAACGTAAAAAACGCTGCGAAAACGGCGTGAAAAACGCCGCGAAAAACGCGAGTTGCTCAAAAAACGTCTGAAAATCAGGGGCTGTTTTCCCTTGAAAACAGCTCCGTATTTTCAAACGTTTTTGGTCACTACGTGTGCACATACCCTAAAAATGAGTCAGGCGAGTGAGTAAAACATATACTGGTATAACATCTAATACATGCATAGATTGATTAACCACTTGGAGAGACAGCCAATTTAGATTTTTTTCATTAGTGCTTCCCCATTGTCACATTTCAGGATCCATAACTTTTTTATTTCTCCTTTGAAATTGCCATATGAGGCCTTGTTTTTTGCAGGGCGGGTTTTATTTCTTGATGGTGTCGTTTGATGTACCATATAGTGTACTGAGTAACTTTTGAAAAATATTTTGAGGGGTTGAAATTTAAAAGAACAAACAAACGCAATTCCACCATAGTTTGGGGGATTTTGTTATTACGGCGTTTACTGTGTAGTAAAAATGACATGTTCAGTTTATTGTTTGGGTCAAAGTAAAAACCCTGTAAAAAATATTTACTTTGTGTTATCCTTAGGATAGAACATCAATATCTGATCGGTTGGGGTAAGACTACCGGGATCCCTGCCGATCAGCTGTTTTGAAGGAGCTGCAGCGCACGTATGAGTTGCTTCCCCTTCATTCTTTATTTGCTCATACTGTGAATCGCCGATACACTTGTAGTGGCAGTTCACAGTATTACAGCCTTCTCCCAAGTGTTCATAGTACGAGCAGCTAAGGAATGAAGGGGAAGCAGAGCTCCTGAGGATAGTCCATCAATTTTTAGGGAATGGACAGCCCCTTTAGTTCTGTACAAAAAATAGTTTCTGTCCATACCACACGACTACTAAATTAAAAAATACATTTTAATTTTTACCTTTTTTACATGTAACGTTGTAGTATGTAAAAGTTTGGTTTCATCTTGGTTCCTTCTTCCCCTATGATATAGTTCCCCTAATGCATCCTACATTTCCCATGATGCTTCTAGCTTTGCAGATGAGGTGGAGTCTCATCACACTGCACTCGCTCTTCTCTGAGTCCTATCTATGTGCAGTAAGTGATAGATCAATGACATAGAACTTCTGTCCTCACACTGCAGAGTCTTCAGTGTATTCCTATGTTGCTCAGTCTGCTTCCCCTGCCTCCTGCTAGTGATATATTTATCTGTGAGTTATTAGACAGGAGGCAGTGAGAAGCAGCATCTCATGGAAATACACTCTACTCTCTGCACACAGATAGTATAGACAGGCATTGTGAGTCAGAGGGGGTTATAACTCTGCAGCTAAACATTGTTTGGACTCATCTATTATATCACTACACTCCTGCACCCTTAGATAAGGCAGGAATAATCTCCTCAGCAGCACTATATGCATGGAGAGACATACAGAGGAACATTGAGGGTGGAGCTAGCTGTGGAGGGGGTCTTAGAGCTGCCAGGGGGGATTTGATTGGTGATGATGTAATCCTGTAGTTCACAGGAAGTCATCTACAAAGGGGAGATTAACCGCCAGTCTACACATGAGAGCATAGTCTATTCTGGTGGTCAGACTGAGATCACATGACACAGCTGGCCATAACGGAAGGGTTCAAAATGTATAGCTGTAACTGAGTTGGGAAGAAACAAATGACACTGCGATACGTTCCAACTGCCGATGCCCCGTTAAGTTGCCACATGTATAAACTTTGACAGCTTTGAACGGGGTTTAATGAGTGCAGCGCTGCTTCAGTGTGAGTAGTGCTGCACTCTCATGTCTGCCGGGGCTTTAACCCCTTTCCTCTTTAGCCACATTTGACAGAGCCTCATTTTTAAAAATTTTCACTTTATGTGGTAATAACGTCAGAATGCTTTTACCTATCCAAGCGATTCTGAGATTCTTTTCTCATGACACATTGGACTTTATGTTACTGGCAAATTTTGCTCAATATGTTCAGTATTTAATTGTGAAAAACACCAAAATTTAGCGAAAAATTGCAAAAATTCGCATTTTTGCTCAACTTAAATGTATCTGCTTGTAAGACAGACAGTTATAACACAAAAAAATTGTTGCTAACTAACATCCCCCATATGTCTACTTTAGATTGGCATCGCTTTTTGAACATCCTTTTATTTTTCTAGGACGTTACAAGGCTTTGAACTTTAGCAGCAATTTCTCACATTTTCAATAAAATTTCAAAAGGCTATTTTTACAGGGGCCAGTTCAGATATGAAGTGGCTTTGAGGGCCTTATATATTAGAAACCCCCAAAAAGTCACCCCATTTTAAAAACTTCACCCCTCAAAGTATTCAAAACAGTATTTATAAAATTTCTTAACCCTTTAGACTTTTCACAGGAATTAAAGCAATGTAGAGGTGAAATGTACAAATTTCATATTTTTTTGCAGGAATTAATTTTTAATCCAAATTTTTTATAACACAGAAAGTTTTATCAGAGAAATGCAACTCAATATTTATTGCCCAGGTTCTGCAGTTTTAGGAAATATCCCACATGTGGCCGTAGCGTGCTACTTGACTGAAGCCCTGGCCTCAGAAGCAAAGGAGCACCTAGTGGATTTTGGGGCCTTATTTTTATTACAATATATTTTAGGCACCATGTCAGGTTTGAAGGGCTCTTGCAGTGCCAAAACAGTGGAAATCCCCCAAAAGTGACCCCATTTGGGAAACTACACACCTCAAGAAAATTATCTAGGGGTATAGTGAGCATTTTGACTGCACAGGTTTTTTACAGAAATTATTGGAAGTAGGCCGTGAAACTGAAAATCTAAATTTTTTTCAAAGAAAATGTAGGTTTAGCGTTTTTTTTTTTCTCATTTTCACAAGGACTAAAGGAGAAAAAGCACCACCAAATTTGTAAAGCAATTTCTCCCGAGTAAAACAATACCCCACATATGGTAATAAATGGCTGTTTGGACACACGGCAGGGCTTAGAAGGGATGGAGCACCATTTGGCTTTTGGAGTTCACATTTAGCAGTAATGGTTTGCGGAGGCCATGTCACATTTACAAAGCCCCTGAGGGGATAAAACAGTGGAAACCCCCCAAAAGTGACCCCATTTTGGAAACTACACCCATTGAGGAAATTATCTAGGGGTATAGTGAGCGTTTTTACCCCACAGGTTTTTTGCAGAAATTATTGGAAGTAGGCCCTGAAAATAAAAATCGAGCCGGTGCCATTTTGCCGGCGGCTACGGAAGCTGATCAGGCTCCGCCGCCGGGCGGGTCCTGAATAGCTTCTATGCTAGGCTGACCGGGAGGCCAGTCGTAGGCCTCCGGTTGCCATTGCAGCCACCAGAACCCCAGCAATTTCATTGCTGGGGTTGCGATGAGCTGCAAACACATTAAGTGCAGTGATCGCGTTTGAGCGCTGCACGTAAGGTGTTAATGGCGGGGATCGAAGCTAATTTCGGTCCCCACCATTACAGCCGGATGTCAGCTGTAAGATACTGCTGAGATCCGGCGATGATGGCACAGGCTCAGCTTCTGAGCCGGTGCCAAACATTTGGCGTATGGATACGGCAATTTGCGGGAAGTCATGGCTTTCCATGGCGTACCCATACGGCAAATGTCGGGAAGGGGTTAAGAGCCCCGGAATACACCCTCCACTGTAGATAGCGCCACACACAACCCCCTGTAGATAGCGCAAAACCCCCTGAAGATATTGCAACCTAAGCTTCCTCTAGGAGCGGAATCCCCAACCAGCTCTCTGGCCGGGGATTCCCCTCATATACGGAGCCCCCGACGTCCCTCCATCCTCTCTATAAATAGTGACCCCCCTGTAGATAGCAACCCCCATGTAGATATTGCCACCTAAACTCCCACTAGGACAGTGACGTCAGAGGCTCTCTCTAGGATCGAAATCCCCGGCCGACACTTTGACCGGGTATTCCGCTACTGTAGAAGCGCCAGGCGTCACTATTCATATATGGACAGTGATGTAAGCGGCTCACTCTAGGAGAGTAATCCCCGGTGTCGGATCGATCTGTGCCGGGGATTCCGCTACTGGAGAAGCCCCTGGCGTCACTATCCATATATGGACAATGACGTCAGGGGCTACTCCTGGAGCGGAATCTCCAGGTACAGCGCTGCTGAGGCAGGGGATTACGCTTTTAGAGTTAGCCCCTAACGTCACTGTCCATATATGGACAGAGACATCAGGGGCTCCCGCTAGGAGCGGAATCCCCAGCCATATGGATTCCGCTCCTACAGGGAGCTACAGTGGTGCTATTTACAGTAAAGGGGTGCCAATTACGGGAAGGGGTATTGATACATACAAGGGGAGTGGCACTATCTACAGGGGGTGTGGTGCTGTCTACAGGGGGTGCTATATACAGGGGGTGTGGCACTATTTACAAGGGGACTGTGGCATTATATGGGCACTACCTATAGTGAGAACTGTGGCACTTTGTGGACACTGTGACATTATTTACAGTGGGCACTATCTATGTGGGGACTGGCACTATCTACAGTGGTCAATGTGGCACTATCTACAGTGGTATTGCGTCACTATTTAGAGGGGCACTGTGGTGTTTTCAGGTGGCTGCGACAAAAAAAACCCTAACGAATAAAATTCATCCATTTTTTTAAAGTAGGTGAAAAACGGTCAGACGGCCGGGAAATGGATGCAAACTTTGAGACACATTGATGCACAACAGCCATGAAAAACTGGCAGTTAAAATATTAATAATAATAATGATAATCTTTATTTATATAGCGCCAACATATTACGCAGCACTTTACAATTTAGAGGGAACATGAAACAAACAATATCAGACATTACATAGTGACAAAGTTAATTTACAATTCAAACCAGAGGAGTGAGGACCCTGCTCGCAAGAGCTTACAATTTATGGGGAAATAAGGGAGACACAAAGTGTAACAGTGTTTGTTCTGTACAATGGTGCAGCCATTTTTTATACACATGGGGTGGTACTCATAAAGCTGCATGAGCCGGTCACCAGCCAGTATCTGTGTATGACGGACATGACATGACAGTTGATCCTTTCTTAAAGAGGCTCTGTCACCAGATTTTGCAACCCCTATCTGCTATTGCAGCAGATAGGCGCTGCAATGTAGATTACAGTAACGTTTTTATTTTTAAAAAACGAGCATTTTTGGCCAAGTTATGACCATTTTCGTATTTATGCAAATGAGGCTTGCAAAAGTACAACTGGGCGTGTTGAAAAGTAAAAGTACAACTGGGCGTGTATTATGTGTGTACATCGGGGTGTGTTTACTACTTTTACTAGCTGGGCTTTCTGATGAGAAGTATCATCCACTTCTCTTCACAACGCCCAGCTTCTGGCAGTGCAGATCTGTGACGTCACTCACAGGTCCTGCATCGTGTCGGCACCAGAGGCTACAGTTGATTCTGCAGCAGCATCAGCATTTGCAGGTAAGTAGCTACATCGACTTACCTGCAAACGCCGATGCTGCTGCAGAATCATCTGTAGCCTCTGGTGCCGACACGATGCAGGACCTGTGAGTGACGTCACAGCGTGATCTCTGGAGAACACGGCTGTGTCTGCACTGCCAGAAGCTGGGCGTTGTGAAGAGAAGTGGATGACACTTCTATACACAACGCCCAGCTAGTAAAAGTAGTAAACACGCCCCGATGTACGCACCTAATACACGCCCAGTTGTACTTTTACTTTTCAACACGCCCAGTTGTACTTTTGCAAGCCTCATTTGCATAAATACGAAAATGGTCATAACTTGGCCAAAAATGCTCGTTTTTTAAAAATAAAAACGTTACTGTAATCTACATTGCAGCGCCTATCTGCTGCAATAGCAGATAGGGGCTGCAAAATCTGGTGACAGAGCCTCTTTAACTGCCCTTTTTTTCTTGTCGCGTGAATTTAGTATATATAGCCCTCTTATCGCTCACAGCGATCCAGGGTTACAGTATATATATATATATATATATATATATATATATATATATATATATATATACAGTGAAGGAAATAAGTATTTGATCCCTTGCTGATTTTGTAAGTTTGCCCGCTGTCAAAGACATGAACGGTCTAGAATTTTTAGGCTAGGTTAATTTTACCAGTGAGAGGTAGATTATATAAAAAAAAAAAAGAAAATCACATAGTCAAAATTATATATATTTATTTGCATTGTGCACAGAGAAATAAGTATTTGATCCCCTACCAACCATTAAGAGTTCAGCCTCTTCCAGACCAGTTACACGTTCCAAATCAACTTGGTGCCTGCATTAAAGACAGCTGTCTTAAATGGTCACCTGTATAAAAGACTCCTGTCCACAGACTCAATAAATCAGTCTGGCTCTAACCTCTACAACATGGGCAAGACCAAAGAGCTTTCTAAGGATGTCAGGGACAAGATCATAGACCTGCACAAGGCTGGAATGGGCTACAAAACCATAAGTAAGACGCTGGGTGAGAAGGAGACAACTGTTGGTGCAATAGTATGAAAATGGAAGACATACAAAATGACTGTCAATCGACATCAATATGGGGCTCCATGCAAAATCTCACCTTGTGGGGTATCCTTGATCCTGAGGAAGGTGAGAGCTTAGCCGAAAACTACACGGGGGGAACTTGTTAATGATCTCAAGGCAGCTGGGACCACAGTCACCAAGAAAACCATTAGTAACACATTACGCCGTAATGGATTAAAATCCTGCGGTGCCCAAAAGGTCCCCCTGCTCAAGAAGGCACATGTACAGGCACGTCTGAAGTTTGCAAATGAACATCTGGATGATTCTGAGAGTGATTGGGAGAAGGTGCTGTGGTCAGATGAGACTAAAATTGAGCACTTTGTCATTAACTCAACTCGCCGTGTTTGGAGGAAGAGAAATGCTGCCTATGACCCAAAGAACACCGTCCCCACTGTCAAGCATGGAGGTGGAAACATTATGTTTTGGGGGTGTTTCTCTGCTAAGGGCACAGGACTACTTCACCGCATCAATGGGAGAATGGATGGAGCCATGTACCGTCAAATCCTGAGTGACAACCTCCTTCCCTCCACCAGGAAATTAAAAATGGCTTGTGGCTGGGTCTTCCAGCACGACAATGACCCGAAACATACAGCCAAGGCAACAAAGGAGTGGCTCAAAAAGAAGCACATTAAGGTCATGGAGTGGCCTAGCCAATCTCCAGACCTTAATACCATCGAAAACTTATGGAGGGAGCTGAAGATCCGAGTTGCCAAGCGACAGCCTCAAAATCTTAATGATTTACAGATGATCTGCAAAGAGGAGTGGGCCAAAATTCCATCTAACATGTGTGCAAACCTCATCATCAACTACAAAAAACGTCTGACTGCTGTGCTTGCCAACAAGGGTTTTGCCACCAAGTATTAAGTCTTGTTTGCCAAAGGGATCAAATACTTATTTCTCTGTGCACAATGCAAATAAACATATATAATTTTGACAATGTGATTTTCTGTTTTTTTTTTATATATATAATCTATCTCTCACTGGTAAAATTAACCTAGCCTAAAAATTCTAGACTGTTCATGTCTTTGACAGTGGGCAAACTTACAAAATCAGCAAGGGATCGAATACTTATTTCCTTCACTGTATCACTAAATTATAAATAATGTGCCAAATTGAGATACTTAATACTTTGGACACAGAAGGAATTAAGGAGGTGTTTAATAATGTGTGTCAGATATATTCAAGGAATATAGAATTTTATTGCCAATTATGAATTCCAAGCTTACTTTCTATCCAAAGAGCTACTTATAATAATTAATATGCTCAGAAATTCCCATAATTCATGTAATTATACATAACATAGTTTTTGCATAAATTTTCATTAATGTTTGTAACTTCTTCCACTTGAGATTTGCCATAAACTAGTGGCATTTCATTTGATCACTTCATTTACAATAAAACGTCTTAGATTACTGTATCTGTCCCTTTGTGAGTAAAATTTTATACTATTCCTTTAATTTTTTAATATTTGGTATAGGTGTGATTTAAAGAGGATCTGTCATCTCCCCTGACATGTCTGTTTTCGTAAATACTTGAATTCCCCATAAAATAATGATTCCAGTGCATCTTTTTTTAGAACTCTGTGTTGTATCATTCCTCTGTTATTCCTCCTACAAATTATTAAAAAAGTTTACAACTGGGTATTACCAGCTGGGGGTGTGTCCCTACGCAGTCTTAAACTGTCCAATGTGTGCTCACAGTCACAGACTATGTAGGGACACGCCCCTTTGACAAGGGGAATGGTCATGTAACCCATTTAATCCGAGTCCCAGGATTCTCATTTTATGCACCAACCTTTCATGTGGCACCAGTATCTTATCGTCCATGGAGGCAGGCCACACGACTGCAATGGGGCCCCTGGTGAAAAGCACTGGGGGGGGGGGGATATAACAATGTATTAATATAAATACCCAGAAAAGTATGGCGTTTGGTCCGAATGCCATATTTATGAACTCCCTGTAACACTTTTTTAAACATGCTGTGGATAGGTGATAATTGTTGAATCTGGGACAACTCCTTTAAGCCATTTATTACTGTGCATAGTGAGAAATCTGTCAATCAGCGCCGGTTGCGGCAGCTCATAAATAGGCTGGGCTCCTCTCTTGCAGTGCGCGGCAAAGATTAAACAGTAAGTTCTCCAAAGTGGCTTAACATTAGCACATAAGTGACAGACCGCTGAAATCAGCATGTCACTTATTTATGCTGACCTCAGTGATGGTAGCATAACAGAGGGGACAGGTGCCCTTAAAAGGGCCATTGGTGTATTTATTTTGCATTGTTTATAGATGGAAGTAACATGTAAAATTAACTTTTTTTTAGATGCATTTTGTTGGCTCTAATGTGCTTTTTTCCCCCCAGGGTTGGAGTTCAGAAGGAAGACATGTTCCTGCTCTATATTGCATGTCAATTGTACTGTCACTTATAATGGGGTTCTGGTACAGGCAATGAGAAATAGACTGGACAGCACTTATTTAGGGTGTTTTGCCATGACATAACAGCATCAGGGATGGGACACAGCGTGGCTACTTTGTGTCCTCATGCTGCGAATGGTGCTTGGAGTATAAAATACGACTGTTTCTGCCTAACAGGATTCAGTGCACCGGCTACGGCCCATTTATAGGAAGCTGCTGAAGTGCCAGTGCAGTACAAGTACTGCTGTGCAGGAACCTCCCCATGAGAGTCAGAGTGTAATTGATGGGTGGATGGGCAAAAGCCTCCCTGCAAGCATATTTTGTACAAGTTGGCACCCGGAGGTCAAGTAATGGGTTGTGTATCTCAAGAGGATGTGGCCCTGTACTAGGAAAAAGTGCAGAGCCTATGTACTACAATTGAGTGGTGAGCAGCCATTATTGCCTGAACCAAGTTGTACCAAGTTAACCCTTTCCCGCTACAGCTACTTTTTGGCTAAATGACAGCGCTCCATTCTTCAAATCTGACATGTGTCACTTTATGTGGTAATACCTTTGGAATGCTTTTACCTATCCAAGTGATTCAGAGATGTTTTCTTGTGACAAATTGTACTTTATTTCAGGGGTAAAATTTGGTAGATAAATTTATTGTTTATTTTTTTTAAAAACACCTAATTTGCAGTTTTCAAAAATTTTAATGTATCTGCTTGTAAGACAGATAGTAATACCACACAAAATAGTTACTAGTTAACATTTCCCATATGTCTACTTTATGTTTGCATCGTTTTTTGAACATCCTTTTATTTTTCTACGACGTTACAAAGCTTAGAACTTTAGCAGCAATTTCTCATATTTTCAAGAAAATTTAAAAAGGCTATTTTTATAGGGTTCAGTTCAGTTCTGAAGTGGCTTTGAGGGGCCTATATATTGGTATACACCAATAAATCACCCCATTTTAAAAATTTGCACCCCTCAAAGTATTGAAAACAGCATTTAGAAAGTTTCTTAACCCTTTAGGCGTTTTACAGGAATTGAAGCAAATAGGAGGTGAAATTTACAAATGTAATTTATGTTTTTGCAGAAATTCAACTTTAAGCCATTTTTTTTCCTGTAACACATCAAGTGTTAACAGAAAAACACAACTCAATATTCAATGCCCAGATTCTGCAGCTTTTAGAAGCATCCCACATGTGGCCCTAGTGTGCTAATGGACTGAAACATAGGCCTCAGTAGTGATGGAGCACCTAGTGGATGGGCCTTCTTTTTATTAGAATATATTTTAGGCTAATTTTTCAAGTAAGAAGAAGTCTTGTGGTGCCAAAACAAAGGAAACATCTAAAAAAAATAACCCATTTTGGAAACTACACCTCACAAGGAATTCATCTAGGGGTGAAGTGAGCATTTTGATCCGAGACGTGTTGGGCAGTGAATTGTTTTTCCAATAAGGCTGGATTCACACGAGCATGTTCGGTCTGTAAAATACGGAACGTATTTCGGCCGCAGATCTCGGACCAAACACACTGCAGGGAGCCGGGCTCCTAGCATCATAGTTATGTACGACGCTAGGAGTCCCTGCCTCGCTGCGGGACAACTGTCCCGTACTGTAATCATGTTTTCAGTATGGGACAGTAGTTCCACGGAGAGGCAGTGACACCTAGCGTCATAGATAACTATGATGCTAGGAGTCCGGCTCCCGGCAGTGTGTTCGGTCCGGGATCTGCGGCCGAAATACGTTCCGTATTTTACGGACCGAACATGCTCGAGTGAATCCAGCCTTACATGTAGTTTTAGCTCACAATTTTTTCATTCTCTTATTTCTAACTTTTTTATTTTTGCGTCGACATAGCTGCATGAGGTCTTGTTTTTTGCGGGACAAGTTGTATTTTTCAATAGCACCATTTTGGGGTACATATAATTTATTGATTAACTTTTATTAAAAAAAACAGCAATTTCGCCACTTTTTTGCGTCCTAAATTTACCCGTTTACCGAGTGGTATAAATAACACAATTTATTCAGCGGGTTGTTACAATTGCAATGATACCAAATTTATATAGTTTTCTTATGTTTTAGTAGTTTTACACACTAAAAACACATTTTTTTTTTAATTATTTGTTTTTCGTGTATCCATATTTAAACAGCGATAACTTTTTTTATTTTTCTGTCAATGCAGTTGTGGGACAATTTGTAGTTTTTATTGGTACCATTTGGGAGTACATGCGACTTTTTCATCATTTTATTTTAAGGCAGGATGCACAGAAAACAGCAATTCTTGCATTTTTTTTAATTTTATTTTTTTACGGCAGTCGAGCGGCTTAAGTAATGTGATAGCTTTACAGTTGGTCATTATGGACGCTGTGACACCAAATATGTGTAACTTTTTGACTTTTGTTTCATAATAAGTGGGTTTTTCATTTTTTTTACTTTTAATTTTTATTTAGTTATTAGAAACTTTTGTTAAACTTTTTTATTAGTCCCACTAGTGGACTTCACTATGCGATCACCTGATCGCTTTTATAATACACTGCAATACTTTTGTATAGCAGTGTATTACTGCCTGTCCGTGTAAACAGGCATCTGCTAGGCCATGCCGCATCTGAGTGGTTAAACGAGCGAAATTAATACTGAAATCGATCTCGCCCATTCGCGCAGGTCTGCTCCCAGCCCCCAGCTACATCCGGTAGCTGAGAGCAGGGAGATTTAAATGCTCCCAGAAGTGATTATTTATTCCGATGCAGCGCTGTAAAAAGGCTACTGCATCGGAATAAAGCCCGTTAGGGGCCACCGTAAAAACACTAATGGGCGGTCACTAACGTGTTAAGCAGCACAAGGCCCTAAAGTGTACTCCCCTCCGCTGCATCTACGGAGTCCACCTATGAGGTCTAGCAAATGATGATGTGGAGTTTTTAGTGAAAAATACTGGACCTTAAAAATAAGTCTGGGCCATCATTTTGCATCATTGCATTCTGAGAGTAGTAACGTTTTATTTTTCCGTCGACAGAGCTGTGTGAGTGCTTGGTTTTTGTGTAACGAGATGTAAATTTTATTGGTTCCATTTTGGCGTACACGCAATTTTTTGTTATCACTATTTATTCCAGACAAGAAAACCAAAAAACAGCAATTCTATCACTGTTTGGTTCCTTCTTTTTTACAGTGTTCACTGTGCAGTTTAAATAACATGTTAACTTTATTCTGAGGGTTGATACGATTACAGTGGTACCAAATTTATACAGTTTTTTTTTTTAACTTTTTACTATTTCCCCACAATAAAAATACTTTTTTCTAAAAAAATCATGTTTTAGTATCGCCATTTTCTGACAGCCATAACTTTTTTATTTTTCAGTTGATATCGCTCTATATACATTCAAGTGCGCACTCACACATATGTACACACATATATAAATATATATGTACATATGTGTGTGTGCATGCGTGTGTATATACTGAATGTATATATATATATATTTTTTGTTTGTTTTATATATATATATATATATATATATATATATATATATATACATATATATATATATATATATATATATATATATATATATATATATGATCTATTCACCAAATATTTCCCAGCAGAAATATGCCTTCATAGAGAGGGTTTAACAGTAGAGGAGAAAAAAAACAACACAAAGCACACGTAGTGCATCAAATCCTTGAAAGCGTGTTTTAAAATATT
Source organism: Rhinoderma darwinii (assembly GCF_050947455.1). NCBI lineage: Eukaryota > Metazoa > Chordata > Amphibia > Anura > Rhinodermatidae > Rhinoderma > Rhinoderma darwinii. The sequence goes on along the minus strand of NC_134690.1, from coordinate 220,420,049 downwards.
GCTGCAGCCTGGGTTTCCGATCCGGATCCAAAGGGTCCGGTGGTAAAAGGCAGTTTGAGAGTTTGAGGAAAAAATGGATTTTCCCTGGCGCTGCTTACTGGTAACAGTCAAAGTAACTACTCAAGAAGTGTTTCATTAGTTAGCAGTGCCAGGGAAAATCCATTTTTTTCCTCAAACTCTCAATAGAGTAGGTGAAACGTTGCTGTGAAATATTTGATGAATAAATGTTTTTCATTTTGGAGTGCTGCTTCTCCGGTACCCACCAGGGATATCAGGAAGAGCCGGATATGATCCAGTATCCGACCATCTGTAGTGTGGTCAGATACTGGGAAGGCCACAAGCTGAAATTATTAGTCTGGGAAAGCCCAAAAACCATGGCCTTTCCCACCCTGGTAATGCTAGCCTGCTGGTGCTATGTTGTATCTGACTGGTTATGAAAAATGGGGGAACCCCACGTCATTCTCTAAAAAAATAATAATTAATAATTAGATAAAAACACCATGGGGTCCTCCCTATTTTTCAACACACATTTGTAAAAGAATGGGTCATTCTAAGGAACACACTGAATTCGAATGTGGTACTGTAATAGAATACCACCTTTGCAACAAGTCAGTTCATGAAATTTCTCCCCTCCTAGATGTTCCACAAATAACTGTGATTGGTATTATTGCAAAGTGGAAGCGTTTATAAACCAAAGCAACTCTGCCACAAAGTGGCAGACCACATAGTTACAGAGCAGGGTCCCCGAGGGCTGTGGCGCATAGTGAATAAAAAATTTGTCTATGCTCTGCTGACTCAATAACTGTAGAGTTCCGAAACATCTCTGGCATTAACATCCACATAAAAACTGTGTGCAGGGAGCTTCATGGCATGGATTTGTATGGCTGAGCAGCTGCATGAAAACCTTACATCACCAAGTGTAAAGCACGGCCGAACCCTGGAGCAGTGGAAACATGTCCTGGGGAGTGACGAATCACGCTTCTCTATCTGCCAGCTATAACGCTATACGTCCTGTATTTGCTTATGGAATCTCTATGATATACTAAATTACCTGTATATGTTTCTTTAGAGCCTGATGAAGGTCTCACGAGCGAAACGTTGCACATATAGCCACTGGCATTATGAAAAAAAATCTAAATAAATGTACTTTATCTTTCCAAGAGTGTGCCGTATACAATTCTTTCTAGTCTGATGGATGAGTCTGAGTTTTGTGAATGCCGGGTGAATGTTACCTACGTTACAGCATTGTGCCAACTGTAAAGTTTGGTTGGAATAGGCCCCTTAGTACCAGTGAAGGGAATTTTTAATCCTTTAGTATACCAAGACATTTTGGACAATTGTATGCTATCAACTTTGTGGGAACAGTTTTTCTGTTTCTTTTCTGTTAGTGCACAAAGCAAAGTCCATAAAGCCATGGTTGAGTGAGTTTGGTTTGGAAGAACTTTACTGGGCCGAACAGAGCCCTGACCTTAATCATCATACATCTTTGGGATGAACAAGAACGGAAATTGCAAGCCAGGCCCTCTGGTCCAACATCAGTGTCTGACCTCACAAATGCTCTTCTAGTTGAATGGGCTAAAATGCCCACTGACAAAATCTTGTAGAAAGCCTTTCCAGAAGAGTGGCAGCTGTTTTAGCTGTGAAGGGGGACCAACTCCATATTAATGTCTATGGATTTAGAATGGGATGTCCTAAAAGCACATGTAGATGTAATGTGTAGGTGTCCCAATACTTTTGTCCATAGTGTATATATGTAACTTATGAGAATAAATTAGTTAGAATCAGAAGGAAACCAATGTGGTTAAATAAAACTGTAAGGGGCGCAATAAATTATAAGATTGGCCTTTTTCCTTCGTGTTGAGTCCTGCACCAGTTGTGAAAGATAATTGTCTTTTATTATTTTCAAAACCTGTTTCTTTTGTTGGACCTGCAGGTTTCTGCTTTCCAGTTTATTTTAGGGTAATTAAATTCCCCCATAAAAATTACTTTATTATGATTATTGTAGCGCTGGCGGCCGTGGGTCTCACTCACCCCAGCGGCCGCCAGCTTACCTGTCTTCAGCGCTGTGTTCCAGGAATTCGTGAATGATATATATATCCGCGACCTGTTCTACGTGTGCGTTGTGGTGTACCTGCTCTAGCTGTTTTCCAGGAATTCGTGAATGATATATATATAACCGGGACCTGTCCTACGTGTGCGTTGTGGTGTACCTGGACGACATCCTGGTCTACTCACCTGATTTTACAGCACACCATGACGCATGTTTGCCAAGTCCTGTTGCGATTCAAGGGGAACAACTTGTATGCCAAACCTGAAAAATGTTTCTTTGAAATTAAATCCTTAACCTTTCTGGGTCTTATTGTTTCTGACCAAGGATTCCAGATGGATCCGGAAAAGTTTTGTCTGTCTTAACTCCTTCCCGCATTTTCACGTACAGTTACGTGATGGGAAATGGTGTCTTAACGCAATTCCACGCAACTGTACGTGAAGGAGATGGAGCGGACTCAGGCGTTGAGCCAGCGACATCACGGCCGGGAGCCAGCTGTATGTTACAGCTGGCACCCTGAGGTATCGGCCAGGACCGGAGCTAGCCTCCGATCAGGCCGATTAACCCCTCACATGCTGCATTCAATAGAGATGTGCATGTGAGAAGTTTATAACCACCGGCACCCCAGCAACGTGATCGCTGGGTTGCCAGTGGCTGCAAAGGCGATCGGAGGCCTAATACATACCTCCCGGTCTACCAGCAACTAAATCCTCTTATGCCCCGTTAGTCGGCGGGGCCCAAAAGGCTTCCGGTACCATCGACAAGATGGCGCCGGCTCAGCTTCCGGCTCAGAAGCTGAGCCGGCGTCATCAGAAGTGGGTGTCCGCTGTATGTTACAGCGGACATCCGACTGTAAAGGCAGGAACTAGAGCTAGCTCCGATTCCTGCCATTAACCGCTTCAATGCAGCGATCCAATGCGATCGCTGCATCAATGTGGTTTGTAGCAAATCGGCAGCTTGCCATGCGATGGCAAGGCTCGCGACTGCTACTATGGCAACAGGAGGCCTAACAATGGCTTCCTATCTGCCATTACGGAAGCCGATTAGGCCCCATCCAGAGGCAGAGCCTGATCGGCTTGCTGTCAGTGAACAACTGACAGTTCTAATACATTGCACTACATGGGTAGTGCAATGTATTAGAACATCAAACAAACAGTTGGAGCTTCAAGTCCCCTAGTGGGACTAAAGAAAAGTGTAAAAAAAGTAAAAATAAAAGTTGTAAAAAATACAATAAATGTTTCAAGTAATAACATAAAACACAAATCGCCCTTTTTCCCTTATCAAGTCATTTATTATTGAAAAAAAGAATAAAGCCATACATATTTGGTATCGCTGCAACCGTAACGACCTGAACTATAAAAATATTATGTTAGTTATTCCGCACAGTGAACACTGTAAAAAAAACTAAAAAATACTGACATAATTGCTATATTTTGGTCACTTTGTCTTCCAAAAATTGAAATAAAAAGTGATCAAAAAGTTGCATGTACCCAAACATGGTACCTATAAATACTAAAAGGCTATGTTCACATGGCCTATTTTCGGCCGTTTTTCGGGCCCTAAATGCCCAAAAAACGGCCGAAAAATCGGAAGCAGGACGGAGCGTTTTTCGCTGCGTTTTTTTACTCGTAAAAAAACGGCCGCGAAAAAGAAGTGCAGGACACTTCTTGGGACGTTTTTGGTGCCGTTTTCCATAGACTCTAGTGAAAAAAGCTCCAAAAATGGCCGTAAAATATGCTGCGAAAAACGCAGCGCAAATCGCGAGTGCCACAAAAAACGTCTGAAAATCAGGAGCTGTTTTCTCTTGAAAATAGCTCCGTATTTTGAGACGTTTTTGACTCTGCGTATGAACATACCCTAACTCGTCTTGCAAAAAACAAGCCCTCATACAGCTCCATCGACGAAAAAATTAAAAAGCTATGGCTCTCTCACAACTTGGCGACATTCTCTTTACAAAACTAATTTTATTGTGCAAAAAGTTGTAAAACATAAAAAAGTGCCATAAATTAGGTATCGCCGGAATCGGACTGACCCGCAGAATAAAGTTAACATGTAATTTATGATGTGTGGTGAACGCTGTATAAAAATGACAGAATTGCTGTTTTTTGGTCACCTTGCCTCCCAAAAAAAAAGAATAACAAGTTTTCAAAAAGTCGCATGTATCCCAAAATAGTACTAATAATAACTACAGCTCGTCCCGCAAAAAAACAGCCCTCATACCCCTATGTCTATGAAAAAATAAAATTCGTTAAAGCTCCAATAAGTCAGGAAAGAAAAAATATGCAGTTGTGCAGCCTGAGGGGAACATTTCTTCTGTTTCTAGGGCGAATTATCAAGGCCCTAAAATTAGGTAACCAGGAAGGGGAGGGCCCAAACATATCTGCTGGAAGCGAGGGTGCCCGTATTATACCAGGACAACACTTCCCAGTAAAAAACGCCAAACTGCAAAGATGCGGAGTGTGGACCAAAAGGGGTGTGTGTCTCCAGTGGCACAAGCGGGGCACAACACATTTGTCACTGAAATAGCATATCTAGGGAAAAATTTAAATTTTTCATGGAAAAGACCTGTGGGGTGAAGATGCTCACTACACCCCTTAGTAAATGCTTTGAGGGGTGCAGTTTCCAAAATGGGGTCACTTATCAGCAGTTTCTTTTATTATTTCACATCAGAGCCTCTGCAATTGTGATCCAATACTTTGTAAATTGCCAAATTAGGCCTTAATTTTAGATGGTACTGTTTCACTCCTGAGCCTGGTCGAATGTCGAGGAAAAAGATTAGGGCCACATGTAGGGTGTTTCTAAAACTGGGAAACACAGCATAATAATAAGAGAGCGGTCATGTTATGGTGGCACAAGCTGGGCACCACATATTGGCATATCTATGGAAAAAATCCCATTTTCAATCTGCAACATCGAGTGCACACCAATTTCTGCCAATCACCTGCGGGGTTAATATGCTCACTAAACCCCTAGGTTAATACCTTGAGGGGTGTTGTTTCCAAAATGGGGTCATTTCTGGGGGGTGTCCACTGTTTTGGTCCCACAGGGACTTTGCAAATGCGACATAGCGCCCAGAAACCAATCCAGCAAAATCTGTACTCCAAAAAGCAAATGGCGCTCCTTCACTTCTGAGCCCTATTCTGTGCCCAAACAGCAGTTTATGACCACATATGGGGTATTGCTGTACACAGTAGAAGTTGCTTTACAAGTGTTTGGGGGTGCTTTTTGTTATTTATTTGTTGAGAAAAGGAAAAAATTTCACCTAAAACGACGTCTTATTGAAGAAAAAGGATTTTTTTTTTCACTGCCCAATTCTAATAAAATCTATGAAATACCTGTGGGGTCAAAATGCTCACGACACCCCTAGATAAATTCCTCAAGTGGTGTCGTTTCGTGAATGGAGTCACTTTTGGGGAGTTTCCACTGTACTGGTACCTTAGGAGCTTTGCAATAGTGACATGGTGTCAAGAAACCAAACCAGCAAAATCTGTGCTCCAAAAGCCAAATGGCGCTCCTTCTCTTCTGATCTTTGCCGTGTGCCCAAACAGAAGTTTATGACCATAAATGGGGTATTTCCGTACTCCAGAGAAGTTGCTTTACAAATGTTGGGGTTCTTTTATTCCTTTATTTGTTGAGAAAATGAAAAATTTTGAGCTAAAACTATGTCTTATTGGAAAAAAATGATTTTTTTTTTATCTTCACTTCCCAATTCTAATAAAATCTATGAAACCCCTGTGGGGTCAAAATGCTCACTAAACCCCTAAATGGATTCTTCAAGGGGTGTAGTTTCCTAAATGTAGTCACTTTTTTTGCGTTTTCACAGTTTTGGTCCCTCAGGGGCTTTGCAAATGTGACGTGGTCTCCGCAAACCATTCCTGCTCAATTTGAGCTCCAAAAGCCAAATGGCATTCTTTCCCTTCTAAGCCCTGCCCTTTGTCCAAACAGCCGTTTATGACCACATGTGGGGTATTGTTTTACTCGGGAGAAATTGCTTTACAAATGTTGTGGTGCTTTTTCTCCTTTAGTCCTTGTTGAAATTAGACAAAGTTAGCTAAACCTACATTTTCTTTGAAAGAATGTAGATTTTCATTTGAACGGCCTACTTCCAATAATTTCTGCAAAAAACCTGCGGGGTCACTATACCCCTATATAATTTCCTCAAGGGGTGTAGTTTCCAAAATGGAATTTTTGTGGGATTTCCACTGTTTTTGCACCGCAAGAGCCTTTTAAACCTGACATGGTGCCTAAAATATTTTCTAATAAAAAGGAGGCCCCAAAATCCTCTAGGTGCTCCTTTGGTTCTGAGGCCTGTACTTCAGTCCATAAGTGCACTAGGACCACATGTGGGGTATTTCTAAAAACAGCAGAATCTAGGCAATAGATATTGCATTGCATTTCCCTGGTAAAACTTTCTATGTTACAAAAAAAAAAATAGATGAAAAATGAATTTCTGACAAAAAAATTTGGGAAAATTTCACCTCTACTTTGCCTTAATTCCTGTGAAACGTCTAAAGGGTTAAGAAACTTTCTAAATGCTGTTTTGAATACTTTAAGGGGTGAAGTTTTTAAAATATGGTGACTTATTTGGGGTTTCTAATATATAAGGCCCTAAAATTCGCTTCACAACTGAACATGAATGTGAGAAATTGCTGCTAAAGTTCTAAGCCGTGTAACGTCCTATAAAAATAAAAGGATGTTCAAAAAAACAATGCCAATCTAAAGTAGACATATGGGGGATGTTAATTAGCAACAATGTATTACTCTCTGTATTACAAGCATATACATTTAAATTGAGAAAAATGCAAATTTTTGCAATTTTTTGCTAAATTTTGGTGTTTTTCACAATTAAATACTGAATGTATCGAGCAAATTTTTCCATTAACATAAAGTCCAATGTGTCACAAGAAAACACTCTCATAATCGCTTGGATAGGTAAAAGCATTCCGAAGTTATTACCACATAAAGTGAAACATGTCAGATTTGAAAAAATTGGCTGTGTCCTGAAGGCCAAAGCAGGCTGCGTCCTGAAGGGGTTAAATTGTTTTCTAAGACAGGTTCTAACAGGTTTTTGGTCTTCGCAAATTTTTTTCCTGAATTTATCCATAACTTTTCTTTGCTTACCAATCACATCTCAGCCCTCATCAAAAATGGAGCAAATGCCAAGTATTGGACCCCCCAAAGCCAAAACTGCATTTAATGAGCTTCAAAATTCGTTCACTTCTGACTGCGTTTTACATCATTAAGATGTCTCATGACAGTTCTCGTGGGAGGTTGATGCCTTATCCATTGGTGCTGGAGCACTTCTTTTTCAAAAGAACTTTAAGGGGAAAGAAAACCAAAGCTGCACTCAGCCCTGCAGCGGCCGGTAAGCTATCCAGCTTGTTTTAGATGTTAGAGAATGTGACAGGTCCTCTTTAAGAAGATACCAGTACTATACAATGGAGCCAAGAAGCTTCAGACCCTAATTTATTGCTCCATTCGCTCAGTAGTCTGAAATCATGTTTATTTATGACACATCTAAATCTCTAAATATTCTTATGCATCATTTACATCTTTCTGTTGAATCTGTATTTACTTGTGCATATAAGGAATGAATATGGGAAAACAGAATATAACTTGGCAGCTATAAATTGTTCATGCATGAAAAAAGCCAAGCTGAGAATTTGTATGTTTTCTAGTGAATTTATGATACATAATGGTGTTGCGTTAACTGCTTCGTCTTTCAAATATTGTGAAATAAATTCATGATCTGTTAAGAGTTTTCACGCATGACAAAGCAATCAAAATTTGCACACAAAATATTTCTGCAAATATTTACAAGGAAAACACTCTAAGGCCCTGTTCACACTGAGTTTTTTTTTTATAACGTTTTTTGATGCAGAAACCATGTCGGAAAACGCGCCAAAATACGTCTGAAAACTCCTCCCATTGGTTTGAATGGGAGGCGGAGGCATTTTTTTCCTGCGAGTGGTAAAATCGGCTCACGAGAAAAAGAAGTGACATGCCTTATCTTCGAGCGTTTATGTCTCTGACCTCCCATTGACATCAAAGGGAGTCCAAGAAAATGTTTCTCGCTGCGTTTTTGTCTGCGGCGGTCAATGGTCTTTGGCGAAAAACGCGGCACACAGCGTGCAGGCAGATCAAAATCTGCCTCAAAATTCCACATGAAATTTTGAGGCAGAATTTTCTGCCTGCAAAAAAACTCTGTGTGAACATAAAACTAAAGATAAAATGCAAAACATCAAGCCTTTTATACAGCGTGGTTTGTTTTATGGTGATATAAATTTATGAAAAAGCAAGAATTGTACTCCTATTGTTAGGAAATGTCCATCACTTTAAGATTGTTATGACTACTAGCCTAGCTTCTGGGCAGCCCTGGTTTGAGGTGCAGAGACAATCTCATTTCTCTGTCTGCTACCTATCCGAGCCAAGAGTGTAGTATTTGAACCTGTCCAGTCTTCTCATTGTTGCTTGTTATTTTATTATGTTTGAATGTGTCTGATCAAGCTTCTGGCTTCTGTATCACCTTGACTGTTTGGACTCTTTGAACTGGACCTCGGCTTTGGATTTTCCCTATGGTCACTAGCTCACTGATTTGGACAGTCTGCTCTCGGCTGGTTTTGACCTCTGCTAGTACTGGTACTCTTTTGTTTGCTATTTGGACTTTTAGTATCTCCTGGTTGTGAACCCTGCTGGCTCATTACCCCTCTGACTTGTCTTGTTGTCCATTCTGGTATTGCCTGCCTTGCACCTCCTGTCCAACACCGTACTCTGTAAAAGCAACCTGGGTTCTATGCAGCCAAATATAACCTGCCTTGCGGTGGGATCTGGTGAAGACCATAGAGTAGCCTTAGACTCTGCTGACCAGAGTGGTGTAGGAGTGGTGGAGGTAGCTGATTTACCAGTATGCTTGATCCAGACAGTTTCCAGCTGCCTTTGGGGAATTGCTTGATTAGCAATTCCATAAACTTGCACTTTGGGAATGGCTCAAATAATGATTCCTTCATACCTATGCTTGCAAATCAATGTAGATTGGAAATAATTGCATGATGGATGAAGGGGATGAAAGACTAAGATTGAATGGTGAGGTCACAGAAACTTCCCTGACTAAATTTGTGAAGGGGATTGGGTGGGTGGATCTATAGAGGTATATTAATCCAAAGGTGAAACAATTTTCATGTTTTAATAAGACTAGTAACACACCGTCAAGAATAGATATAGTTTTGGGATCTGGGAATGCTTTCCCATTGATCCATAAGATTACATATGAACCTAGATTCATCTCAGATCATTCACTTTTAATTTTAACACTTAAGACCATAAACTCCACATATTTTATCCCACGATTCAGGTTGAATCAGCATTGGTTGGCATTAATACCAGATCACAAAAGAATTCAGGACCAAATAATAGAGTTTTTAAGATTAACCCCTATCCGCACAAGGAAGTAACTGTACGTCGTTGCGGGAGGTTACTTCCCGCACGACAATGTACAGTTACTGAGTTTTTCCCGGTGCACACTGTCGGCGACAGTGCACACCGAGAACCGGGAGGTCAGCTGTCGCCGACAGCTGACACTCCACTCTCGCCAACCAGCGGTCCTTTGCCGCTGTTTTCGGCAAATTAACCCCTTAAATTCGGCGATCGGTTGCAATCGCCGAATTTTGGGGGTTTCTAACATATCGGCAGACCCCAGTCCGAAATTATGGGGTTTGCCGATAGTCAGTATGGCAAACGGAAGCCAAACAATGGCTTCCGTGTCTGCCATGGACGGAAGCCCATTAGGACCAACCTTCGGCTGGTCCTGATAGGCTTCCTGTCAGAGTGGCAGGTAGTTACAATGTCGTTCCCGATGCACACTGTCGGCAACAAGGTGTGCATCGGGAACTTGGAGATCAGCTGTCCCCGACAGCTGACACTTCAGTGTCGCAGATCAGCGGCTCATCGCTGCTGATTTCGGCAATTAACCCGTTACATGCGGGGCTCGATTGCAATCTCCGCATGTAGGGGGTTTGCAATGGCCTCAGGGTCTGCCATGTATGGAAGCCTATGAGGATCAGCCTCTGCTGATCCTCGTAGACCAACTGTCAGAGTGACCAAGGTAGTGTAATGTATTCTAGCAGTGATCAGAGCTGCAGGTCAAAAAAATAAAGTGTAAAAAGTAAAAGAAAATTTAATAAACAAAAAAATAAAGTGTAAAATGTAAAAAAAAGTTAATAAAAATGTTTTATAAAAGTGTAAAAATAAGTTTTTGTTTTCCTATAATAAGTCTTTTATTACAGGGAAAAAATGAAAACGTTAAAAAAAAGTACACATATTTGGTATCACAGTGTTCATAACGACCCAAACTATGAAACTATAATGTTAATTTTTCCGCACGGTGAACGGCGCAAACAAAATAAACGGAAAACTATGTCAGCATTGCTATTTTTTGGTCACCACCGCTCCCAAGATATAGAATAAAAAGTGATCAAAAAGTCGCTTTTACCCCAAAATAGTACCAATAAAAACTACAACCCGTCCCGCAAAAAACAAGACCTCCCACAGCTTTTTTGACAAAAAAAATAAAAAGTTACGGCTCAGAATAGCGTGTCTCAGAAAATAAATTATTTTATAGAAACTTAATTTTATTGTGCAAACGCTGCAAAACGTAAAAAAAAAACTATACACATATGGTATCGCCGTAATCGTACCGACCCGCAGAATAAAGTAAAACTTCATTTATTGCACACGGTGAACGCTGTAAGAAATAGAGACTTTAAAGCGCCAAAATCGTTGTTTTTTGGTCACCTTAGCTCTAAGGTCCTGTGTTGTCACAATGCTCTCTATACCCCTAGAAAAATTCCTTGAGGGGTGTAGTTTCCAAAATAGGCTCACTTTTGGGGGGTTTCAACTGTTTTGGTCCCTCCGGGGCGTTGCAAACCCGACATGGCACTGAAAACCAATCCAGCAGAATCTGCGCTCCAAAATCCAAAAGGCGCTCCTTCCCTCCTGAGCCCTGCTGTGGGTACAAACATCAGTTTACGACCACATATGGGGTATTGCCGTAATCGGGAGAAGTTGCTTTACAAATGTTGGGGTGCTTTTTCTCCTTTATTCCTTGAAAAAATGAAAAAATTCTATGTTTCCACAGAAAAATAGGTGATTTTCATCTTCACAGACTTCCACTAAATTCTGCAAAAAAACTGTGGGGTCCAAATGCTAACTATACCCCTAGAAAAATGCCATGAGGGGTGTAGTTTTCAAAATAGGGTCATTTTTGGGGGGTTTCAACTGTTTAGGTACCACAAGACCTCCTCAAACCTGACATGGTGCCTAAAATATATTCCTAAAAAAGGAGGCCCCAAAATCCACTGGGTGCTCCTTTGCTTCTGAGACCTGTGCTTCAGTCCATTAGGACACTAGGGCCATGTTAAAGGGGGCAAATGACTATCTGTATTATCTCCCTTTTCTCCGTTCCTAGTCCGTTACCTTTGTTTCTCATATAGTCCGCTTACTTTGTATTGTTCACAATGTGCACACACTCCAGTCCTTCACACACCACAGGAGTAACATACAACCCTCGCAGATACTTAAATATATAAAAATACTTTACTCATAACATAGACGTGACAAACCAATATACACTACATCAAGATACAATACATTACATAGACAACACAACCACACACAGCGGCCTCTCTTCCTACCTTCCCTGAACACTTTGCACATGTGACTAGTAATGTGTATGTATATATAATATAAATCCAGGTCCCAACCTTATACGGTCTCCTGGTACTACCACTATAACCAAAGCCACATACAGCGCCTGACCATTAGTACATGTACATATAGAGACTCATGCATAAACAGCATATATATATCTACTCATCTATAATCCACATAAGATTCCTAGAATATCTCTATGTACACATATAAAGTCTGCTGTAATATAATTATACTTATATACATACACAGAAAGCACACATATAATAGAACTTAGCTGGCTCCTGATGTTAAGTGCTGAGCGTCCAGGGCTGGCAGGAAAGAGAGCCCGCACCAAGAGCTTCCCATGACCTATATGTTCCTATCCCTGGGTTGAACCCACCCATTCCATTGACTCCGCCTTATGACCACCCATACACCTTCCAATGTGCATCTGTACAGTATAGGTAAATCTATTCCCAGTATACTCAGCTGTCTCTACATCCAGTTTACAATGGCTCCTTCCTGTACTGAGGTCCATTGTAATGCTAATAAGGCAGTAGATAAGAATCTATGACCAAATGGCTTCTGAGCATACTGCCACCTCAAAGGGTGAACACCACTGAATAATATCAGTATATACTATATCTATTTACCAGGTATATTTTATGTGGTCATAAAACAGAGTGTCTGGATGGGAACAATATTCTCCTGTAACATTCCCCCTGTTGTCGGTATACCGACACAATATGTTGGAAGTCTGGTCTTTTGTGTGTGGGGTGCTTACATTTCATTGCAAAAACAATTAAAGGTGAGATCTTCTGTCAACCACTGTGGAGGAGGTATAAAAAAACATCTGTGTAATTGGCACACAGCAGGAAAAACACCTAGGAAGTCCACAGTGGAAAAATAAAAATCACTACTTCTCCCTTGGATGTGAGAAAGAAGATTGTCCACAAGAACATGTATCTTAGAGGCAGTCCATATGTTCTTGCAAGCACATAAGACATAGAATAAGTTTATTCATTTTGCATTTCTGGCCAATCTGTTGGTTCATCTTCTTGGGCATCATCAGTTCTGGTTGTCACCCCATCTTGGAGTCCATCAGAAATGGGTTGTTTGGGCAGATGTTAGGTCACTTTTACCGTCCAAGGCATTCATTGTTTCTTTGTGCATTTCTGTACCTGAAATTATATTAAGAGAACAGTATGCTCCTCGGAGGAGGTCTCCTCAATAGCTGCAGTTAGTACCAAACACAAGGTTCAAGTCATTTCATCTCTGCATGTTGTCCATGCTTTCCTTCACCTGTCATTGTTGTCTCAGTTATCTGTCATTTACATGATTAGAATCCATCAGGAGATTTGATGCTCCCCCTGTGGACGGTATCTATAACAGACTACAACACTTGGCACCCTCAGTAGTTACAGTATGAACAGAGGCTTGGGATCATGACTCCTCTGGAGTTCCCCCTTGGACCGGCTGCGACAAAGACCTGCGTCCGACCGGGCGGTCGTTGTTCCTTCAATGCGCCTCTGTGGTACACAGTGGGGCTATCCACTCCCTCACAGAATCCCCAATAGCGAGAGCTATGCTCCACGGCCTATTGGCTGCGCCGCAGACTTTGTAGGCTTGCGCCCAAATCACACCACACGCCTCCATGGGTCCTAGTGGAAGCTATCCGCTACATTTCTTTGGACCGGTTACACAATTGATTGGCAATTGTTGGCCTGACCAACCGCCTACGTACAGGGTTTACCTTAGTAAGAGACACAGGAGAATAAGCAATAGACCTTGGAAAAAGCGTATCAAGACCCAACACCACCATCTTCAAGACCGCAGCCTGTATCACATGCAGTTCTGCTGCTAGGTGTGTTCTGCATCATACTCTTGTCTTTTAGGTACATTATGCATCTGCCTTACCATTCTTCAATGATCTGGGGGTGTTATTAACATTTTAGCACTCCCAGCATGAACTGAACAGCCCAATTCTACAAGAACTTATAGTGCTTGGAGTTCTGTGCACTACAATAGTTTGAGAACCATCAACACCACTATTGCCATTAGATACCAAGAGACAAACAAAATAATAAAAATACCTTGAATTTTAACAAGTAAAAGATTGATATTCATGAGCATACCTTTCACAGAAAACACCAAATGTGTGTGTAAAGTAAGGGTTTTCATGCTATGTTTGCCAGTATAACAAAATTGTACTACAATGAATGTGCATAAACTAGTTAGGAACTCACAAAGTTTATATGCGCATTGCCACTGCTGTTGCATCTGGCAAAATCAAGAGTCACAATGTATGTGAAAGCTGCATGGCCTTACCCCCTGGGGGGCACACCTGTGAATAGAATGGCTTCTACAGTAAAAACGCCATAAAAGCCAAGGCAACTCTAGATATCTCTTGTGTAGACAACCCCCATCCACTGGGCAAACAGGACTGTAATACATTTACATTCTGCTAAGAAAAACAATACAACAAAGAGGTTCTGTAACAGTAAACCAAATCCCTCCCCCCCCCCCCCTTGTTGGTGATCATGTCTTATCACCACAAACTGAGAGTTATTTAGGTTTACATGAATAATAAATTGTGGGCAATTTTCTATGGGGTATCAATGAATATTACATATTAGGGCCAGATGTTTAGGGATCCCCAACCACAAGTCTTACTGTACCAGTATCCCAATATGGGCATCTGTTGTACCAGTGTCTTGTACCAGCCCAACTTTATCTGTAGCCTGTGTGCTCAGATGTTCTCTCTGTGTCTGTGATGGAGTACCTGTCCACCTAACATAATTAGATTTCATTGTGAAACCATTATTATCTAAGCTGACATGATTCTTGTGAACTCTTCGTGGACAGAATCTCTTTATGTGCCCAAATTGTAGGCGATGGAAGCACCGGACATTCCCCCACTTCCCAAATTTGGATGCATTAGGATACACAGGTATTTGTCTAGAAGCCTTATCCTGTAGCACATGGTCATGTTGCAGTTTGCTATTAGCTGCTACCTGTCTCCTGATATTTATGGACTTTCTTTTCTTCAGCAAATCCTGCCTGGACTGCTCTATCACTAATGCTGCTTCAATGAGTGATGGCGCTTTAGCCGCGTACAAACGAATTGCGATGTCAAGATATGGAAACTTTTCCACAAACATGCGTACCATTCCTTGTGGGACTCCCATACTATGATCCTTAGTCACTTTCCTATACATAGCTTCAAACCTCCCACATAGAGACAAGGGCTCATCATGGATGGTAGGCCTGAAATTACTTAGGACTTCCGGGTTGACGTCTAAATGCCCTGTTACCAATTTCATGAGGATGGAAAGTCTGTCTTCCTCATCATGAAATAAGCCATTCCTGGGGGCAGTTTTCCCTATGACCTCATATCTTTGATGAAGATGTGTAGGTAACCATAGTTTAAACAGTTCCATGCGATATTCCTGAGGGACAGAAAATTTCTTACAATGTCCCTCAAAAATGTCACAGGAAGTGAAGGGATCTACGTTTGGATCATATCTAGGAATCAGTTTGTATATCTTCATCAGAAATTGCATCCTCTCCATGCTATGGAAAGATTGCAATTCTCCAGTACTACTGTGGCACATTTGTGAGTTGGAGGTGGCCTGAAAATTCTCCACGTCCCCCCCCAATCCACCAACTGTGTCACCAGCAATACTTGTGGCAGCATTACAAGCAGTCCCCTTTGGGTCAGACCTTGTATAGTCTGCAGTAGTCATAGGTGCGGTCTCCTCAGTCCCCCTGTTTGCACTCAAAACACAAATTTGTTTTGTGGGCAAATATTGTTGACGTGATGACTCACCTATAGTCTTTGTCAGATCACTGATAGTCTCATCCCTTTTACCTAGCTCGCTTTTCAGGTCAGCAATAGTCACATCAGTAGATGCTGCTTTTTTCTTATATTCAGTTATGTCCATATATAACTGTATAAAAACCTTGTCAACATCTGCATAATATTTCTCTCTTTCAGCTAGTTGAGACTGTAGCCTGATTATTTGGCTGTCTTTCTCTACGGTTACCTCACTGTTTTCTTTTAGTTGTGTCTCTAAACTGCAAACCTGTTTAACCCGTTCTGTACAACAATAGCAATGTAAATTTCCAGAGATAACTGTCTCTGACCTATTGTGCTGGTCAACCTCCTCCAGCTTACAAATGCTGTCCTCAAAAACGCACACCAGCTTAGCAAGCATGTGAAGGCGTTTAGAGGTTTGGTTCAACACACTACGCTTGGCAATATGCAACTTATCATAGGAACCAGCCTGTTCTAACAGTGATTCCCATAAAATCTTAGTAGATTCATACGTGTTCAGTATTACAGGGTTAAACGTACTGCATTTACTTAACTTTTCAAAAGTTACATGTCCTGCTTTGTCACTCATTGTTATCCTGCGATCCGTGCTACTCCTATGAGTGGTGTCTAGTGGTTGCTGCATGGGAAAGATCCTCTTTTGAACTTCTTTCCCCGACCAGCAAGATTCTATCAAAGGACTGAAAATACAAAACAAAGAAACACAAAAAACAAAAAAAAAAACAACACAAAAAACACAGTCACCAATATTCTAGGAACTCAACTTAATTAGATTCGCTGTAATTAATCGCTCACACTAGGCCTCAGAAGAAACTGTGCTACCTGTCCGAACCTCTCAGGGATAATAACCTACGTTCACAGTATAACAAAGATTTCTACCTTATATCCTAATAAAGAGTAATTAAAACAGTCCACGTTCGGGCGCCATTGTTAAAGGGGGCAAATGACTATCTGTATTATCTCCCTTTTCTCCGTTCCTAGTCCGTTACCTTTGTTTCTCATATAGTCCGCTTACTTTGTATTGTTCACAATGTGCACACACTCCAGTCCTTCACACACACCACAGGAGTAACATACAACCCTCGCAGATACTTAAATATATAAAAATACTTTACTCATAACATAGACGTGACAAACCAATATACACTACATCAAGATACAATACATTACATAGACAACACAACCACACACAGCGGCCTCTCTTCCTACCTTCCCTGAACACTTTGCACATGTGACTAGTAATGTGTATGTATATATAATATAAATCCAGGTCCCAACCTTATACGGTCTCCTGGTACTACCACTATAACCAAAGCCACATACAGCGCCTGACCATTAGTACATGTACATATAGAGACTCATGCATAAACAGCATATATATATCTACTCATCTATAATCCACATAAGATTCCTAGAATATCTCTATGTACACATATAAAGTCTGCTGTAATATAATTATACTTATATACATACACAGAAAGCACACATATAATAGAACTTAGCTGGCTCCTGATGTTAAGTGCTGAGCGTCCAGGGCTGGCAGGAAAGAGAGCCCGCACCAAGAGCTTCCCATGACCTATATGTTCCTATCCCTGGGTTGAACCCACCCATTCCATTGACTCCGCCTTATGACCACCCATACACCTTCCAATGTGCATCTGTACAGTATAGGTAAATCTATTCCCAGTATACTCAGCTGTCTCTACATCCAGTTTACAATGGCTCCTTCCTGTACTGAGGTCCATTGTAATGCTAATAAGGCAGTAGATAAGAATCTATGACCAAATGGCTTCTGAGCATACTGCCACCTCAAAGGGTGAACACCACTGAATAATATCAGTATATACTATATCTATTTACCAGGTATATTTTATGTGGTCATAAAACAGAGTGTCTGGATGGGAACAATATTCTCCTGTAACAGGCCACATGTTGGATATTTCTAAAATCTGCAGAATCTGGGCAATAAATATTGAGTTGTGTTTCTCTGGTAAAACCTTCTGTGTTACAGATTTTTTTTTTTATTACAAATGAATTTCGGCAAAAAATATGAAATTTGTAAATTTCACCTCTACTTTGCCTTAATTCCTGTGAAACGCCTAAAGGGTTAAAATACTTTCTGAATGTGGTTTTGAATACCTTGAGGGGTGCAGTTTTCAAAATGGGGTGATTTATGGGGAATTTTTTAATATAGAAGGCCCTCAAAGCCACTTCAGAACTGATTTAGTCCCTGAAAAAATGGCCTATTGAAATTTTCTTGAAAATATGAGAAATTGCTGCTAAAGTTCTAAGCCTTGTAACGTCCTAGAAAAATAAAAGTATGTGAAAACAAATGATGCAAACATAAAGTAGACATATGGGGGATGTTAACTAGTAACTATTTTGTGTGGTATTAGTATCTGTTTTACAAGCAAACACATTTAAATTTAGAAAAATTGTAATTTTTGAAAATATTTGCTAAAATGTGAAGTTTTTCACAAATAAATATTGAATTTATTGACCAAATTTTTTCACTAACATAAAGTACAATATGTCACGAGAAAACAATATCAGAATCGCTTGGATAGGTAAAAGCGTTCCGGAGTTATTACCACATAAAATGACATATGTCAGATTTGAAAAAATCATCTGTGTCCACAAGGCCAAAACAGGCTGTGTCCTAAAGGGGTTAAACTTTGGCACAGTTCCCAAAATAATAACATGTGACACCCTCAAAGCATTTGCAAGAGTGTTGATGAAGGGTCAGATTTCCATATTGAAGGACCAGAGAGTGATTGCAGCAATTATGGACGGTAGTCGGAAAATAGGTAGTCAACAAGGGAATATTGAACAGGTATTTTTCTCTTTTTCAAAGGGGAAGGAGTAGGATCCAGCGCTGAATCAAGTTTTAAAATGGATTTTCTTTTCCAAGTTTATTGGCAAGATGCTAAAAGGAAGTCCAGTTGTGGAAAGTCCTGGGTTAGTAAGAAGTAAAGGTGATATCCTCGGGCCTACGCGTTTCGGACGACTGCCTCGTCCTTAAACTTGGCTGTAGTGGTTTTGAATAGCGCGCGCTGTCAGTTTTTGTATTCAGTCAGGAGGGTCAGCTGATCCCTCACTGCGTGTCAATGTTGGTAACGTGTTGGAACGCAAGCCGGAAGTAGTTATCTGATCCTGTGTTAGAATCGATGGAGCTTACATGTAAGTATTGTTTTTATTGTTAAAAGATTGTTCTTTATGTAAGTACATTTTTGCGTGTTTAAAGCTTGTAAGTATCAGATAAAGTTGTTAAATGTCAATATGTTCTGACGTTTCAGTTTTTTCATTTTAGGGGTATCAGACAACAACGATAGCCGACCTTTGCCAGTCATCCAAGCCTAGTGTGTCTCCTATGAAACATCATAAACGTTCAGGTTTAGGTAAGTGCGGACGTGTGTATTGTTGTATTGATTTTTACTTGTATTTTTATAGCCTGTAATTATTACATTTGTGAATGTTCCATAGGACCTCTTATTGAAATATCACACTGTGAATGTGTCATTTAGGGCTAGACATATAGTGGCTACGGATATTTTCGGATAAAGGTTTCATAGAAATAGCGCAATGTTTTTATGTGTAGCGGCGCATTATAATGGAGAATGAGGATATTGGGGAAAGTGCGGATAGGACACAACTGAAACTATATGGGGTTTGGGATACATATATTGGGACGAACGAGACTGGGTAGTGTGTGAGTTAAAAGTGTGTGCATATCAAACAGCAAATATTATGTATGCAACACTGGATACACATTGTATACCTTGGATTATATGTGTTTTGTGTTTGAACAAATTTGGTCGGAATTGTATGTCATGTATAGATCTTGCGCTTAACTCGTGTATGGTTATTGTTGCTACTATGACATTAGTATAAATACATTAATTCCTTTCTTAGGTTTAAGCCCTTTGGAAATCTCGTGTTTAATCTGTAGATCCAATAGGCTTCACGGAGATGAGTTTTGCGTTTTATATCACCTCCCCTTTTGCATGGATGGATCTTTTCAATAGCGTAACATCTAAATGATTTGATTGATCTGTTATGTTGGGAAATGAAGTGTTTAGATGCGTTTGAGGTGTTCACAATATTTTCGTTTCTTACGTAGCTGAGATGTTCTAGGATTCTTATTTTAAATTTTCTGTTGGTACAGCCTACGTATTTTAATTTGCATTCTATACACTCAATGATGTATATGACTGAGTCTGAATTGCAGTTAATGTAGTTTTGTATATTAAACTTGTCGGTATATGTGGAATCACTAAAGGTTTTGGTTATTTGGACGTATGAACAAGCTTTACAGGGATGTTGGCCACACTTGTAGAAACCTGTGGTTTCTAACCATGTTGTATTTATTTTCTCATTAGCAGTAAATAACGATGGAGATAGAACATTGCCTAGAGAGGCGGCTTTTCTTGCCACTATTTTGCAACCCCCAGCTAGCACCGTACGCAGAGTATCGTCTTCCATGAGGATAGGTAAGTAGTTGGTTATTAATTTTTTGATTTGCGTAAACTGGTTACTTTGCTGTAAAATTAACGTGGGTTGGTTGTCGGTAAGTTGGGTGTTCTGTGGTCTGTTTTCTCGTTTATTATGATGACTCAAGAGTTGAGTTCTGGATTTTTTGGTCATGATGTTACTGGCTCGGTTGAGTGACCACTGAGGATAGCCTCTCTCATGGAGTCTTGTTTTGATAGATTCTTGCTCTAACTCATATTGACTTTGGGAAGTGCAGTTTCTTTTGGCACGGTGCATTTCACCTACTGGTATAGCTTTGATGGTATGCCTGGTGTGATTGCTATTTGCATGTAATATATTGTTTGTAGATGTGGGTTTGCGATACGTTTTGGTTGAGATAGTTTGGCCATTCGCACCTGTTAGCTCCAGATCCAGAAAAATAATGTTGGTGGGATCGAAATGATAAGTAAATTTGAGATTACAGTCATTGTTGTTAAGAGTTTCCACAAAATTTTAAATCATGTTAGTGTCTCCTTTCCAAATAATCAATATATCGTCGATATATCTACCGTACCAATCGATATGATGGCTGTGTGTATTTTCGGTGGAAAAAATATGAAATTGTTCCCACCATGCCATGACCAGGTTTGCTACTGAGGGGGAAAATTTTGCCCCCATAGACACACCTCTGAGTTGTAAATAATATTTTGTGTCGAATTGAAAGTAATTATTGGTTAAGAGAAACATGAGTACATCCAGTATATATGATTGAAATTTTTTGTCATATGTACTGTGTTTAGTCAAATGATAATTGAGAGCGGCATATGCTATATGGTGTGGAATTGATGTATATAGAGCCACGACATCGCATGTAAGCCAACTATTTTCTTTATCCCAGATTTTATTGTGTAACAAGTTTAGGACATGTTTGGTATCTCTGAGGAAACCGGGTGTTATTTGTGCTAATGGTTGTAACAGTGTATCCAGCCATTCTGACAATTTCTCAAGAATTGATCCTATGCCGGATACAATCGGTCTCATCGGAGGAGGGAGTATCTGTTTGTGGATCTTGGGAAGTGTGTGTATAATTGGAGTAATTGGTTGGTCAATATAGATATAGTCCATTTGTTTTTTGCTAATGAAACCTCCTTGGTGGCCCTCTTCAAGTAATCTTTTCATTGAATATTTAATTGTTTCTACAGGGTTTTTGTCCAATTTCTTGTATGTTGTTTCATCCGATAACATGTCTATAATAGATTGTTGATAATCCTTTTTGTTCATGACTGTGACATTGCCCCCTTTGTCCGACATTTTTATAATAAGTTGTTTGTTTTCTTGTAATGATTTTGTTGCCTCGTTAAGTTTTTTTGACATATTTTTTGTTGGACATTGACCTTTGAGGCTGTCAGCAAGATGATGAAGTTCTTTTTCTATAACCATTTGGAAACGGTCCATTGACTCAGTACGTGAATTAGTTGGATAAAATTTTGAATTTGATGTTTTGAAATTAGACGCTGTGGTCACTACTTGGTTTAGAGTTTCACTTCGCAAATGATCCAGACTTACTAAGGTTGTAAGTTCTTCGAATGAGAATTTAGACAGCTGGAAATTTGTCTCTGGTGATATTATATTGGTATTTTCATCAGCTGCAATTATATCTGATGTTGTTGTCTCCTTGACTCCTGGTACTGTGTCCTCTTTGTGAAGAAAATGCTTTTTAACCGTCAAGTTTCGGATGAACTTGTTAATATCGAGTATTGTATTGAACAGGTTAAAATTTTTCTTGGGGGCAAAATTTAGACCTAAGGACAAAACTTCGTTTTGTTCTGTAGTGAGAGGTGTAGATGAAAGATTGGTGACATTAGTGGTTAGTGCTGTTGATATTTTCTTGACCGGAGGCGACGGTTTTGTTCTATATTTGTTCGACTTGTGCTTTCTACCGCCCCTCCTTCCCCGTTTTTTGACTGGAATGGAGTATTTTCTGGTCTGTAGCTAGTGTGAGGACGTATCCGAATGTTCTCGTCTTCTGATATGCCATCTGCAGATTCTGGTTCCGTGGAGCTGAAACTTACTCTGTTGGGTAAGTCCCTATATTGTTTGTAGGGCTGGTTTCTTCTTTTGAGAATAGGTCTTGGTTTGTTGTAGTTTCTTGTTTTTGAGCTCCAATTGTAGACTTCGTTGTTAGTGTAATCTCTGATGTCCCTTTGAAATTTGTTTTTCTTTATATCTGCGATAGTATGGTCCAACTTGTCGGTAGCAGATGACATCCTGGTTTGGAGAAGAGTGAATGATGGTGAGTTGGAGAAACTTTCTAGTGATTTCTTTATGTCCAAGATATTGGTGTCTAGTTCTTTTAATTTTAGTTCTTCCTGTTTTGTGATCAGTTTCATTAAACTGATGGAACAATTCGATAGGGTCTCATTCCATTCTGTGAGAAACTCCTCTGTATAAACAAAGCTAGGCATTTTTCGGAGTCGTAACCCTCTGGGGATCATGTTCTTTGTAATATAATTTTTTAGTGTAGTGAGATCCCACCAGATTTTTGCTTGTTGAGCTAAGTGTTTTTCAAGTTTGTGAAATAAATCCTCCATGTCTTGGTTGTTTTCTGTATGGTCGTCATAATTGCCAAATACTTTTTCGGCCAGTTCTATACGAGTAGATTGAGTATCTTGCGTCATGGTATGAATATACAATAACACATAAAGTAATGTTGACCAAGGAAATTGTGCAAAGTGCAGGTAAAATAAAATCAAGAATGAATCAAATGCATCAACCAGCTCATTAGACGCAATATATTAGTATTAATATCAGATGGTATTAGTTTGTTGATCAGTTGTGGCCATTTATAACGAAATGATTATTGAATGTTTTAGCCTTACTTGTTACAAACTTGCTTAAGACAGGACTTGTATATTTTGCATATATATATGTGAACTTGCTAGTGTTCCTCCTGGAACCACTAGAATACAGGGAGCTCGAGAGGTAAGGTAGAACGAACTTGCGATGCAATGGAAAGAGGGGAGGAGACCTCCAGCTCACCTAACACACTCCGGTGTGTTGTGGACGGCACACGGATCCTCGTGTCGGCACACGGTAGATAGACAAAGGGGAAGGAGTAGGATCCAGCGCTGAATCAAGTTTTAAAATGGATTTTCTTTTCCAAGTTTATTGGCAAGATGCTAAAAGGAAGTCCAGTTGTGGAAAGTCCTGGGTTAGTAAGAAGTAAAGGTGATATCCTCGGGCCTACGCGTTTCGGACGACTGCCTCGTCCTTAAACTTGGCTGTAGTGGTTTTGAATAGCGCGCGCTGTCAGTTTTTGTATTCAGTCAGGAGGGTCAGCTGATCCCTCACTGCGTGTCAATGTTGGTAACGTGTTGGAACGCAAGCCGGAAGTAGTTATCTGATCCTGTGTTAGAATCGATGGAGCTTGCATGTAAGTATTGTTTTTATTGTTAAAAGATTGTTCTTTATGTAAGTACATTTTTGCGTGTTTAAAGCTTGTAAGTATCAGATAAAGTTGTTAAATGTCAATATGTTCTGACGTTTCAGTTTTTTCATTTTAGGGGTATCAGACAACAACGATAGCCGACCTTTGCCAGTCATCCAAGCCTAGTGTGTCTCCTATGAAACATCATAAACGTTCAGGTTTAGGTAAGTGCGGACGTGTGTATTGTTGTATTGATTTTTACTTGTATTTTTATAGCCTGTAATTATTACATTTGTGAATGTTCCATAGGACCTCTTATTGAAATATCACACTGTGAATGTGTCATTTAGGGCTAGACATATAGTGGCTACGGATATTTTCGGATAAAGGTTTCATAGAAATAGCGCAATGTTTTTATGTGTAGCGGCGCATTATAATGGAGAATGAGGATATTGGGGAAAGTGCGGATAGGACACAACTGAAACAATATGGGGTTTGGGATACATATATTGGGACGAACGAGACTGGGTAGTGTGTGAGTTAAAAGTGTGTGCATATCAAACAGCAAATATTATGTATGCAACACTGGATACACATTGTATACCTTGGATTATATGTGTTTTGTGTTTGAACAAATTTGGTCGGAATTGTATGTCATGTATAGATCTTGCGCTTAACTCGTGTATGGTTATTGTTGCTACTATGACATTAGTATAAATACATTAATTCCTTTCTTAGGTTTAAGCCCTTTGGAAATCTCGTGTTTAATCTGTAGATCCAATAGGCTTCACGGAGATGAGTTTTGCGTTTTATATCACCTCCCCTTTTGCATGGATGGATCTTTTCAATAGCGTAACATCTAAATGATTTGATTGATCTGTTATGTTGGGAAATGAAGTGTTTAGATGCGTTTGAGGTGTTCACAATATTTTCGTTTCTTACGTAGCTGAGATGTTCTAGGATTCTTATTTTAAATTTTCTGTTGGTACAGCCTACGTATTTTAATTTGCATTCTATACACTCAATGATGTATATGACTGAGTCTGAATTGCAGTTAATGTAGTTTTGTATATTAAACTTGTCGGTATATGTGGAATCACTAAAGGTTTTGGTTATTTGGACGTATGAACAAGCTTTACAGGGATGTTGGCCACACTTGTAGAAACCTGTGGTTTCTAACCATGTTGTATTTATTTTCTCATTAGCAGTAAATAACGATGGAGATAGAACATTGCCTAGAGAGGCGGCTTTTCTTGCCACTATTTTGCAACCCCCAGCTAGCACCGTACGCAGAGTATCGTCTTCCATGAGGATAGGTAAGTAGTTGGTTATTAATTTTTTGATTTGCGTAAACTGGTTACTTTGCTGTAAAATTAACGTGGGTTGGTTGTCGGTAAGTTGGGTGTTCTGTGGTCTGTTTTCTCGTTTATTATGATGACTCAAGAGTTGAGTTCTGGATTTTTTGGTCATGATGTTACTGGCTCGGTTGAGTGACCACTGAGGATAGCCTCTCTCATGGAGTCTTGTTTTGATAGATTCTTGCTCTAACTCATATTGACTTTGGGAAGTGCAGTTTCTTTTGGCACGGTGCATTTCACCTACTGGTATAGCTTTGATGGTATGCCTGGTGTGATTGCTATTTGCATGTAATATATTGTTTGTAGATGTGGGTTTGCGATACGTTTTGGTTGAGATAGTTTGGCCATTCGCACCTGTTAGCTCCAGATCCAGAAAAATAATGTTGGTGGGATCGAAATGATAAGTAAATTTGAGATTACAGTCATTGTTGTTAAGAGTTTCCACAAAATTTGAAATCATGTTAGTGTCTCCTTTCCAAATAATCAATATATCGTCGATATATCTACCGTACCAATCGATATGATGGCTGTGTGTATTTTCGGTGGAAAAAATATGAAATTGTTCCCACCATGCCATGACCAGGTTTGCTACTGAGGGGGAAAATTTTGCCCCCATAGACACACCTCTGAGTTGTAAATAATATTTTGTGTCGAATTGAAAGTAATTATTGGTTAAGAGAAACATGAGTACATCCAGTATATATGATTGAAATTTTTTGTCATATGTACTGTGTTTAGTCAAATGATAATTGAGAGCGGCATATGCTATATGGTGTGGAATTGATGTATATAGAGCCACGACATCGCATGTAAGCCAACTATTTTCTTTATCCCAGATTTTATTGTGTAACAAGTTTAGGACATGTTTGGTATCTCTGAGGAAACCGGGTGTTATTTGTGCTAATGGTTGTAACAGTGTATCCAGCCATTCTGACAATTTCTCAAGAATTGATCCTATGCCGGATACAATCGGTCTCATCGGAGGAGGGAGTATCTGTTTGTGGATCTTGGGAAGTGCGTGTATAATTGGAGTAATTGGTTGGTCAATATAGATATAGTCCATTTGTTTTTTGCTAATGAAACCTCCTTGGTGGCCCTCTTCAAGTAATCTTTTCATTGAATATTTAATTGTTTCTACAGGGTTTTTGTCCAATTTCTTGTATGTTGTTTCATCCGATAACATGTCTATAATAGATTGTTGATAATCCTTTTTGTTCATGACTGTGACATTGCCCCCTTTGTCCGACATTTTTATAATAAGTTGTTTGTTTTCTTGTAATGATTTTGTTGCCTCGTTAAGTTTTTTTGACATATTTTTTGTTGGACATTGACCTTTGAGGCTGTCAGCAAGATGATGAAGTTCTTTTTCTATAACCATTTGGAAACGGTCCATTGACTCAGTACGTGAATTAGTTGGATAAAATTTTGAATTTGATGTTTTGAAATTAGACGCTGTGGTCACTACTTGGTTTAGAGTTTCACTTCGCAAATGATCCAGACTTACTAAGGTTGTAAGTTCTTCGAATGAGAATTTAGACAGCTGGAAATTTGTCTCTGGTGATATTATATTGGTATTTTCATCAGCTGCAATTATATCTGATGTTGTTGTCTCCTTGACTCCTGGTACTGTGTCCTCTTTGTGAAGAAAATGCTTTTTAACCGTCAAGTTTCGGATGAACTTGTTAATATCGAGTATTGTATTGAACAGGTTAAAATTTTTCTTGGGGGCAAAATTTAGACCTAAGGACAAAACTTCGTTTTGTTCTGTAGTGAGAGGTGTAGATGAAAGATTGGTGACATTAGTGGTTAGTGCTGTTGATATTTTCTTGACCGGAGGCGACGGTTTTGTTCTATATTTGTTCGACTTGTGCTTTCTACCGCCCCTCCTTCCCCGTTTTTTGACTGGAATGGAGTATTTTCTGGTCTGTAGCTAGTGTGAGGACGTATCCGAATGTTCTCGTCTTCTGATATGCCATCTGCAGATTCTGGTTCCGTGGAGCTGAAACTTACTCTGTTGGGTAAGTCCCTATATTGTTTGTAGGGCTGGTTTCTTCTTTTGAGAATAGGTCTTGGTTTGTTGTAGTTTCTTGTTTTTGAGCTCCAATTGTAGACTTCGTTGTTAGTGTAATCTCTGATGTCCCTTTGAAATTTGTTTTTCTTTATATCTGCGATAGTATGGTCCAACTTGTCGGTAGCAGATGACATCCTGGTTTGGAGAAGAGTGAATGATGGTGAGTTGGAGAAACTTTCTAGTGATTTCTTTATGTCCAAGATATTGGTGTCTAGTTCTTTTAATTTTAGTTCTTCCTGTTTTGTGATCAGTTTCATTAAACTGATGGAACAATTCGATAGGGTCTCATTCCATTCTGTGAGAAACTCCTCTGTATAAACAAAGCTAGGCATTTTTCGGAGTCGTAACCCTCTGGGGATCATGTTCTTTGTAATATAATTTTTTAGTGTAGTGAGATCCCACCAGATTTTTGCTTGTTGAGCTAAGTGTTTTTCAAGTTTGTGAAATAAATCCTCCATGTCTTGGTTGTTTTCTGTATGGTCGTCATAATTGCCAAATACTTTTTCGGCCAGTTCTATACGAGTAGATTGAGTATCTTGCGTCATGGTATGAATATACAATAACACATAAAGTAATGTTGACCAAGGAAATTGTGCAAAGTGCAGGTAAAATAAAATCAAGAATGAATCAAATGCATCAACCAGCTCATTAGACGCAATATATTAGTATTAATATCAGATGGTATTAGTTTGTTGATCAGTTGTGGCCATTTATAACGAAATGATTATTGAATGTTTTAGCCTTACTTGTTACAAACTTGCTTAAGACAGGACTTGTATATTTTGCATATATATATGTGAACTTGCTAGTGTTCCTCCTGGAACCACTAGAATACAGGGAGCTCGAGAGGTAAGGTAGAACGAACTTGCGATGCAATGGAAAGAGGGGAGGAGACCTCCAGCTCACCTAACACACTCCGGTGTGTTGTGGACGGCACACGGATCCTCGTGTCGGCACACGGTAGATAGACAAAGGGGAAGGAGTAGGATCCAGCGCTGAATCAAGTTTTAAAATGGATTTTCTTTTCCAAGTTTATTGGCAAGATGCTAAAAGGAAGTCCAGTTGTGGAAAGTCCTGGGTTAGTAAGAAGTAAAGGTGATATCCTCGGGCCTACGCGTTTCGGACGACTGCCTCGTCCTTAAACTTGGCTGTAGTGGTTTTGAATAGCGCGCGCTGTCAGTTTTTGTATTCAGTCAGGAGGGTCAGCTGATCCCTCACTGCGTGTCAATGTTGGTAACGTGTTGGAACGCAAGCCGGAAGTAGTTATCTGATCCTGTGTTAGAATCGATGGAGCTTGCATGTAAGTATTGTTTTTATTGTTAAAAGATTGTTCTTTATGTAAGTACATTTTTGCGTGTTTAAAGCTTGTAAGTATCAGATAAAGTTGTTAAATGTCAATATGTTCTGACGTTTCAGTTTTTTCATTTTAGGGGTATCAGACAACAACGATAGCCGACCTTTGCCAGTCATCCAAGCCTAGTGTGTCTCCTATGAAACATCATAAACGTTCAGGTTTAGGTAAGTGCGGACGTGTGTATTGTTGTATTGATTTTTACTTGTATTTTTATAGCCTGTAATTATTACATTTGTGAATGTTCCATAGGACCTCTTATTGAAATATCACACTGTGAATGTGTCATTTAGGGCTAGACATATAGTGGCTACGGATATTTTCGGATAAAGGTTTCATAGAAATAGCGCAATGTTTTTATGTGTAGCGGCGCATTATAATGGAGAATGAGGATATTGGGGAAAGTGCGGATAGGACACAACTGAAACAATATGGGGTTTGGGATACATATATTGGGACGAACGAGACTGGGTAGTGTGTGAGTTAAAAGTGTGTGCATATCAAACAGCAAATATTATGTATGCAACACTGGATACACATTGTATACCTTGGATTATATGTGTTTTGTGTTTGAACAAATTTGGTCGGAATTGTATGTCATGTATAGATCTTGCGCTTAACTCGTGTATGGTTATTGTTGCTACTATGACATTAGTATAAATACATTAATTCCTTTCTTAGGTTTAAGCCCTTTGGAAATCTCGTGTTTAATCTGTAGATCCAATAGGCTTCACGGAGATGAGTTTTGCGTTTTATATCACCTCCCCTTTTGCATGGATGGATCTTTTCAATAGCGTAACATCTAAATGATTTGATTGATCTGTTATGTTGGGAAATGAAGTGTTTAGATGCGTTTGAGGTGTTCACAATATTTTCGTTTCTTACGTAGCTGAGATGTTCTAGGATTCTTATTTTAAATTTTCTGTTGGTACAGCCTACGTATTTTAATTTGCATTCTATACACTCAATGATGTATATGACTGAGTCTGAATTGCAGTTAATGTAGTTTTGTATATTAAACTTGTCGGTATATGTGGAATCACTAAAGGTTTTGGTTATTTGGACGTATGAACAAGCTTTACAGGGATGTTGGCCACACTTGTAGAAACCTGTGGTTTCTAACCATGTTGTATTTATTTTCTCATTAGCAGTAAATAACGATGGAGATAGAACATTGCCTAGAGAGGCGGCTTTTCTTGCCACTATTTTGCAACCCCCAGCTAGCACCGTACGCAGAGTATCGTCTTCCATGAGGATAGGTAAGTAGTTGGTTATTAATTTTTTGATTTGCGTAAACTGGTTACTTTGCTGTAAAATTAACGTGGGTTGGTTGTCGGTAAGTTGGGTGTTCTGTGGTCTGTTTTCTCGTTTATTATGATGACTCAAGAGTTGAGTTCTGGATTTTTTGGTCATGATGTTACTGGCTCGGTTGAGTGACCACTGAGGATAGCCTCTCTCATGGAGTCTTGTTTTGATAGATTCTTGCTCTAACTCATATTGACTTTGGGAAGTGCAGTTTCTTTTGGCACGGTGCATTTCACCTACTGGTATAGCTTTGATGGTATGCCTGGTGTGATTGCTATTTGCATGTAATATATTGTTTGTAGATGTGGGTTTGCGATACGTTTTGGTTGAGATAGTTTGGCCATTCGCACCTGTTAGCTCCAGATCCAGAAAAATAATGTTGGTGGGATCGAAATGATAAGTAAATTTGAGATTACAGTCATTGTTGTTAAGAGTTTCCACAAAATTTGAAATCATGTTAGTGTCTCCTTTCCAAATAATCAATATATCGTCGATATATCTACCGTACCAATCGATATGATGGCTGTGTGTATTTTCGGTGGAAAAAATATGAAATTGTTCCCACCATGCCATGACCAGGTTTGCTACTGAGGGGGAAAATTTTGCCCCCATAGACACACCTCTGAGTTGTAAATAATATTTTGTGTCGAATTGAAAGTAATTATTGGTTAAGAGAAACATGAGTACATCCAGTATATATGATTGAAATTTTTTGTCATATGTACTGTGTTTAGTCAAATGATAATTGAGAGCGGCATATGCTATATGGTGTGGAATTGATGTATATAGAGCCACGACATCGCATGTAAGCCAACTATTTTCTTTATCCCAGATTTTATTGTGTAACAAGTTTAGGACATGTTTGGTATCTCTGAGGAAACCGGGTGTTATTTGTGCTAATGGTTGTAACAGTGTATCCAGCCATTCTGACAATTTCTCAAGAATTGATCCTATGCCGGATACAATCGGTCTCATCGGAGGAGGGAGTATCTGTTTGTGGATCTTGGGAAGTGCGTGTATAATTGGAGTAATTGGTTGGTCAATATAGATATAGTCCATTTGTTTTTTGCTAATGAAACCTCCTTGGTGGCCCTCTTCAAGTAATCTTTTCATTGAATATTTAATTGTTTCTACAGGGTTTTTGTCCAATTTCTTGTATGTTGTTTCATCCGATAACATGTCTATAATAGATTGTTGATAATCCTTTTTGTTCATGACTGTGACATTGCCCCCTTTGTCCGACATTTTTATAATAAGTTGTTTGTTTTCTTGTAATGATTTTGTTGCCTCGTTAAGTTTTTTTGACATATTTTTTGTTGGACATTGACCTTTGAGGCTGTCAGCAAGATGATGAAGTTCTTTTTCTATAACCATTTGGAAACGGTCCATTGACTCAGTACGTGAATTAGTTGGATAAAATTTTGAATTTGATGTTTTGAAATTAGACGCTGTGGTCACTACTTGGTTTAGAGTTTCACTTCGCAAATGATCCAGACTTACTAAGGTTGTAAGTTCTTCGAATGAGAATTTAGACAGCTGGAAATTTGTCTCTGGTGATATTATATTGGTATTTTCATCAGCTGCAATTATATCTGATGTTGTTGTCTCCTTGACTCCTGGTACTGTGTCCTCTTTGTGAAGAAAATGCTTTTTAACCGTCAAGTTTCGGATGAACTTGTTAATATCGAGTATTGTATTGAACAGGTTAAAATTTTTCTTGGGGGCAAAATTTAGACCTAAGGACAAAACTTCGTTTTGTTCTGTAGTGAGAGGTGTAGATGAAAGATTGGTGACATTAGTGGTTAGTGCTGTTGATATTTTCTTGACCGGAGGCGACGGTTTTGTTCTATATTTGTTCGACTTGTGCTTTCTACCGCCCCTCCTTCCCCGTTTTTTGACTGGAATGGAGTATTTTCTGGTCTGTAGCTAGTGTGAGGACGTATCCGAATGTTCTCGTCTTCTGATATGCCATCTGCAGATTCTGGTTCCGTGGAGCTGAAACTTACTCTGTTGGGTAAGTCCCTATATTGTTTGTAGGGCTGGTTTCTTCTTTTGAGAATAGGTCTTGGTTTGTTGTAGTTTCTTGTTTTTGAGCTCCAATTGTAGACTTCGTTGTTAGTGTAATCTCTGATGTCCCTTTGAAATTTGTTTTTCTTTATATCTGCGATAGTATGGTCCAACTTGTCGGTAGCAGATGACATCCTGGTTTGGAGAAGAGTGAATGATGGTGAGTTGGAGAAACTTTCTAGTGATTTCTTTATGTCCAAGATATTGGTGTCTAGTTCTTTTAATTTTAGTTCTTCCTGTTTTGTGATCAGTTTCATTAAACTGATGGAACAATTCGATAGGGTCTCATTCCATTCTGTGAGAAACTCCTCTGTATAAACAAAGCTAGGCATTTTTCGGAGTCGTAACCCTCTGGGGATCATGTTCTTTGTAATATAATTTTTTAGTGTAGTGAGATCCCACCAGATTTTTGCTTGTTGAGCTAAGTGTTTTTCAAGTTTGTGAAATAAATCCTCCATGTCTTGGTTGTTTTCTGTATGGTCGTCATAATTGCCAAATACTTTTTCGGCCAGTTCTATACGAGTAGATTGAGTATCTTGCGTCATGGTATGAATATACAATAACACATAAAGTAATGTTGACCAAGGAAATTGTGCAAAGTGCAGGTAAAATAAAATCAAGAATGAATCAAATGCATCAACCAGCTCATTAGACGCAATATATTAGTATTAATATCAGATGGTATTAGTTTGTTGATCAGTTGTGGCCATTTATAACGAAATGATTATTGAATGTTTTAGCCTTACTTGTTACAAACTTGCTTAAGACAGGACTTGTATATTTTGCATATATATATGTGAACTTGCTAGTGTTCCTCCTGGAACCACTAGAATACAGGGAGCTCGAGAGGTAAGGTAGAACGAACTTGCGATGCAATGGAAAGAGGGGAGGAGACCTCCAGCTCACCTAACACACTCCGGTGTGTTGTGGACGGCACACGGATCCTCGTGTCGGCACACGGTAGATAGACAAAGGGGAAGGAGTAGGATCCAGCGCTGAATCAAGTTTTAAAATGGATTTTCTTTTCCAAGTTTATTGGCAAGATGCTAAAAGGAAGTCCAGTTGTGGAAAGTCCTGGGTTAGTAAGAAGTAAAGGTGATATCCTCGGGCCTACGCGTTTCGGACGACTGCCTCGTCCTTAAACTTGGCTGTAGTGGTTTTGAATAGCGCGCGCTGTCAGTTTTTGTATTCAGTCAGGAGGGTCAGCTGATCCCTCACTGCGTGTCAATGTTGGTAACGTGTTGGAACGCAAGCCGGAAGTAGTTATCTGATCCTGTGTTAGAATCGATGGAGCTTGCATGTAAGTATTGTTTTTATTGTTAAAAGATTGTTCTTTATGTAAGTACATTTTTGCGTGTTTAAAGCTTGTAAGTATCAGATAAAGTTGTTAAATGTCAATATGTTCTGACGTTTCAGTTTTTTCATTTTAGGGGTATCAGACAACAACGATAGCCGACCTTTGCCAGTCATCCAAGCCTAGTGTGTCTCCTATGAAACATCATAAACGTTCAGGTTTAGGTAAGTGCGGACGTGTGTATTGTTGTATTGATTTTTACTTGTATTTTTATAGCCTGTAATTATTACATTTGTGAATGTTCCATAGGACCTCTTATTGAAATATCACACTGTGAATGTGTCATTTAGGGCTAGACATATAGTGGCTACGGATATTTTCGGATAAAGGTTTCATAGAAATAGCGCAATGTTTTTATGTGTAGCGGCGCATTATAATGGAGAATGAGGATATTGGGGAAAGTGCGGATAGGACACAACTGAAACTATATGGGGTTTGGGATACATATATTGGGACGAACGAGACTGGGTAGTGTGTGAGTTAAAAGTGTGTGCATATCAAACAGCAAATATTATGTATGCAACACTGGATACACATTGTATACCTTGGATTATATGTGTTTTGTGTTTGAACAAATTTGGTCGGAATTGTATGTCATGTATAGATCTTGCGCTTAACTCGTGTATGGTTATTGTTGCTACTATGACATTAGTATAAATACATTAATTCCTTTCTTAGGTTTAAGCCCTTTGGAAATCTCGTGTTTAATCTGTAGATCCAATAGGCTTCACGGAGATGAGTTTTGCGTTTTATATCACCTCCCCTTTTGCATGGATGGATCTTTTCAATAGCGTAACATCTAAATGATTTGATTGATCTGTTATGTTGGGAAATGAAGTGTTTAGATGCGTTTGAGGTGTTCACAATATTTTCGTTTCTTACGTAGCTGAGATGTTCTAGGATTCTTATTTTAAATTTTCTGTTGGTACAGCCTACGTATTTTAATTTGCATTCTATACACTCAATGATGTATATGACTGAGTCTGAATTGCAGTTAATGTAGTTTTGTATATTAAACTTGTCGGTATATGTGGAATCACTAAAGGTTTTGGTTATTTGGACGTATGAACAAGCTTTACAGGGATGTTGGCCACACTTGTAGAAACCTGTGGTTTCTAACCATGTTGTATTTATTTTCTCATTAGCAGTAAATAACGATGGAGATAGAACATTGCCTAGAGAGGCGGCTTTTCTTGCCACTATTTTGCAACCCCCAGCTAGCACCGTACGCAGAGTATCGTCTTCCATGAGGATAGGTAAGTAGTTGGTTATTAATTTTTTGATTTGCGTAAACTGGTTACTTTGCTGTAAAATTAACGTGGGTTGGTTGTCGGTAAGTTGGGTGTTCTGTGGTCTGTTTTCTCGTTTATTATGATGACTCAAGAGTTGAGTTCTGGATTTTTTGGTCATGATGTTACTGGCTCGGTTGAGTGACCACTGAGGATAGCCTCTCTCATGGAGTCTTGTTTTGATAGATTCTTGCTCTAACTCATATTGACTTTGGGAAGTGCAGTTTCTTTTGGCACGGTGCATTTCACCTACTGGTATAGCTTTGATGGTATGCCTGGTGTGATTGCTATTTGCATGTAATATATTGTTTGTAGATGTGGGTTTGCGATACGTTTTGGTTGAGATAGTTTGGCCATTCGCACCTGTTAGCTCCAGATCCAGAAAAATAATGTTGGTGGGATCGAAATGATAAGTAAATTTGAGATTACAGTCATTGTTGTTAAGAGTTTCCACAAAATTTGAAATCATGTTAGTGTCTCCTTTCCAAATAATCAATATATCGTCGATATATCTACCGTACCAATCGATATGATGGCTGTGTGTATTTTCGGTGGAAAAAATATGAAATTGTTCCCACCATGCCATGACCAGGTTTGCTACTGAGGGGGAAAATTTTGCCCCCATAGACACACCTCTGAGTTGTAAATAATATTTTGTGTCGAATTGAAAGTAATTATTGGTTAAGAGAAACATGAGTACATCCAGTATATATGATTGAAATTTTTTGTCATATGTACTGTGTTTAGTCAAATGATAATTGAGAGCGGCATATGCTATATGGTGTGGAATTGATGTATATAGAGCCACGACATCGCATGTAAGCCAACTATTTTCTTTATCCCAGATTTTATTGTGTAACAAGTTTAGGACATGTTTGGTATCTCTGAGGAAACCGGGTGTTATTTGTGCTAATGGTTGTAACAGTGTATCCAGCCATTCTGACAATTTCTCAAGAATTGATCCTATGCCGGATACAATCGGTCTCATCGGAGGAGGGAGTATCTGTTTGTGGATCTTGGGAAGTGCGTGTATAATTGGAGTAATTGGTTGGTCAATATAGATATAGTCCATTTGTTTTTTGCTAATGAAACCTCCTTGGTGGCCCTCTTCAAGTAATCTTTTCATTGAATATTTAATTGTTTCTACAGGGTTTTTGTCCAATTTCTTGTATGTTGTTTCATCCGATAACATGTCTATAATAGATTGTTGATAATCCTTTTTGTTCATGACTGTGACATTGCCCCCTTTGTCCGACATTTTTATAATAAGTTGTTTGTTTTCTTGTAATGATTTTGTTGCCTCGTTAAGTTTTTTTGACATATTTTTTGTTGGACATTGACCTTTGAGGCTGTCAGCAAGATGATGAAGTTCTTTTTCTATAACCATTTGGAAACGGTCCATTGACTCAGTACGTGAATTAGTTGGATAAAATTTTGAATTTGATGTTTTGAAATTAGACGCTGTGGTCACTACTTGGTTTAGAGTTTCACTTCGCAAATGATCCAGACTTACTAAGGTTGTAAGTTCTTCGAATGAGAATTTAGACAGCTGGAAATTTGTCTCTGGTGATATTATATTGGTATTTTCATCAGCTGCAATTATATCTGATGTTGTTGTCTCCTTGACTCCTGGTACTGTGTCCTCTTTGTGAAGAAAATGCTTTTTAACCGTCAAGTTTCGGATGAACTTGTTAATATCGAGTATTGTATTGAACAGGTTAAAATTTTTCTTGGGGGCAAAATTTAGACCTAAGGACAAAACTTCGTTTTGTTCTGTAGTGAGAGGTGTAGATGAAAGATTGGTGACATTAGTGGTTAGTGCTGTTGATATTTTCTTGACCGGAGGCGACGGTTTTGTTCTATATTTGTTCGACTTGTGCTTTCTACCGCCCCTCCTTCCCCGTTTTTTGACTGGAATGGAGTATTTTCTGGTCTGTAGCTAGTGTGAGGACGTATCCGAATGTTCTCGTCTTCTGATATGCCATCTGCAGATTCTGGTTCCGTGGAGCTGAAACTTACTCTGTTGGGTAAGTCCCTATATTGTTTGTAGGGCTGGTTTCTTCTTTTGAGAATAGGTCTTGGTTTGTTGTAGTTTCTTGTTTTTGAGCTCCAATTGTAGACTTCGTTGTTAGTGTAATCTCTGATGTCCCTTTGAAATTTGTTTTTCTTTATATCTGCGATAGTATGGTCCAACTTGTCGGTAGCAGATGACATCCTGGTTTGGAGAAGAGTGAATGATGGTGAGTTGGAGAAACTTTCTAGTGATTTCTTTATGTCCAAGATATTGGTGTCTAGTTCTTTTAATTTTAGTTCTTCCTGTTTTGTGATCAGTTTCATTAAACTGATGGAACAATTCGATAGGGTCTCATTCCATTCTGTGAGAAACTCCTCTGTATAAACAAAGCTAGGCATTTTTCGGAGTCGTAACCCTCTGGGGATCATGTTCTTTGTAATATAATTTTTTAGTGTAGTGAGATCCCACCAGATTTTTGCTTGTTGAGCTAAGTGTTTTTCAAGTTTGTGAAATAAATCCTCCATGTCTTGGTTGTTTTCTGTATGGTCGTCATAATTGCCAAATACTTTTTCGGCCAGTTCTATACGAGTAGATTGAGTATCTTGCGTCATGGTATGAATATACAATAACACATAAAGTAATGTTGACCAAGGAAATTGTGCAAAGTGCAGGTAAAATAAAATCAAGAATGAATCAAATGCATCAACCAGCTCATTAGACGCAATATATTAGTATTAATATCAGATGGTATTAGTTTGTTGATCAGTTGTGGCCATTTATAACGAAATGATTATTGAATGTTTTAGCCTTACTTGTTACAAACTTGCTTAAGACAGGACTTGTATATTTTGCATATATATATGTGAACTTGCTAGTGTTCCTCCTGGAACCACTAGAATACAGGGAGCTCGAGAGGTAAGGTAGAACGAACTTGCGATGCAATGGAAAGAGGGGAGGAGACCTCCAGCTCACCTAACACACTCCGGTGTGTTGTGGACGGCACACGGATCCTCGTGTCGGCACACGGTAGATAGACAAAGGGGAAGGAGTAGGATCCAGCGCTGAATCAAGTTTTAAAATGGATTTTCTTTTCCAAGTTTATTGGCAAGATGCTAAAAGGAAGTCCAGTTGTGGAAAGTCCTGGGTTAGTAAGAAGTAAAGGTGATATCCTCGGGCCTACGCGTTTCGGACGACTGCCTCGTCCTTAAACTTGGCTGTAGTGGTTTTGAATAGCGCGCGCTGTCAGTTTTTGTATTCAGTCAGGAGGGTCAGCTGATCCCTCACTGCGTGTCAATGTTGGTAACGTGTTGGAACGCAAGCCGGAAGTAGTTATCTGATCCTGTGTTAGAATCGATGGAGCTTGCATGTAAGTATTGTTTTTATTGTTAAAAGATTGTTCTTTATGTAAGTACATTTTTGCGTGTTTAAAGCTTGTAAGTATCAGATAAAGTTGTTAAATGTCAATATGTTCTGACGTTTCAGTTTTTTCATTTTAGCGGTATCAGACAACAACGATAGCCGACCTTTGCCAGTCATCCAAGCCTAGTGTGTCTCCTATGAAACATCATAAACGTTCAGGTTTAGGTAAGTGCGGACGTGTGTATTGTTGTATTGATTTTTACTTGTATTTTTATAGCCTGTAATTATTACATTTGTGAATGTTCCATAGGACCTCTTATTGAAATATCACACTGTGAATGTGTCATTTAGGGCTAGACATATAGTGGCTACGGATATTTTCGGATAAAGGTTTCATAGAAATAGCGCAATGTTTTTATGTGTAGCGGCGCATTATAATGGAGAATGAGGATATTGGGGAAAGTGCGGATAGGACACAACTGAAACTATATGGGGTTTGGGATACATATATTGGGACGAACGAGACTGGGTAGTGTGTGAGTTAAAAGTGTGTGCATATCAAACAGCAAATATTATGTATGCAACACTGGATACACATTGTATACCTTGGATTATATGTGTTTTGTGTTTGAACAAATTTGGTCGGAATTGTATGTCATGTATAGATCTTGCGCTTAACTCGTGTATGGTTATTGTTGCTACTATGACATTAGTATAAATACATTAATTCCTTTCTTAGGTTTAAGCCCTTTGGAAATCTCGTGTTTAATCTGTAGATCCAATAGGCTTCACGGAGATGAGTTTTGCGTTTTATATCACCTCCCCTTTTGCATGG
Organism: Rhinoderma darwinii; assembly: GCF_050947455.1. Classification (NCBI taxonomy): domain Eukaryota; kingdom Metazoa; phylum Chordata; class Amphibia; order Anura; family Rhinodermatidae; genus Rhinoderma; species Rhinoderma darwinii. The sequence continues at coordinate 220,381,580 of NC_134690.1, read as the reverse complement.
ATGGATCTTTTCAATAGCGTAACATCTAAATGATTTGATTGATCTGTTATGTTGGGAAATGAAGTGTTTAGATGCGTTTGAGGTGTTCACAATATTTTCGTTTCTTACGTAGCTGAGATGTTCTAGGATTCTTATTTTAAATTTTCTGTTGGTACAGCCTACGTATTTTAATTTGCATTCTATACACTCAATGATGTATATGACTGAGTCTGAATTGCAGTTAATGTAGTTTTGTATATTAAACTTGTCGGTATATGTGGAATCACTAAAGGTTTTGGTTATTTGGACGTATGAACAAGCTTTACAGGGATGTTGGCCACACTTGTAGAAACCTGTGGTTTCTAACCATGTTGTATTTATGTTCTCATTAGCAGTAAATAACGATGGAGATAGAACATTGCCTAGAGAGGCGGCTTTTCTTGCCACTATTTTGCAACCCCCAGCTAGCACCGTACGCAGAGTATCGTCTTCCATGAGGATAGGTAAGTAGTTGGTTATTAATTTTTTGATTTGCGTAAACTGGTTACTTTGCTGTAAAATTAACGTGGGTTGGTTGTCGGTAAGTTGGGTGTTCTGTGGTCTGTTTTCTCGTTTATTATGATGACTCAAGAGTTGAGTTCTGGATTTTTTGGTCATGATGTTACTGGCTCGGTTGAGTGACCACTGAGGATAGCCTCTCTCATGGAGTCTTGTTTTGATAGATTCTTGCTCTAACTCATATTGACTTTGGGAAGTGCAGTTTCTTTTGGCACGGTGCATTTCACCTACTGGTATAGCTTTGATGGTATGCCTGGTGTGATTGCTATTTGCATGTAATATATTGTTTGTAGATGTGGGTTTGCGATACGTTTTGGTTGAGATAGTTTGGCCATTCGCACCTGTTAGCTCCAGATCCAGAAAAATAATGTTGGTGGGATCGAAATGATAAGTAAATTTGAGATTACAGTCATTGTTGTTAAGAGTTTCCACAAAATTTGAAATCATGTTAGTGTCTCCTTTCCAAATAATCAATATATCGTCGATATATCTACCGTACCAATCGATATGATGGCTGTGTGTATTTTCGGTGGAAAAAATATGAAATTGTTCCCACCATGCCATGACCAGGTTTGCTACTGAGGGGGAAAATTTTGCCCCCATAGACACACCTCTGAGTTGTAAATAATATTTTGTGTCGAATTGAAAGTAATTATTGGTTAAGAGAAACATGAGTACATCCAGTATATATGATTGAAATTTTTTGTCATATGTACTGTGTTTAGTCAAATGATAATTGAGAGCGGCATATGCTATATGGTGTGGAATTGATGTATATAGAGCCACGACATCGCATGTAAGCCAACTATTTTCTTTATCCCAGATTTTATTGTGTAACAAGTTTAGGACATGTTTGGTATCTCTGAGGAAACCGGGTGTTATTTGTGCTAATGGTTGTAACAGTGTATCCAGCCATTCTGACAATTTCTCAAGAATTGATCCTATGCCGGATACAATCGGTCTCATCGGAGGAGGGAGTATCTGTTTGTGGATCTTGGGAAGTGCGTGTATAATTGGAGTAATTGGTTGGTCAATATAGATATAGTCCATTTGTTTTTTGCTAATGAAACCTCCTTGGTGGCCCTCTTCAAGTAATCTTTTCATTGAATATTTAATTGTTTCTACAGGGTTTTTGTCCAATTTCTTGTATGTTGTTTCATCCGATAACATGTCTATAATAGATTGTTGATAATCCTTTTTGTTCATGACTGTGACATTGCCCCCTTTGTCCGACATTTTTATAATAAGTTGTTTGTTTTCTTGTAATGATTTTGTTGCCTCGTTAAGTTTTTTTGACATATTTTTTGTTGGACATTGACCTTTGAGGCTGTCAGCAAGATGATGAAGTTCTTTTTCTATAACCATTTGGAAACGGTCCATTGACTCAGTACGTGAATTAGTTGGATAAAATTTTGAATTTGATGTTTTGAAATTAGACGCTGTGGTCACTACTTGGTTTAGAGTTTCACTTCGCAAATGATCCAGACTTACTAAGGTTGTAAGTTCTTCGAATGAGAATTTAGACAGCTGGAAATTTGTCTCTGGTGATATTATATTGGTATTTTCATCAGCTGCAATTATATCTGATGTTGTTGTCTCCTTGACTCCTGGTACTGTGTCCTCTTTGTGAAGAAAATGCTTTTTAACCGTCAAGTTTCGGATGAACTTGTTAATATCGAGTATTGTATTGAACAGGTTAAAATTTTTCTTGGGGGCAAAATTTAGACCTAAGGACAAAACTTCGTTTTGTTCTGTAGTGAGAGGTGTAGATGAAAGATTGGTGACATTAGTGGTTAGTGCTGTTGATATTTTCTTGACCGGAGGCGACGGTTTTGTTCTATATTTGTTCGACTTGTGCTTTCTACCGCCCCTCCTTCCCCGTTTTTTGACTGGAATGGAGTATTTTCTGGTCTGTAGCTAGTGTGAGGACGTATCCGAATGTTCTCGTCTTCTGATATGCCATCTGCAGATTCTGGTTCCGTGGAGCTGAAACTTACTCTGTTGGGTAAGTCCCTATATTGTTTGTAGGGCTGGTTTCTTCTTTTGAGAATAGGTCTTGGTTTGTTGTAGTTTCTTGTTTTTGAGCTCCAATTGTAGACTTCGTTGTTAGTGTAATCTCTGATGTCCCTTTGAAATTTGTTTTTCTTTATATCTGCGATAGTATGGTCCAACTTGTCGGTAGCAGATGACATCCTGGTTTGGAGAAGAGTGAATGATGGTGAGTTGGAGAAACTTTCTAGTGATTTCTTTATGTCCAAGATATTGGTGTCTAGTTCTTTTAATTTTAGTTCTTCCTGTTTTGTGATCAGTTTCATTAAACTGATGGAACAATTCGATAGGGTCTCATTCCATTCTGTGAGAAACTCCTCTGTATAAACAAAGCTAGGCATTTTTCGGAGTCGTAACCCTCTGGGGATCATGTTCTTTGTAATATAATTTTTTAGTGTAGTGAGATCCCACCAGATTTTTGCTTGTTGAGCTAAGTGTTTTTCAAGTTTGTGAAATAAATCCTCCATGTCTTGGTTGTTTTCTGTATGGTCGTCATAATTGCCAAATACTTTTTCGGCCAGTTCTATACGAGTAGATTGAGTATCTTGCGTCATGGTATGAATATACAATAACACATAAAGTAATGTTGACCAAGGAAATTGTGCAAAGTGCAGGTAAAATAAAATCAAGAATGAATCAAATGCATCAACCAGCTCATTAGACGCAATATATTAGTATTAATATCAGATGGTATTAGTTTGTTGATCAGTTGTGGCCATTTATAACGAAATGATTATTGAATGTTTTAGCCTTACTTGTTACAAACTTGCTTAAGACAGGACTTGTATATTTTGCATATATATATGTGAACTTGCTAGTGTTCCTCCTGGAACCACTAGAATACAGGGAGCTCGAGAGGTAAGGTAGAACGAACTTGCGATGCAATGGAAAGAGGGGAGGAGACCTCCAGCTCACCTAACACACTCCGGTGTGTTGTGGACGGCACACGGATCCTCGTGTCGGCACACGGTAGATAGACAAAGGGGAAGGAGTAGGATCCAGCGCTGAATCAAGTTTTAAAATGGATTTTCTTTTCCAAGTTTATTGGCAAGATGCTAAAAGGAAGTCCAGTTGTGGAAAGTCCTGGGTTAGTAAGAAGTAAAGGTGATATCCTCGGGCCTACGCGTTTCGGACGACTGCCTCGTCCTTAAACTTGGCTGTAGTGGTTTTGAATAGCGCGCGCTGTCAGTTTTTGTATTCAGTCAGGAGGGTCAGCTGATCCCTCACTGCGTGTCAATGTTGGTAACGTGTTGGAACGCAAGCCGGAAGTAGTTATCTGATCCTGTGTTAGAATCGATGGAGCTTGCATGTAAGTATTGTTTTTATTGTTAAAAGATTGTTCTTTATGTAAGTACATTTTTGCGTGTTTAAAGCTTGTAAGTATCAGATAAAGTTGTTAAATGTCAATATGTTCTGACGTTTCAGTTTTTTCATTTTAGGGGTATCAGACAACAACGATAGCCGACCTTTGCCAGTCATCCAAGCCTAGTGTGTCTCCTATGAAACATCATAAACGTTCAGGTTTAGGTAAGTGCGGACGTGTGTATTGTTGTATTGATTTTTACTTGTATTTTTATAGCCTGTAATTATTACATTTGTGAATGTTCCATAGGACCTCTTATTGAAATATCACACTGTGAATGTGTCATTTAGGGCTAGACATATAGTGGCTACGGATATTTTCGGATAAAGGTTTCATAGAAATAGCGCAATGTTTTTATGTGTAGCGGCGCATTATAATGGAGAATGAGGATATTGGGGAAAGTGCGGATAGGACACAACTGAAACTATATGGGGTTTGGGATACATATATTGGGACGAACGAGACTGGGTAGTGTGTGAGTTAAAAGTGTGTGCATATCAAACAGCAAATATTATGTATGCAACACTGGATACACATTGTATACCTTGGATTATATGTGTTTTGTGTTTGAACAAATTTGGTCGGAATTGTATGTCATGTATAGATCTTGCGCTTAACTCGTGTATGGTTATTGTTGCTACTATGACATTAGTATAAATACATTAATTCCTTTCTTAGGTTTAAGCCCTTTGGAAATCTCGTGTTTAATCTGTAGATCCAATAGGCTTCACGGAGATGAGTTTTGCGTTTTATATCACCTCCCCTTTTGCATGGATGGATCTTTTCAATAGCGTAACATCTAAATGATTTGATTGATCTGTTATGTTGGGAAATGAAGTGTTTAGATGCGTTTGAGGTGTTCACAATATTTTCGTTTCTTACGTAGCTGAGATGTTCTAGGATTCTTATTTTAAATTTTCTGTTGGTACAGCCTACGTATTTTAATTTGCATTCTATACACTCAATGATGTATATGACTGAGTCTGAATTGCAGTTAATGTAGTTTTGTATATTAAACTTGTCGGTATATGTGGAATCACTAAAGGTTTTGGTTATTTGGACGTATGAACAAGCTTTACAGGGATGTTGGCCACACTTGTAGAAACCTGTGGTTTCTAACCATGTTGTATTTATTTTCTCATTAGCAGTAAATAACGATGGAGATAGAACATTGCCTAGAGAGGCGGCTTTTCTTGCCACTATTTTGCAACCCCCAGCTAGCACCGTACGCAGAGTATCGTCTTCCATGAGGATAGGTAAGTAGTTGGTTATTAATTTTTTGATTTGCGTAAACTGGTTACTTTGCTGTAAAATTAACGTGGGTTGGTTGTCGGTAAGTTGGGTGTTCTGTGGTCTGTTTTCTCGTTTATTATGATGACTCAAGAGTTGAGTTCTGGATTTTTTGGTCATGATGTTACTGGCTCGGTTGAGTGACCACTGAGGATAGCCTCTCTCATGGAGTCTTGTTTTGATAGATTCTTGCTCTAACTCATATTGACTTTGGGAAGTGCAGTTTCTTTTGGCACGGTGCATTTCACCTACTGGTATAGCTTTGATGGTATGCCTGGTGTGATTGCTATTTGCATGTAATATATTGTTTGTAGATGTGGGTTTGCGATACGTTTTGGTTGAGATAGTTTGGCCATTCGCACCTGTTAGCTCCAGATCCAGAAAAATAATGTTGGTGGGATCGAAATGATAAGTAAATTTGAGATTACAGTCATTGTTGTTAAGAGTTTCCACAAAATTTGAAATCATGTTAGTGTCTCCTTTCCAAATAATCAATATATCGTCGATATATCTACCGTACCAATCGATATGATGGCTGTGTGTATTTTCGGTGGAAAAAATATGAAATTGTTCCCACCATGCCATGACCAGGTTTGCTACTGAGGGGGAAAATTTTGCCCCCATAGACACACCTCTGAGTTGTAAATAATATTTTGTGTCGAATTGAAAGTAATTATTGGTTAAGAGAAACATGAGTACATCCAGTATATATGATTGAAATTTTTTGTCATATGTACTGTGTTTAGTCAAATGATAATTGAGAGCGGCATATGCTATATGGTGTGGAATTGATGTATATAGAGCCACGACATCGCATGTAAGCCAACTATTTTCTTTATCCCAGATTTTATTGTGTAACAAGTTTAGGACATGTTTGGTATCTCTGAGGAAACCGGGTGTTATTTGTGCTAATGGTTGTAACAGTGTATCCAGCCATTCTGACAATTTCTCAAGAATTGATCCTATGCCGGATACAATCGGTCTCATCGGAGGAGGGAGTATCTGTTTGTGGATCTTGGGAAGTGCGTGTATAATTGGAGTAATTGGTTGGTCAATATAGATATAGTCCATTTGTTTTTTGCTAATGAAACCGCTCTCAATTATCATTTGACTAAACACAGTACATATGACAAAAAATTTCAATCATATATACTGGATGTACTCATGTTTCTCTTAACCAATAATTACTTTCAATTCGACACAAAATATTATTTACAACTCAGAGGTGTGTCTATGGGGGCAAAATTTTCCCCCTCAGTAGCAAACCTGGTCATGGCATGGTGGGAACAATTTCATATTTTTTCCACCGAAAATACACACAGCCATCATATCGATTGGTACGGTAGATATATCGACGATATATTGATTATTTGGAAAGGAGACACTAACATGATTTCAAATTTTGTGGAAACTCTTAACAACAATGACTGTAATCTCAAATTTACTTATCATTTCGATCCCACCAACATTATTTTTCTGGATCTGGAGCTAACAGGTGCGAATGGCCAAACTATCTCAACCAAAACGTATCGCAAACCCACATCTACAAACAATATATTACATGCAAATAGCAATCACACCAGGCATACCATCAAAGCTATACCAGTAGGTGAAATGCACCGTGCCAAAAGAAACTGCACTTCCCAAAGTCAATATGAGTTAGAGCAAGAATCTATCAAAACAAGACTCCATGAGAGAGGCTATCCTCAGTGGTCACTCAACCGAGCCAGTAACATCATGACCAAAAAATCCAGAACTCAACTCTTGAGTCATCATAATAAACGAGAAAACAGACCACAGAACACCCAACTTACCGACAACCAACCCACGTTAATTTTACAGCAAAGTAACCAGTTTACGCAAATCAAAAAATTAATAACCAACTACTTACCTATCCTCATGGAAGACGATACTCTGCGTACGGTGCTAGCTGGGGGTTGCAAAATAGTGGCAAGAAAAGCCGCCTCTCTAGGCAATGTTCTATCTCCATCGTTATTTACTGCTAATGAGAAAATAAATACAACATGGTTAGAAACCACAGGTTTCTACAAGTGTGGCCAACATCCCTGTAAAGCTTGTTCATACGTCCAAATAACCAAAACCTTTAGTGATTCCACATATACCGACAAGTTTAATATACAAAACTACATTAACTGCAATTCAGACTCAGTCATATACATCATTGAGTGTATAGAATGCAAATTAAAATACGTAGGCTGTACCAACAGAAAATTTAAAATAAGAATCCTAGAACATCTCAGCTACGTAAGAAACGAAAATATTGTGAACACCTCAAACGCATCTAAACACTTCATTTCCCAACATAACAGATCAATCAAATCATTTAGATGTTACGCTATTGAAAAGATCCATCCATGCAAAAGGGGAGGTGATATAAAACGCAAAACTCATCTCCGTGAAGCCTATTGGATCTACAGATTAAACACGAGATTTCCAAAGGGCTTAAACCTAAGAAAGGAATTAATGTATTTATACTAATGTCATAGTAGCAACAATAACCATACACGAGTTAAGCGCAAGATCTATACATGACATACAATTCCGACCAAATTTGTTCAAACACAAAACACATATAATCCAAGGTACACAATGTGTATCCAGTGTTGCATACATAATATTTGCTGTTTGATATGCACACACTTTTAACTCACACACTACCCAGTCTCGTTCGTCCCAATATATGTATCCCAAACCCCATATAGTTTCAGTTGTGTCCTATCCGCACTTTCCCCAATATCCTCATTCTCCATTATAATGCGCCGCTACACATAAAAACATTGCGCTATTTCTATGAAACCTTTATCCGAAAATATCCGTAGCCACTATATGTCTAGCCCTAAATGACACATTCACAGTGTGATATTTCAATAAGAGGTCCTATGGAACATTCACAAATGTAATAATTACAGGCTATAAAAATACAAGTAAAAATCAATACAACAATACACACGTCCGCACTTACCTAAACCTGAACGTTTATGATGTTTCATAGGAGACACACTAGGCTTGGATGACTGGCAAAGGTCGGCTATCGTTGTTGTCTGATACCCCTAAAATGAAAAAACTGAAACGTCAGAACATATTGACATTTAACAACTTTATCTGATACTTACAAGCTTTAAACACGCAAAAATGTACTTACATAAAGAACAATCTTTTAACAATAAAAACAATACTTACATGCAAGCTCCATCGATTCTAACACAGGATCAGATAACTACTTCCGGCTTGCGTTCCAACACGTTACCAACATTGACACGCAGTGAGGGATCAGCTGACCCTCCTGACTGAATACAAAAACTGACAGCGCGCGCTATTCAAAACCACTACAGCCAAGTTTAAGGACGAGGCAGTCGTCCGAAACGCGTAGGCCCGAGGATATCACCTTTACTTCTTACTAACCCAGGACTTTCCACAACTGGACTTCCTTTTAGCATCTTGCCAATAAACTTGGAAAAGAAAATCCATTTTAAAACTTGATTCAGCGCTGGATCCTACTCCTTCCCCTTTGTCTATCTACCGTGTGCCGACACGAGGATCCGTGTGCCGTCCACAACACACCGGAGTGTGTTAGGTGAGCTGGAGGTCTCCTCCCCTCTTTCCATTTTTCTCTTTTTATCAGAAACTTCATACTTCAGACTTTAGGGGTTTAGAAACTAACATAAATAAATACCTAGAAGATATTACACTCCCAGTTCTAAATCCAAGATCAAAATTGAATCCTTGATGCTAAGCTAGAGGAAGTTACCTAGTTACATAATTACATAGTTAGTACAGTTGAAAAAAGACACATGTCCACCAAGTTCAACCAAGGGATGGAAGAAGGGAAGGTAAAAATGTCTACACAGAGGAACTAATATTTTTTTGTTCTAGGAAATTATCTAAGCCTTTTTTAAAGCCATCTATTGTCCCTGCTGTGACCAGCTCCTGTGGTAGACTATTCCATAGATTCACAGTTCTCACAGTAAAGAAGGCATGTCGCCTCTGCAGGTTGAACCTTTTTTTCTCAAGACGGAGGGAGTGCCGCCTTATTTTTTTTAGGGGGTTTTACATGGAACAGGATTTCACCATATTTTATGTATGTGCCATTAATATATTTATATAAGTTAATCATGTCCCACCTTATTTGTCTCTTGTCTAGGTTAATTCATAGGTTTAATTCTGTTAATCTTTCCTCATAACTTAGACTCACCATGCCTCTTATTAGCTTCGTTGCTCTTCTTTGTATTTTTTACAACTCCAGGGCATCCTTTCTATGAATTGGAGCCCAGAACTGAACTGCATATTCTAGATGCGGCCTGACTAATGCTTTGTAAAGTGGTAATATTATATCTCTGTCCAGCGAGTCCATGCCTCTTTTAATACACGACAATATCTTGCTGGCCTTTAAAGCAGCTGATTGACATTGCATGCTGTTATTTAGTTTATAATTTACAAGTACACCAAGATCCTTCTCAACAAGTGAATCCCACAGTGTAGCTCCCCCTAGGACATATAATGCATGCAGGTTGTTGGCACCCTATCCCAATATTAAAAGTGCACTTAACTTCACAACTTCTTTTGCCAATATTAATTTACCTGATGTTAATAAATTGGTGTATTTGAAGAGTTGGTATAAATATAGGTTGAGACTGATCAGTCAACTTTTTCTTAACAGAATATTGGGAGTGTTTAAATCTCTTTCAAATGAATTTAGAATTATGTTCAATTTCATCACACGATAAAAGCTACGACTAGCAATAGCCTTGTTCAGCTGGAGGATATTGAAACATTTCAACTACTCAAACTGAAAAATTGAAAGGGATTATTATCAATAATATATAAAAACATGAATGCCTGTCCCTACTTGCGATGTATAAAGATGGTAAAGAGATGCAGGGTTTACCCATATGTACGGAAATGACCGTTAGTTTCCGAATTTGGCAGAGAGGTACTAGACCACGTGGAGCAAGGCGTGAAAGTCAAACTTATTTTTCTTTGCAAGATTGACTATAGCAATAGAATGGATGACAAGAAGCGGGAATAAAAATAAGCTGACCAGATTCTGGTGAAAATGGAACCCATGGATTCCATCCATGTCGAGCCAGGAGAGAATATAAATTGGTGTTTTATTTTCTTTTTGTTCTTTAAAAGAGATAAATGGGCATAAAGAAAAAAAGAAAACTTTTACAGTATCTCATTCTATTACCAAAGTATTTTTCTTCTGCTTATTTGTTTATCTTTTACTATTTTTAATTACAAGATGTCACGTTGGGTACGTGGACCCACTGGGCCGTACTGCCTTAACGGTATGGCAGCTGGCCAACAGGACACAGGTCAAAGTCATGGTTCGTATAGGTGTACCTGTGGTTGCTTCAGACAGTAGCAAGGCAGGCTCGGGAGGGACTTTGGCAGTAGGTGGACACCAGGCATGGTGTAACAGGAGAGGCGTGGTACACAGCACATCACAACTCCAACTCAATACGGTACTTGACCAGGGTAGGACGGGTTACAGGTAGCAGGAACGGGAAACACTGTGAACTGGAAGACACTAGGTGACCATTTGCAGAGACAGACTAGGGTAATGACAACAAAGCTCAGGCAAGGCAGGAAGGGGCTGGGCCCCTCTTATAGTCCAGGGTGCTAATGGGCTAATTTGGCACTTCAACTCAGGTGCGCACCCTACGGGACCCAGTCAAGAGAAGCGGAAGTGATGCGTCTCCTGAGGAGGAGATGGGGCCAGCGCTCACAGACCCATGGCTGTGGCCGTCAGGAGGTGAGTGAGCCTGATGGCCTGCGGCCATGGGCATGACAGTATCCCCCCTCTTACGCCCACTCCTCTAGGGGCCAGAGCGAGATAGAAACTTCTTCAGAAGGCTAGGAGCATTGAGGTTCTCCTCTGCCTCCCAGGACCTCTCTTCAAGACCAAACTCCCTCCAATCCACCAAAAAGGTTCTTCCACCGACTCTCTTGGTGTCCAGGATCTCCTTAACCTCAAAAGTATCTGATGAACCGATGGGAGCCATTGCAGGACTAGGAATCTTGGCGTAGCGGTTCAGGACCACAGGTTTCAGAAGGGAGACATGGAAGGAGTTGGGGATTTTGAGTGTAGGAGGCATCCGAAGTTTGTAGGAGACATTTGCTGCAAAATCTCAAAGGGTCCGAGGAACCTGGGAGCTAACTTGTACGATGGCACCCTCAGCTGGATATTCTTAGAGGACAGCCAGACCTTATTGCCTGGAAGAAACTGGGGAGGCTACTAGTGTGGTTATTGTAGGAGAACTCAGCATAAGAAAGCAGCTGCACCCAGTCATCATGCTGCCTGGAGATAAAGTGTCGTAGATAGTTCTCAATAATCTGATTTATTCTCTCGACTTGACCATCAGACTGGGGATGGTAGGATGAGGAAAAGTCCAACTTCACACCGAGGAGTCCTCCAATCAATAATATTCGGTGGAGACTCCATAGTGTACCCTGTCAAGGCATCGGCCCTCACATTCTTGTCGGCCGGACGGTAGTGGAGCTCAAACTGGAACTGGGCAAAGAACAGCGATCACCTGGATTGACGGGGATTCAGTCGTTGGGCCGTTTGGAGATAGATGAGGTTCCTGTGGTCCGTGATTATCAAGATGGGATGAACTGCGCCCTCTAGTAGATGTCCCCACTCCTCCAGAGCCAATTTAATGGCCAGTAACTCCCGATCCCCAATCGAGTTGTTGCGTTCTGCGGAAGAATAGCATCTAGAGTAATAGCCACATACTATAGTCTTGCCCTTGGAACCTCTCTAGAACAGGAGTGCGCCAGCACCGACAGAGGAGGCGTCCACCTTCAACGAGAACTGTCGAGACAACTGGATGATGGAGGATAGAGGCTGATGTGAAGGCACTCTTCAGGCTTTTAAATGCGGATTCCACCTCAGGAATCCACACCTTGGCGTTCATGCCCTTCTTGGTAAGGGTAGAGATAGGAGATGTCAGTGAGGAGAAGTTTGGAATGAACTGTCTGTAGAAATTAGCGAATCTCAGGAAGCGCTGTATGGACCTCAAGCCTTGAGGGTGTGGCCATTCCAGGACAGCCTTTACTTTCTCAGGATCCATCTTGAGACCCCGATCTGAGATGATGTAGCCCAGGAGGGGTAGAGCATTTTTCTCAAACACGCACTTCTCCAACTTGGCGTACAAGCGATTCTCCCTTAACCGCCGCAAAACTTGACAGACATGTCTCTGATGAGTCATAGGATCTGGAGAAAAAATCAAGATGTCATCAAGATAGACCACAACACAAAAATAGAGGAAGTCACGGAAGATGTCATTAATGAACTCTTGGAAAACTGCAGGAGCATTACACAGGCCGAAGATCATTACTAGACATTCATAGTGTCTGTCACGGTGTTAAATGCCATCTTCCATTCGTCACCCCGTCAAATCCGGATTAGGTTGTAAGCCCCACGCAAGTCTAGTTTAGAAAAAATCATAGCTCCTCGTATGCGATCAAACAGTTCAGAAATCAATCGCAAAGGATATCCATTTTTTACTGTGATCTGGTTGAGACCCTGGTAGTTGATGCAAGGACGCAGAGAACCATCCTTTTTCTTGACAAAGACGGACCCGCCTCCTGCCGGGGAAGAAGACTTCCGTATGAATCCCCTCTCTAAGTTCTCCTTAACATAGGCGGACATGGACTGAGTCTCTGGCAAGGAGAGAGGATATACCCTACCACGTGGAATGGATGCACCAGGAATCAGCTCCATAGGACAGTCATACGCCTAGTGTGGGGGCAGTGTCTCCGCCTCCTTTTTGCTAAAGACATCCGAGAACGTGGAATAATGACAAGACAATCCTGCCAAGGACTTTGGCAGAGGAGGCTGGGCCAAATGAATCTGTACCAGGCAGTGGTTGAGACACTCGGAACCCCACTGGAAAAATTCTCCAGAATTCCAGTTCAGGATTAGGACATGTAGTCGGAGCTAGGGCAGGCCCAGCAGCACAGGGTTGACAGCTTTAGCCAGGACAAAGAACGAGAGGGGCTCGGAATGGAGGGCTCCCACTTGGAGCCTCAGTGGCTTGGTCACAGTTACAACCGGGTTTGGCAGAGGTAGTCCATACACCGATGCAACCATCAAAGGCCTCTCCAGAGGAGATGTGGGCAACTGGAGAAGATCCACCAGGTCTCTTCGAATTAAATTAGCATTGGATCCAGAGTCCTGACAAGCAGAGACCCGGTGCGTTTTTTCGACGGACACTATGGTCACGGGAATGGACAATTTAGACAAAAGTACTTCTTCACCCAGGATTGTCTCTCCAACCAACCCTAGGCTCTGGGGCTTTTGGGGGCATAGATTCACAAGATGGCCTCCGAGGCTGCAATATAGACAGAGTCACGAGGTGCGTCTGTCTTGTCTCTCCTGGGTAGACAGCTTAACCTGGTCCATCCTCACAGAATTCTTTGGAGGATCAGCATCTGAGGACAGCAGGGGTTGCAGCAAAGTAGGAACCGGGCTAAGGAGTCCTCCCTCCCGATGAGCCTCTTGGAACCGTTCTCGGATCCTTATATCAATCCAGGCGGCCAGAAGGATGAGGTCATCCAGGGTAAACGGGAGATCTCGGGCGGCAAGCTCGTCCTTAATTTTAGGAGACAGTCCCTGCCAGAATGTAGCCACCAGGGCCTCATTGTTCCACAACAACTCTCCCCCCAGGGTGCGGAAGTGGATGGCATACTCGCCCATGAAAGTGTCTCCCTGGGGTAGATTCAGCAAGGAGATGGCTGCAGACGAGACTCGTCCAGGCTCCTCAAACACCATGCGAAATGTCCGTAGGAACCCCGGGAAGTCACGGGTCTCAGGTCCTTGTCTCTCCCATATAGGGTTCGTCCATGCAAGGGCCCTACCAGTGAGGAGAGAGACGATGAAAGTGACCCTTGCGCCATCAGTCGAAAATGCCCTTGCATACAGGCTAAAGTAGCTTTGGCACTGGACCAAAAATCCACGTCAGGTCTTCGTGTCTCCATCATAGTGGTGAGGTAGCGGCAAAGAAAATCGCGGATCAGCACTGCCAGGAGGTGTAGTCTGAGAATCTGTACTGCCAGGAGGTGTAGTAGGAGGAACGGCAGCTTGCACATCTAGCCGATATGCAATAATGTTCAATGCCTGGAAGAGTTGGTCCTTCCGAGAGCGGAGGTCTTGCATATCCGCCCGCATCTCTTGTGACGTCATCATGGTCTTGGATTGACTAGCAGGGTCCATGGCCTGAGCTTACTTTCACGTTGGGTACGTGGACCCACTGGGCCGTACCGCCTTAACGGTATGGCAGCTGGCCAACAGGACACAGGTCAAAGTCTATGGTGCGTATAGGTGTACCTGTGGTAGCTTCAGACAGTAGCGAGGCAGGCTCAGAAGGGACTTTGGCAGCAGGCGGACACTAGGCGTGGTGTAAGAGGACAGGCGTTGTGCACAGCACAGCATTACTCCAACTCAATACGGTACTAGACCAGGATAGCACGGGATACAGGTTGCAGGTAGCAGGAACGGGAAACAGTGGGAACTGGAAGACACTAGGAGATCATTTGTCGAGACAAACTAGAATAATGACAACAAAGCTCAGGCAAGGCAGGAAGGGGCTCTGGGTCCGTCTTATAGTCCAGGGTACTCATGGGCTAATTTGTCACTTTAAGGGTATGTTCACACGGCTTATTTACGGACGTAATTCGGGCGTTTTACGCGTGGAATTACGTCCGAAAATATGGCTTGAAAGCGTTGACAAACATCTGCCCATTGAAAGCAATGGGCTGACGTTTGTCTGTTCACACGAGGCGTATATTTACGTGTCGCTGTCAAAAGACGGAGCATAAATAGACGCCCGCGTCAAAGAAGTGCCTTGTCACTTCTTGGGGCGTAATCGACGCGCCGTAATCCCATTGAACTCAATGGTATTCTGCAGAAACACTTTTCAGGCGTTTGGACGCCCATTGTGCGCGTATTTGGACGCGTTAACGGATGAAAATACGCCTGAAAATACGCTCCAAATTACATCAGAAACTTCTGAAGCCCTCCCCCAAGGGGTGTTGCCAATGCAGCCATTTTAAAAGGCCATTTTAGGCATTTTGAAGCAAGTTTAGGAAGAACCCACATTTGACTGCTTCACCATGGCACCCCCAAACTACAGGAGGATGCAAATAGACGTGGATGCCCTCATATCTGAAGTAAGTAGCAAATGAAAGCCATAATGTTGTTTGTATTTGTTTTTGAGGGGGTGGAATTCATTATTGTACACAGAAGACACTATGCAGGTGCAACCATGTGTCTAGGCCCTGTTTTTACTTTTCTGTGATGTGTTTATTGAGTCTGCGTGTCTTTATATACATGTCCCCAATCTACCCATCCCCAATGCAATGTATGTAATGTTGAACTTGGCTTCTGGAACATGGCATTTGTGTAGCAACAACTGCACATGCGATTGCGCACAGACCTCATGGCGCATGTGTAGCTGTTCTTAACTAACTGTCAACTCTCTGTTTGAAAGTCCTCAATGTTAAAGCTGGCCACATTGTTTTATTGTCCTTTGCTCTGTGTAGGCACATTTTTGGCACAATCTGCGCGGCATATTTGTATGTCATTTATGGTGTGTAGAAGGTCTGCCGCACATGTGCTCTTTATGTGTGCGTTTTCCTTTTTCCATTGCGGATGGTAGATGTGTGTTTGGAGCACAGCAATGTGTCCACACCACACAATCCTTCTGGCTTGCATTTCCTTGCATGTACATCCCCCGCGGGCCACATTACACCCTTTACCTGATGAAGTAACCAGAGTAGTTAGACTATCAGTTTAATTTTTAATGGGAATGTGTGTTGCAACGAAAAGATTACCATGTGTGTGTTTGTGTTTTGTCGCACTGCATAAACTAAGCCATCTGGAGAATTTAATGCAGGTTCCTTACACTTGGATTTGTCATTTATGTTATGTTTTCTTTTTCCTTGGTCTGTTGTAAAGGTGGAGGCTCGCCCAAATCTGTGGGACAAGCAGGTAGCTGGGTATTCTAATCGTGCCCAGAGACAGGACTCGTGGGAGGAGATCTGCGTGACGATGTACCCCGACTGGGTGAGGCGGTCCAATAAGGAGCAGGGCGAAATTGATGAGTGTTTGACATCTGTCCATGTAGGTCATTTGAATGATGATGTTTAGTGGTTATCCAGGGATATGGTGTGTCTCGCCACAGCAATGTTTTTCTCATGACAGGCGTAACTGCCTCAGAGGAGCAAGTACTTTTTAACATGCAAAATACCCACATCTTAGCTCGTTTGGTTTGAAGCAACAGTTAACTTTCTTTATAAACTCCAAACTGAGGTTACATTTCCTTTAAAGGAATAGTCTGATGTTTTGGCCCACTGTTCATGTTGCCTCTTTTTTTCAGAGAAAGACCTCCAGACACGCTGGAAGAGTGTCCGCGACCAGTTCATGAGGGACCTGAAGAAGGCAGAGAGGAGTGGGTCCTCTCCGTCACAAGGGTCACAATGGCCGTTGCACCAGCAGCTGCTGTTCCTCCTGCCCAACAGGGCACTCCGCCAGTAAGTGGTTTCCCATCTTTTTGTAAAGCACTACATGTTGTTAATGGTGTATTGCAGCTCATTGGTAGGCATACGGGCCGAGGCCTAGGTATTGTTCTCCTATATTGCAATAAAGGATGATAGTGATCTACTGCCAAAATACATCATATTCTCCTTGACCATTCTGAGATCCTCGGGCAATGTTCGGACACCGATGGAAGAGTGTCCCGCTGCAGTACAGGAACAGCAGCTGAGGGAGAGGGACCCGACTCCTTCCACTTCTCAGCAGGAACCTGTGGAAGCGGAGCAGGAATTTGCATCAGAGGCGGAACCTTCTGCCTTCTCACCTTCCTCAGAAGTGGGCGAGCAAACTACTGCGCCACCTGCTGCCACCCAGATGCCACTTGCCAGCCCAACACGTCTGCCACACCCCACCCGCTCTCCTCCCACACGACACCGATCTCGGAGGACCCTCCGGACAATGGAGCGACAACTCGAAGTTGAGTCGAACGCCATGTCCTTTATCCGGAGGTTCGACGGCGATGACGAGTTTGATTTTTTTGGCTACACCGTTGCATCTCTCTGCCGCCAGATGCAACGGCATGTTTCCCACACTTACATGGCTTACACTCTAGCTGCGGGGGCAGCCTTTGAGATCGCAGCCCCACTCCCCCCGGAGGAGCTGGTCTTCAACCTCCATAGGGCCACTGGCGCTAGAGAGCCATCCTCCACAATGCCCCAGAGCCCACGACCTGTCAATGTCTACACTCAGACGGAGACACCACACCCCCCACCCTCCTCAGCCATTCCCTCAGCTGCATCCCAGTTCATGGAAACTATGTACCCTTACCCACCCTCCCAATACACAACCACTGGCTTTAGCCAGAATTATCCCCAACATTTCCCACCCAATTATCCGCCCCCTTCAAATTATGACTCTCCTCCCCGTTTCACCCAAATGTAGCCCCTTTATTTGTGTTGTGTTACGACTGATGTCATGTCTTGATGTTTTGGCGGTTTGTAACCTTGTTTTATTATTAGTGTTGCTTGATCTAGCATTTTATGCAATTCTGTAATTGCTGAAATGCAAAGTTATGCGCAAAGTAAAGTTTTTCATTAGTTTCATTGGCTGGAAAAAAATTTCAATCACAACCAACAACATTAGCACAAACACAAAGGGACACATGGACAAAGCAAGAAAAGTAACATTCTCTGACAAGTTGACAACACACATATTTGTATGGTGCACAGATATTTCCACCATTACTGCAGATTGTCACTACCAACAGTTGTCAGATTTCATCCGTTTGTACGTGGCTTCCGCCATGCCACATTGTTCCAACACATAGTGTCTACTAAGGGGGGTATGTATGATCCGTACACACAATGTTCTTCCCCAAAACCGAAACGTGGTCTTTCGCCTACTCCAGGATGGGCTGCTGATCACTGCGGCTGGAATCGTGTCAGGACACTGCACCTTCGGGACTCATGAAGTAGTCAGTGAAGGCATCTCTCACATCTCTCACCTGTACTCCACGGTTGGATGGTCTCCCTAAATTCCAGTTGATGTGGGGGTCACTGAAAGCTGTCTGTGTCTCCACCTCCACGTCACCACGCTCCTGATCACGAACATAGTTGTGAAGAACACAGGCAGCTTTAATGACCCCATCAACTGTGGACGCATCCAACTGAAGTGCACAGGTAAAAACCCTTCACTTACTAACCATGATCCCAAAGGTGCACTCCACGAAGTGTCGTGCCCAGCTCAGCCTCTCATTGAAGACTCTCTTCCGGGCATCTAGTCTCCTCCGTGGGTATGGGCGCAGCAGATTCTGCATCAGTGGAAAAGGCTCATCCGATACCAGAACGAAGGGGACTGGATGCGTGGTACCCGGAAGAGGTTGGGGAGGAGGTAGAGTTACCTGATCTGCCAGTATGTGTCTCCCTAAATCTGATGTCAGTAGCGCCCGGGAGTCCCCAGTGCTTCCATATGCGCTGACATCAATAGCAACAAACTTGTATGATGCATCAGCCACCGCCATCAGGACCACAGAAAAATACTTCTTGTAGTTGAAGTAATGTGATCCTGACCGCGGTGGCTGCTGCACACGTACGTGCTTACCGTCGACGGCGCCTATGCAGTTGGGGAAATTGGCCACAGATTGAAAGCCTGCTGCTACCTGCGACTAAATCTCACGAGTCGGACTGGGCATTGTAATGGGCTGCAAATACTGCCAGACCTGACGATTCCACTGATGGTGGATTTGCCAGCACGGAATTGCAGGTGCAGGGATGAATAACTCTCCCCTGTTGCAAGAAATCTGAAAAACAAAGAAAAAACAAACAAATTAGAAACAACTCCTTACAAGGAACAACAACATTACTCTAGTTAAAAATATTTCTAAACCATACATGAGTTGTCAGTACATTCCTAACCTCAATACAGCACAATGTTGAAAACAAGCCTTCAAACATATACAAACACACCGCAACGTGATCAGCAGCCTCTCAACAGGAGAAATGGCCGTCCGCATGCTGGTATCCTGCCTCCTAAGGTGGGGCGCTAGAATCTCCTCCAGCCTGTCAAAAGCCGGGATCGACATGCGCACAAAGGAATAGAATTTTTCAGGAAACCTGTAGAGACAGACACAATATAAAGACATCCTGAGACGCAAAAGGGAACAACATAGAGAACTAAGGTTGCCTTACAAAGAGAGTTTAAAAAGTCAAATACAAGAACATAGCATGTGCAACATAAAAGAATGATTGTTGATAAAGTGACCCACATGTAGGCACCAGCTGGAATAAAATGAAAAGTACATATAGGTCTTTAGCAGGTATCAATGCTAAATGAGATGTAAACTACAGCAACAATATATAGGCGAAAAGCCACTGCTGGCAGTGAACAAATTAGGCCGAACTGGGTACACATGTGACGTTCTAATGAGAAATGCTGCCTGCTGCAGCAATTGTAGGCTCATGCAACACACCTGGCCACACAATTGGACCTCAAACGAGCATTAGCAAGGGAGGTTTGGGTAAAGATATCATCTATGTACTGGCATTTAAAACAACGCAAAACAAACTCACCGTCTTAGCTCCTCATAAAGCTGCCCAATGTGTCCCCTTTCAGTGCGCAGCACATTTATGCGGTTCACCCAATATCTTCGCCGACTTTCATGTTCCTGTGAAACATAAAGTGTGACCATATGGTCCATTATAATGTGCAACAGCCTCCATTGTCACATCATTTTGAACACAATCCATTCTTGGCCAAACTCACCTGAAGAATCCTTCTTCGGCGCATGACATTAAGTAAAATATGCATCAACAGCCCCATATGGCGGCGCCGCACTCTTATGCGCCTTTCTCCATCTTGGTCTCCCTGCTGGTCCTGCTGGGATGGCCCTTCTAAGATGCTTGAATTCATGTTGAAAAACACCAAACAACCACTGATTAGGGGAAAAAGGGAAGTTGGGGATGTGGCCTGGAATACAAGTATAGCCCCTAGTGGGTTGGATTTGGGCTACGCATGGAAGACGCCTAAAAAACGCTTACAAATACGCGCGCAAAATACGCCTCTATTAACAGGGCGTAAACGCGTGCAAAAATGCGCCAAATGACGTCTTGGAAAAAAAACGCCCAGAATTACGCCTCAAAAATGGCTGAAATTCACAGGCTGATTCTCTCAAATACGCTCCGTAAATTACGGACGTTTTTGACGCTGCCGTGTGAACATACCCTAACTCAGGTGCGCACGCTGGCCCTTTAACAGCAGGCACGAGCACCCTATGGGACCCGGCCGAGAGAAGCGGAAGTGAGCGGTGGTGTCTGCTAAGAAGGGGATGGGGGCCAGCGCTAACAGACCCATGGCTGCGGCCATTAGGTGGTGAGTGAGCCTGACGGCCCGCGGCCATGGGCATGACACAAGATGGATTATTCTCAATTCAGACAGATATCTGGGCTAAAAATTCTGCTGGTGTCTTTTTATTAGAGAGCTGTGCAGTATGGGAGCTCAGGTGACTGTTACACTGTTTGTGGTTAATTTCCACCCTTGAACAATATAGCTTCAATACCGACTGTTTAACCCCTTAGATGCTGTAGTCAATAGCGATTGTGACACCAAAGCAGTTTGACAGAGGGAGCCCTCTCTGTCAGTACATCAGCACTCCCAAAACTTGACCACACGAGGCTGATTAGTTTCTATGGCAGAGAGTAGCTTAATAAAGGACCTCAGGTCTGCCATTTATATAAGCATAGACAGTTAAAGTGTAATAAAAAACATAGTTAAATATATAAAACATAAGATAAAGTAATTTTTAATCTAAAAAAGGAGTTTATTTAATACATATAGTGCACTATAAAAAAATAGTACACTATAAAAAAAATACACAAATCGTGCCAACAAAAACTAGAACTTGTCCTGCATACATCTAGATCGACACAAAAAAAAAAGTTACTACTGAAATGTGAAATAAACCATACATATTTGGTATTGCATCAATGATTTGTAGAAAAAAAATAATCACATATTTATACACAGTAAATGGTGGAACAAAACACAATGGCAGAATTGTAGTTCTTTTTATTCCACTCCCCCACCCCAAAAATAAAAAAATAAAAGTTATTCAATAAATGATATGCACTCTAAAATGATGCCATTGAAAAATACAACTTGTCCCATAAAGAAAAAGCCCTCATATGGCTACATCAGCGGAAAACTAAATAGCTATAGCTCTTAGAATGAGCAAGAATAATATGTTGTATCCTTAATGCCCATAATAGGCCAATCCTTAAGGGATTAACATATGTTTATAATGGTCGATGCTCAGTTTTTCTGATAGTGAGCTCCAAGACCCCTGCATAGATAAACATATAAATGCATTTACCACTTGAGGGAGCTTAGTGCATACTGTTTTATTATTGTGTTCATACAACGCTCTTCAAGAGTGGCTTTGTGTGTAGTATAGTAACTTTGGCAACCGGAATGCCCTGTTTGCGCTGCATCTCCGACCATCGCTTGCAAATTTTGGTAAGGGATGTGTCCGTTTTCATGAGAGTATCACTTTAAATAATTTCAGTTTAGAAAGGTGTTGAGTTGTAATACTAATTAGTTCTACCCAGCATGACATTTAGTATATTGGACAACAAATAACAATTTCAAAATCTGACTATAGCTTTATATTACACAATTTGTATGCTTCCTAAATGTCTGTCTTGTGTGTTATAATAAGCTTTCCCTGTATATGCAACTGTCTCATCACTTAGAAAAACATCTATTGGAATGCAGAACACATAATTGGAAATTGGTAGTCTAATCAGAGCAATTGACATTGCAATGTCTACTCAAGCTGCAATGACCTTCAAATAACGTAATCGGGAGAAAAAATGCATAAACTAAAATGGAAAGGAAACTACTTATCTATCTGTAGGAACTGTATACGTAGAAATGGGAGAAAAATAAAATACAAAATACATGGCTATTTAAAAGTAATTTAATGTTCTAACTTACGCAGGAGAAATGTTATTTAAGTGGAAGATAATAGGTTCCAAAACCTGTTATATTGTATAATAAATAGAAAACTTAATAGAGATAATGACTTGCATTACAGGAATATAGCAGGCATAGAACAAGGTGTAGGCAAAAGAGGCAGCCGGCCCAGGTACCTCTCAACTTAAAGAGTCTGTCACTACATTATAAGTGCCCTATCTCCTACATAAGGAGATGAGTGCTATAATGTAGGTGACAGCAGTGCTTTTTATTTAAAAAAACGATCTATTTTCACCACGTTATTAGCGATTTTAGCTTTATGCTAATTAGTTTCTTAATGGACAACTGGGCGTGTTTTACTATTGACCAAGTGGGCGTTGTACAGAGGAGTGTATGACGCTGACCAATCAGCGTCATACACTTCTCTCCATTCATTTAGTCAGCGCATAGGGATCCTGCTAGATCAGTATGTGCTGTCTTATACTGACACATTACCGTTACTGAAGTGAATAGACAGTGAATATACATTCCTTCCAGCCAGGACGGGATGTCTATTCACAATCCCGACACTTCGTTAACGTTTCTGTGGTACTTACAGCAGAGCAAGATTAATCTTGCAAGATCTCACTGTAAATGACAGGTTACAGCGAGATTACGCTTGCTCTGCTGTAAGTACCACAGAAACGTTAACAAAGTGTAGGGATTGTGAATAGACATCCCATCTTGGCTGGAAGGAATGTCTATTCACTGTCTAAACACTTCAGTAATGGTAATGTGTCAGCTTGGGCCCCCTACTCCTCCCCAACACCACGAGAAGACCCATGTGTGTGCCTATGCCAGGCCACCTTTCCCAATAACTCCTATGGATGCCCAACACAGTATAATGCTACCCATAGCTGTCCCCATACAGTATAATGCTCCCCATAATTGCCCCATACAGTATAATGCCCCCATAGCTGCCCTCACACAGTATAATTCCGCCCATACAGTATAATGCCCCCATAGCTGCCCCATACAGTATAATGCCCCATATAAGCTCCCCATACAGTATAATGCCCCCGCCATATCAGCTCACCATACAGTATAATGCCCCTATATAGTATCATTTCCCCCATATTAGCCCCCATACAGTATAATGCCCCCTATACAATATAATGCCCCCAATATTAGCCCCCCTATGGTATAATGCCCCCCATATGAGTTCCCCATGCAGTATAATGCCCACCCATATTAGCTCCCCATACAGTATAATGCTCCTGCCATATCAATCTCCCATACTGTATAATGTCCCTACCATATCAGCCCCCCATACAGTATAATGCCCCCCCCGCCATATCGGCCCCCATACTTTATAATGCACCCATATGTGCATAATAGAAAAATAATAAATTGACTTACCTATCCCCGTTCCCACGCCGGGTGGAGGAGATCCTTTTCCTCCTTTGGTCTGTGCTATTTGTGACTTGGTGCAGACTGGCGCGATGACGTCACTACATCGTGCCTTTCTGCGTCGAGCCGCTCATGGCTCAGGGCACAGTGAATATTGGAGCAAGGAGCCATCAGCTCCTTGCTCCAGCATTGAAAGAAATGGGACCTTGGTGAGTGACTTGCAACCCCCCGGAGGTCATCACACGACCCCTCCAGGGGGTCGTGACCCACAGTTTGTAATGTATTGTATTGTGCAGTTTGCAGTGGAGAGAGGAGGGGGGGCTGTAATTTAAATCCCCCCTTCTCCTCTCTCCACAGCAAACACAACGGCTCTTCCACGCTGGCTGGAACGCCCCTCACGTGATGTCAAGGTCACATGGTCACAAACTGAGTGTTCCATGTGTCCATGACATCTAAGGAGACAACCTAAATGCGAACCATAAGGGAACATAGCCCCCAACAGGAAATAAGATGCAAAAATATATGCAAAGGCAGAACATTTTTATTAGATACAATATACAATGACATAATACGGAATAAAAGGATGAACCATACAAGGAGATAAAGACAGTAAGCCAAGATGTAAAAGACCTGTGACCTACAGAGACAACCAACCGTCAGTGGCCGGAAACCACTCAAATAACTCACAAAAATGTATGAATAGTGCGCAATAAATAAATATGCCCACTTATAGAAATAATAGTGCTAACTAAATGTAACATATGTAATAAATGTACTGAATGGTATAAGATGTCCTAGATAACGGATACAAATAGACAAAAGTCCAGATGAAATATAGATGATAAACAAAAAATACAGGATATAAAGCCGCAAAGGTAAACTGAAATGATGGACAAGAAAAAATACACAAAGATGAAGATTAGCATATACACTGAGACATAGTGGGGAGTAGGGCCAGCAACCTCAGGAACTGAATGAAAGAAAGCGCTTCAACGCAGGTTTCGCCCTACAGATCGGCTTCGTCAGGGGTTTATATAGAAATATAAATGGTTGCTCTCACCTGTGATGAGTGCAAATCGGCGCTCGACACGCTCGCCGAGAGACACACGCATCACAGGACGTGCCGCACGTCAAAATGACAAGGCGCAGCATGATGATCTCAGACATGAGTCACCATGACAATGCCGACGCTAAACGGAACTCCCGGATGCGGGTCCCACAGCGGATTATGGACCGAGAGTCTGTGCACAGACCACAGCCGAGACAACAAAAATAAAAAGAAAGAGATGTACATGAAAAAGCTAATAAGTGGGACTGATATGAAATGAGGAAAATATGAGTGGGATACCAGTACATAAGGAATAAATAAATTATAAAAAATATATATATATATGTACCCAATAGATAGATATCACAGAAAAATAATGTGTATACAACACTAAATAACAATGCATATAATAAAAAAAGTGTTGTGAAGTGAAAGAATAATAAGGTGATGTGGAGGGAAAGAATACTAAAAGAAAATACAAAAATAAATAAATAATAAACGCATAATTAACCCCTTAATACCGAAGGTATTTTAAACCTTAATGACAGAGCAATTTTTTAAGTTTTTCCATCGTCGCATTCAAAGATGTATAACTTTTTTATTTTTGCGTCGACATAGCTGTATAAGGTCTTTTTTTTTGCGGGACAAGTTGTATTTTATAATAGCACAATTTTGGGGTACATATAATTTATTGATTAACTTTTTAATAACTTTTTTAGTGGGGTAGTGGAAAAAAATAGAAATGTTGCCATTTGTTTTGTGTCTTAATTTTACGCCGTTTACCGTGTGGTATAAATAACACAATAACTTTATTAAGTGGGTCGCCACGATTGCGGCGATACCAAATTTATATGGATTTTTTTATGTTTTCCTACTTTTACACAGTAAAAACACATTTTTTTCAAAATTATTTGCTTTTGTGTCGCCATATTTTAAGAACCATAAATTTTTTATTTTTTGACCGATGCAACTGTATGAGGGCTTTTGTTTTGCGGGACGACTTGTAGTTTGTATTGGTACCATTTTGGAGTAGATGCGACGGTTTGATCACTTTTTATCAAATTCTTTTGAAGGCAGGATGAACAGAAAACAGCAATTCTGGCATTGTTTTTTATTATATTTTTTACGGCGTTCACCGTGCGGGTTAAATGTAATGATTTTATAGTTGGGTTCGTTACGGACGTGACGATACCAAATTTGAGTAACTTTTTACTTTTTTTCATAAAGTATTTTGTAAGGGGAAAAAGTGGGTTTTTTTCTTTTTTTTTACTTGGGACATTTATTTATTTATTTCAAACTTTATTTAACTTTTTTTCTTTTTTTTTAGTCCCACTAGGGGACTTTACTGTGCAAACTTTTGATCGCTATTATAATACACTGCAATACTTCTGTATTGCAGTATATTATTGCCGATCAGTGTAAAAATGATAGGCACCTGTTAGGTCATGCCTCTGGCACGGCCTAACAAGCATTTACTAAAGGCAGACCTGGGGGCCTTTGTTAGGCACCCAGGCTGCCATAGAACCGATCCGCACCCCGCGATGCACACGGGATGCCAGTGGGATGAGAGAGGGAGCCCCTCTTTCTAAAACCCTCAGATGTAGTGCTTGCTATTGAGCACCGCATCTGAGGGGTTAAATATGATCAGAGACAACTGCTAGTGGTCTCCGATCATTGCCCTGAAGCCTGAGGCTGTTGCTAACAGCCCGGGCTTCAGCAGCACCCCACACGATGCGGTGAAAGTTCTTCTGAAGTGCCGATGTGGAAACGCGTCGCTTCAGCAGATCTACTCTGAACGTCCGACGTAAAAACACTATACGCCGGTTGTTAAGGGGTTAAGTGAACGATGATATTATAAGGTTGAAGTGAAAAAAGTGACACCAAAAACAGAAAAAAGTGCAAATAGTGTTGATCAAAAGGCATTTAATCGTGATAAATTAAAAATACATACGGAAATGTATTGCGACACAACCAGAAAAATATGTATTATATGCAAATGTGAATAACCAAATATATATATAGTAATCCAAAAAATAGGCAGCACACCGTAGTTGAGAGTGCAAAAAATAAATAAGTACCCTTATTTTTTGCACTTTCAACTACGGGGTGCTGCCTATTTTTTGTTTTCAAACTATTTTTATTAGTCATGAGGTAGACAGCAAAAATACAAAAGGTTATCAAGTCGACAAGAGTATTACATCATACCCACATAACTGGTTTTATATATAAACAAAGGTATAACAATGCGGTATCATGATCATACAAATATAACATTAAAGTTATACATACATGAAAATGAATGAAAATATGCAGGGAAAAACATAACAAACCGGTGAGGGGAAGGAGGGAGAGGGGGGGGGGGAGGGAAGGATAGGGGAAAAGGAAGAACCTGTCTCAAGTCCTCATTACGAGAGGCTGTAAAAGTTCTGATGTTAACAAAACATGTGTATCATATGTCGCGGCTTACACACCACATGATAGAGTTTGACGTATATTAGTCAATATATGCAATATGCCATCTCTCCCCTATCTAATGGACATTTGGCTAAAAGGAATCATAATAAACCCATATTATCCAATAGAAGACCGAGAGTTATCCAAATAAACCTTCCATGGAGACCATATGCGTAGAAACTTTGCCCTAGTACCCCGCTCCCAATGAACAAGCTCTTCCATTGTAAAGATTTCTTGAACCTTGAGCTCCCATTGTTCCATTGTAGGAGGAGAAGTACTCTTCCACCCCAAGGGATTGAGAAGTTTTGCTGCAGCAATCAAAAAAGTTGGAAGGTCATAACGTTTCGGTACAAAAGAGTCTGCAGGTAACCACAAGAGAATCGCAGTAGGCGATACTGTGACAGAAGAGGAACAGATTGCGTTAATCTTGTCTATAACCGCCACCCAAAATGCACGAATCAAGGGACATTTCCACCAAATATGAAGTAAAGAGCCCGTGTCTATTTGGCATCTCCAGCAAGTTGCAGGGATATCCGGATTGATCATGTGCAACCATTAAGGGGTTCTGTACCAACGAGAAAATAGTTTATATGAGTTCTCTCTCATTTTAATACATTGGGAAAACCCATGCGAGTGCTTCAGTGCAGTCTTAATGTCAAGTTCACTAAAGGATACCCGCAGACTCTTCTCCCAGTCCTTCATAGATTTGACTTGCCCTTCAGTCTCTAATTGCAACAGAAAGTCATATGAAGCAGCTAACGCCTTTTTCAGTAAAGCCACGATCTGTATGCGAGTTTCAAATTGAGTAGGAGAGAACGACAAGGTGTAGGTATCAACATACGTAGTACAAACAGTTTGAAAGTTATTGATGTGAATAAAACCCTACAGCAGGAGACCAGTTTTTCTAAGCAGTAAATTCGTGAAAACTTGGTCTTCCGTATCAAAGAAGGATGAGAGGGTAACCTCCCTTATTTTATCCCAAAAACTGGCTTGTGGAGGGCGTTTAGGGTGAACCAGATAAGGCAGAAGACCTAAGGGCATTAACGGTGAGTTCTTGGATAGAAGCGGATGGGAATGGTGAATCTCCTGCCCAACTCTAAAGGCCCCCTTCAAAAGTACACTAGAACAGGACACCAGAGGTGAGAAGTCCCTTAAATTCCATAAAAACAATTTATCAGACAACGGAATTAGTTCTTTCTCTAGTTCCGAGTATAAAGTATGTGTAGAGCCATTAGCAAGATCCATCCTCCTATTTAATTGGTTAGCTTTATAATACGTAAAAACATCCGGTACCCCTATACCACCCAATTTAGGTTTTTGAATGAGAGATTTATATTGGAGTCTGGGTCTACTATTATTCCATAGGAACTTGGATAATAACTTTCTAGTTTTGTCGAAGAAGGATCTTGGTAATCAAATGGGTAATGTCTGCAGCAAGTACAAAAATGTAGGTACTATAAAGGTCTTAAGCAGGTTTTTACGACCCATCCAAGAAAGAAAAGGGACTCTATAACTTTGAAGAAGTTTTTGTACTGTGGTTAATAAAGGGAGCTAGCTACATTGATATAATTTAGAAGGGTCCTTGGTGAGGTGTATGCCTAGGTATTTTATAGAAGTAGCTGGCCATTGAAAGGGAGAGTGGGCCTTAATCCGGTCAATAAGTGCGGTAGGTGCAGATACATTTAGAGCTTCCGATTTCCCAAAATTAACCTTAAAATTGGATAATGTACCAAATATTTCAAATAACCGTGTGATATAAGGGATTGAGACAGCTGGATTGGTAGTTAAGACCAAAAGGTCATCCGCAAATGCAGCTATTTTATGGGTGTAGGATCCCACCTTCAATCCTTCTATCATGGGATCCTGCCTAATTTTCTGTAAAAGGGGTTCCATAACTAGTACAAATAATGAAGGCGAAAGGGGGCAGCCCTGCCTCGTACCATTACATATATTAAAGGAGTTTGAGAGAGTTCCATTCACCCTAATTTTAGCACTAGGAGACTTATAGAGAGTAAAGATGGCCCCAATAAACAATTGAGGAAACCCAAACTTCCATAGTGTAGCTTCGAGAAACGGCTAACTGACCCTATCAAAGGCCGTCTCGGCGTCTGTTCCGAGAAGGACCAACGGTGTACCCTTAGATTTGGCGAGTTCGATTAATCTGATGACTCGACACGTGTTGTCTTTTCCCTGTCTGTGCTTGACAAAGCCTGTTTGATCACCCCCAATCAGTCCGGGCAAGATCTGACTGAGCCTAGACGCAAGTGCTTTGCCCCACCATTTAACATCAGTATTAAGCAGGGATATCGGCCTATAACTACCACAAAGAGTAGGATCCTTCCCTTCTTTAGGTAAAATAGTTTTATGGGCTTCCAAAGCCTGTTTAGGTAAGGAGCAGCCCTTAACCCCTTTAGGACACAGCCTGTTTTGGCCTTGTGGACACAGATGATTTTTTCAAATCTGACATGTGTTACTTTATGTGGTAATAACTCCGGAACGCTTTTACCTATCCAAGCGATTCTGAGATTGTTTTCTCGTGACATATTGTACTTTATGTTAGTGAAAAAATTTATTCGATAAATTCAATATTTATTTGTGAAAAACTTCAAATTTTAGCAAAAATTAGCAAAAATTAAAATTTTTATACATTTAAATGTATCTGTTTGTAAAACGGATAGTAATACCACACAAAATAGTTACTAGTTAACATCCCCCATATGTCTACTTTATGTTTGCATCATTTTTTTTCACGTACTTTTATTTTTCTAGGACGTTACAAGGCTTAGAACTTTAGCAGCAATTTCTCATATTTTCAAGAAAATTTCAATAGGCCATTTTTTCAGGGACTAGTAGAGTTCTGAATTGGTTTTGAGGGCCTTCTATTTTAGAAAGTCCCCATAAATCACCCCATTTTGAAAACTGCACCCCTCAAGGTATTCAAAACCACATTCAGAAAGTATTTTAACCCTTTAGGTGTTTCACAGGAATTAAGGCAAAGTAGAGGTGAAATTTACAAATTTCATATTTTTTGCCGAAATTAATTTGCAATAAAAAAACATCTGTAACACAGAAGGTTTTACCAGAGAAACGCAACTCAATATTTATTGCCCAGATTCTGCAGATTTTAGAAATATCCAACATGTGTCCCTAGTGTCCTAATGGACTAAAGCACAGGTCTCAGAAGCAAAGGAGCACCTAGTGGATTTTGGGGCCTCCTTTTTTTAGGAATATATTTTAGGCACCATGTCAGGTTTGAGGAGGTCTTGTGGTACCTCACCCCTCAAGGCATTTTTCTATGGGTATAGTTAGCATTTTGACCCCACGTTTTTTTTGCAGAATTTAGTGGAATTAGTCTGTGAAGATGAAAATCACCTATTTTTCTGTGCAATCATAGAATTTTTTCAATTTTACAAGGAATAACGGAGAAAAAGCACCCCAACATTTGTAAAGCAATTTCTCCCGATTACGGCAATACCCCATATGTGGTCGTAAACTGATGTTTGGACCCACAGCAGGGCTCAGGAGGGAAGGAGCGCCTTTTGGATTTTGGAGCGCAGATTTTGCTGGATTAGTTTTCAGTGCCGTATCGGGTTTGCAACGCCCCGGAGGGACCAAAACAGTGGAAACCCCCCAAAAGTGACCCTATTTTGGAAACTACACCCCTCAAGGAATTTTTCTAGGGGTATAGTGAGCATTTTGACCCCATAGGATCTTTTTGTAGAGCTAAGGTGACCAAAAAACAACGATTTTGGCACTTTCAATTCTTTATTTCTTACAGCGTTCACCGTGCGCAATAAATTAAGTTTTACTTTATTCTGCCGGTCGGTACGATTACGCCGATACCATATTTATATAGTTCTTTTTTTTACGTTTTGCAGCGTTTGCACAATAAAATTACGTTTCTATAAAGTAATATATTTTCTGAGACACGCTATTCTGAGCCGTACCTTTTTTATTTTTTCGTCAAAAAAGCTGTGGGAGGTCTTGTTTTTTGCGGTACGGGTTGTAGTTTTTATTGGTACTATTTTGGGATAAATGCGACTTTTTGATCACTTTTTATTCTATATCTTGGGAGGGGTGGTGACCAAAAAATAGCAATGTTGGCATAGTTTTCCGTTTATTTTGTTTGCGGCATTCACCGTGCGGAAAAATTAACATTATGGTTTCATAGTTTGGGTCGTTATGAACCCGGTGATACCAAATATGTGTACTTTTTTTTTAACGTTTTCATTTTTTACCTATAAAAAATGACTTATTATAGGAAAACAAAAACTTATTTTTACACTTTTATAAAACATTTTTATTAACTTTTTTTACTTTTTACACTTTATTTTTTTGACCTGCAGCTCTGATAGAAAACCTAGGTAGTGTAACGTATTCCAACTGTCAGTGTGACATCACAGTCACTCTGACAGTTGGTTCTCGAGGATCAGCAGAGGCTGATCCTGATAGGCTTCCATACATGGCAGACCCGGAGGCCGTTGCCTGGCCTCCGGATGCCATCACAAGCATCAGCAGCCCCCACGACTGCATGGGGGCTGCTGATGTGCTACAAACCCCCTATATGCGGAGATCGCAATCGAGCCCCGCATGTAACGGGTTAATTGCCGAAATCAGCGGTGATGACCCGCTGATCGGCAACACTGGAGTGTCAGCTGTAGGGGACAAGTTCCCGATACACACCTTGTCACCGATCGGGAACGACACAGTGACTTCCTGTCACTCTGACAGGAAGCCTATCAGGACCAGCCGAGGGTTGGTCCTAATGGGCTTCCGTCCATGGCAGACACGGAAGCCATTGTTTGGCTTCCGTTTGCCATACTAACTATCGGCAAACCCTGCGATTTCGGACCGGGTTCTGCCGATATGTTAGAAACCCCAAAAATTTGGCGGTTGCAACCGATCGCCGAATTTAAGGAGTTAATTCGCCGAAATCAGCGGCAAAGGACCGCTGGTCGGCAAGAGTGGAGTGTCAGCTGTCGGCGACAGCTGACCTCCCGGTTCCTGGTGCACACTGTCGCCGACAGTGTGCACCGGGAAAAACTCAGTAACTGTACGTCCTCGTGCGGGAAGTAACCTCCCGCAACGACGTACAGTTACGTCCTCGTGCGGATAGGGGTTAAATAAGCAGTTACACATAGCAGTAAAGTGTGGGAGCAGAATAGCTTTAAAAGATTTATAGTATCCGATCGGGAAACCATCGGGACCAGGGCTTTTCCCGGAAGTGATAGTGGAAAGCACTTTCTCCAGTTCAGCCTCAGTGAAAGGACGCACTGGCATCTCTATGGCCTCACCCTCCAATGTTGGTAGATCAACTGAATTTAGAAATTAGTTCATAAGCTCAGTATCTAAAGTGTCCCCTAAGCCTGCATTGGCTGAGTTACATAGTTACATAGTTACATAGTTAGTACGGCTGAAAAAAGACACATGTCCATCAAGTAAGTTCAACCAAGGGACGTGAAAAGGGAAGGAAAAATTTCTACACATAGGAGTTAATACTTTTTTGTTCTAGGAAATTATCTAACCCTTTTTTAAAGCCATCTACTGTCCCTGCTGTGACCAGCTCCTGCGGTAGGCTATTCCATAGATTCACAGTTCTCACG
This sequence comes from Rhinoderma darwinii, assembly GCF_050947455.1. Taxonomy (NCBI): domain Eukaryota; kingdom Metazoa; phylum Chordata; class Amphibia; order Anura; family Rhinodermatidae; genus Rhinoderma; species Rhinoderma darwinii. The sequence goes on along the minus strand of NC_134690.1, from coordinate 220,348,818 downwards.
GTAAAGAAGGCTTGTCGCCTCTGCAGGTTGAACCTTTTTTTCTCCAGACGGAGGGAGTGCCCCCTTGTTTTTTGAGGGGGTTTTACAACGAACAGGATTTCACCATATTTTTTGTATGTGCCATTAATATATTTATATAAGTTAATCATGTCCCCCCTTAGTCGTCTTTTTTCAAGGCTAAATAGGTTTAATTCTTTTAATCTTTCCTCATAACTTAAATTCTCCATGCCCCTAATTAGCTTCGTTGCTCTTCTTTGTATTTTTTCAAACTCCAGGGCATCCTTTCTATGAACTGGAGCCCAGAACTGAACTGCATATTCTAGATGAGGCCTCACTAATGGTTTGTAAAGTGGCAATATTACATCCCTGTCCCGTGAGTCCATGCCTCTTTTAATACACGACAATATCCTGCTGGCCTTTGAAGCAGCTGATTGACACTGCATGCTGTTATTGAGTTTAGGATTTACAAGTACACCCAGATCCTTCTCAACAAGTGAATCCGCCAGTGTAGCTCCCCCTAGGACATATGATGCATGCAGGTTGTTGGTACCCAGATGCATAACTTTACATTTATCTACATTAAACTTCATCTGCCAAGTGGACGCCCAAACACTTAGTTTGTTTAAATCTGCCTGCAATTCATGAACATCTTCCATAGACTGAACTATATTACATAGCTTGGTGTCATCTGCAAAAATAGAAATAGTGCTATTAATCCCATCCTCTATATCATTAATAAATAAGTTGAATAATAGTGGTCCCAGCACTGAACCCTGGGGTACACCACTTATAACCGGGGACCATTCAGAGTAGGAATCATTGACCACAACTCTCTGGATACGGTCCTTGAGCCAATTCTCAATCCAATTACAAACTATATTTTCTAAACCTATAGTCCTTAATTTACCCATTAGGCATCTATGGGGGACAGTGTCAAATGCCTTTGCAAAGTCCAAAACCACTAAATCCACAGCGGCCCCTCTGTCTAGGCTTCTGCTTACCTCTTCATAAAAACAGATTAGGTTAGTTTGACAACTTCTGTCCTTAGTAAAACCGTGCTGGCTGTCACTTATAATACTATTTTTTGTTACATAATCCTGTATATAGTCCCTCAATAGCCCCTCAAACATTTTCCCCATGATGGATGTTAAGCTTACTGGTCTATAATTACCCGGGGAAGACCTAGAGCCCTTTTTGAAAATCGGCACCACATTTGCGCTGCGCCTGTCCCTTGGCACTATACCAGTCACTAGAGATTCTCTGAATATTATGAAAAGGGGGACAGAAATAACTGAACTAAGCTCTTTAAGAATTCTAGGGTGTAACCCATCTGGTCCCGGGGCCTTGTGCACATTTATTTTATTTAATTTAGCTTGGACCATATCTACATTCATCCAATTCAGTATATCAACTGATATATTAACAGCACTGGCACCGGCTACATCAGCTGCTCTTTCTTCAGTTGTATATACAGAGCTAAAGAACCCATTTAGTAACTCTGCCTTCTCTTGATCCCCTGTGACCAACTCCCCATTACCATTATCTATGGGTCCTACTTGTTCAGACCTTGGCTTTTTAGCATTTATATACTTGAAGAATTTTTGGGGATTTGTTTTACTATCCTTGGCCACCTGCCTTTCATTTTGTATTTTTGCTAATTTTATTACCTTTTTACAGATTTTATTAAGCTCTTTATATTTTACAAAGGCTGCAGATGTACCCTCAGATTTGTATTTTTTAAATGCCCTTTTTTTGTCATGTATTGCCCCTTTCACAGAAGGTGTAAGCCATGTGGGGTTTAATTTGAGTCGTTTATACTTGTTACCTATAGGAATAAATTTTGCACTTTAATAACTCAAAGTAGATTTGAAAATCTCCCATTTATCATTTGTACCATTATTTGACATTAGCTCTTCCCAGTCTATATCCTGAATTGCAGCCCTCATCCTGGGGAATTTAGCTTTCTTAAAATTAAATGTTTTTTCTCTCCCAGCCTGCGTTTGTTTTTTACAGTATAGGTAAAATGTAACTATATTATGATCACTGTTACCGAGGTTTTCACGAGCATTGACATTCCCAACAAGCTCTGTATTATTAGAAATGACCAGATCCAACAGAGCTTCACCTCTAGTCGGGTCTTTCACAAACTGGCCCATAAAATTTTCCTGCAACAGGTTGAGGAAATGTCTCCCCTTTGCAGTTGAAGCTGAACCATGACACCAATTAATATCCCGGAAATTAAAATCTCCCATTATCACTACAGTACCCGCCTGTGCAGCCTGCTCCATCTGTTTATGTAGCTGAACTTCCATCTCCTCAGTTATATTGGGGGGGGGTCTATAGATTACACCTAAAGTATTTTTTTCAGTGTTTACCTCCCTTTCTAGTTCCACCCACAAGGTTTCAACCTCCTCACAGTATTCACCCACTATTGTCTCTTTCACACTCACCTTCATATCATTTCTCACATACAGACATACACCACCACCTTTCCTATTTGTCCAGTCTTTCCGAAAAAGTGTAAAACCCTGTAGATTTACAGCCCAGTCATGTGAAGAGTCCAGCCATGTTTCAGCAACACCAACTATATCTATATTTTCTTCCAGTATCAAGGCCTCCAGCTCCCCAATTTTGCTTGCTAGACTTCTGGCATTTGTGAACATACACTTTAACTTGCCTGTCAGTTTTTCACTTTTATCAGAAATGTGATTTGACATTATTTGGGCATTTTTATTTACACTGCTGTTTTGTAACGAAAGGATCTCCTTATCTTGTTGTCTAGTCCTCTCCCCACATTCTGTTTCTCCCCCCACCAATATAGTGTGACCCCTCTCTAACCTGGCTACCCGTTTTTTTTCTACATTGACCTCCCTCCTCAGGGAGTTGTTTATGTTATAAAGGCCCTGGTAAAATGACTGGAAGGCATCTGCTATAAGCTTAGTATCCGTAACCGAGATCCCGCCAGATGCCTTTATCTCCGAAATAATTGTATGTCCTTGGTGTTTACGTATCAGGGCTGACATCATCTTATTACCTCTGTGACCATTTGCATATTGTTTAAACTTCAGAATCTGAAGCATTTTAGCTGACTGAACATTGAGAACATCTTTAACTCTATCCCTGAGAGCAGACAATTCCTTCAAAGAGGAAGCAGCCTTAGTCTTTTTATGTGCCCCCTCAAGGCGAGAAATCTGATCAAACAAAGAGTCAAGAGTTTTGGTCCTTTGTTTTTTCACATGAGAACCCAGAGAAATGAGTTCACCCCTAATAACGGACTTGTGTGCCTCTCACAAAATAGGCGCAGATATAGAATCAGATGCATTATGAAGAAAATACTGAGACAAGTGGTTCTCAATGAGATGTGCATTAGAAGCCTCAGCAATCAGGGTATTGTTAAGCCTCCAGCTCCAATCCCCCTTTGGAGTATCCGCCAATCTTAGAACTAAAGAAACCGGGGCATGGTCCGAGAGCACAATATTTCCGATGTCCACAACTTTCACCCAAGGGATACACTTTTTGGAAAGAAAAATATAATCTAGTCTATGGTATGTGTCATGTGTGGGAGAGAAATATTTGTAATCTATTTCCGTGGGGTGATATAATCTCCACATATCCACCAGATGTAGAGAATGCAATATCTTGTTTAGTTTAGATAGTTTTCGAAAGGACACATGTTGAGAACCAGTTGTATCCAACATAGGATTCAGAGGGAGATTAAAATCCCCACTCACCACTAAAGCCCCTTCAGCGAAATCCCTCAGTAACTTCAAAGTCTGGACTATCCAGGCAGTTTGGTTTGCATTTGGTGCATACAAATTGGCTATGGTATAAATAGCTCCCCCTATTTTCCCCTTCACAAATAAGTACCTGCCGTCAGTGCCGGATTAAGTAGACCATAGGCCCTGGGCTGTTACCCATAGTTGGGCCCCCCTTCTCCACCGCCGCCCTGTAACTATTGTTAACACTTCCTTTTTGTCCAGACATTAACAAATTTCGTGTTACTACTCCCCTTGTCAAAAGGCTGTGTCCCCACATACTGACAGTCTCCAACCATCACTGACAGTATCGCACCGTGTAGGGACACATTCTCCTGACAAGGGGAATAGTAACACTTATTTGTCTATCAGTCCTGGACTGCACAAAGACTTTGTGAAATACAAGGATTTCCTATAATAAACATGTCAGTAGAGATGACAGATTGTCTATAAATCTAGTGACTCACAGGTGACGACGTAGTTTTTTTCCTCTTCTCCATCCAGTCTAGACTTCATGACGACTTTTCCCGGTCATGACCCATTTCTGCAGAATTTGCCACTCAGATGTCTTTGGCTCCTCACTTTTCCAACATTTCCACACCTATAAACAAAGATAATATTATCATGGTGCCACACACTGTGCCCCTAAATATAATAGCACCAAACACTGCGCCCCTGAATAAAATAGTACAAACACTGTGCCCCTAAATATTATAGCACCATAGACTGCGCCCCTGAATATAATTGTGTCAAACACTGTAGATAGCACCACACACAGCCCCCTGTAAATAGTGCTACACAGTCCTCCCCCTCTGTAAATAGCGTCACATAGCCCTCCCCCTCTTGTATATAGTGCTACACAGCAATCCCCCTTAGATATAGTGATACACAGCGCTCCCTTCTATATAGTGCTATACAACAATCCCCCCTTGTATATTGTGTTACACAGCGTCTCCCCCCTTGGACCTGCAGCTCTTGTAATTGCTCAGTATAATGTCCCCCGTAGCTGCCCCCACACTATATTGCCACCCATAGCTGTCCCCACAGTATAATGCCCTTCATAGCTGCCTCTACACAGTATAATGCCTCCATAGCTGCGACACAGTATAATGCCTCCATAGCTGCGACACAGTATAATGCCCCATAGCTATGACACAGTATAATGCCCCCATAGCTGCAACACAGTATAATGCCTCCATAGCTGTGACACAGTATAATATCCCCATAGCTGCTACACAGTATATTGCCCCCATAGCTGCGACACAGTATAATGCCCTCCATAGCTGCTACACAATATAATGTCCCCATAGCTGCAACACAGTATAATGCCTCCATAGCTGCGACACAGTATAATGCCTCCATAGCTGCTACACAGTATAATGTGGCAATAGCTGCGACACAGTATAATGTCCCCATAGCTGCTACACAGTATAATGCCCCATAGCTGTGACACAGTATAATGCCTCCATAGCTGTGACACAGTATAATGCCCCCATAGCTGCTACACAGTATAATGCCTCCATAGCTGCAACACAGTATAATGCCTCCATAGCTGCAACACAGTATAATGCCCCCATAGCTGCGACACAGTATAATGCTCTCCATAGGTGCTACACAGTATAATGCCTCCATAGCTGCTACACAGTATAATGCCTCCATAGCCGCAACACAGTATAATGTCCCCATAGCTGCAACACAGTAAAATGTCCCCATAGCTGTAACACAGTATAATGCCTCCATAGCCGCAACACAGTATAATGTCCCCATAGCTGTGACACAGTATAATGCCTCCATAGCTGCTACACAGTATAATGACTCCATAGCTGCAACACAGTATAATGTCCCCATAGCTGTGACACAGTATAATGCCCCCATAGCTGCGACACAGTATAATGTCCTCCATAGCTGCTACACAGTACAATGTCCCCATAGCTGAAACACAGTATAATGTCCCCATAGCTGTGACACAGTATAATGCCCCCATAGCTGTGACACAGTATAATGCCTCCATAGCTGCCTCTAGACAGTATAATGCCCCCATAGCTGCGACACAGTATAATGCCCTCCATAGCTGCTACACAGTATAATGCCTCCATAGCTGCTACACAGTATAATGCCTCCATAGCCGCAACACAGTATAATGCCCCCATAGCTGCGACACAGTATAATGCTCCCATTGCTGTGACACAGTATAATGCCTCCATAGCTGCCTCTACACAGTATAATGTCCCCATAGCTGCGACACAGTATAATGCCTCCATAGCTGCCTCTACACAGTATAATGTCCCTCATAGCTGCCTCCACACAGTATAATGCCTCCATAGCCGCAACACAGTATAATGCCCACATAGATGTGACACAGTATAATGCCCCCATAGCTGTGACACAGTATAATGCCTCCATAGCTGCTACACAGTATAATGCCTCCATAACTGTGACACAGTATAATGTCCCCATAGCTGTGACACAGTATAATGCCCCCATAGCTGCGACACAGTATAATGCCCTCCATAGCTGCTACACAGTATAATGTCCCCATAGCTGCAACACAGTATAATGTCCCCATAGCTGTGACACAGTATAATGCCTCCATAGCTGCCTCTACACAGTATAATGTCCCCATAGCTGCGACACAGTATAATGCCTCCATAGCTGCCTCCACACAGTATAATGCCCCCATAGCTGCAACACAGTATAATGCCCCCATAGATGTGACACAGTATAATGCCCCCATAGCTGCTACACAGTATAATGCCTCCATAGCCGCAACACAGTATAATGCCCCCATAGCTGTGACACAGTATAATGACTCCATAGCTGCCTCTACACAGTATAATGTCCCCATAGCTGTGACACAGTATAATGCCTCCATAGCTGCCTCTACAAAGTATAATGTCCCCATAGCTGCGACACAGTATAATGCCCCATAGATGTGACACAGTATAATGCCCCATAGATGTGACACAGTATAATGCCCCATAGATGTGACACAGTATAATGCCCCATAGATGTGACACAGTATAATGCCCCATAGATGTGACACAGTATAATGCCCCATAGATGTGACACAGTATACTGCCCCATAGATGTGACAGTATAATGCCCCATAGATGTGACACAGTATAATGCCCCCATAGATGTGAAACAGTATAATGCCCCATAGCTGTGACACAGTATAATGCCCCATAGATGTGACACAGTATAATGTCTTCATATGTGCGTACCTAATAAATAAAAAAAACATAAATACCTATCCCGGTTCCCACAACGGTGGGGGATGCTTCTCCTCCTCTGCACTGTCCCGTGAGTGACTCCGTTTAGACAGGCGCGATGACGTCACTACATCGCGCCTGCCTGCACCGAGCCGCTCACGGCACAGTGAATGCTGGAGCGAGGCTCCAGCATTCAACCCGACTGAATCTGCGTCCTGCGGACGCAGATTCAGTTGGAAGCGGGCAGTGCGGCAGCTAGCAGTGCTGCATAGTTTTTTAAGATCGTGTGCGGTTCGGGCCGCGATGGGCCCCCTGGCAGCCCTGGGCCCCGGGCGGCCGCCCGAACCGCCCATATTATAATCCGCCATTGCCTGCCGTCATCATCCTTCAGTTCTGCCATAAGTGATAAAGGTACTCGCTTATTAAAGGCAATGCTCACCCCTCTAGCTGCTGCATGATAAGTGCTATGAAACCATAAAGCAAATTCACCGGTAGGGAGGGAGGGAATTTTATCATGCTTAAAATGCGTCTCCTGAAAAAGGGCTACACTCGCTGCGTTCTTCCTTAACAAACGAAGCACTTGACTCCGCGTCTGCGGCACATTCAAACCTCGCACATTATGTGAAACTATCTTAAGTGTAGCCATGTTGTAAAATCATCACCTGATTCCATATTTAGAAATCCAGCCATCCATAGAGCAAGCAGAGATATTCTGTAGAACATTGAGACAGAGGAATATAAAAAGAAACCATACAAAATTTGTGTGCCATCCGATGTTCCTCAACCATGGAGACCACGGATGCAACCCACAACGACATTAACAAGCTCAGTATAGAGAAACGTAACTCCTTCAATGTGAAGAAGTGGGGACATCTGTAATAGAAAATGAGGTTGACCCACATCGTGACAACCCGACCAGACCCATAAAAACTTTAACAAATACAATCTGAAAAATAAGCAGCAGGAGTGCCTTACAACTCAAAGAGAGAAGAGCATTCAAATAAAACAATCACAGTGCAAAATGCAGCAGACATTAATATGCATATGTGAAACGGCGCTTCAGCGCGCAGGATATGCAACCCGATTCTTGTACGAAGATCTTTTCCCGCCTGGAGAATGGCGGTGAGGAACCTCCAACCACGTGTCAGGTGCGGGTAGAGTAGGAAATGCAGAGAGCTGAGATAAAGGAAGCCATGAAGGAATGGCGATCGGTCTTATACCCAGCAGTTCCCAGGCAGAGTCCAAGTCCTCCGGTTTCCGGATAACAATATTTTTCTCATTCTTCATGATAGACAGGCCAAATGGAAATAACCACCGGAACGGCATGTTGTTAATTCTCAGTACCTCCAGCAGGGGCTTTAGGGTGCGACTTTTAGCCAACGTGGAGGCTGCCAAATCTTGAAAGAAGATAATGGAAGAGCCGTCATATTTGAAATCAGGAGATGCTCTATCCGCCTTCAGAATTGCTGCGGCATCAGTATAGCTTAACACGCCACAAATAACGTCCTGAGGGGGGTCATTGAGGCGCGGTTTTGCAAGCAGCACCCTGTGGATCCTTTCAATTTTAATAACTGCTTCAGCCTCCGTCCCCACCAGGGAGCCAAAGATCTCAAGGGCCACTTTAGGCAGGGACTATATTTTCGGGCAATCCCCGAATTCTGACATTTTTGCGGCGACTCCTATTCTCCTGATCCTCAGACTGCAAGAGTGCCATGTTAATGTGATCTTGTTGCATCTGTAGAGATTCATGTACTGCAGATCAAATGTAAGCACAGCATTAAGTACAGTTTCCAGTGTTTCCACTCTTTCACCCATATGGCGTAAATCAGCTTTAATATCTGCAAGGTCCTTAGCAAGGGGACTCAGGGATTTGTATAAAATGCTCCTTATAAAATCCCTACATACAGGGGCAATATCCGACTCACCACCTGCATCAGAACGATCCCCCATGCTCTCATCATCAGAGTCTGCATCAGCCGCATGGTCCGGCGCCATCTTGGAGGTCCTCGCCGGAGCCTTATCCAGCCGTTTGCAGAGGAATTTATCCAGATCCGCTTAAGTTTTCCCCGCTTTCGGTGTGGCAGAGGGTTCCCTGCTCTTCTCCCTGATCGTTTTCCCCATCGTGGTGCAAATAATCCTGCTGGTTCAGGTAGGTTCGGTCGGGTTGTGCGAGGAGCTTCGAACTAAGCTGCCGTTCTCGCTCGCGGTGAAGCTCCACCCCCGTGCTGTCTATTTTTTGGATTACTGTATAGTTGGGACCTTAGTCTGTTCCCTAGGGCTTGCACCCACAAGTTTACCGATGCTAGTGGACTTCACTTATTCACTTTTTAGCGATCGTTCACTTAATTATGCATTTATTATTTATTTATTTTTGTATTATTTATTTTTGTATTCTTTCACTCCACATCCCCTTATTATTCTTTCACTTCACATCACTTTTTTTATTATATGCATTTTTATTTAGTGTTGTATACACATTATTTTTCTGTAATATCTATCTATTGGGTACATATATATATATTTTGTTTATTATTTATTTATTCCTTATGTACTGGTATCCCACTCATATTTTCCTCATTTCATATCAGTCCCACTTATTAGATTTTTTCATATACAGTACATCTCTTTCTTTTTATTTTTGTTGTCTCGGCTGTGGTCTGTGCACAGACGCTAGGTCGCGCATTCGCTGTGGGACCCGCATCTGGGAGTGCCGCTTATCATCGGCATTGTCATGGTAACTCATGTCAGAGATCATCATGCTGTGCCTTGTTATCCTGACGTGCGGCACTTCCTGTGATGCGTGTGTCTCTCGGCGGGCGTGTCGAACGCCGATTTGCGCTCATCACAGGTGAGAGCAACCATTTATATTTCTATATATAAACCCCTGGAGTTTATTGTATGAAGCCTCCTGACAAAGCTGGTCTGTAGGGCGAAACGCGCGTCGAGGTGCTTTCTTTCATCCAGTTCCGGAGGTTGTCGGCCCCACTCCCCACTATGTCTCAGGGTATGTGCTAACCTTCATCTTTATGTATTTTTTCTTGTTCATCATTTCAGTTTACCTTTTTTCGCTCTATAATCTGTATTTTTTGTTCATCAACTATATTTCATCTAGACTATTTCAACTGGTCCATTTGTATCTGTTATCTAGGACATCTTAGTCAGCACTACTATTTCTATATGTGGGCATATTTATTCATTGCGCACTATTTATCCATTTTTGTGGGTTATTTGAGTGGTTTCCGGCCACTGACAGTTGGTTGTCTCTGTGGGTCACTGGTCTTTTACATCTGACCTTACTGTCTTTATCTCCTTGTATGGTCCATCCTTTTATTCCATATTATGTCATTGTATCTAATAAAGATTTTCTACTTTTGCATATATTTTTGCATATTATTTCTTGTTGGGGGCTATGTTCCCATATGGTTCGCGTTTAGGTTGTCTACTTGTAAATCAGGGACCCCTTTTTATGCCATTGATTAGGTTAGAGGTTTTTGTAGGCTGTTCATGACGTCTAAGGAGCCTGGCCCGTAACAAGGAAGTGCCGGCACCACGGCACAGAAAATGTATTAAATCATTTGTGCACTGTGTAGCAACAGGGGCCCTGTGAGCTTAGGGGCCTGGTCGCAACTGCAACTGCTGTGTCACGAGCCGGGGTGTGGACCCACTGGGTCGTACCGCGTAGCGGGATGGCAGCTGGCCAAACAGGTATGGTACAAAGTCTATAGTCCAGAAAAGGGTACCTGAGGCAATGTAGACAGCAGCAAGGCAGGCTCGGCTGGGACCAGGCGGCAGGTAGAAGTCAGGCGAGGAGCAGCAGAACAGGTGTGGAGATGAAGCACAACACGACAACAGCTCAGGACGGCAGTAGACCAGGATGGTACAGATAGCACGGGAAACAGGATACAGGATACAGGAGAATTCTGCCCACGGAGGTGTCCTCTTGGCGAAGATTGAAGATAGCCATGGCTGCCAAAGAAACACGTCCTGGCTCCTCAAACACAGTTCGGAACAACCGTACGAACCCCTGGAAGTCTCGAGTCTCGAGTCCCTGTCGTTCCCTGATTGGGTTCGCCCTTGCCAGCAAGTAGAGACACGATGAAGGCGATCTTGGTTCCGTCTGACGTAAATACTCGGGCGTGCAGTTAAAAATGGATATAGCATTGGTTCAGAAATCCCCTGCACGTACTTGCGTCTCCATGGAACCGAGAAGGTAATGGCAGCGAGAACCGGGAATCCGAACTGGAACCGCCAGGAGAAGTAGCAGGAGGGTCGGTCGGGGGAGCTTGTATAGGGGAAATAGAAGCAGCTAGCGCCCCTAGCTGCTGCGCCATGGAGTCCACTGCCACAAGAAGTTGATCCTGTCTTGTTCGGAGATCCTGCATTTCCGCCTGCATGGCTTGGGAGTGTGACATGCTTTTAAATTGACCAGCGGGGTCCGTGGCCTGAGCGTACTGTCACGAGGCAGGGTGTGGACCCACTGGGCCGTACCGCGTAGCGGGATGGCAGCTGGCCAAACAGGTATGGTACAAAGTCTATAGTCCATAAAAGAGTACCTGAGGCAAAGTAGACAGCAGCAAGGCAGGCTCGGCTGGGACCAGGCGGCAAGTAGATGTCAAGCGTGGAGCAGCAGAACAGGCGTGGAGATGAAGCACAACACGACAACAGCTCAGCACGTCAGTAGACCAGGATGGTACAGATAGCACGGGAAACAGGATACAGGATACAGGCAGTGGCGGATTATCATATGGGCGTTTCGGGCGGCCGCCCGGGGCCCGAGGCTCCCAGGGGGCCCATGGCAGCCCGAACCGCACATCATCTGCAAAAATCTATTCAGCGCGCTAGCGCTGCTAAGTGCCGAAGATGAAGAGGAGCAGGGAATTGGCCGGGAAAGGGGTAGGACACGCCTCCCTGACAAGTGCGGGCCGCCGCCATTGAGTAACAGAACAGCGACGGACGGCTGTTCTGTTACTCCAAAGCAGCAGGAGGGAGAAGAGCCGGGCGGGCGGTCACCGGCGCTGAGGTCAGTATAGGCTTATCCTCCTGCCCAACTGGTTCCTGACCGCTGGCTGTATTTTTACGGCCAGCGGTCAGGGACGGGTCCTTAAAACCCGAGCCATAGACTTTCTACGGCTCGGGTTTTAACTTGCTGCCCGCGCGATCGGGCAGCTGAATGTCGGGTCTCCGGCTGTCAGTGACTGCCGGGGACCCTGAGGAGAAGATAGGAGCAGCTTTCGCTGCTTCTGTCTTCTCTGATCTCTTTTACACAGCGCTCAATGAACGCTGTGTAAAGGAATAGAGACAGCAGCAGCGGCGCTGTCTCTATTCCTCCCGGTGATCATGTGACTGGTCACATGATCGCCGGGTGCCGTTAGTGGCAGACTGTTGCTGGGTCTTACTAGACCCAGCACAGCCCTATTAGTGACAATCGTCACTATGAGAGGGCTGATTTCCCCTGTAACTGGGGCTGCTGTGCAGCTCCAGTTACAGTGGAAAAGATGGTGTAACAAAGAAAAAAAATATATAAAGTTCCCCAAAGGTCTTTTTTGACCTTTGGGAGACAGACCATAGTAATAAAAAATAATAAAGTAAAGTGCAAAAAAAAATGTAATAATAAATACACATAAAATACCCACCCCAATAAAAACGTCGCCCTCCCCCCCCCGCCAATCATTGTTGTAACGCTAGCGCTGACCCAATTACCCTAATATAGACATGTAATATATTAAAATTTACGGTAGACAATGACGATTACAAATAAAAGGTCTATTTTAGGGTAAAACTATGTTATTAACAAAAAAAAAAATAGCTGAAACGTAAAAAAGCTTATTTTTTTACTATTATTTTCAAACTTTATGAATAAAAATTCTAAAATAGCAAAAAAGGTGTGTATAAAAACGATAAAAAACGAAACCTGCATTATCTACGGAAAAAACGTCGCAAAAATCACGTCGGTTTTATTTTTTTTTAATAAAAATGTGTGTTTGGGGCAACTTTGTAATTACGTTTTATTAAAAAATATTTTAACTTTTTGAGATACAGCTGCTTTGTATCCTGTATCCGTCAGGTCAGCAGGACTGACGGGATCAGTGAAACGGGCCCTGCGCTAAATTATAATCTTAAATGTGATAGATTTGAGGTGGATCCTGCGTGTCACTGATCCTGTCAGTCCTGCTGACCTGACGGATACAGGATACAAAGCAGCTGTATCTCAAAAAGTAAAAATATTTTTTCATAAATCACACTGATACACACACATACACTATATATATATATATATATATATATATATATATATATATATATATATATATATATAATTATAATATAAAGTTTTTAAATGTGTACATAACCTTGTGGCACTATATACAAGGGGGAGCGCTGTGTGGCACTATATACAAGGGGGAGCGCTGTGAGGCACTATATACAAGGGGGAGCGCTGTGAGGCACTATATACAAGAGTGAGCGCTGTGAGGTACTATATACAAGGGGGAGCGCTGTGAGGCACTATATACAAGTGGGAGCGCTGGGAGGCACTATATACAAGGGGGAGCGCTGTGAGGCACTATATACAAGGGGGAGCGCTGTGAGGCACTATATACAAGGGGGAGCGCTGTGTGGCACTATATACAAGGGGGAGAGCTGTGTGGCACTATATACAAGGGGGGCTGTGTAGTGCTATCCACAGTGGTATGTGTGTGGCGCTCTTTATAGGGGGGGCTTTTTGGTGCTATTTACAAGAGGGGGAGGGCTGTGTGGCGCTCTCTACAGGGGGGCTGTACGGCACTATCTATAGGGGGCTGTGTGTAACGCTCTCTACGAGGGGGATGTGTGATATATAGAGGGGGCTGTGTATGGCGATATCTATGGGGGTGTGTAATATCTACAGGGGCTGTGTGTGGCACTATGTACAGGGGGCTGTGTGTATGTGGTGTTTTACAGTGTGTGGTATTATTATATGCAGTGTTTGGTGCTATTATATTTAGGGGCACAGTATGTGGCACCATGATAACTTTATTTTCGTTTATAGGTGTGGAAATGTTGGAAAAGTGAGGAGACGTCTGAGTGGCAAATTCTGCAGAAATGAGTCATGGCCGGGAGAAGTCGTCATGAGCGCTGGACCGGATGGAGAAGAAAAGAGGAAAAAAACTACTAGAATCTGAGACGTCGTAACCTGTGAGTCACTAGATTTAAAGAGAATCTGTCACCTTTCCTGACATGTTTATTATAGGAATCCTTGTATTTAACAAAAAGTCTTTCTGCAGTCCAGGACTGATAGACAATTCCCCTTGTCAGGAGGTTGTGTCCCTGCACAGTGTGATACTCTCAGTATGTAGGGACACCGCGCTGTGACAAGGGAAATCGTAACACTGTTAATGCTTGCCCAAAAAGGTAGTGTTAAAAATAGTTACGGCGCGGCAGGGCGGCGGTGAGGAAGGGGGGCCCAAGTTTGGGTAACAGCCCAGGGCCCATGGTCTACTTAATCCGCCACTGCATACAGGTACGGGGAACACTGGGAAGCTGGAAGACACTTAGGAGACCATTTGCAACACGTCAACAACAACGCTCAGGCATAGAAGCAGGGGGCTGGACCCTCTTATAGTCCAGGGTACTCACGGGTCAAAGTTCATCACAACTTCCGGTGCGCGCGCTGTCCCTTTAAGAGCAGGCACGAGCGTGCGCGCGCGCACACTACGGGAGCCGTTTGAGGTGAGTGGATGCGAGCGCTGGCGTCTCCTGAGGAGGAGACTGGGCCAGCGCTTGCCGACTCGTGGCTGCGGATGTCAAGGGGAGGTTGGAGCTGAGGGCCCGCAGCCACGGACATTACATGCTGCGTCCCCTGTAGCTACGCCACTGTATATATCAGCCCAATCAGCAACAAAGGAGGGACCATGAGACATCTTCCAGTAAAATAAAGAAGTACGTTTCTTTTTAGTCCCATAATGGGAGTATAATGTTTTACTTCTTGGCCTTGCATCACCGAGAGTAGGGAGGCACCTATATTACTATTAGCATAAGTAGCATCACCCAGAAGCGTACATAGTAGAGAAGATGTCAAGTAGCAAAGTTTAATTTGGGCCTTCCATTATGTTTGCTAAGTTTTGCCAATTGAGATAAAAGAGCCTAGTATTTATTTTTTTCCTTTTAGCCACGTTTTATGATTCATGGGCCAATACCCCACCATCTTGTCTTCTAACCAGTCGCCACCATAGTCGCCACCATAGTAAAAGGTATAGGGCCAACCAAGGGTGGGCCTCTTTTCTCCAAGGGCCCAATAGCAGTCACATAGTCTGCCTCTATTGTACGTATGCCCTTGGCATCAACCACAGTTCTGTACTTCTGAAGCCTCGTAAGCAGGGTAAAGATTTTGTAAAATTTAATGCACAGGAAAATACATACATTAAGCAAGAATTATAGTGTTGTCTGAGATTTAAAATGGTTCTGCTGTTTATTTCATCCAAAAACAGCACTACTTTTGTCCATGTGCTGTGTCTGGTATTACAGTTCAAACCCAATCACTTAAATAAGTCTGATCTGCAATACCAGACACAGCCTATGGCAACAGTGGCACTGTTGAACTCCATGCCAGTTTGTGACCAAAGGACATCAGGGATTACAATTTGCAGTCCTGATTTCCTATCTATAAAAATGTTAATTACATGTCATTTTACCTTAGGCATGTATTTGTATCATGGGACAATGCAATTACACAATGCAGTATTTCCCACGTGTACTTTACACAACTAATGGTAAAGCAAATGGTACAATTGGTTAATCTCTAATTGATAAAAATTTTGAAACATATATATTCCGTAATGTAGCAGATTTCCATCAGTTGAGGCTTTGTACACATCTGCGTTGGGACTCATCTCCTGAAATACTCTGTGCTGCCTTAAACTCTGTGGACAGGTCAGGATCCTGTTTCTTTTAAATGCTGCTAGGGAACCCGCTCGATCCACTATATAAGGCTGCGCTACAGTGCAGCATTTAAAAGAAACAGGATCCTGACCTGTCCACAGAGTTTAAGGCAGCACAGAGTATTTCAGGAGATGAGCGTGCAGATTCAGTGCTGCTGTGAACTCTGCTCTTACCATTATGTAGCTCTCAGTCTGTTACCTCTCCTCCACTACTGTCCTCAATAACACCTTCATGATTGGCAAGTCACCACGTAACGGTAAGAGCAGAGTTCACAGCAGTACAGAGTATTTCATGAGATGAGCGTGCGGATCTTGTGCGTGGTGGTGACTTGCCAATCATGTGAAGGTGTTATAGAGGACAGGAGTGGAGGAGATGTAACAGACTGAGCTACGTAATGGTAAGAACAGAGTTCACAGCAGCACAGAGTATTTCAGGAGAGGAGCGTGCAGATTCAGTGCTGCTGTGAACTCTGCTCTTACCATTACGTAGCTCTCAGTCTGTTACCTCTCCTCCACTCCTGTCCTCAATAACACCTTCACATGATTGGCAAGTCACCACGTCATGGTAAGAGCAGAGTTCACAGCAGCACAGAGTATTTCAGGAGATGAGCGTGCGGATCTTGTGCGGGGTGGTGACTTGCCAATCATGTGAAGGTGTTCTTGAGGACAGGAGTGGAGGAGAGGTAACAGACTGAGAGCTACGTAATGGTAAGAGCAGAGTTCACAGCAGCACAGAATATTTCAGGAGAGGAGCGTGCAGATTCTGTGCTGCTGTGAACTCTGCTCTTACCATTACGTAGCTCAGTCTGTTACCTCTCCTCCACTCCTGTCCTCAATAACACCTTCACATGATTGGCAAGTCACCACCCCGCACAAGATCCGCACGCTCATCTCCTGAAATACTCTGTGCTGCTGTGAACTCTGCTCTTACCATTACGTGGTGACTTGCCAATCATGTGAAGGTGTTCTTGAGGACAGGAGTGGAGGAGAGGTAACAGACTGAGAGCTACGTAATAGTAAGAGCAGAGTTCACAGCAGCACTGAATCTGCACGCTCATCTCCTGAAATACTCTGTGCTGCCTTAAACTCTATGGACAGGTCAGGATCCTGTTTCTTTTAAATGCTGCACTGTAGAGCAGCCTTATATAGTGGATCGAGAGGGTTCCCCAGCAGCATTTAAAAGAAACCGTGTGTGTGTTTGTGTATGTGTGTGTTTGTGTATATATGTGTGTTTGGGTATGTGTCTTTGTCTGTTTTTGTTTTTATATGTGTGTTTGTGTATATGTGTGTGTGTGTGTGTTTATGTGTGTTTGTGTATATATGGGTGTGTTTGTGTATATGTGTTTGTGTATATGTTTGTGTATATGTGTGTGTATATATGGGTGCATTTGTGTATATGTTTGTGTGTAGATGTTTGTGTGTGTGTGTGTGTGTTTTTTTGTATATGTGTGTGTTTGTGTATATGTGTGTATATGGGTGTGTGTTTATGTGTGTGTGTGTTTGTGTATATATGGGTGTGTTTGTGTATATGTGTTTGTGTATATGTGTGTATATGTGTGTGTGTTTGTGTATATGTGTGTGTTTGGGTATGTGTGTTTTTGTTTGTATATGTGTTTGTGTATATGTGTTAGTTCGTGTATATGTGTGTGTATATGTGTGTGTGTTTGTGTATAACTGTGTATATGTGTTTGTGTGTGTGTGTTTGTGTATATGTGTGTGTTCGTGTATATATGTGTGTTTGGATATGTGTGTTTTTGTTTGTATATTTGTGAGTTTGTGTATATGTGTGTGTGTTTGTCTGTTTGTGTGTGTGTGTGTGTGTGTATATCTTGTTGTCACTGTTTGTGTATATATGTGTGTGTTTGTGTATGGTTGTTTGTTTGTGCGTGCGTGTATATATGTGTGTAGGTGAGTAGAAGTATTGGTATTGTTCACATTGATAACTGTTTTTTTATGTTGTTGCAGATTTTTATGTACCGATTGGACTACATCTTCGATTCGTTGGACTACTGCATAGATCTACGTTTTTTCAAATTTTAATAAAATGGTTAACGAGGGTTTTGTTGGGGATTTCTTATTTCAATAAAAAAGAATTGTCTTTGTGTTTTTTTTTAAACTTTATTAGTGCCTAGATAATGGCAGTTGGCTGATTGACAGTGTCCATTATTAAGGCGGTACTTAGTGTTAGCCGGTGCAGAGGCTAGCACTAACCACCCATTATTACCCCGGTACCCACCACCACCAGGGGTGCCGGGAAGAGCTTGGTACGATCCAGTACCCGACCATCTGTTGTGATGGTCGGGTACTTGGGCGGCCATAGGCTGGTATTATGAGGCTGGGAAGGGGCAAAAACAGTGGACCTTCCCACCCTTGTAATGCTAGGCTGCTGCTGCTGTGTTGTATCGGGCTGGTTATAAAAATGGGGGGGACCCCCACGTCGTTTTTTTTTTTTAATTTAACAAATTTAACAATAGACGGGTCCCCTACATTTTTAATAACCAGCCATATACAAGGCCGCAGCAGTCTGCCATTACATGGGTGGGAAGGGCCACTGGTTTTGTCCATTCCCAGGCTAATAACACTGTGTTGTATATGGCCGGTTATGATAAATTGGGGGGAACCTCATGTCTTTTAAAAAAAATAAAATAAATAAATAAATAATTTAAAAAAATGACGTGGGGTCCCCCCCACTTTTATAACCAGCCAGATTGGCAAGTCACCACCACACACAAGATCCGCACGCTCATCTCCTGAAATACTCTGTGCTGCTGTGAACTCTGCTCTTACCATTACGTGGTGACTTGCCAATCATGTGAAGGTGTTCTTGAGGACAGGAGTGGAGGAGAGGTAACAGACTGAGAGCTACGTAATGGTAAGAGCAGAGTTCACAGCAGCACTGATTCTGCACGCTCATCTCCTGAAATACTCTGTGCTGCCTTAAACTCTGTGGACAGGTCAGGATCCTGTTTCTTTTAAATGCTGCACTGTAGCGCAGCCTTATATAGTGGATCGAGCGGGTTCCCTAGCAGCATTTAAAAGAAACAGGATCCTGACCTGTCCACAGAGTTTAAGGCAGCACAGAGTATTTCAGGAGATGAGCACGGGCAGCCGTTCGTTTTTCCGAGCCATGCTCCCATTATGCACATGACCGTAAAAACACCCGTTATTGCGGGTCGTAATTACGACCCGCAATAACGGGCTCATAGACTTCTGTTACCCACGGGTACCTTTCCGTTTTCTCACGGGAAGGTGCCCGTGCCGTTAAAAAAAATAGAACATGTTCTATTTTTCTATTTTACGGGCCGTGCTGCTATAATTATAATGACAGCACGGTTCGCAAAAGCGGCCGGCTGCCCGTGGCCGGCCGGCCGTGCTCGTAATTACGAGTCGTAATTACGAGCATGGCCCGTAAAATAAAAAAATAGAACATGTTCTATCTTTTTAACGGCACGGGCACCTTCCCGTGAGAAAACGGGTATTTCGGCCGCAAGTACCGGACCGAACACAGTGCAGGGAGCCGGGCTCCTAGCATCATACTTATGTACGATGCTAGGAGTCCCTGCCTCTCCGTGGAACTACTGTCCCGTACTGAAAACATGATTACAGTACGGGACAGTTGTCCTGCAGAGAGGCAGGGACTCCTAGCATCGTACATAACTATGATGCTAGGAGCCCGGCTCCCTGCACTGTGTTCGGTCCGGTACTTGCGGCCGCTAATACGTCCGTCAAATACGGACGTAATTAGTGTGTGTGCACATACCCTAAATAGTCACTGTCCAGGGTGCTGAAAGAGTTAACTGAAAGGCAGTAACTGTTTCAGTACCCTGGACAGTACCCCGATCACAGTACCTGTAAAAAAAAAAGACGTTCATACTTACCGGGAACTCCCTGACATTCCTTGATGACGATGCAGCCCATGTGAGCGCTGCAGCCAATCACAGGCTGCCGCGGCCTCTGCAGCCAATCACAGGCTGCAGAGGCCTCTGCAGCCAATCACAGGCTGCCGCGTCAGAAAAGGTCGGACTGGAGGAAGAAGAGGGACTCGTCACCAAGACAACGACCGGGTACGTATGAAATGCTTTTTATTTTATTTTTAATCAGCAGCCTCTTTTCTCTATCAGTGATTGATAGAGATAAGTGGCTGCCGATTTGTATAATGTTTTTGACCGGGTTCGGTCAAAACGGGTTCGGCCGAACCCGGTGAAGTTCGGATTCGCTGCGAACCGAACTTTTCCGGAAGTTCGGACCGAAACCGGCTTCGGTTGTCCCGGTTCGCTCATCTCTAGTCATAACACTCCACTGAATGTTACCATTCTTTATGGTATAATTTTATTACTTAATTTTAAATGAAGTAGAATGATATATGTTCTTTGCGCTTATGTATTCTTCAATAATATGTCACTAGGATCAAGGATGATTTGGCAAATCAGTTCATGTATTAATCAGTATATAATTAGTGTTGATTACTTTTTTGTCTCACTGTTGACTATATTCTAAGCTCAGATATATCAAGATTGAATCAGTTTAAAACATTACATGCATTTTACTGGAATGATTACCTTGTGCCTAATGCATACAAGAAAGGAACTAATGAACGAGAGAAGAGGCAAGAGAAAATGATGGAAAGTTGTAACCAATGATTACTACACGTGGATCAATATAAAAATTTTATTATAACAAGATATGGACAAGAGGCACATGAGTATGTCCTTATATTGGACTGATAAGTATTTTTTTTTTAAGTTGCTTGTCTTTGCAGTATTGTTACATAGCATGTCTGTAACGTCCGCGGTCACAGACCGCAGACTCCTATCATCCTGCAGATGTCTTCCTCCACAGAGATGCCAGCACGTGCAGCCGTCCTGTCCTGCAGTGACCACCAGGGGATGCGCTCTAGCTCATTCCCGGCCTTAATGGGCCAGAGCATACACATATTTAAGATTGACTGATTGCTCCTATGATCACCCTGGACTATGAGAAGAGCCTTGCCCCTTCCTTCATTGCCGGAGCGTTGTTGTGTTTACCCGTGTTAGTCTTTGCAAATGGTCCCTTAGTGTTTTCCAGTTCCCAGTGTTCCCGTTCCTGCTATCTGTATCCTGTATCCCGTGCTACCTTGTTGCTGTGCCATAGAGAGTTGGAGTCGTGTAGTGTCGTATACTACGCCTGCTGTATTTCACTGCACCGGTGTCTGCCTGCTGCCAAGGTCCCATCCGAGCCTGCCATTGCTACTGTCTGTGTTGCCACAGGTACCCTTATTCGTACTATTGACTTTGCCTTGGTATCATGTTTGGCCAGCTGCTATCCCGCTATGGCAGTACGGTCCAGTGGGTCCACACACACACACACCGTGACAGTACGCTCAGGCCATGAACCCGCTGGTCAAGCCAAAACCATGACGACGTCGCAAGTGATGCGAGCAGATATGCTAGACCTCCGGTCTCGACGGGACCAACTCCTCCAGGCGTTGAACATTATTGCACATCGGCTGGATATGCAAGCTGCAGTTCCTCTGGCACCTGCTCCTATTGCCTCTGCCAGACCCGATTGTAGTTGTGACCAAACCACTGAAGCTCCCAGTGGGAGTTCCTCATTCCGAGTTCATCTAGTTTTTTGTCCTGTCCAAGGCTGTCAACCCTGTGCTGCTGGGCCTGCCCTGGCTACGTTTACGTGACCCAGTTCTGGACTGGAATTCTGGAGAGGTTCTCCAGTGGGGTTCCAAGTGCCTCAACCTCTGCCTGGGGCAGATCCATCTGGCCCAGTCTCAGTCATTGGCAGGATTGCCTTCTCACTATTCCCAGTTTGTGGATGTTTTCAGCAAAAAGGAGGCGGAGACGCTGCCCCCACACCGGGTTTATGACTGCCCTATTGAACTGGTTCCGGACGCATCCCTTCCTCGTGGAAGGGTATACCCTCTCACCTTGCCAGGGACTCAGTCTATGTCTGCCTATATAAGGAGAATTTGGAGAGGGGTTTCATGTGAAAATCCTCCTCCCCGGCCGGGCCGGGTTCTCCGTCAATAAGAAGGACGGATCTCTTCAACCCTGCATCGACTACTGGAGTCTCAACCAGATCACGGTCAAAAATAGATATCCGTTGCCACTTATTTCTAAACTTTTTACGGCATACGAAGAGCCAAGATTTTTTTCTAAGCTAGACAACCTAATCCAGATTCACTGGGGTGACGAATGGAAGATGGCATTTAACACCCGAGATGGGCACTATGAATATCTGGTGATGCCCTTCGGTCTGTGTAACGCTCCCGCGGTCTTCCAAGAGTTTATTAATTACATCTTCCGGGACCTCCTCTATGTCTGTGTTGTGGTCTATCTCGATGACATCTTAAATTTCTCTCCAGACCCGACGACTCATCAGAGACATGTCCGTCAAGTTTTGCTGCGATTAAGGGAGAATCGCCTGTATGCCAAGCTGTAGAAGTGCGTGTTTGAGAGAAATGCTTTACCCTTCCTGGGCTACATCATCTTGAATCAAGGCCTCAAGATGGATCATGAGAAGGTAAAGGACATCCTGGTATGTCCACGTCCTCAATAAGGTCCATACAGTGTTTCCTGGGATTTGACAATTTAATCCCAAACTTCTCACTGACAGCGCCCATCTCCACCCTCACCAAAAAAAGCATGAACACCAAGGTGTGGACTCCAGAAGTGGAATCAGCATTTAATAGCCTGAAGAGTGCCTTCACGTCAGCCTCTACCCTCCATCATCCTGATGTATCTCGACAGTTTTTGTTGGAGGTAGACACCTCCTCTGTTGGTGCTGGTGCACTTCTTTTCCAGAGAGGTCCCAAGGGAAAGGCAGTGGTATGTGGCTATTACTCTAAACTTTTCTCTTCCGCAGAGCGCAACTACTCGATTGGGGATCGGGCGTTACTGGCCATAAAATTGGCCCTGGAGGAGTGGAGACATCTACTAGAGGGTGCAGTTCATCCGATCCTGATATTTACTGACCACAAGAACCTCACCTATCTCCAGACGGCCCAATGACTGAACCCCGGTCAAGCCAGGTGGTCGCTGTTCTTTGCCCGGCTCCAGTTTGAACTCCACTATCGCCCTGCCGACAAGAATGTGAGAGTTGATGCTTTGTCCAGGTCATTCGAGACAGAGGACACCATGGAGTCTCCACAAAATATCATTGATCCGTCCTGCATTATCTCTGCCAACCCTCTGCAAGTAAGAGACATCCCTGTGGGGAGGACTTTTGTGCGCTTGGTAGACAGAAGGAGAATCCTTCGCTGGGGATACAGCTCCAGACCGGCAGGTCACGCGGGAGCGTGTAAAACCCGAGACCTGATTGCCCATCATTTCTGGTGGCCCACGCTGCCCAAAGACATCATGGACCTTGTCTTGTCCTGCACGTGTGCGTGGCTAACGAGATTGCTCACTCCAAGCCTGCTGGCCTGCTCCAGCCTGTGCCCAATGCTCCCTGGCAGCATATAACAATGGACTTTATCACGGACCTGCCTACCTCTGCTGGATGCAGTGCGGTCTGGGCGGTGGTGGTCGATTCTCGAAGATGGCTCATTTCGTTCCTCTACCTTCTACTTCTCGATTGAACGACCTCTTCATCCAACACATCTTCCGCCTGCATGGCTAACCTCTGCATATCATGACGGATCGGGGGTTCAGTTCACCTCGAAATTTTGGAGAGCCCTCTGCAAACTCCTTGATGTAAAGGTGGAGTTTTCCTTAGCCTGCCATCCCCAATGGCCAAGTCGAGAGGATCAACCAAATCATGGAAAACTTTCTATGACACTTTATCTCCAGTCAGCCTGATGACTGGGTTCAGCTTCTTCCTTGGACCGAGTTCTCCTGTAAAAAGCACACAAATGAGTCCACTGCTTCTACACCGTTCTTTATTGTCTATGGCCAACATACACAAATTCCGCTCCCTGTGTCCGCTACGTTCCAGGTGCCTGCAGGGACTTCCTACAGATCCTCTATTCTGCTGGCGATTGACCGCATGAAGCGAAAGACAGACACAAGGAGAAGAGAGCCTCCCCAGTTTCTTCCGGGTACCAAGGTCTGGCTGTCCTCAAGGAATATCCGGCTGAGGGTGCCGTCGTGCAAATGCGCTACCAGGTTCCTCGGACGCTTTGAGATCCTCCAGCGGATCAACCCGGTCTCTCATAAGCTTCGGCTGCCCGCTACCCTCAGAATCCCCAACTCCTTTCACATGTCTCTTCTGAAGCCTGTGGTCCTGAACCGCTACTCTAAGACTCTTAGCCCTGCAGTTGCCCCCAGCGGTTCTGCCGATGTATTCGAAGTCAAGGAGATCTTGGACTTCAAGAGGATAAGAGGAAAAGCCTTTTACTTGGTGGATTGGAAGAGGTTTGGTCCAGAAGAGAGGGAGCTAGAGGAGAACAGCAAGGCTCCTTCCCTCATTAAGAAGTTCCTCTCTTGTTCTGGCCCCAAGAAGAGGGGGCGTAAGAGGGGGGATACTGTAAAGTCTGCAGACTCCTATCATCCTGCAGACGTCTTCCTCCCCAGAGATGTCAGCACATGTGGCCGTCCTCTCCTGCAGTGGCCACTAGGGTGCGCGCTCTAGCTCATTCCCGGTCTTAAGGGACCAGAGCACACACATGTTTTAGTTTGACTGATTGCTCACATGATCACCCTGGACTATAAGAAGGGCCCTGCCCCTTCCTTCATTGCCTGAGCGTTGTTGTGTTTACCCGTGTAAGTCTTTGCAAATGGTCCCTTAGTGTTTTCCAGTTTCCAGTGTTCCCGTTCCTGCTACCTGTATCCTGTATCCCATGCTACATTGTTCCTGTGCCGTAGAGAGTTGGAGTCGTGTTGTGTCATATACTACGCCTGCTGTATTTCACCGCGCCTGCTGTCTGCCTGCTGCCAAGGTCCGATCCGAGCCTGCCATCTCTACTGTCTGTATTGCCACAGGTACCCTTATTTGAACTTTTGACTTTGCCTTGGAATCCTGTTTGGCCAACTGCTATCCCGCTATGGTGGTATGGCCCAGTGCGTCCACACACCCACCGTGACAATGTCCAAGATATTGTTCATTTTAATTACTGGTTTATTGTGTTCTGTTTTGTTGCTACGGAGTGTGCCACCATAAGACTTTGTTTACAAGACACTGTTGTGTGCATGACAACTGTAAGACATTTTGGCTGTAAAGAAGAAACTATTGGTGGAGCATCAGAAGACACTGATATGTTGAGAAGACTGAATTCAGTGGTGCAAGTTAATCCATATGAATGAATGGAATGTGGAATTAGTGTAACAAGAAACAGTTAAGTTACAGGGATTTGATCTATCTTGTTAATTCATATATTTTTGTTAAAAGTATTGTTAGATTTCCATGGAGTAAGAATAAGTAGTTATACAGTAAGAAGTAGGTGTTGCATAAAGGTGAAAGAGCAAGTGGTAAAAAAAAGTTGTAGGGGCATAATTTGAAGATAAAAGAGTAATTTGGTATTGTAGTGATTATCTCCAATATAATACCACGTGTAAATGTCCACTACATACCTCTTTGTTGAATTCGCAGCATGGATTATTCATATTTTTTGCATTTGGCAAGGATCTGAGTCTGGGCTGATGAGTTTCATGCAACATTTGAATGACAATCAATTAAAAATTAAGCTGACATATACAGTACATACCATCTACAACGTGTTGATTTCTTGGATATACAGATTTTTACGGATGATACTGGTTTCCTTCAAACACATGTTTTTCGGAAATCAACATCCGTTAATGCTTTGTTGCATGCCTTATCAGCCCACATTCCATCCACCATCAAAGCCATCCCGGTTGGACAGTTCCTCAGGATGAGGCGGATCTGTTCCTCCAATGCCTTATTTGAACAACAATCTAAGTATCTCAAATCCAGATTCAAATATAGAGGTTATAGTAATAGAACTATTAAATTGGTATACAGGAGAGCAACTCCTCGCAATGACCTTTTGAGACCTAAGCAACAACGCGCTAGCAACCTGGGTGTGCAATTTATAGCAACGTACAATGGTCATTGGGATAGGATGAGGGCCATCTTGTAGAGGCATTGGCCTATTTTGAGATCTGAACCACAACTGGCTCTAAATGTATTCGAAAGACCAATGATGACAGCTAGAAGGGCAAAAAAATCTAAAATCTCCTTGTTAAAAGTCTCTATGTGCTGCGACAGCTTAGCCCTTTTGGCTCTCGTGGACTTAGAAAGGGATGTTACCCCTGTGGAGATTGCAGATCTTGTATTAACATCTGTCGGGAAACAAATTTCTCGTCTGTTTATGGAATGAGACAGTTTGAGATTAGAGAATACATTTTGTGCAGCACAACACATATGGTATACTATGCCACATGTGGATGCCCTAAAGTATATATAGGGCTCACCTCCAGAGAACTGAGAATTTGCACGAGAAAGCACGTGTGAGATATCATGGGGGCTAGTGCAATTGAACATCTTACACAGCTAAAGACCTCACCCAAGCATTTTAAATTGTATCATGTTTGCAATGCCAGAACGCTATCGGTTCGAGGTATTGATAGAATACATTGTGGCATCAGGGGTGGCAATGTGAAGACAGTTTTGGCACAAAAAGTGTGTAAATGGATTGTCATGTTGGGGTCCATGAAACCACATGGACTAAATAAAAAAATTTAGCTTTGTTCCCTTTCTATAATCCCTGCTATCTAGGTGTTTTTTTTTTTTTTTTTACTAATTATGTTCTGTGTTGTATGTTGTTTATACAGTGAAGGAAATAAGTATTTGATCCCTTGCTGATTTTGTAAGTTTGCCCACTGTCAAAGACATGAACAGTCTAGAATTTTTAGGCTAGGTTCAATTTACCAGTGAGAGATAGATTATATTAAAAAAAAAACAGAAAATCACACAGTCAAAATTATATATATTTATTTGCATTGTGCACAGAGAAATAAGTATTTGATCCCTTTGGCAAACAAGACTTAATACTTGGTGGCAAAACCCTTGTTGGCAAGCACAGCAGTGAGACGTTTTTTGTAGTTGATGATGAGGTTTGCACACATGTTAGATGGAATTTTGGCCCACTCCTCTTTGCAGATTATCTGTAAATCATTAAGATTTCGAGGCTGTCGCTTGGCAACTCGGATCTTCAGCTCCCTCCATAATTTTTCGATGGGATTAAGGTCTGGAGACTGGCTAGGCCACTCCATGACCTTAATGTGCTTCTTTTTGAGCCACTCCTTTGTTGCCTTGGCTGTATGTTTCGGGTCATTGTCGTGCTGGAAGATCCAGCTACGAGCCATTTTTAATGTCCTGGTGGAGGGAAGGAGGTTGTCACTCAGGATTTGACGGTACATGGCTCCATCCATTCTCCCATTGATGCGGTGAAGTAGTCCTGTGCCCTTAGCAGAGAAACACCCCCAAGACATAATGTTTCCACCTCAATGCTTGACAGTGGGGACGGTGTTCTTTGGGTCATAGGCAGCATTTCTCTTCCTCCAAACACGGCGAGTTGAGTTAATGCTAATGAGCTCAATTTTAGTCTCATCTGACCACAGCACCTTCTCCCAATCACTCTCAGAATCATCCAGATGTTCATTTGCAAACTTGAGACGGGCCTGTACATGTGCCTTCTTGAGCATGGGAACCTTGTGGGCACTGCAGGATTTTAATCCATTACGGCGTAATGTGTTACCAATGGTTTTCTTGGTGACTGTGGTCCCAGCTGCCTTCAGATCATTAACAAGTTCCCCCCGTGTAGTTTTCGGCTGAGCTCTCACCTTCCTCAGGATCAAGGATACCCCACGAGGTGAGATTTTGCATGGAGCCCCAGATCGATGTCGATTGACAGTCATTTTGTATGTCTTCCATTTTCTTACTATTGCACCAACAGTTGTCTCCTTCTCACCCAGCGTCTTACTTATGGTTTTGTAGCCCATTCCAGCCTTGTGCAGGTCTATGATCTTGTCCCTGACATCCTTAGAAAGCTCTTTGGTCTTGCCCATGTTGTAGAGGTTAGAGTCAGACTGATTAATTGAGTCTGTGGACAGGAGTCTTTTATACAGGTGACCATTTAAGACAGCTGTCTTTAATGCAGGCACGAAGTTGATTTGGAGCGTGTAACTGGTCTGGAGGAGGCTGAACTCTTAATGGTTGGTAGGGGATCAAATACTTATTTCTCTGTGCACAATGCAAATAAATATATATAATTTTGACTATGTGATTTTCTTTTTTTTTTTTATATAATCTATTTCTCACTGGTAAAAGTAACCTAGCCTAAAAATTGTAGGCTGTTCATGTCTTTGACAGTGGGCAAACTTACAAAATCAGCAAGGGATCAAATACTTATTTCCTTCACTGTAGGTATTTTGAGTACTATTCCTCCATGTCCGACTGCCTGAATAGAGAAGAACAGACCACAGGCCATTAAATATATACATTATGACGAATTTTGGAATCAATGATTCGTTACTTTGTTTCTCTGACCTAGTGTAACTTTTTTCTCTTCCCCGTCTACTCCTTTCCCCTCCCTTGCCCTTCCTCATTTATAGATATATTTTTTATTATTATTTTTCTGATAAATTATGTTCTGTATCAATATT
Source organism: Rhinoderma darwinii (assembly GCF_050947455.1). Classification (NCBI taxonomy): domain Eukaryota; kingdom Metazoa; phylum Chordata; class Amphibia; order Anura; family Rhinodermatidae; genus Rhinoderma; species Rhinoderma darwinii. The sequence goes on along the minus strand of NC_134690.1, from coordinate 220,320,379 downwards.
TTGTATAATGTAATAGTCTGGTATAAAAATGGTATATGCTTGTCATACGCTTCTCAGTATATTTGTACTCTGTAGCAGTATGTATGTTAGTTTCACACGTATATGATTTTGTCATGTTTTCATAGAGTTTAAATCAACTCCTTATAATGTTGCTTTTTTTGTATATATCTATTTATGAAATTGTTCAAGTGTGCTTTCACTTTCTTGCTGAATATAGTTAGTTATTTTATTTTATTCTCACTAATTTCATATTATTATTTTTTTGCACTTTCACATTATTATCCGGTATACTTTTTGTATTTACTGCTCCCTCACAACATAGGGCTTGCACTGTTTTATATAACTCATATCATTCCAGCTGTTTATTGGGGGCATACTTCCATTTAAACTTACCTCTGAGGAGGGATTGCCACACTAACCCACACACAAATATATGGGGTTGGGTTAATTTTCAGAGGGACTGATTTCCATCGATTTGGGCTTTTACAATCCATCTATCTTCGCCACTGATGATGTGCGCATGCGCGCTGTAGCCACTACCGGCGATGCATTGCCTCCTCCGATTCCTTAGGGGCACTGCGCATGTCTGGAATTCCTGTCATGCGTCGGGAACCAGGATGTGCGCTCCAGCACTTGGAGCCAAAAGTGGGGCATGCCTCGCCTCCGGTCACATCAGCAGGCATGCGCTGATTTTTCGTTGGGGAGATAATCTGTATTAGATACACCTGCCTCTATACTATATATAGGCTAGACACCATCAGGACACAACATACCCCCTGAGGAAGCACTCGTAGCGAAAGGCGTGTTGAGGTCATTGTGGTTGAGCGAGCTCCTCTCTCCTCCCTTTTGCTGTTATGGATAAGGCTGTTTACTGATTTATATTCTCATGCATTAACACTTTTTCTTCTCCCCCTTTAATATTTAGAATTGTTTACATGGGATTAGAATTCATCAGCATCTAGACCCATTTTGGGTCAACGATAGAACTTGTGTGAATTCACAATAGCCTTTCAAATGTATACATATCATCCAGCATTTTCTGTCTCGCTCCATTATACCACATACTTTTACTAGAGTCTTGTCCTTTTATGCTTTTATAACATTGTTTGTTTTATTTGTTTAATAAATTTGTTACATTCTTACATATATATGGCTATATGCTCTGTTTTTTCGGTATGGTTCATATAATTACTTTTTAAACTTTTTTTTTTACACATTTTATTAGGGACTTGAACCAGCGATTTTTAGATACTCATGTATTGCAGTATATTGTAATTTTTACAGGCTTCTGTTAACAAAGGCAGAGTGAAGGCAGCCCTGTGATCTCGCCGTCTGTTGGATAGGCCACCCCCCCTTTTTCACTGCCTCAGATGCCACGGTCATGATTGACCCCAACATTTGAGGGGTTAAACGGCCAGGAACAGCATGATCGCTGTTCCTGGCCGTTAGTCACGTGCGTCAGCTGTAATATACAGTAATTAATTGGTAGAACTCCTCCTATGATGTTTTGGATGGGTGGGACGGAACTCTAAGCGCCTTTTTTCTGGTGGGAACAGGACTCAACTCCTTCCTCCACTGGCAGACCCTGCCTTCTAGTGTTGTCCCCAGCCTGCTGCCAACTTCAACCTTACTACCATATGAGGCCACTTTGAGATTTTTGTTACAGGACCACTTTAAGTTCCCAATCTACCCATGGCCACCACCATTAGTTGTAATTACTTCTCTACAGAACACAGCAAATGTTATATTTATTTATTTCATATAAATCTGGAAAGCATATTGCCATAATGAGTGTAGTTGGAAAATAAGCTTTTCAAACATCTAAGCAAATATGAAGTTTTAAAGTTTTACTTTTTTAATTTCTCATTTAAATTTACAATCTGGCTTAAACCTTCATTTCATTATACAGCCAACTAATTTATCCCATTTTTCTTTATCCTCCCAGAAATGTGCCTTTCTCACCTTGTATATTTCTATGTATTATTGCTGTGCATTCTAACTGTTTATCTACATTTTGGCAAGACTGCTGAAAATCTTTTGTTTGAATTGGTAATTAACTTTAGTATATCTAGATTAGCAGGTGTTACATTTAAATGCGCTACTGAAGCATAGCCTGGTTTTTCAAGATCTGACATTAACATAGATCTATCATTACGTCTAGTAAATCTCCACCTGAACATATTAGGAAGTATGCCAAAATAACATACTGTGAAAAAGATGCTTCTCTCTCTCTCCTCTAGAGAGAGAACTTTTTCAAAACTTTACTCTTTATCATATCTAATGATCCCTATGTCTGTACATTGTCATCTAGCGGAGACAAGTATTTTATGACACATCTCTCCATTAACCTTGTAGGCAAAATCCCCCCACATATATTCAAGCTAACAAATTCTCTACTGATATTGTCAAATTATGATTAATAGAAATTAACTCTTCTACTGATACCTCATTTTTAGATGATATGCAATATGTTATTCACTGCCTACGGCTATAGTACTGTTCATTTACGATGTACCAATCTACACAATGCAGGTCGCAATTTTAAATAGTTTGAATTAACTTTACTTTGTATAAGTTTTTTTGGAACACTGCCAAAAACTTACATATTGTGTCCAAACTGCTATCCAATTAATTTTGCTTTAGAAAAATCAATATATTTTTGCACCATTTTGCCCAAAAAATTCTACTATTTTTGTGCTTCTATGCCGACCTACAGTATGTATATCTATGGTTTCAGACTACAAACCCTGTGTGTAGTTTGTTTCTGCAGTTATATGTTACTCTCTTCCATCTAGCCCCTATTCTACTCTCTGTAGGTTAGCAAGAATAGGGAGTAGAGTAAATCATGACTATGGTTGCGGCGTAACGTGAAGCTTCTGGGCCCCAATGCCAAATCTATAAGAGGGCCTGCCAGAAGCGTAGCTAGGTTCTCCTGCACACGAGGCAAAGATTCAGAATGGTGCCCCCCCCAAATTATTTTCCGATCTCTCCTTCCTCCTCGCCATGTTTGCTTTCTCTACCAATCAATGAGGTGTCACACACAGGCCCTTGTAGATAGTGCAACATACAGCCCCTCTCTTGTAGATAGTGCCACACACAGCCCCCCTTGTAAATAGCGCTACACAGCCCCCCTTGTAGATAGTGCCACACACAGCCCGCTGCCCTTTTGTAAATAGCGCCACACTCCCCCCCTTGTAAATAGCGCCACATTCCCCCCTTTTAAATAGCGCCACACTCCCCACTTTTACTTAGCGCCACACTGTAAACAGAGCGGTGAGTGGTAGCCTACCAATACCACTCTTTGCTCTGCCTGACGTGACTTACCGGAGGAGCCGAGGAGGTCATGCGGCGCAAGCAGTGGCGGAATTCCTTTTGACTAGGGTCGGTGACAGCCAGGGCCGGCCTTGGTTGGATGGAGCCCTGTGTGGGACTCTCTATTGACGCCCCCTACAAAAAACTAAAATTAACCACATATATAGACACGCACATACTGGAACATATATACTGTACATACATAAAGACAGATATTCAGACATACAGGCAAATATACATACACACATCTGGAATACATACAGGTAAATATATAGATGTACAGACACATATACACACACACACACACACACACACACACACACACACACCGGCAGATAAATACACAGACAGGAACATATAGAAATACATAAAGGCACATATATAGAAGCACAAAGACACATTCACAAACAGACCCATGTATACCCAGTACAGATATTGTTGTAAATTTCACGTGCAGCCCTATGTAACACCACAGATAACACAGTGATCACTGAGTACAGATAATGTAGTAGATGTTACCTGCAGTCCTGTGTAACACCACAGATAACACAGTGATAACTCTCTGAGTACAGATAATGTAGTAGTGTTACCTGCAGTCCTATGTAACACCACAGATAAAACACATGATAACTCTGAGTACAGATAATGTAGTGGATGTTACCTGCAGTCCTATGTAACACCACAGATAACAGAGTGATAACACTCTGGGTACAGATAATGTAGTAGTGTTACCTGCAGTCTTATGTAACACCGCTGATAACACTGTGATAACGCTCTGAGTACAGATAATGTAGTAGTGTTACCTGCAATCCTATGTAACACCACAGATAACACATAGTGATAACTCTCTGAGTACAGATAATGTAGTAGATGTTACCTGCATTCTTATGTAACACCGCTGACAACACAGTGATAACTCTCTGAGTACAAATAATGTAGTAGATGATAACTATACCCACAGACACATATAAACACACACACACACACACACACACACACACACATACACACACACACACACACACACACACACACACACACACACACACACAAACAGAGGCATATATATAAGGGCAGCAGAGTATATAGGGGTCAGCAGGGGCACTTTACTCATTACTGCCCCCTATATTTCACTCATAGTATTACACTTGCACACACACACTATTCATTTATTATTTCTTACTACACATCCCATGCACCACACACACACCACTCCCCTCAAGACCAGTGGGAGTGGCTATTATTATTTAAAGCACCTGCTCACTCCTTCATCAGCATTTTCTGACCTGGCTGTGTCCATTTGCAAGTATGGCCTTTTTCTGTGTTTTCATATATGTCCCCTTGTTTTTATCGGTTCTGTTTGTACATCAGGAACGTTCTGTTCCATTTAAGGAGTTAGGGACTCGCAAGTCTGGGGATCCTTGTCGTGGATTGCGAGCTTGCGTCCTTTTGGCCAAAATGATTACTAATACCCCAGGTATTTTTCATTACTACATATATTCGCTTCTCTTGGACACAGCTGGGTCTTTGATGCTGGGAGAGCATGGTGTGTTGTTGTTTGGCATAGCAAGCAGGGTAGCCCGCTCTATGAACTATCAAGGCGTCACAAATAGGCTTCTACCTGGCTATACACGTTGTGCCTCATGACGTACACACTATCCCTCCATGTTTCACACACTTGCACCCCATTATCCATTTTATTTCTATTGAGGCACTTTACTCATTACTGCCCCCTATATTTCACTCATAGTATTACACTTGCACACACACACTATTCATTTATTATTTCTTACTACACATCCCATGCACCACACACACACCACTCCCCTCAAGACCAGTGGGAGTGGCTATTATTATTTAAAGCACCTGCTCACTCCTTCATCAGCATTTTCTGACCTGGCTGTGTCCATTTGCAAGTATGGCCTTTTTCTGTGTTTTCATATATGTCCCCTTGTTTTTATCGGTTCTGTTTGTACATCAGGAACGTTCTGTTCCATTTAAGGAGTTAGGGACTCGCAAGTCTGGGGATCCTTGTCGTGGATTGCGAGCTTGCGTCCTTTTGGCCAAAATGATTACTAATACCCCAGGTATTTTTCATTACTACATATATTCGCTTCTCTTGGACACAGCTGGGTCTTTGATGCTGGGAGAGCATGGTGTGTTGTTGTTTGGCATAGCAAGCAGGGTAGCCCGCTCTATGAACTATCAAGGCGTCACAAATAGGCTTCTACCTGGCTATACACGTTGTGCCTCATGACGTACACACTATCCCTCCATGTTTCACACACTTGCACCCCATTATCCATTTTATTTCTATTGAGGCACTTTACTCATTACTGCCCCCTATATTTCACTCATAGTATTACACTTGCACACACACACTATTCATTTATTATTTCTTACTACACATCCCATGCACCACACACACACCACTCCCCTCAAGACCAGTGGGAGTGGCTATTATTATTTAAAGCACCTGCTCACTCCTTCATCAGCATTTTCTGACCTGGCTGTGTCCATTTGCAAGTATGGCCTTTTTCTGTGTTTTCATATATGTCCCCTTGTTTTTATCGGTTCTGTTTGTACATCAGGAACGTTCTGTTCCATTTAAGGAGTTAGGGACTCGCAAGTCTGGGGATCCTTGTCGTGGATTGCGAGCTTGCGTCCTTTTGGCCAAAATGATTACTAATACCCCAGGTATTTTTCATTACTACATATATTCGCTTCTCTTGGACACAGCTGGGTCTTTGATGCTGGGAGAGCATGGTGTGTTGTTGTTTGGCATAGCAAGCAGGGTAGCCCGCTCTATGAACTATCAAGGCGTCACAAATAGGCTTCTACCTGGCTATACACGTTGTGCCTCATGACGTACACACTATCCCTCCATGTTTCACACACTTGCACCCCATTATCCATTTTATTTCTATTGAGGCACTTTACTCATTACTGCCCCCTATATTTCACTCATAGTATTACACTTGCACACACACACTATTCATTTATTATTTCTTACTACACATCCCATGCACCACACACACACCACTCCCCTCAAGACCAGTGGGAGTGGCTATTATTATTTAAAGCACCTGCTCACTCCTTCATCAGCATTTTCTGACCTGGCTGTGTCCATTTGCAAGTATGGCCTTTTTCTGTGTTTTCATATATGTCCCCTTGTTTTTATCGGTTCTGTTTGTACATCAGGAACGTTCTGTTCCATTTAAGGAGTTAGGGACTCGCAAGTCTGGGGATCCTTGTCGTGGATTGCGAGCTTGCGTCCTTTTGGCCAAAATGATTACTAATACCCCAGGTATTTTTCATTACTACATATATTCGCTTCTCTTGGACACAGCTGGGTCTTTGATGCTGGGAGAGCATGGTGTGTTGTTGTTTGGCATAGCAAGCAGGGTAGCCCGCTCTATGAACTATCAAGGCGTCACAAATAGGCTTCTACCTGGCTATACACGTTGTGCCTCATGACGTACACACTATCCCTCCATGTTTCACACACTTGCACCCCATTATCCATTTTATTTCTATTGAGGCACTTTACTCATTACTGCCCCCTATATTTCACTCATAGTATTACACTTGCACACACACACTATTCATTTATTATTTCTTACTACACATCCCATGCACCACACACACACCACTCCCCTCAAGACCAGTGGGAGTGGCTATTATTATTTAAAGCACCTGCTCACTCCTTCATCAGCATTTTCTGACCTGGCTGTGTCCATTTGCAAGTATGGCCTTTTTCTGTGTTTTCATATATGTCCCCTTGTTTTTATCGGTTCTGTTTGTACATCAGGAACGTTCTGTTCCATTTAAGGAGTTAGGGACTCGCAAGTCTGGGGATCCTTGTCGTGGATTGCGAGCTTGCGTCCTTTTGGCCAAAATGATTACTAATACCCCAGGTATTTTTCATTACTACATATATTCGCTTCTCTTGGACACAGCTGGGTCTTTGATGCTGGGAGAGCATGGTGTGTTGTTGTTTGGCATAGCAAGCAGGGTAGCCCGCTCTATGAACTATCAAGGCGTCACAAATAGGCTTCTACCTGGCTATACACGTTGTGCCTCATGACGTACACACTATCCCTCCATGTTTCACACACTTGCACCCCATTATCCATTTTATTTCTATTGAGGCACTTTACTCATTACTGCCCCCTATATTTCACTCATAGTATTACACTTGCACACACACACTATTCATTTATTATTTCTTACTACACATCCCATGCACCACACACACACCACTCCCCTCAAGACCAGTGGGAGTGGCTATTATTATTTAAAGCACCTGCTCACTCCTTCATCAGCATTTTCTGACCTGGCTGTGTCCATTTGCAAGTATGGCCTTTTTCTGTGTTTTCATATATGTCCCCTTGTTTTTATCGGTTCTGAGGGTATATAAGGGTTAGCAGGGTATACAGGGGCAGCAGCGTGTATAAGGGAAAGCAGGGTATATAAAGGTCAGCATGTTATATAAGGGGCAGTAGGATATATAGGGGGCGATATAGGGGCAGCAGGGTATATAGGGGGCAGCAAGGTATATAGGGGAAGCAGGGTATATAGGGGCCGTGGGGTATATAGAGGCAGCACAGATATCTGCATTTTAACTGTTCTACTTTAATATTGAACACACATAAACACATGCAGAGACACACACACACACACATATACACACACACACGCTGTAACATATACACATACAAACACAGAGAAACATACTGTATACACAGAGACCCATACTGTATACACACTACACACACATATACACACAGACACACACACACACAAACAAACAAACAAACAAACAAACAAACAAACAAACAAACAAACAAACAAACAAACACACTCTGTAACATATACACAGAGAAACATACTCTATACATAGAGACACATAGTGTATACACACTACACACACCTATACACATAGACACACACACACACACAAACAAACACACTCTGTAACATATACACATACAAACACAGAGAAACCTACTGTATACACAGACACATACTGTATACACACTAAACACACACATATACACAAAGACACACACCCCCACAAACACACTCTGTAACATATACACATACAAACACAGAGAAGCATACTGTATACACAGAGACACGTACTGTATACACACTGCACACACACACACACACACATACACACACACACACACACGCACGCACGCACAAACAAACAAACACACTCTGTAACATATACACATACAAACACAGAGAAACATACTGTATACACAGAGACACATACTGTATACACACACATATACAGACAGACACACATGGACACTCACCATGTATGCTTGCTGACAGAATAACAGGTTTCTTGCAGGACGGGTTGTGGGTGGAGCTTCCTCCTCTGCTTCTCGGCTTTTATTTACTCCGTGTGTGTGAAGAGCACAGAGAAGATGCAGAGCCCAGTGGCGCCCCCTACATGCTGGGAGGGTGCAGCACGGGAGTGGACCAGAGTCAGAACGCCGCTTCGTGATCTCCTGGCCCTTCCTAAAGCTGATCGCTGCTGCAGGTGTCCGACATACAGGGCGCCAATCAGCAGCATTCAGCTGCTCTGTGGCGCCCCCCCTTCCCTACCACCTAGTTGTGCCTGGGGCACATGCCCCGCCTGCCCCCCTAGCTACGCCCCTGGGGCCTGCAATACTAACCATGTGATGTTTATAATATTGGTGTCTTTATGTGGCAGAGGGGATTTAGGGCCTTCTCAGGCACTGTGGTCTGGATGTGACTGTTACCTCTACTCCCCCTATAGCTACCCCATACTTTAGGATCAGACTACACACAAGGTTTATTTTAGAACAAAGACTATTTGCAAGCTGCATATTTTTTATTTTAGAAGCACTAGAGCAATACATAAAAATTTTATGAAAGTGCATATAGCCCTTAATATCACACAGAGATTGCAAGCTGGGAATATCTTCAGTATACTCAAATACAATTTCTTCATTTTAAGCAGAATATTTTACAGGTTATTCCTGTACTCCTTGCTGTTTATTTTCTTGCCTATATCCACTCTAATAAAGCCTGAGTAAATCTTTGAATGTGATTTTTTAAAAATAAAAATATCAGTCAGTGTGTTTGGTGTAACTTTCAAATTAGTTTTTATTTAAAGATACAGTTACAGTTTTATTTAAAGATACAATTTGAGATACAGTTGCTTTGTATACTGTATACAGAGCAGCTATATCTAACACTGAACCCTGTATCTATCAGGTCCGTGGGACTGATGGGTTCAGTAAAAGCAGGTTCTGCGTGTCTCTGACATTCAGGATCCACCTGTAATCCATCACATCTAAATTCATAACTGAGATGTGATAGATTAAAGGTGGTTCACACAAAGGACCCGCTGACAATGAACCCGCCATCACAGAACCCGCCAGGTCCTTGGGACTGACGGATTCAGGTCTTAGCGAAAGATACAGCTGCTTTGTATACAGGATACAAAGCAGCTGTGTCTCAAAAAGTTAAAATAATTTTTAATAACAACTAATTTGAAAGTGGCACCAACCACACTGACTGAATTGTATTTTTTTTTTTTTTTTTAAATCACTTTCAAAGGTTTACATAGACTTTAAGCTTCCTATTTCTACAGGAATTTAAGCTGATAGTACAAGGGATCTGAAGTGATCATATAATCACTTAGTTTATTTAGGAAAGCATTGAGGGAAATATAAACACACTGTCCTCTGAGCAGGCAGAGATGCTACTGGCTCCTCCTGCTCATGTGATACTGTGCTGAGGCATCATGGGATTGATACCAGCATATTACAGGGAAAGAAAGAGCAGAATGTAATCGAAATATCAACATGGTGACTGATCAGAAGCAGACCGAATGCTGGATTTCAGGGAAGGGGGGGGGGGGGATTACAATTTAAAGGAAATCCAGGGTTTGATAAATGAGATAATAAATGGTGTGGGGGTCCTATGATGTAAAGCCGTGTTTCGCTGGAGGCCTTATTTGGTGGCCGATTTAATTTCACTATAAGGACAAAACCATTAAAAAAAAACAGAGCTGATTTTTCCAGGCAGAATTTTCTGCCTGCAAAAAACTCTGTGTGATCATAGCCTTATGCTTCTTAAAAAGATTTGTCTACATAATATTCAGAGTTGGTTGAATTGCGATGGAAACATCAGGACCCCGTTGTTTTGAATGCCAAAACTATGATATGTAGAACTAGGCGCGCTGTATGTGTTAAGGGATACTTTTCTATACCTTTGATACTTTATGTGTACATTTCTATAGTTCAATGAATAATTTATTTAATTACAAGGCTGTCATATATCATTTAGACAGGAAGCACTGTTATAAAAAAAGTTCCCATTCATAGGGTATGTTCACACGCAGTGGTTTCAGACGTAATTCGGGCCGTTTACCCCTCGAATTACACCTAAAAAACGGCTCCATTACGCCTACAAACATCTGCCCATTGCTTTCAATGGGTTTTACGGTGTTCTGTTTCCACGAGCCATAATTTTACGCGTAGCTGTCAAAATAGGGCGCGTAAAATGACGGCTCGTCAAAAGAAGTGCAGGACACTTCTTGGGATGTTTTTGGAGGCATTTTTCATTGACTCCATTGAAAAAACAGCTCCAAAAATGGCCGTAAAATACAGCTCCGTATTTTCAGACGTATTTTGCTAAGCGTGTGAACATACCCTAATGGTTATTGGTAATTGGTAAGTAAAGATTTAATTATTGAAACATGCATAGATTATTACTTTCATTTTAACACACTGATACTGTTTATGTAAAGGTAGAAGTACTAAAAAGTAAACTTTAACTCTTCATCGGTTGGGTTGCTGGGTAATCGTGGATTGGATATATTTGTGATTTATTGTTTTTGACAGTTGATTTTTGTTTGCTTTAAAATCCTTTCTGCCTGATTTTTCTTCTACAGTGACTGATGATCTATGTCATACAGAAAGAGTAGATACATTTAAAGAGCATCTTTTCCTAGACATCTGTGTTGGCCATCCCTCCATATTTCTACCTGTGCACACAGAGCAAAGTAGGGTTGAGGTTGTACCTAGGGTTGTTTTTGGAGGAATAGCTAGGATATTAGTGTGGTAGTAGAGTGTGCGTGCATCTGACAATTATGCTGTGGCATATGCCTTTTATGTTCCCACGAGTAAGGTTCACATATGGCAGTCAGGGCCGTAATCAGCACCTGGCAAGGTCGGGCAGATGCAGGGGCCCTTGACTGGATGGGAAGGGGCCCCCCCAGCACTCGCACAGGGGGACTTCCCAGCACTGTTTATTTATTTAATCAGGTCTCTAACTCCGGACCTGCTGTATGGGAGACAGAAACATTAAGGGTATGTTCACACGCTTAACAAAAAACGGCTGAAAAAAAGGAGCTGTTTTCAAGGCAAAACAGCCTCGGATTTTCATCCGTTTGCCGTGAAAAATGAACGGCACACAGATGCCTTCCGTGTGCCCTCCGTTTTTTTTGACGGACCCATAGACTTCTATGGGCCCCACGGTCACTGAACAACGGAAAAAAGTAGGACATGCACTACTTTTGACGGAAATGAAATGAATTTGTCAGGGTGCTATCAGTTAAAAAAACTGATAGCACCCTGAAGAAAAAAACTGAAGTGGGCATGCTTGTGCAATACAGTGAATGCATTATTTATGGTGATCGGTATATGGCGTAAATAAAAATGTTGCAATTGCTTTTTTTTCTGCATTTAATCTATAATAGAAGTTAATATAGCGCTTATATATTGATGGCAAATTCGAGCCTAAAAAAACAACAACTTATCTTGCAAAAAACAAGACCACAGACAGCTATGCCTACTTAATGATAAAAAAAAAAAGTTATGGCTGTTACGGGTGTGGATTTGAGAAGGCAAAAACTAAAATATTCCTCTGGCTATCTGAGCAAGTACAGTACCCACATTTTCAGACAGTAGCAGTCGGAAAATGTGAATATTGTACTAGCTCAGATAGCAAGAAGAATATTTTAGTCTGAACTATTTAGTATTTTTATAATATTTTTAACATTTATTTATACTTTTTATTTTTAATATTGTTTTTCTTTTATTTAGATAGAGCAAGTGAGGAGAGGTAACCTCACTTGCCGACAGGAATATCCACGCCATGCACAATTCCATACTCAGTACATTGTACTGGTACACTTCTAGAATGCTTCTAGATCTAAAACACTGACTCTGCAAGCCCCTGATGATTTACTGCAGAGAGATACTTTAGTAAAGAAATGGGCTGGTAGCAGGGAGTTATAGTGATAGTGCTATCTGATTGCACATGTGCTACACCCCTTAACTATACACACCTTCATCTCTGGTGTAGGGACTCAAGAAAGCATAGCATACAGGGATAGCCTAGTGCAAACAATTGAGATGTGAGGTTACCGGTCCTTACTTCCTCTAAATAAAAGAAAAAGAATATTAAAAATGAAAGTATAAATAAATGTTAAAAATAATATAGAAATACTAAATAGTTCAGATAAGCACTATAAATTGAAACATAACCATTTTTTGTTGATCTACCTTACTAGGCTCGTTCACATCTACGTTGGGGTCCCGTTCTGACGTTCCCTCGGAGCTTTCCATCAGAACAGGACCCTGAACAGACACAAACTGATACAAATGGAAACCAGAGGTTTCCGTTTCCATCACCATTGATTTCAATCGTGACGGATCCGGTGCCCATGGTTTCCGTTTGTCTCTGTTGTGCACCAGACCCGTCGTTTTGCTGGAAGCAATACGTAGTCGACTACGCTATTGCTTTTGGCAAAATAATTGGGCATCGGATACCATGGGCACCGGATCTGTCACCATTGAAATCAATGGTGATGGAAACGGGAACCTCTGGTTTCCGTTTGTGTCAGTTTGTGTCTGTTCCGGGTCCAGTTCTGACGGAAAGCTCAGACGGAACGTCAGAACGGGACCCCAACGCCGATGTTAACGAAGCTTTATAAGTGTCAATGTGAAGTGAGGGAAATATAAAAAATAAAGTGAGGGAAAGCACTAGAAACAAAGATACACTGATACATTGGTGTCATAATCTAACTATAACATTGTGATTAAAAAATTAAGTAATCACGGTTAGGTGGTAACAACAATATATCCCTAAGGGTAAAACACTACCTATGTATTGCAATGTATTAGGTCTCATTCACTGCAAGCAAGCTGATTAGGCTTTGGCTCCGGGCGGGGCCTAATCGGCTTTCATAATGGCAGACCAGGAGGCCATTGTTAGGCCTCCTGTTGCCATAGCAGCAGTCGGCAGCCCTGCGATTGCATGGCAGGGCTGCCGATCTGCTACCAACTGCTAAGATGCAGCGATCACTTTAGAACGCTGGATGTAAGGGGTTAATGGCATGAATCAGAGCTAGCTCCAGTTCCAGACATTACAGGTGGATGTCAGCTGTAACATACAGCTGACATCCACCGCTGATGACAACGGCTCAGCTCCTGAGTCGGCGCCATCTTGCCAGCAGCTACGAAAGCCTTTTAGGCCCTGCCTCTGGGTGGGGCCTAAAAGGCTTTCGTACTAGGCATACTGAGAGGCTAGTGTTAAGCCTCCTGTTGCCTCAGCTTCTGAGCCGGTGTCCATCATTTGTTGTATAGATACGGCAAAATGCAGGAAGCACTAGCTTTACATGATGTATTCATACGACAAATATCGGGAAGGGGTTAATAAAACTTTTGACCCATAAACAATAAAGATGATAATAAAATGTCATCATCATCATCATCTATCACTGACTATGTATATACACATTTATTTAATCATATTAATGGTGAAACCGGCAATGCAATACAGAACACCTTGTGTTGCCTGGATTCCCAGTGATCAGCTGTTATGATTTGGGGAAATCAGTGGACCATCATTTTGAAATCGATGGATCATTTGTCTAAAGAACTGGCAAGATGGGTCCTCCATGGAGAGGCCACTTCTGTCATATCCATATGCCTTAATCAGATAACAGTTTTAATGTTAACATATGATAATATGCTGTTTCCTACACAGCAAAAATATTAAAAGTTAGTAAGGGGAAGGGGAATGTGGATAAGAAAAAAGGAGGGCAAGAAGTTGTTGGATCAATAGATCTCTTGGTTGAATAAAACTGGCACTACGAAGAACTGGCCATCAAGTGCACTAAGAGATAAAAATGTTATCTAATTCAGGTGTATCTAGTCCAGGTGTGATATAAGTAGGTATATTATTCATGCCTTGAATGGTTAGTTCATAATTCACCAAACATAGTTAGATTTCTAATTCAATTATTTGTTGTTCTACCTTGCGCCTGCTCCTTGAAATATACAGATGGTTCAACAGTATACCATTATGTAGGACCCTACTGATATTGTAAAACTAGAACCATGTATACAACTCATTATACAAATGATAAAATGCAGCTTTCAACAATATTTGAGTGAAAAAGATTTTCATCCTCATCAGCTTTATCATTGATAAGGGCAAAACTCAGGTACATATGCTCTTTAAATGGTATGTATCAGAAAATTAGGTATTATTTAATGTATCCCAGAATAGAAGTGTCTAATCGCCGGAGGCCCCACCGCTAGGACCCCTAGATTAATAGAACTGGGTTCCCAAGTCTCCTATTTCTCCTCACTGCATCCTGCACAGTGAGGAGGAGCTTGAATGTAGCGGAGGACAAGCATGTACTCGATTGTCTCGTCGGTCCCATAGACTATAAACGGAGCAACACTGTAATGTCGGTGTAGGGAGACAGACAAGTGAGCCCTAATCTACCCGCCACTCAGTCCCTGCCTACTTGCAACGACCCGCCCTAGGCGACGGGGTACAACTGGGCGACGGTCCCTACACTCAATAGGTGCACGACAGACAAACAGACAAGGGTACAAAGAAGCCAGGGAAATGGGGAAGTTGCCCACGGGAACACCGTGAGCAACAAGCGAAGTGAACGAGCTGAGTCACACCAGGAGATGAGCGAGGTACAAAAACGCAGAGCAGAAGAGTGGTCAGAAAAGCCAAGGTCAAACACAAGCAGAGGATCAGTAGTTCAAGAAGCTGCAGCAGGGCCAGGAAACCAGCAGAGAAGAATCACAAGCAAAGGAGGAACAGGAAAGGCAGGTATAAATAGACAGAGGGCGGGAACTAGCTCCGTCTGGCCAGGCTGTGATAGGCTCTCCCACTCCTAAGCCTGCCATCCTGAGTGGTGGAAGATGGAGTCAGTCTCACAGACATAGAAGCAGGTGCAGACTGATTACCTATGGGCGTCGACACAGAAGTTGTGTCTGGCAGATCCTTTACAGTACCCCCCTTTTATGAGGGGCCACCGGACCCTTTCTAGGTGGACCTGGTTTATTGGGGAAACGAAGGTGGAACCTCCTGAGCAATACCCCAGCGTGAACATCCCGGGCAGGTACCTAAGTCCTCTCCTCAGGCCCGTATCCCCTCCAATGGACCAGGTACTGGAGGGAGCCTTGGACCATCCTGCTGTCCACAATCTTCGCCACCTCGAATTCTACCCCCTCAGGGGTGAGAACAGGGACCAGAGGTTTCCTCGAGGGAGCCAAGGACGGGGAGCAGCATTTAAGGAGGGAGGCATGAAACATGTCGTGTACTCGAAAAGACGGGGGCAACTCCAGTCAGAAGGAGACAGGGTTAAGGACTTCAATGACCTTGTATGGCCCTATAAACCGGGGAGCAAACTTTTTGGACGGAACTTTAAGGCACAAATTTTTTGACGATAGCCACACCAGATCCCCGACCACAAACAAGGGGTTAGCAGAACATCTTCTATCGGCCTGAGTCTTTTGTATGCTCTGGGACGCCTCTAGGTTCCTCTGAACCTGGGCCCAGACTGTGCACAGTTCCCGATGAATGACATCTACCTCGGGATTGTTGGAACTAGCAGGTGAAACGGAGGAGAACCGTGGATTAAATGCAAAATTACAGAAAAAGGGGGAGACCCCTGACGAGTTACTGACCCGGTTATTAAGGGAAAATTCGGCGAGGGGAATGAATGAGACCCAATCATATTGACAGTCAGAGATAAAACACCTTAAATATTGTTCTAGAGACTGATTAGTCCTCTCAGTTTGGCCATTAGTTTTAGGATGGAAGGCAGAGGAGAAGGACAGATCAATCTCCCACGTTTTACAGAAGGCTCTCCAAAGCAATGAAACAAATTGTACCCCTCTGTCAGAAACAATATTGACAGGGACCCCATGGAGACGCAGGATGTGTTTGACAAACAAGGTAGCTAACGTCTTAGCATTGGGTAGTTTCTTGAGGGGCACAAAGTGGCACTGAACCAGCACTGGGGCCGAGATAAAGCACTTCTTAAGGAGAGAAAGTATTGGGAGGGTTCCTCCAGCTCACCTTATCGCAGTTGTGTAGAATCGCGCACGGGTCCTCGTGTCGGCACACGTATAGAATACAAAGAAAGGCAAAGAAATGGATCCAGCGCTGTATCCTCTGTGTCTTTAAAATAGGAAACTATTTCCAAGTTTTATTGTACAATGAAAAAATAAAAACAGTAGCAAATGCAGGTAGATATTCCCGGATGAATGGAGGGATTGTGACAGTGTGAGCGGTGCCTACGCGTTTCTGACGCCTACTGCGTCCTTAGTCATGGCTTCTACACAATCCCTCCATTCATCCGGGAATATCTACCTGCATTTGCTACTGTTTTTATTTTTTCATTGTACAATAACACTTGGAAATAGTTTCCTATTTTAAAGACACAGAGGATACAGCGCTGGATCCATTTCTTTGCCTTTCTTTGCACTTCTTAAGGACCTCAAAAGCCTGGAAAGCCTCAGGAGGCCAGTGGAGGAGATCAGCACCTTTGCGAGTGAGATCCGTAAGAGGCTTGGCGATGACCAAGAAGTTAGCAATAAATCTCCTGTAATAATTAGCGAACCCCAGGAAGCACTGTAACGCCTTCAGGGAGGCAGGTTGGACCCATTCCGCCACAGCCTGGACCTTGGCAAGGTCCATGCGGAATTCATGAGGAGTGAGGATTTGACCCAAAAAACGGTATCTCCTGCACCCCAAACACACATTTTTCGGTCTTAGCAAACAGTTTGATTTCCCGAAGGGCCTGGAGCACCTTCCTGACATGCTCAATGTGGGAGGACCAGTCCTTGGAAAACACAAGTATGTCATCAAGGTACACTACAAGAAATACCCCCAGGTAGTCTCTTAAAACCTCATTTATGAAACTCTGGAAGACCGCGGGAGCATTACACAACCCAAAGGGTATGATGAGGTATTCGAAATGACCTTCGGGCGTGTTAAACGCAGTCTTCCACTCATCCCCCTCTTTGATGCGGATAACGTTATAAGCCCCTCGTAGATCAAACTTAGAGAACCATTGGGCCCCCTGAACCTGATTGAAGAGATCAGGAATCAAAGGAAGGGGATACTGGTTCCTTACAGTGACCTTATTCACGTTTCGGTAGTCAATGCATGGCCTAAGACCACCATCCTTCTTCCCTACGAAGAAGAAGCCAGCACCTACCGGAAAAGTAGAGGGGCGAATGTAATCCTTGGCCAGGCATTACTGGATATACTCTCTCATGGCTTCACGTTCAGGACAAGAGAGATTAAATATCCTACCCTTAGGGAGCTTAGCTCCTGGTACCAAATCAATTGCGCAATCTTATTCTCTATGAGGTGGTAACACTTCGGAGGCCTCTTTAGAGAAAACATCAGCGAAGTCCTGAACAAACTCAGGTAGAGTGTTCACCTCCTCAGGGAGAGATACAGAATTAACAGAAAAACATGACGTCATGCATTCATTACCCCATTTGGTAAGATCCCCAGTATTCCAGTCAAACGTGGGATTATGCAACTGCAACCAGGGAAGGCCTAAAACCAAATCTGACGATAATCCCTGCATCACCAGTACAGAGCACTGCTCCAAATGCATGGAGCCAACAAGGAGTTCAAAAACAGGGGTATGCTGTGTAAAATAACCAATAGCAATAGGAGTGGAGTCGATACCCACTACCGGGACAGGTTTAGGCAAATCAATCAATGGCATAGCTAGAGACATAGCAAATTCCACAGACATGATATTAGCAGAAGACCCTGAATCCACGAAGGCACTGCCGGTAGCAGACCTACCACCAAAAGAGACCTGAAAGGGAAGCAAGATTTTATTACGTTTCATATTTTTACGGGAAATACCTGTGCGCCCAAGTGACCTCCCCGATGGTCACTTAGGCGCGGAAGTTCTTCCTGCTGCTTATTATTACGCCTAGGACAGTTGTTCATTTGATGCTTGTCATCCCCACAGTAGAAGCAGAGACCATTCTTCCTGCGGAACTCTCTACGTTGTTGGGGGGACACGGAGGCCCCGAGTTGCATAGGTACCTCCGAGTCTTCCGTGGGAGAACGAAGCAACGGAACCTCGGAAGGCATCATGGGGGAGTCAGAGGAGAAAACACAAACACGTTCAAGTCGTCGTTCCCTGAGACGTCGGTCAAGTCGTACCGCTAAAGCCATAGCCTGATCTAGGGAGTCAGAAGAGGGATAGCTAACTAGCAGGTCTTTCAGGGTGTTCGACAGACCCAATCTAAACTGGCACCTTAAGGCAGGGTCATTCCACCGAGAAGCTACGCACCACTTCCTAAAGTCAGAACAATACTCTCTTACCCTGACGTAAGGTCACCAGCTGACTCTCGGCAAAGGCAGTCTTGTCAGTCTCGTCATAAATGAGCCCGAGAGCAGAAAAGAAAACATCAACGGAGGAAAGTTCAGGGGCGTCAGGAGCCAAGGAGAAGGCCCATTCTTGGGGCCCGTCCTGGAGCCGGGACATAATTATACCCACCCGCTGGCTCTCAGAACCTGAGGAGTGTGGCTTTAAGCGAAAATAGAGCCTGCAACTCTCCCGAAAGGAGAAAAAAGGCTTCCGGTCCCCTGAGAACCGGTCAGGCAACTTGAGGTGGGGTTCATGAGGTGAGGTGAGGGGCACTACCATGCCACAGGCATGGCTTAGCAGGCATCCACTGCAGGCAGACCTGGGGGCCTTTGTTAGGCCCCCGGCTGCGATAGAAGCCATTGGTACCCTGCGATTGCAAGTGCAGGGTGCCGATGAGGTGAGAGAGGGAGCACCCTCTCTCCAAAACCACTTGGATGCGGTGCTCTCTGTTGAGCGACTCATCTAATGTGTTAAACCGGTGAGATCACTGTTGAAATCGATCCCGCCCGTTATTGCAGGTGTTCGGCAGTCATTAGACCACCCAACACCCGATTTAGCTGGCACAGGACACCCGTGCCAGGTTTATGTCAGAGCGCCGTGAAAAGGCGGCGCTCTGGCATTAGTACCCTTAATGGCCACCGTGAAAAGGCGTATTGGCAGTCGTTAAGAGATAATGGAATAAGGGGAAAATAAAGGATACTGCCTACTGTTTGTCTGTGTATTACTATTATATTTAAAAACTAATGTTAATATATAAAAAAAAATAATTAGTACCATTTCACTTGAAGATGAATCATGTTTAACATGTTCTTTGTTTTGAAACACAAAAAAAGAACAAAAAAAAACCACACAAACAAAAACAATCACCGACATGTGTCAAGACAATGTTAGTTCTTGCTTGTGAGTAGTGTATGTAGTATTTAATTTACTCTATGGCAAGCAAATTCTATCTTTCTTATTCTCCTTAACCCAAATTGCTCTTTCTAATTATAACATTTCAAGGATCAGTCTCCTCCATACTGACTTTATTGGTACTTCTTCAGACATCCATCTAGCCCAAGTATTGCCAGTTTATCCAATTAGGGATTTCTAATTATTATTACAGTTTCTTGATGTACTTGCTTTATTTTTGTTCCATTCTATGTAAATCTACTACATAAGAGTATAACTAGGAGTGAGATTAAAAATGATTTTACGCTCTGTCTTAAACTTGTGGACCCGTTTTATTTTGCACATCTGCCCTATTATGACAATATTTCAATATTTCATTAAAGCTTCTCATGTGATTTCTTCTTTTGCAGTAAGTGGTTAAATGAGAAGCCTGATTGTACAATTAGATCATCATATTCTCCCATACATGTTTTGAGTGGTTATCATCTTGCCTTGATGGAGTCATTGCACTGGAAATCAATGTGCATACAAGTTGAAATTATTTGACAGTACTGTAATTTTATCAGCTTTCTTCTAAATCTTAAAAGTGGAATGAGATGATTTGCCAAGGGTATCGAGGCCTTCGGAACTATTACTATTTCCGCCATCTGGTTTTGAATATATTGATTATATAATTCACATGAAAATAATTTTCCCCTTCTCCAACTCAGCCTGTTCAGCTGGCACATAAGTGATCTGAAGCAGAAGTCAGTAGATAATCATTAGCGTTTACTTTACTACAGTCCTAGCCAAAGGTTTTGAGACTGACACAAATTTTGGTTTCACAAAGTTTGATGCTTCCGTTTTTATAGTGGCGATTTGCATTAACTGTAGATTGTTATGAAGAGTGATCAGATGAATTGCAATTAATTGCAAAGTCATTCCTTTGCATGAAAATTAACTTAATCACTTAAACCCCATATCCACAGCATTTCAGTCCTACCACAACAATTACCTACTATCATCATTTCAGTGAACTTCTTGTTATCTCAGGAGAAAGTGTTAACAAGGTCAAGGCAGCTGATATCACTCGGTCATGCTGATTGAATTATAAGAGCGCACTGATTGCTTTAAAAGGGGGATGGTGCTTGAAATTGTTGTCTTCTTCTGTTAACTATGGTTACCTCAGTGAAGAGAAGGCTTTTGGAGGCTGGCCTGGGGCCAAGAACGGCAACAAAGAAGCAACTTCTCTCCAAGAAAAACATCAAGAACAGTCTGTCATTCTGCAGGAAGTACATGGATTAGACTGCAGAGGAATGGGGTAAAGTTATTTTCTCTGATGACGCCCCCTTCAGACTGTTTGGGACATCTGGAAGAATGATTTTCCGGGGAAGAAAAAGTGAGTGCTATCATGAGTCATGTGTCATGCCAACTGTAAAATATTCTGAGACCATTCATGTGTGGGGATGCTTTTCGTCCAAGTTAGTGGGCTCTCACAATTTTGCCTGAGAACACTTCCATGAATAAAGTATGGGATCTAAACATCCTGCAAGAGTAACTTCTCCCAACAATTCAGGAGCAATTTGGTGATGAACAATGCCTCTTCCAGCATTATGGAGCACCATGTCACAAGGCTGAGTGATAACTAAATTGTTTGGTGAACAAAACATTGACATTTTGGGTCAATGGCCAGGAAATTCCCCAGAGAGTTGTGTATATCAAAGAGGTTTTCCCATCTGAGACATTTATGGCATGTCCACAGGACAATTTTTTTTGTTGTTGCACAGAAACATACTTGCAACGTGCTTATTTCTATTTATATACATGTTATATCCACAGCATATATTCCATAAAAGTCTGACAGATGTGGGTTCCATAGTTTCATCTATCTCCAAGATGCCCCTGCTAAGGTGGCCGCTGGTTTCCACATCCAGGAAGAAAAATTGAAGGAGAAGTGCCTGAGAATTATGGTAACATCATCAAATGCACATTACATATACATTATACAACACACACACACACACACACACACACACACACACACATTTACCTTTTGTGCAGGTTGCTGCCTATATGGATCTTCTCTTGCTGTGCAGGGAGACTCCAGAGAAAATCAGTAGAAGAGGTGGTGAGTCCGTGGCAGGATTTCCCCTCAGCCTCTTAATGCCGGCAGCAGTGCAGTGCAGACATCCTGCTCACCTCCCTTTCTGCCCGACACTGAGCAAGATCATATTACAATATTACAATAGCGACAGGAGAGTGGAGAGCAGGGGGACAGGACGGGGGGATCTGGTTTATTAATGTGGCACAGGATAGATGTTCTTAGGGAAGCAGTACAGCACATCTTGCGGCAGCTGATAAGTGGCAGAAACCTTGGCCAGCAGCTCTGTGATGCTGCCCCCTCTGAGACACTGCAGGGTGGCGCATGAGGCCAGAGGCTCAACTCCTGGTTATGAAGAATAGAAACATAAGAGAAAAAGTGACTTGCACCATACTCTCGGGGCTGAAAAAGGAAAAAAGATTTACCCTAAACCCTTGTGCTCACTAAATGAGAGAAAATATGATCAACTCCAACTGGTCAATAGTGCAGTTCAAGCATCATTTCTTAGGGATCCGACCGTTAATCCTTCATCTGCATTGCGAGATGAAGGCTTGAAGCAGAAAAAAGAGCTTGATTGTACAACATTCCACTTCTCCAAAAAGTATAAGCAGCCATCCATTAAGTTGATTACAATTGTGGTTCCATTCCTGGAAACTCTAAGCTTCACTTGCACTTTATGCGAGAGTAACGTAAAACGTACACTACCGTTCAAAAGTTTAGGGTCACTTAGAAATTTCCTTATTTTTGCAAGAAAAGCACAGTTTTTTTCAATGAAGATAACATTAAATTAATCAGAAATACACTCTACATTGTTAATGTGCTAAATGACTATTCTAGCTGCAAACGTCTGGTTTTTAATGCAATATCTACATAGGTGTATAGAGGCCCATTTCCAGCAACCATCACTCCAGTGTTCTAATGGTACATTGTGTGTTACTAACTGTGTTAGAAGTCTAATGGATTAGAAAACACTTGAAAACCCTTGTGCAATTATGTTAGCACCGCTGTAAACAGTTTTGCTGTTTAGAGGAGCTATAAAACTGACCTTCCTTTGAGCTAGTTGAGAATCTGAGGCATTACATTTGTGGGTTCGATTAAACTCTCCAAATGTCTAGAAAAAGAGTGCTTTCATGTGAAACTCGACAGTCTATTCTTGTTCTTAGAAATGAAGGCTATTCCATGCGAGAAATTGCCAAGAAACTGAAGATTTCCTACAACGGTGTGTACTACTCCCTTCAGAGGACAGCACAAACAGGCTCTAACCAGAGTAGTAAGAGAAGTTGGAGGCCCCGCTGCACAACTGAGCAACAAGACAAGTACATTAGAGACTCTAGTTTGAGAAATAGACACCTCGAAGGTCCTCAACTGGCAGCTTCATTAAATAGCACCCGCAAAACGCCAGTGTCAACGTCTACAGTAAAAACGCGACTCCGGCATGCTGGCCTTCAGGGCAGAGTGGCAAAGAAAAAGCCATATCTGAGACTGGCTAATAAAAAGAAAAGATTAATATGGGCAAAAGCACACAGACATTGGACAGAGGAAGATTGGAAAAAAGTGTTATGGACAGACGAATCGAAGTTTGAGGTGTTTGGATCACAAAGAAGAATATTTGTGAGACGCAGAACAACTGAAAAGATGCTGGAAGAGTGCCTGACGCCATCTGTCAAGCATGGTGGAGGTAATGTGATAGTCTGGGGCTGCTTTGGTGCTGGTAAAGTGGGAGATTTGTACAAGGTCAAAGGAATTTTGAATAAGGAAGGCTATCACTCCATTTTGCAACGCCATGCCATACCCTGTGGACAGCGCTTGATTGGAGTAAATTTCATCCTACAACAGGACAATGACCCAAAGCACACCTCCAAATTATGCAAGAACTATTTAGGGAAGAAGCAGGCAGCCGGTATTCTATCTGTAATGGAGTGGCCAGCGCAGTCACCAGATCTCAACCCCATAGAGCTGTTGTGGGAGCAGCTTGACCATATGGTACGCAAGAAGTGCCCATCAAGCCAATCCAACTTGTGGAAGGGGCTTCTGGTAGCATGGGGTGAAATTTCTCCCGATTACCTCAGCAAATTAACAGCTAGAATGCCAAAGGTCTGCAATGCTGTAATTGCTGCAAATGGAGCATTCTTTGACGAAAGCAAAGTTTGAAGGAGAAAATTATTATTTGCAATAAAAATCATTATTTCTAACCTTGTCAATGTCTTGACTGTATTTTCTAGTCATTTTGCAACTCATTTGATAAATATAAGTGTGAGTTTTCATGGAAAACACAAAATTGTCTGGGTGACGCCAAACTTTTGAACAGTAGTGTGGGTGATTGGGGAAATCTGCCTTTTTGTTTATAATGTGGCCGAAAGATCAGGATATAAGGCAACATTCGTGATTCAATCATCAGTCACTCTTTAATTTGGTAGAAGTAGACTCTCGCCAGTTTGATCCTTAGAACACAATCAGGAGTTGTCTGAGGCTTGGGAAAATGGTGGGCCCGGTCTATGGTAAGGTCCAAATCCGAAAGCGATGGTATCATGGTTTTGAACAGTAGCGTTTGATAATTAGTCATTTCTGGAGTAGATTCGTCTTCTGGGACGCCCTTAATTTTCATGTTATTGCATCTTCAGTACATAGCGTCCTCTTTAAATCCTTCTCCAGGGCATTAAGGGCGTCTACCAATTCATTATGGTCAGTAGAGAATTCTGCTAGTAGCGTCGATATTTGTTTGCAACCTATGTGCCAGGGTGGAAACCTGTAGGAAAATGTTTCCCTGCAGCATAACCAACATACTTTTGAGAGTGTCCTCCTTCACATGAGCAGCCGGAAAATGAAAATCCTCCACAGTGCGTTTCACTTGATCAGGAGGAGCGTGTGCCTCTGTGCCACTTTGGAAAGAAACGTTCTTTTTATTAGGAGGCCCCTTACTAGAAGTATAATCTGATGGAGGGGATGTTGATGAACGCTTACCCCTTTCTCTATTTTCAGGTGACATGGCAGCGGCAGAAGAGGTAGATGGTGGAAGAGTAATGATTTTCTCAATGGCATAGAAACGAGTATGTGAAACAGGCTACACAGGCATGGCTTCACTGTCAGCCAAGGAACCCACAGGGGTGAGACTCATTGGTGGGAAATAAGCAGTTAATTTTCTGGGCCCTGCAATTTTACCTCTGCTCTTGACCATCTTGGTAAGTTGAGGCCTAATAGACCTTTTGTGTTTTCTACATCGGTTAATTGAGTGGACACGCAGTACCTGCAAGAGAGGGCTTGCTTTAGCAGTATTGTGGGCTGTGGTGGGTTGGATTTTCTAAGCAGTGAGCAGGTAGGAGAATGTAGGGATATTTCCGTTAGCCTCAGAGCTTATCGGTAACTGCGATCTTCAGTATCAGTTATTAAGCCAGATGTTAAGTCTGACAGTCTCTATCCTCAGTTTTACCTCAAGAATGTAGAGGTTTAATGATAAGGATCCCTTTAAGTACAAAGAGGAACCACAGACAGCAATATGCTAGGTTTGTGTATTTCCTTTGCGTTTTTCACTATATCAGCGGGCTCTATGGCATGCGGTCCACTCAGCTCATAAGTTGCAGGCCTCACTTCACAGGGGCCGCACAATTAGTCCTAAGGAGAAATGCCCAGTGTGTAGAGCTTGTTAGATGACCGTAACGAAACCCGGTAAGTCCTGGGGAGAAATTATGGCCAGAGAAAGTAGCTTTCTTCAGACATGGGCCCAGATTCAATACATGGCAGCCCAAAACTTAGTCCATGGCTATGTAGCGTGTATAGGCCCCAGCAGCAATGGGATCCACGAACCCCAAACTGACGAAAGATATGCCCCCAGATGCACTATACTTGAGCTCCAGTTGAATACAAGGGGGTATGCAAGGTGGATATGGGTATTAGTGGCCCTCATTGGACCGGATGGAAGGCAGTACCATGTGGCACGGTAGAGCAACAAGGCCTCCAAGTGTGGAAGTGGGCCTCCTAGATGTGTAACATTTTATTCTGCCGGCTAGTTGAGATGAGCAGAGTTGCACCTGAGTTTATAGAGGTGTTTACTGGAAAACGGAGTCAGGTAGTAACATAGTTACATACAGGGGCATAGCTAAAGACTCATAGGCCCCGGTGCAAACTTTTTTCTTGCCCCCACCCAACTTTTCTTCATTGCCGACAGCCCACAGCTTATAGTTGAATCACTGGGTCTCCTAAGTGACCCATTGATGCAGCACTAGCAGCCAGGGGCATTTCTAAGGTTTTAAAACATATGGGGCAATAGCCCCAATATATATGCTTTGCCCCCAAAATTTGTATATTGGAATCAGCATAGCTATAGGACTATGACCCCTATAGATATGGATAGGATTAGATAAAGAGGCTCAGCAGATTGTTTCACACATGATAGGCTTAGCTACAGGGCCCAGCGGACAGTATCACACATAGTAGGCTTAGATACAGGGCCCAGAAGACAACATCACACATTTTAGGCTTAGAAGCAGGGCCCAGCAGAGAGTATCACACATGGTAAGCTTAGATATAGGGCCCAGCAGACAGTATCACACATGACAGGCTTAGATAAAGGGCCCAGCAGACATTATCATATATGGTAAGCTTAGATACCAGGCCCAGCACACAGTATCACATTATGTGTGCTGTTACATGGTTGGCTTAGATAAAGGGTCCATGTTTGATACAGTCTGTTGAGCCCTGTAGCTAAGCCTACCACATAGTAGGCCTAGATACAGGGCCCATATGTGATACTGTCTGCTGGGCCCTGTATCTAAGCCTACCACATGGTAGGCTTAGACACTGGGCCCCAGCAGACATTAATCTTATACTTACCCTCTTCACTCCTGAGCAGGGTCTTTTTTGCCTCAAGACACAGAGCAGGTCCTGACGCCATTCAGCGTCACGACGTGTGTGGAGCACATAGCTTAGTGACGTCCTGACTCTGAAAGGCACTCGGACCAGCGATGCACCCAGACCCGACTCAGGAGCCAGGAGGGAAATTATACTGTTACTATACTAACAGGGGCATGTGTAGTTTATTACATTGGTCCGAGTTACTATAGTAACTGTGAATAGACATGGTGCGGGCGACTGTGGGCCCTCCTGGCTTAGGGGCCCGGTCACAATTGTGACTGCTGCCACCTCTATAGCTATGCCACTGGTCACAGGCTCACAGCAGCACAATGAAAACTTTCCTATAGTCATTAACCCCTTCACTTACCTGGACGTAACTGCACGTCCTGGTGCGGGGGTTGAAGTATGAAGCGGACTCACGTGCTGTACCTACTCCAAACGCTGCAGGTGTCAGCGGTGTATTACAGCTGACACCCTGCACTAATGGGCAGGAACAGAGATCACTCTGAATCTTGGCCGTTTAACCACTTAGATGCTGCAGTCAATAGCGACCATGTCATGCCCATGGCAGCGGGCCGCCAGGCTCACTCACCTACTGATGGCCGCAGCCATGGGTCTGTGAGCGCTGGCCCCCATGTCCTCAGGAGACGCCAGAGCTCACGTCCGCTTCTCTCGGCCAGGTCCCGTAGGGTGTGCGCGCACGCTCGTGCCCCCTCTTAAAGGGTCAGCACGCACACCTGAATCAGTAACTCAAATTAGCCCATGAGTACCCTGGACTATAAGAGGGCCCCAGCCCCTTCGTGCCTTTCCTGAGTTTTGTTGTCATCACCCTAGTTTGTCTCTGCAAATGGTCTTCCAGTTCCCAGTGTTTCCCGTTCCTGCTACTTGTAACCTGTATCCCGTGCTATCCTTGTCAAGTGCCGTATTGAGTTGGAGTCGTGCTTTGCTGTGTACCATGCCTATCCTGTTACACCACGCCTGGTGTCCGCCTGAGGCCAAAGTCCCTTCCGAGCCTGCCTCGCTACTGTCTGAAGCTACCACAGGTACACCTATATGGACTATAGACTTTGACCTGTGTCCTGTTGGCCAGCTGCTATACTGTCAAGGTGGTACGGCCCAGTGGGTCCACATACCCAACGTGACAGACCGTGGCATTAGAGTGAAAAGTGGCCCCCTCCGACAGCCCATCGGCCCTCCCGCAACTAGATCGCTGGGTGCTTATGGCAGCCCGGTTCTCATGGCAGCACGGCGGCCTAATGAGCCCTGTTAAGGCTCTGTTAAACCCTGCCTCTGCCTGAATGACAATATACCGCAATAATTAATTATCACAGTGTATTGTACCAGCGATCTGACTATTTAAAAGTGTAAGAAAAAGTTAAATAAAGTTTTCAGTAGTGTACAAAAAATTAAAAAATATTAAAAATAAAAAAACTGCTGCTTAGCGACAAAAAATAAAAAAGTTATGGCTTCGTAAAACAAAAAATACCTATATAAGATTGGTGTCATCGTAATCTTATTGAGGAGCAGAATAAAGTTAAGTTGTCGTATTTGTCACACGGGGAAAGCCATGAAAACTTAACCCAAAAAAAAATGGAGGAATCACAGTTTTTTCTAATTCCACCCCACAATGAATTTTTTTTCAGTTTCCCAGTACATTATATGGTACTTTGAATGGTGCCAATAGAAACTACAACTCCTCCCAGAAAAAATAAGCTTTCACACCACTCCATTTAAGGAAAAATAAAAACGTTATGGGTCTTGGAAGGCGGGGAGCGAAAAACCAAAACACAAAAAATTGTTTATGAAAGGGGTAAAGGGGTTGTCCCAAGATTAAAATGTATCTCCTAACCACAAAATAGGTGATAACATGCTGATTAGTGTGGGTCCAACCGCTGGGACCCCCACCAATCACGAGAACGGGAGTCCCATTCCTTCAAATGAATGGAGCGGCAGGTTGCACTTACACTTGCAACGGTTTACTTTGATCGTGGCCATTTAACCCTTCAAATGGGGCAGTCATTAGCGACGGCTGCATTTGAGTTGTTTACAGAGGGAGTGAGCTCCCTCTGTCACCCATCGGCGGCCCGCAAATGCAATTGCGGCCATCCGATGGGGTGCCATGGCAGCCGGTGGGCTAGCAAAGGCCCCCAGGTCTGCCCCGGCTATATACCTATTAGGACGTGCCAGAGGCATGTCCTAATAGATGCCTGTCCGTTCTTTACTGACAGGCAATAATGCTCTGGTATACGAAAAAGCTGGTACGAGCGCTGCTTCCCCTTCATTTCTTCTCGCTCACTGTGAATCATTAACACGGAATTAACGGCGATTCACAGGTATTGCAGCCTTTTCTGGCATTGAAGTGAATGGGAGAAAAGGCTGCAATACCTATGAATCGCCGCTACAACCATGTCGACGAAAACATTACACTGCCCAGAGTGAAAAGAAAGAGTAATCTCCTATTTGGCAAGTATAGCCAAATTAGAATATTTAGAAAAATGCAGATGACTTTGCAAATAAAAAATGTTTTTGAAAAAAAATTACACTGTAGTAATCAGCATCATAGCGCCTATTAGATTAGTTAGGGTATAGGGCATTAATAAACATCTGATAAATCCTCTTTAAGTATAAGAAATCTATAATTATGTTATTGTAGTCTGTGTTTTAGGATAATGCAATTTCTTCTTCTTATTATTATTATTATTATGTAATTTTCCTCTATGCCCCTTCCACTATTACATCAAAAGACACTTATGGCGGCCCACTTGCTTATGTAAAATGATTTACGTTTTCTCACGATACAATTACAATATTGCATTTTGCATATTATTAGCAACAGATGTTCATTGCTAAGCGTATGAGCAGATAAGTGTAAAATTACCATTATGATAAATTTACAGAATGGGATTGGACTCCCATAAACAATTACAGAAGCTCAAATAAAGAAACATACATCCCAAATTATCCTGTTTATAAAACATAATTTCTTTCAAGAAAAGATTTGGGCATCAACTGGGGAATGTTTAAAAAGTCAGCAATTCAGTAGGCAATACTACCCCTTCTAACAAATGAGTCACTGCAAATCTGACAAATTGAGTCTTCCATGTCAAATATTCAGTAAATTGCAGTGAACTTTTTCTATAAAAAAAAAACAACTAGCCAATATTATCGCAAAATTATTTATGGTTGAATGATATAGGCCTCCTTCATATTTATTATACATAGTTGAAATAGGGAGCTAAAAACGAACAAATTAATGTTTATTAGTATTGTCATGTATAGTGTCTCTAATTTTGAAGATCCAAATATAGATTAAATAAAGATGAAAGTACGGATGTAAACAGGGGCGTAGCTAGAGGCTCATGGGCCCCGATGCAAAAATTCTTACTGGGCCCCCCCCCCGCAAACTTCTCATGGCCGACGGTCCGCTTTCAGCTGCATCGCTGGGTCTCCTAAGTGACCCAACAATGCAGCACTAGCAGCCGGGGCGTCACTAAGGCTGGGTTCACACACACTATTTACGGACGTAATTCGGGCGTTTTAGCATTGAATTACGTCCGAAAATGCGGCTCAAAAGCGTCGGCAAACATCTGCCCATTCATTTGAATGGGTCTTACGATGTTCTGTGCCGACGGTCATTTTTTTTTACGCCGCTGTCAAAAGGCGGCGCGTAAAAAAGTGCCTGTCACTTCTTCAGACGTAAATGGAGCCGTTTTCCATGGACTCCATGGAAAACCAGCTTCAATTACTTCCGTAATGGACGCAGCAAAAGACGCCTGCACATGCCATTACGGCTGAAATTACGGTGCTGTTTTCTCCTGAAAACAGCACAGTAATTTCAGCCGTAACGGACGCTGCCGTGTGAACATACCCTCAGGGCTTAAAATGTCCGGGAAATAGCCCCAATACATATGTGTCCGCCCCAAAAAAAAAGTGTGTATGTGAGACAGCATAGCATATCTATAGCACTACGACCCTATAAACTATGGATAGGATTAGATACAGTGGCTCAGAAGGCAGTATCACACATGATAGGATTAGATACACAGCTCAGCATTCAGTATCACACATGATAGGATTAGATACAGTGACCCAGCAGACAGTATCACACATGATAGGATTAGATACAGTGGCTCAGCAGACAGTACCACACATGATAGGATTAGATACAGTGGCTCAGCAGACAGTACCACACATGATAGGATTAGATACAGTGGCTCAGCAGACAGTACCACACATGATAGGATTAGATACAGTGGCTCAGCAGACAGTACCACACATGATAGGATTAGATACAGTGGCTCAGCAGACAGTATCACACATGATAGGATTAGATACAGTGGCTCAGCAGACAGTACCACACATGATAAGATTAGATACAGTGGCTCAGCAGACAGTATCACACATGATAGGATTAGATACAGTGGCTCAGCAGACAGTATCACACATGATAGGATTAGATACAGTGGCTCAGCAGACAGTATCACACATGATCGGATTAGATATAGGGCCCAGCAGACAGTATCATACATGATTGGATTAGATACACAGCTCAGCAGACTGTATCACACATGATAGGATTAGATACAGGGCCCAGCTCGCTGACATTGCGGCTCCAGCGCTGGACCCAGGATAGGTAAGAATAATAATTTTGCTTCTTTATGTGTTACTGATTATTTTTGTGTGTTTGTGTTTTTTTTACATGTTCGGTTGTTGGACTTCGGATACGAGGACTTCAATGACGGCGTTTTTTTTATTCTCAATAAAATGGTTAATGAGGGTTGTGTTTTTTTATTTCAATAAAATATTTTTTCTATGTGCTTGTATCTTCTTAAACTTTATTATCACCGCCTTAGTAATGGCCGCTGGCTGATTGACAATCTCCATCACTAAGGCGAGGCTTAATGTTAGCCGGTGCAGAGGCTACACTAACCCCCATTATTACCCCGGTACCCACCGCCACCAGGGGTACTGGGAGGAGCCGGGTACAAACCAGTACCCGACCATCTGTAGTAACGGGCAGGCACCAGGGTGGCCGCAGTCTGGTAGTATTAGGCTGGGGAAGGCCAAAAATAGTGGCCCTTCCCACCCTGGTAATGCTGCCTGCTGCTGCTGTGTTGCATCTGGCTGGTTATGAAAATTGGGAGGGACCCGACATCGTTCTTTCCAATTATTTTTTATTTTTTTTTAAATGACGTGGGGTACCCCCCATTTTCATAACCAGCCAGATACAATAAAGCAGCAGCAGGCAGCATTACCAGGATGGGAAGGGCCACTGTTTTTGGCCTTTCCCCTCCTGATAATACCAGCCTGCGGCCACCCCAGTGGCCGACCATCACTACAGATGGTCAGGTACTGGATCGTACCCGGCTCTTCCCAGCACCCCTGGTGGCGGTGGGTACCGGGGTAATAAAGGGGGTTAGTGTTAGCCTCTGCATCCGCTAACACTAAGCCCCGCCTTAGCAATGGACGCTGTCAATCAGCCGGCGGCAATTACTAAGGCGGTAGTAATATAGTTTAAAAAAAAACACAAAGACATAGAAAAAATATTTTATTGAAATAAAAAAAAAACCCACACAGCCCTCATTAACCATTTTATTAATAAAAAAAAAGCTGTCATCGAAGTAGTCCTGGAATCCGCCGTATTCCAACGACCGAACCTGTAAGAAAACACACAAAAAATGATTAGTAACACGTGTGTTAGGGTATGTGCACACACACTAATTACGTCTGTAATTGACGGACGTATTTCGGCCGCAAGTACCGGACCGAACACAGTGCAGGGAGCCGGGCTCCTAGCATCATACTTATGTACGATGCTAGGAGTCCCTGCCTCACAACTGTCCCGTACTGAAAACATGTTTACAGTACGGGACAGTTGTCCTGCAGCGAGGCAGGGACTCCTAGCGTCGTACATAACTATGATGCTAGGAGCCCGGCTCCCTGCACTGTGTTCGGTCCGGTACTTGCGGCCGAAATACGTCCGTCAATTACGGACGTAATTAGTGTCTGTGCACATACCCTAATGCTTAGATACAGGGCCCATGTGTGATACTGTCTGTGGGACCCTGTATCTAAGCCTACCACAAGGTAGGCTTAGATACAGGGTCCAGCAGACAGTAATCTTATACAGTATAAGATTACTGTGTGCTGGGGCCCTGTATCTAAACCTAGTGTGGTAGGCTTAGATACAGGGCCCAGCAGACAGGATCACGCATGGGCCATGTATCTAAGCCTACCATGTGATTGGCTTAGATACAGGGCCCAGCAGACAGGATCACACAATCTGTGATCCTGTCTCATGGGCCCCCTAAGCCTGATACATCGTAGGCTTAGGGGTTGTGCAGTCCCTAAACATTGATGGCCTATCCACAGGATAGGCCATCAATAGCTGATGTGTCGCCCGGGACCCGCAAATCAGCTGTTTTGAAGGGGCCGCAGCACTCGTACGAGAGCTGCTTCCCCTTCATTTCACTACTCGCTCACACTGTGAATCGCCGACACCGATTCACAGTGTGACCGGAATGAAGTGACAGGAATGAAGGGGAGAAGCTCTCGTACGAGTGCTGCAGCCCCTTCAAAACAGCTGATTGGCGGGTCCCGGGAGTCAGACCCCGCCAGTCAGGGCTAAGCTTACCTTCCTCTTCGGCCGCGGCGGGAGTTCTGTAGTCTCGATGCTGTGCGCGGCGGCATAGCGCTGTGACGTCATGCGCTGCGCATAGCGCCTGACGTCAGGACCGCCGCTGCCATCCGGAACCAGGAAGGTAAGTAAAGTATGTTACTATAGTAACAGGGGCCCGCGGCCCGAGTTACTATAGTAACTTTTTATTGATGTGGTGCGGGGGCCCGTGGGCCCCCCTGGCTTCGGGGCCCGGTCGCAATTGCGACCGCTGCGACCCCTATAGCTACGCCAGTGGATGTAAATAAGAGCCTTTCTTGTAGGCTTCTTGGACTTGGGTGCTAAAATGGATAATGGTAAAAGAGGCTGCATATTTAAAAAAAAAAAAAAAAAAATACAGAATAATGAAATTTTTCCTTCCCTTTTCCCTTCCCTTGGTTGAACTT
Source organism: Rhinoderma darwinii (assembly GCF_050947455.1). NCBI lineage: Eukaryota > Metazoa > Chordata > Amphibia > Anura > Rhinodermatidae > Rhinoderma > Rhinoderma darwinii. The sequence continues at coordinate 220,286,471 of NC_134690.1, read as the reverse complement.
GATGGACATGTGTCTTTTTTCAGCCGTACTAACTATGTAACTATGTAACTATGTAACTATGTGTGAATAGCTGTTTTGACGTCCATATTATGAACATATGGTAAAAGCTCTCATTTAAACTAGGCTGTAAACCTGTGTATCCTTAATTATTATTCTGAAACCAATGAATCAATTAGTCAGTGTCTTTACTGTAATAACCTATATATTCTTGCTTCAATAATTTTTGTACTGGTTGGTAGGGGTTCCTTAGATCCTTAAATTTTAGAGATACTGCTGTTAATAAGGTCCCATATCTTACAAGGGATGGAAAGAGAACTTAGGGTTTAAATTACTTTGATTCAGATCTCATATGATATTATATAGCCTATAGGTGAGGTCAATTAACACAAGATTATTAGAAAAATACAAAATATCCTTTATTGTAAACATGTATAAGACAAAACAGGTAAAAAAATGAAACATACAGTACGATATGAAGGTGTCCTACAAAGCAGGAAGCATATGGGCATAACGTAATTAATAGGAGTAGATTTAGGCCACAAGAAAATGGTACCACGGTACACGCTATGTTGATGGTGGACAAAAAATCCCCATGCATGTACTTTAATTATACAATAGGCATAAGGTGATCGCTGAGAATAACGAAATATATGTATGAAATGTAAGTAGGTCATGCTAGTGTCAACATATATTTAATCAGACCTATGCACATATCATGATAAACAAAAGTTACTTACACATATTGTTGCTCCTGCACTGTAGAGACACCAGCCCAACGCGGGTTTTGGCAGAAATGCCTTCGTCCGGGGGTGGTGTCTCTCTAGCGGAAGATGCTATTAATATTGGTATTGTCCAATCATGTCCGAGAGAAGGATGCAGGCAGACTATGGAGGGATAGCCTCTATATGGCGACATACGCCAGGTACGAAGATGTCCGGTGATGTGCTTCCGGTTTCGCATCACCCGGAGGGGACAGAGAAAGAGCGACGGGAAAGTCACTCTAAGCTCCGTCCATCCAGATAGAGACGTGAGAACGCAGGACATCACGGACACTCCCCCCTGATTCATAAGCGCTCGGCTTATCCCTGATTGATGGAGTGGATTATTCTCTGAGACTGGACTGGACATATGAAAAAAGAAGCACATGTTTGGAGAAGAGACATAGAAGATTGATCGCAAGTGTACTAAAGTACGAGAGAAAGAGAGGTAGGATCCAGCGATGTATAGTAATGTGGGGAAACACGGTTTTCACTTTATTGAACATGAACAATAAATAGTCAACACAGGAAAAATTGCAAGGTAGTTGAGATGGCAAATGAAAGGAAGTACCATTACAAAGTTGTGTACTGTTGGACAACACTGACTTTATTTCACAGCCATTACTTAGACATTCTTCTTTGACAGGGAAATTCTATTGTTTACACAAATGAAATATTCAATGTCCAATGTTGTTCAATGTTGAAACTTAAAGAGGCTCTGTCACCAGATTTTGCAACCCCTATCTGCTATTGCAGCAGATCGGCGCTGCAATGTAGGTTACAGTAACGTTTTTATTTTTAAAAAACGAGCATTTTTGGCCAAGTTATGACCATTTTTGTATTTATGCAAATGAGGCTTGCAAAAGTCCAAGTGGGCGTGTTTAAAGTAAAAGTCCAAGTGGGCGTGTATTATGTGCGTACATCGGGGCGTTTTTACTACTTTTACTAGCTGGGCGTTCTGACGAGAAGTATCATCCACTTCTCTTCAGAACGCCCAGCTTCTGGCAGTGCATATCTGTGACGTCACTCACAGGTCCTGCATCGTATCGGCACCAGAGGCTACAGTTGATTCTGCAGCAGCATCGGCGTTTGCAGGTAAGTCAATATAGCTACTTACCTGCAAACGCTGATGCTGCTGCAGAATCAACTGTAGCCTCTGGTGCCGATGTGGCCGACACGATGCAGGACCTGTGAGTGACATCACAGATCTGCACTGCCAGAAGCTGGGCATTCTGAAGAGAAGTGGATGATACTTCTCGTCAGAACGCCCAGCTAGTAAAAGTAGTAAAAACGCCCCGATGTACGCACATAATACACGCCCACTTGGACTTTTACTTTAAACACGCCCACTTGGACTTTTGCAAGCCTCATTTGCATAAATACAAAAATGGTCATAACTTGGCCAAAAATGCTCGTTTTTTAAAAATAAAAACTTTACTGTAATCTACATTGCAGCGCCTATCTGCTGCAATAGCAGATAGGGGTTGCAAAATCTGGTGACAGAGCCTCTTTAAGCAACAAATTAACTACCTGCAACTAATATAAGATGTTGACACAGTGAGATTTTCTAGATTGGATTTACTTGGCACTGAGGTCAAAGTTTTAGGCACACCAGAAATATGTCATGGATCATGAAAGAAAGATATACTGATTGAAACATGTACAGTAGATTGAAATACATGAAGAGATGTAGAAAAACAATTTGGTATCTATTTTATTTTGTTTGTTTAATAGTCAAAATAATCATTTTACAAAAAATATGGGCTCTCGTTCGAGAGTCCTTATTTATTAAGATATAAATGTTTTTGTTTAAAATTAAGAATTTACATTGTTCAAGTGTAACAATGGTGTTACATAGGCCTCCAGATTTCTCTAACTTGGCAGCTCAAGTAAACAAATGCTAATCATGGCAGTCTTTGTATAATGGTGGTTTCTGATAAACAATTGAAGGGCTGATAATACAGGAATTCCCAGTTGTACATCAAGTGTGGATTGGGGAAGAAAAACATCACTTGCATGCAAATTAAACCACAATGAATTCTCATCTGTCTGCTGGCACTATTAAAAAAAAAAAAAAAGAAAAGCCAATGTCCCAGTGGGGACCAAGTACAGAGGAACCAGCAGTAAGAAAAAGACGTATTTATTAAACGCTTACATGGAAGACTGAAAATTAACAGTAAATTCTTAGAAAAATTAAGAACCTACTAGTTGAAAATGCTAAAGTTTACAGATCTGGTTTTGATTTTCATAGTGAGACATATTTTTACTTCTAAGAACACGAATTATAAGCTTTAATTAGAACATAGTAATATAAATACATATACAGAAACAAAACAAGTATCTTCATAGTTTTGTGCCAGTACCATGCACAATGCTTCAAAATTTCTCTATGGTTGCCAGTTTGTTTGCAGATTAGATTTTTGCATTTGTATTTCACACTGACTTCTGTCTAAAAGAGCATTTGACACATAATTCCTTGTACATATAGTCCTTGAATAGATAAACTATTGGGGAATGTATCACTGTATAACTAATCAGCTTTCAGTAGCCTTGGAGAACGCTAATAGGGCCATATAACTAGCCATTGAGCTTTGCAAGAAGATATAGGAAACAGGTAAAGACAATTTTAACAACCTGAAAACACAATACAAATTGTTATATTTTTATTGGTCATTTTTGGTTTAGATTTAGGGGAATTTTTCTTTGGGTATGTGCACACGATAGCTGCCTTTTACGTCTGAAATTACAGACTGTTTTCAGGAGAAAACAGCTCCGTCGTTTCAGACGTAATTGCTCCTCCTCGCATTATGCGAGGCATCTTTGACGTCCGTAAATTTGAGCTGTTCTTCATTGAATTCAATGAAAAACAGCTCAAATTACGTCTAAAGAAGTGTCCTGCACTTCTTTGACGAGGCAGTCATTTTACACGTCGTCGTTTGACAGCTGTCAAACGACGACGCGTAAATTACAGGTCATCGGCACAGTACGTCGGCAAACCCATTCAAATGAATGGGCAGATGTTTGCCGACGTATTGTAGCCGTATTTTCAGGCGTAAAACGAGGCATAACGCTTACGCCTGAAAATAGGTCGTGTGAACCCAGCCTTTAAGGAAACTATATGTAAATAGATTTGAATAGCGCACATTGGAATGAATAAATGTATTCAACATCAAACAGATAACAACCCTTCTAGAAATATTAAGAGTAGTACACAGATAAGCGGCAATGGTTTGTATCGTAAGGCAGAGATCTGGTCAGAAAACAATCCAAGTTCTGTAGACATATTAGCAGTGATAGTTTGTAGAGTAATAATTGTAGAAAATCCCAGCACTCACTTGCTTTGCTTTCTCTTTCTATTTTATTAAAGACTTGATTTGGCTTATATTCACCATTCTCAATCATGTAGTCACCATGGTTACAAATAATCAAATTAAATAGTTACTCTTCCGATCACATGATTTGATTTTCATATAAACAAACATGAATCCAATTCACAATTATGAAGAGTTGCAACTACTGATGAATTAACCCATTCATAAAAAACACATTGACGAAAGCTCATTGACGAAAGTTCATTGGAAAAAAAAACCTTGATGCATTCATTGATAAAAAAAAAAGGGATTGAACTTATGCAATGTTCACTATGTACTATATTTGTAGTGTTATAATCACACTACATGTGTATACAGATTATTCAGTGTTATTTAAAAGCTGATATTCTGACAGAATTATATACACCGTGTTCCAAATTATTATGCACATTGGATTTAAGTGTCATAAACATTTAATGATTAGTTTTTCAATTAAACTCATGGATGGTATTGTGTATTAAGGCTCTTTGGATCATTGTAATCAATCTCAGACACCTGTGATAATTAGTTTGCCAGGTGTGCCCAATCAAAGGAAATCTACTTAAGAAGGATGTTCCACATTATTAAGCAGGCCACAGGTTTCAAGCAATATGGGAAGAAAATAGGATCTCTCTGCTGCCGAAAAGCGTGAAATAGTGCAATACCTTGGACAAGGTATGAAAACATTGGATATTTCAAGAAAACTTAAGCATGATCATCGTACTGTGAAAAGATTTGTGGCTGATTCAGAGCACAGACGGGTTAGTTCAGATAAAGGCATAATGAGGAAGGTTTCTGCCAGACAAATGAATAGGATTAGGAAAGCAGCTGCTAAAATGCCATTGCAAAGCAGTAAACAGGTATTTGAAGCCGCTGGTGCCTCTGGAGTCCCGCGAACCTCAAGGTGTAGGATCCTCTAGAGGTTTGCAGTGTGCATAAAGCTATTATTCGGCCACCCCTAAACAATGCTCACAAGCAGAAACGGTTGCAGTGGGCTCAGAAATACATGAAGACTAATTTTCAAACCGTGTTGTTTATTGATGAGTGCCGTGCAACCCTGGATGGTCCAGATGTATGGAGTAGTGGATTGTTGGTGAATGGCCACCATGTCCCAACAAGTCTGCAACGTCAGCAAGGAGGTGGCGGAGTCATGTTTTGGGCTGGAATCATGGGGAGAGAGTTGGTAGGCCCCTTTAGGGTCCCTGATGGTGTGAAAATGACCTCTGCAAAGTACGTAGCGTTTATGACTGACCACTTACTTCCGTGGTACAAAAAGAAGAACCGTGCCTTCCATAGCAAAATTATCTTCATGCATGACAATGCACCATCTCATGCTGCAAAGAATACCTCGGTGTCATTGGCTGCTATTGGCATAAAAGGAGAGAAACTCATGGTGTGGCCCCCATGTTCCCCTGACCTCAACCCTATTGAGAACCTTTGGAGCATCCTCAAGCAAAATATCTATGAGGGTGGGAGGCAGTTCACATCAAAACAGAAGCTCTGGGAGGCTATTCTGACATCCTGCAAAGATATTCAAGCAGAAACTGTCCAAATACTCACAAATTCAATGTATGCAAGAATTGTGAAGGTGATATCAAAGAAGGGGTCCTATGTTAACATGTAACTTGGCCTGTTAAGTTTTTTTTGATTGAAAGAGCTTTTGATTTCTGTAAATATGACCTCCTGATGCTGCAAATTCAACAAATTACCATTTTAGTTCTCTTTACAACCTTTAAAATGTTTTAACCTATGTTGTGCATAATAATTTGAAACAGTGCATTTTGAGTTTTTTACTTCTAAAAAAAAAACCTGTTATCATTAGGAGATTTGTTCAATAAAATTTGCATTATACTCCAACGGTTGATGGCTTGAAGATTATACTGACTGTCATTTGCATCGACTATTTAGGAAAATCAGCGAAAAATATCATTTGCATAATAATTTGGAACGCGGTGTAATGATAAATCCCAGAAAAATGTATCTTATATAATTTATAAGATCGCTAACCCATCTATATTTTTCTCTAAAATTGGATGGAAAATATCCTATTTACCTGCTTGACCTTGTAGTTTAGAGAGAGTAAGGGAAAAAAAGAAATGTATTTATTAGATATGATTGTTATTATTTGTATTATATTATATCATAAAAGTTTTTATAAAATGCTTGTAATTTCGTACTCTCTATTTAGCCCCCGTGGCTCTAACGTTTATAAAATATGGATCCAATATGCCTCACAGCGTTGTAAGAATTTTTTAGTTTAACCCCCCGCGTTTTGGTTGTTGTACACGTTCAATAATTTGAAACCTAAATTGGGTAATCCTATGTTTTTTCTCAAAAAATGGTGCTGTATTGGAAGTAACTAATTTTCTCGTCTGATCGTGAATTTATGTTTGCTTTCGCGGTCCTTTATACACTGCATAGCTTCGCCCACGTATAAAAGGCCGCTCAGACATTTTATAAAATAAATGACATTAGTGGAATCACATGTAAAACATCCTTGGATATTATACGAACGTCCTAAATGGGGATGAAAAAAATGTGGTCCTCTTATCACGGTGGAACATTGGTTACAGTTAAGACACAAGAAAGTTCCTACTTTATGTGGCTCAGAAAAGTTTGTTTTAAAGACTGTTTGTCACTAACCAAATCAGCTTTTACTAATTTATCCCGAAGATTACCCGCTTTTTTATTAGAACAGAGTGGAGGATGGTAAAAAGCTTCATCCATAGGATATGCCTTTGTTAGAATATGCCAATGCTTTATAATTATGGCATAAATTTTAGTATTAAAGGGACGATATTTATGAACAAAAGTTATTCGTTGATCAATGGTACCTCTATTGTGTGCTGCGGTACTATAATTATAATTATAATTATAATTATAATAATAATAATAATAATAATAATCTTTATTTATATAGCGCCAACATATTACGCAGCACTTTACAATTTAGAGGGAAAATGAAACAAACAATATCAGACATTACATAGTGACAAAGTTAATTTACAATTCAAACCTGAGGAGTGAGGACCCTGCTCGCAAGAGCTTACAATCTATGAGGAAATAAGGGAGACACAAAGTGTAACAGTGTTTGTTCTGTACAATAGTCCGGCCATTTTTATACACATGGGGTGGTAACATAAAGCTGCATGAGCCGGTCACCAGCCAGTATCCGTGTATGACGGACATGAAGAGAAGGAGTGTGAGGGAATCTTATTCTGATGACTAATCTAAAAGGAGGGCCATGGAAAGGAGTCAGATTAGGGAATGTTATAGGCCTGTCTAAATAGATGTGTTTTCAGGGCACGTTTAAAACTGTGGATATTGGGAATTAATCTGATTGTCTGTGGTAGCACATTCCAGAGGACTGGTGCAGCACGGGAAAAATCTTGGAGACGGGAGTGGGAGGTTCGGTTTATGGAGGATTTTAATCTAAGGTCGTTGGCAGAACATAGAGCCCGAGTAGGGTGGTAGACAGAGATGAGGGAGGAGATGTAAGGAGGTGCAGCACTGTGGAGAGCTTTGTGGGTGAGAGTAATAAGTTTGAATTTTATTCTGAAGGGGATGGACAACCAGTGCAGTGACTGGCACAGATTAGAGGCGTTGGTGTAGCGGTTGGTCATAAATATGAGCCTGGCTGTTGCATTGAGGATAGATTGGAGAGGGGAGAGTTTGGTGAGGGGAAGACCGACTAGTAATGAGTTACAGTAGTCAAGACGAGGGTGAATCAGAGCAACAATGAGAGTTTTGGCTGTTTCCTCCGTAAGAAAAGGGCGGATTCTTTGAGGTGAAAATGACAGGAGCGTGAAAGTGATTGAATGTGAGGAGTAGAGGAAAGATCTGAGTCAAAAATAACCCTGAGACAGCGGGCGTGCTGCTTAGGAGTTATGATAGTGCCACACACAGAGATGGAGACATCAGGTTTACGGAGGTTAGTAGATGGTGGGAACACAAGGAGCTCAGTTTTAGAAAGATTCAGTTTCAGATAGAGAGAGGACATGATGTGAGAGACAGCGGACAGACAATCACTGGTGTTTTGTATTAGAGCAGGGGTGATGTCACGGGAAGTGGCATATAATTGGGTGTCATCAGCGTAGAGATGGTACTGGAAGCCAAATCTGCTGATGGTTTGTCCAATAGACAGCCGCCGGGGAGAGCGGCGGGTAGGCCGGAGCTCAATCCCGCCGCCCAAGCCTCCGGATTGGTACTATGCTTAGTATCATCCAAAACATGCAATGGATATCCGCTTTGAATGAACTTATGTCTCATATCTGTTAATCTTTCTGATAATTTATCCTTATGCGTCACTATACGTTTAATCCTCTCAAATTGTGATCTGGGAATAGATTTTTTAACTGAATGAAGATGCAAGCTTTAAAATGCAGTATACTATTCCTGTTTGTGGGCTTCCTGTATAAATCTGAGTTTAAATCTCCCTCACTATTTTTGTTCACTAAGGTGTCAAGGAAGCTAACTTGATTTTGATCAATGGTAATAGTAAATTTCAATTCGTCCTACACATCATTCAGATATTTGAAAAAGGTGGTGATGGACTCGAGTGGCCCAGACCATATGCAAAATATATCATCGACAATTCTACACTATGTTAAAGCAAACTTTTTAAACAACTCATGTATAAACATATTTTTCTTCAAAAGATACTATGAAAACATTTGCATATGGAGGGGCCACGTTTAAGCCTATTGCCATACCACGCTGTTGTACGTAAAACGCATCTTGGAACATTAAATAATTGTCCCGTAGTACAAGGCCCAAAAGATCTAGCAAAAATAATTGTTGTTCTACTGAATATATACTTGTTGATAACAAGTCACTTACTGCTTCTATACCCTTTTTAAGGTCAACCAAGACGGGGGTGACATAAAAAAAATATTGCTACGCCGTGAGGTATATTGGATCCATACTTTACAAACGTTACAGCCATGGGGGCTAAATAGAAAGTATTAAATTACAAGCACTTTATAAAAAAATTTATGATATAATATAATACAAATAATAACAAGCATATCTGATAAATACATTTATTCTTTTTCTTCCCCTCCCTAGACTATGAGGTCAAGTAGATAAATAGGATATTTTTTGTCCATATGAGAACAACTATAGATGGCATAGCGATCTTATAAATTATATAAGATACATTTTTCTGAGATTTATTATTATATCATTCTGTAAGAATATCAGCCTCTAAATAACACTGAATGTTCTGTATACACATGCAGTGTGATTATAACACTACAAATGTAATACATAGTGAACATTATATAAGTGCAATCCCTTTTTTATCAATGAATGCATCAATGGGTTTTTGTCAATGAACTTTCGCCAATGGGCTTTCGTCAATGTGTTTTTTATGAATGGGTTAATTCATCAGTAGTAGCAACTCTTCATAATTGTGAATTGGATTCATATTTGTTTATATGCAAATCAAGTCACGTGATCGGAAGTGTAACTATTTAATTTGATTCTTTGTTACCAATGTTACTACATGATTGAGAAAGGCTGAATATAAGCCGAAACGTGTCTGTAACAAAGTACAAAGAGAGAGCTAAGCAAGTGAGTGCTGGGATTTTCTAGAATTGGACTGTGGGTCTTTCCCTTGCACAGCACCACACCACAAAGGAGTGCCGACCATTATTTGGATTATAAATTTGTAGAGTAAGGCAGAAATATAGCCAGGAAACATTCTAATTTCGGTACACAAATAAGCACTATTAGTTTGTAGAGTAAGGCAGCAATGAACTAGACTAGAGGCAGTAAGGTGAATAGTCCAGCAAGGAAGAAGTGTAAGGCAAGACATCTTAAGAGGCAAGAATCAAGAGAACCTTAATGAAAATATTCACCTTTGGAGCTATTCAGTAGCACTACAGCACTACTATTTCAACGAGAAGAGCTTTTACCTGGAACATGTGAGTTTTGGGTTTCAAATCCTGAACGATTAACTGTACATAAGTCACAACAGTCCCGTTTATTTTCTTTAAAAAAAATATAATACTGAAAGTGCAATAAAAAAATTGTACAAATAAAAATTACTGAATAACGCGTTATCTAGAAATTTTATAGGCAGATGACAAATAAATTACAACTTTAGTGTTGCATGATATATGAATTTTAATTGTGTATGCTTCATTTTTGTCTTTAAAGGTTACTATTTTCTTTTGTCCATTTCAAACCCATCCACAAGGAGCACAGGTGCCCCAGTAATAGAAACTGATCAATGAGTTCATTGTACTCGGTATACAAACACCTCCATCTTTAGTGATCGTACCCTATTATCATGTTTGCTATTGTTCTTTCTCATAGGAGCAACCATATTGGACATATTTCATGAGTTAATTAAAACATAGCAGGGTGCACTTTTAATATTTCCCCACATTTTTTTATTGTGATGTACTATATACCAGTACTTGTTGATTATCCCCTTATAAATGCACCTGCTTGAGTATTGTATTTTGTAATAATTGGAATAGCTATATTTATACTTTCCTTTAAATTTATAAGCTGACCTCTAGGGATTTGACTGAACTCTGTCTTTGATTTTATCAGTGGTGATGTTTAATATCCTTTCTGCTCAAACTGTTAGCTTCTTCATCAAAGTTTTGTGTTGTGGTATATATAGAGTGCATTCGGAAAGTCTTCAGATCCTTTAACTTTTTCACATTTTGTGCTAAAATAAACATCAAGTTATTCCCAATAATTCTCCATAATGACAAAGTGAAAACAGAATTTTAGAAGTGTTTGCAAATTTATTAAAAATTAAAAACTACATTTTTACATGGACATAAGTATTCAGACCTCTTGCTATGACACTTGAAATTTCTCTAGATCATCTTTGAAATGTTTCTACACCTTGATTAGAGTCCATTAAGCTTACCCTAAACACTCCCCTTTCCAGGCCTGCACCTGGTCCCTTTTGGCGGTACCCCATTGGCGGTACCCCATTTTTCAAGATAAAAAATATTTTCCATAAATAAAATAATTATGGTCTAGAATTATCTCTTTGCCTTTTAATATAAACTATCATTGTTCCACAAGTACTTATGAATATATATATATATATATATATATATATATATATATATATATATATATATATATATATATATATATATATATATACACACAGTCCAGCAATAGATGAACACAGCACTCCAAAATAGCAGAAAATCAGGCCATGTGCTCATCACCAGGGGATGAATCAATTCCCCATTTTAGAGATAGAGAGAGACATAGAACACAGTGACGGCACCAGGACTTCAAGGTAGATGAAAGCAAAGTGGATTTATTCACCTCAAAACAGCAGCAACATTTCGGTTCAACAGGAACCTTTCTCAAGCCATGACAAACTAACAAAAGTGCCAAGTATATATAGGAGAGACGTACATAAATTGGCAATAAAACAATCATTGTACAATTCTCATTAAATACATCCAAATATGATCATCACAGTGTATTGCAAACATTGTTTATAAAGTGCATGAGTTAACATTCAAAACGACATCCATAGAAAATACTATACATAAGAGGATGATGGGCATACATCATAAATAGTGAGCAATAGGGGCAAAATAGATTGATTAGGAAGACAGCAGAGGCCGTTAATTAATTAATTTAAAATCAATAAACTTACATTTCATAAACCCTCTGTACAGCCAGCGTGTAGTATTCGCGAGCATCATCTGCGCATGCGCAAAATGGCGGCGAAACCGGATATTCAATCCGGTGGAACGCACCGTGCAACGCAATCGACAGTGCGCAGGCGCAGAGACGGAACTTGCGTTCCACTCCCATTGCGCAGGCGCACATATCGATGTGGATGAAAGAACGTAAAATATTTTAAATGTGCAACATGTGTAAACTCTGGAGAGTCAATTAGATGCTGCACAGCATCATCCATTAGGTCAAATAGATTCTGCAGCGCAGCACTATAGATAAAAAAATCGAAGCACTTGAACATTTGAAAAATTATGAGTGGAAATGATCATGGTCTGAATATCAAAAATTTAGCAAGCTAATTAACGTCCCATTGTAGCATAATGTGACTGTAGTCACCAATAAGGTCGTAGAAGCAATCATACTATATGAAGATGATATCATCCCAGCCATATATGTCCAATGAATCAGACATCCCATATTGGGAAAAATAATATTTATATAAAATTCCACATACATCTAGAAGTATATTTATTGTTAGAAAAATAACACAAATGCACAATATGATAAGAACCATACTCCAGATTAACACAATTATGTATAAATTTGCACACATTGGATATACTACATTGCTGTAATCTGTACTGGATATTAACATAACAATATGAAAATATGTAATCCCATTTGAGACTCAATAATCCCAATGTATAGGCCTCTGCTGCTTTCCGAAATCCCTCATAATGCTTGATAGTACCATGTGTATCTATAAAAAAAAATAAAAAAAAAATTTGAAAACAAATGTGATTTTTTTTTTTACCATATAGCATTTATATAAACAAACAATTAAATATGATTAAAAAAATGTATACATAAAAGAGAAGTCAAAATTAGACTTCAAACTAAGCATACAAGACACAAACTATACCAATCGGGAACGTAGACCCATCCTATCCCCCAGAATTCAAGGCAAGTTACCCCCCACTCTATCAGATATGCAGGCCATAGGGATATTCTATCTTTAACCCCTTAGGAGACATAGTTTCCAACTTATAGATCCACTCTAGCTCTTTTCTTTTGAGAGCTAACCTCTATCACCACCGCGTCTCATTTGAGGTACCGAGTCAATGATTCTGAATCTCAACTGTGACAAACTATGATTTTTTTCAAAAAAGTGTCTTGAAACCGGTAAATCCTGTCTCTTTGTTTTGATATTAGATTTATGATTTCTCATCCTGAGACGTATTTCTGTTGTGGTCTCACCCACATAGTATAGACCACAGGGGCAGCTCAGTAAATAAATGACAAACGATGAATTGCATGTAAAAAAGCCCTTGATATTAATTACTCTACCAGTTTGTGGATGAACCACCCTTAATCATGTTATCGCAGATATTACATCCCAAGCATGGATAACAACCCAACTCCGGTTTTGCCGCCATTTTGCGCATGCGCAGACGATGCGCGCGAATACTACACGCTGGCTGTACAGAGGGTTTATGAAATGTACAGTGAAGGAAATAAGTATTTGATCCCTTGCTGATTTTGTAAGTTTGCCCACTGCCAAAGACATGAACAGTCTAGAATTTTTAGGCTAGGTTAATTTTACCAGTGAGAGATAGATTATATAAAAAAATAAAATAAAAATCACATTGTCAAAATTATATATATTTATTTGCATTGTGCACAGAGAAATAAGTATTTGATCCCTTTGGCAAACAAGACTTAATACTTGGTAGCAAAACCCTTGTTGGCACGCACAGCAGTCAGACATTTTTAGTAGTTGATGATGAGGTTTGCACACATGTTAGATGGAATTTTGGCCCACTCCTCTTTGCAGATCATCTCTAAATCATTAAGATTTCGAGGCTATCGCTTGGCAACTCGGATCTTCAGTTCCCTCCATAAATTTTCGATGGGATTAAGGTCTGGAGACTGGCTAGGCCACTCCATGACCTTAATGTGCTTCTTTTTGAGCCACTCCTTTGTTGCCTTGGCTGTATGTTTCGGGTAATTGTCGTGCTGGAAGACCCAGCCATGAGCCATTTTTAATGTCCTGGTGGAGGGAAGGAGGTTGTCACTCAGGATTTGACGGTACATGGCTCCATCCATTCTCCCATTGATGCGGTGAAGTAGTCCTGTGCCCTTAGCAGAGAAACACCCCCAAAACATAATGTTTCCACCTCCATGCTTGACAGTGGGGACGGTGTTCTTTGGGTCATAGGCAGCATTTCTCTTCCTCCAAAAACGGCGAGTTGAGTTAATGCCAAAAAGCTCAATTTTAGTCTCATCTGACCACAGCACCTTCTCCCAATCACTCTCAGAATCATCCAGATGTTCATTTGCAAACTTCAGATGGGCCTGTACATGTGCCTTCTTGAGCAGGGGGACCTTGCGGGCACTGCAGGATTTTAATCCATTACGGCGTAATGTGTTACCAATGGTTTTCTTGGTGACTGTGGTCCCAGCTGCCTTGAGATCATTAACAAGTTCCCCCGTGTAGTTTTCGGCTGAGCTCTCACCTTCCTCAGGATCAAGGATACCCCATGAGGTGAGATTTTGCATGGAGCCCCAGATCGATGTCGATTGACAGTCATTTTTTATGTCTTCCATTTTCTTACTATTACACCAACAGTTGTCTCCTTCTCACCCAGCGTCTTACTTATAGTTTTGTAGCCCATTCCAGCCTTGTGCAGGTCTATGATCTTGTCCCTGACATCCTTAGAAAGCTCTTTGGTCTTGCCCATGTTGTAGAGGTTAGAGTCAGACTGATTAATTGGGTCTGTGGACAGGAGTCTTTTATACAGGTGACCATTTAAGACAGCTGTCTTTAATGCAGGCACCAAGTTTATTTGGAGCGTGTCTGGAGGAGGCTGAACTCTTTATGGTTGGTAGGGAATCAAATACCTATTTCTCTGTGCACAATGCAAATAAATATATATAATTTTGACAATGTGATTTTCCTTTTTTTTTAAATATAATCTATCTCTCACTGGTAAAATTAACCTAGCCTAAAAATTCTAGACTGTTCATGACTTTGACAGTGGGCAAACTTACAAAATCAGCAAGGGATCAAATACTTATTTCCTCCACTGTAAGTGTAAAGGATCTGCCAGGCACATCTTCTGTGTCAACGCCCATAGGTAATCAGTCTGCACCTGCTTCTATGTCTGTGAGACTGACTCCATCTTCCACCACTCAGGATGGCAGGCTTAGGAGTGGGAGAGCCTATCACAGCCTGGCCAGACGGAGCTAGCTCCCGTCCTCTGTCTATTTATACCTGCCTTTCCTGTTTCTCCTTGCTTGTGATTCTTCTCTGTTTGTTTACTGGCCCTGCTGCAGCTTCTTGTACTACTGATCCTCTGCTTGTGATTGACCTTGGCTTTTCTGACCACTCTTCTGCTCTGCGTTTTTGTACCTCGCTCATCTCCTGGTTTGACTCGGCTCGTTCACCTCGCTTGTTGCTCACGGTGTTCCCGTGGGCAACTTCCCATTTCCCTGGCTTCTTTGTACCCTTGTCTGTTTGTCTGTCGTGCACCTATTGAGTGTAGGGACTGTCATCCAGTTGTTCCTCGTCGCCTAGGGCGGGTCGTTGCAAGTAGGCAGGGACTGAGTGGCGGGTAGATTAGGGCTCACTTGTCTGTTTCCCTACCCCGACATTACAGTAAGTTTATTGATTTTAAATTAATTAATTAACGGCCTCTGCTTTCCTCCTAATCAATCTATTTTGCCCCTATTGCTCACTATTTATGATGTATGCCCATCATCCTCTTATGTATAGTATTTTCTATGGATGTCGTTTTGAATGTTAACTCATGCACTTTATAAACAATGTTTGCAATACACTGTGATGATCATATTTGGATGTATTTAATGAGAATTGTACAATTATTGTTTTATTGCCAATTTATGTATGTCTCTCCTATATATACTTGGCACTTTTGTTAGTTTGTCATGGCTTGAGAAAGGTTCCTGTTGAACCGAAACGTTGCTGCTTTTTTGAGGTGAATAAATCCACTTTGCTTTCATCTACCTTGAAGTCCTGGTGCCGTCACTGTGTTCTATGTCTCTCTCTCTTTCTCTCTCTTTATATATATATATATATATATATATATATATATATATATATATATATATATATATATATACATATATATAGATAAATAAATAAAAAATCAACCGCCTTTAATCCCTTATATTTTTCAATGATTGAAACGTGACACCTAGGGTCCCCAAGATGTCCCCCTCCTTCAATACTATGCCATTTAAGATGCTTAGTATATGAGCATTATCCTTTATTTGAAATGATAATCTCTGTGACACTGTCTCGCCTTCATTACAGTAAGTAACTACTAAATGGCATTCTTTTTTTATTTTTAAAATCTTTTTATTGAATTTTATCAACAATAGAGAAATAGAAATACAACTTGTCATATTTCAGTTACATATTCAACTTAAAGACATACATACATTGTAGTAAAGGCGTAGTAAGGTATGCAACATGGGATAGTTATGATACATTTGATACAATGCAACAATGAAGTCATCACATGAAATAGCTTGTTTCAAAAGGATGCATGAGGATGACATAGCTGATAATTGTTATAAATAGGCAGTAAACAAAACCTGGAAAAACAGGGGTACAAAGAGGGGGGTAGAGGGTAAGGGAAAGGGGGAAAATTAAGGAACAAATCCACCTAAGAGTTTAAAGAGCAAATATGCAAATAAGTAAATACAGTCGACTGCTCAATATTCTTAACATAAGCTAGAAGTTTCTTGATCAATTGGATAATTCCAATGATGCCCAAAAAAATGTAATTTGGCAGGATCCTTCCTGAATGGGGGAAGGGCGACCCAGGAACCAGAGCCCCTGTATGTCAGTTACTTAGAGACCTGTATTTATGAGGTTTATGAGTTATCCAGTCTTTCCACATCTGGGTACAGGTATGGTGCGTTCACAGATCCCAATGAGATAGTTCTTCTAATCTAGCTATTTGTTCAACTTTAGATATCCTATGTAGAATTGATGGCATTTCTGTTGATTTCCAATTTCCAAGAGTATTAGTAAATGTGCAGCAGCTATCAACATCCGCAGAAGCTTTTGGGAGTGTCTGGGGAATCCTATAGGGAATAAGGCTAGAAGAGTAATTTGGGGTGATGCTTGAAGGGTAGTGCCATAAATAGTATTAATATGATGAAAGATCTGTTGCCAGAATTTAAAGATTTCGAAGCATTCCCACCAAATATGTAAGAAGGTACCTCTGTAATTATTGCATCTCCAACAAATATCTGATGTAGAAGTGTACATCTTTTTTAGTCTAAGAGGAGTGAGATACCAGTTAGAGAGAAATTTGTAAGCGTTTTCCTCAAAATTTATGCAGCGAGCGGTTGCTTTGGGGGCCTTTAGATCATGGTAATGTCTGTGTTAGTGAAAGTAAGGTTTAGTTCTCTTTCCTGGTCTCTTATAAAATATGGTTCAGTTAGGATTTCAGAAGATATCAGTTGTTTGCTTATAACAGATAAAAGTTTCTTAGGAGCTTGAGTCATGTCCCAGAATTTTTTATATCATGATGGCTCCCTATACTGTCCTGTTGGGGGAAGGAATTTCTGAATATGTTTGCATATAAGGCGATCAGTCAGATTCCAACACATCACTAGGTACTACATCTAACAGACATGGTTAAAGTCTGATATCCTGGGTCCGGTGCGAGGACACAATCCCTTATTTGTGACAGAGGTGAAGGGTAGGGTGAGCATAGTGTTCTTATAAGAGGATCTCTCCAAACATCAATTGTAGCTTTTAGAAGTGTACTCAGACCTGTCGTATCTGTACTGGCTTTAGGATCTTCAAAAATCAATTGGCTAAGAGGTCTTTGTGCTAAACCTTCTTTGATGTAAACCCAGTGTTTGTGCGGTGGTCGTCTAACCCAGTCAATAATTCTGCTTAAGTACACTGTTTTATCATAATTGGTTAGTTGGGGGAAAACGATTCCCCCATTATCTGTGGGCAACTGTAGAATTTTATATGATATTCTTGGTTTGGTGTGTCCCCAGATATAATCTGAGCAGATCTTGCGATGAAGATGGAAAAATATATTTCGAAGAGGCATAGGTAATGTTTGTAGTAAGTAGGTTAGTTTAGGGGAAATTATGGAGTTTATCATGTTTTTCCTTCCAAACCATGAAAGGAAAGCTGGAGATCAGGATTTCAATATCAAGAGTATTGATGTTAGTACTGTAGATCTTTGTAATTAAGTGCATATAATCATTTCGGGTCAGGAGTGATATTGCTCCCTAAGAATTGAACAGACTTTTTAGGCCAAGCGAAAGGGAACTTCTGTTTAAAGAGTACCTTTCACCTCCCGAAACATGTGCAGCTGAGTGCAGCATGTTATAGGAAAGGCTTCAGAAAACCCTGTCTCACGTATTTTTCTAACTCCCTCCATTATTTACATATCGGTGCCGTTATATTTGGCGCCCGATATGTAAATAAGCCCCTGAAGTGTCAATGGGGCGTTTCTAACTAACTAAAAGGCAAGGGGGCGTGATGTCTCCGCTCTGACACTGTCCAATCAGCTGCGTACAGTGTCAGGGCGGCTAGCACTGTGTTCTCTCCCACGAGAACACACACTGACTTGGTGGTTGTGCTGCAGATAGCGTGGGCGCGCACACGTGCACGCGTGCGCACACAGCCATTCGCGCGCACATCAACGGATGTAAGTAGATCTCCTCCTCGTCTCCTTCTCGTCTCTGCTTCTTCTCCTCGTCTCTGCTTCTCCTCCTCGTCTCTTCTCGTTCTGTGGCGGCGGGAGTGGTGATGTCGATGTGCGAGCGAACGGCCGTGCGTGCCCACGCTATCTGCAGCACAACTACTCGCGGGAGGGAACAAAGCGCAAGCCGCCCTGACACTGTCCACAGCTGATTGGACAGTGTCAGAGCGTAGACATAACGCCCCCTTGCCTTTTAGTTAGTTAGAAACGCCCCATTGACTGTTCAGGGGCTTATTTACATATCGGGTGCGAAATACAACGGCACCGATATGTAAATAACGGAGGGAGTTAGAAAAATAATTTTATGTGAGACTGGGTTTGTGAAGCCTTTCCTATAACATGCTGAGTTCATCTGCACATGTTTGGGGAGGTGAAAGGTTCTCTTTAGGGTTGTTAATTGGGCTGGAGACATGGAGATATTTAGCGCTTGTGATATTGAGACATTAATTTTAAAGTTAGACACTGGTTCGAAGCCATCTAACACCTTTTGAATCATGGGGAAAGAATTAGTAGGATTAGAGACAATGAGCAGAAAGTCATCAGCAAGCAGCTAATTTGTATCCCGTTTTCCACAAGTCAGACAAAGTATAGAAGTATTTTGTCGTAATGTTAGAAGTGTTTCCATCACCAAATTGAATGACAAGGTGGATAGTGGACATCCTTGCCGTGTAACATTGTTGATCTCTACTGCCTTTATGAGAGTGTCATTAACTTTAATGTAAGCACTAGGGGTGGCGTACATATTAAAAATCCCGGTAACAACTTTGGGAGGGAATCCGAATTTCCCAAGTGTGCATCTCATAAAGGGCCACTATACTCTCTAACTTATTTTCGTCATCAGTACTAAGCAAGATAAATGGTGTTTTGAACTTTTTGGTAATAGATATAGAGTTTAGCACTTTATAGGTTGTGTCCTTCCTTTCCTTACCTGGCACAAAACCAGTTTGATCTGGGTGTATGACGTAAGCTAATGTAGGTCGGATTCTAGCTGACAATATCTTGGCATATATTTTTAGGTCAACATTAAGTAAGGCTATATGGTGGTAGTTGGAGCAGCCAGACTGGTATTTACCTGTTTTATGAATCAGCATGATATATGCAACTAACATATGTGGCAGGAAAGGTGAGCCTTCGAGAGCTGAGTTAAACAACTTCAGGAGGAATGGCGGAAAACCATCACCAAAATATGAGTAATATTTAAGGGGTAGACCGTCCGGTCCTGGGGCTTTCCCACCGGCGCCAGACTTTGTAGCAATGCTGAGCGCCTCCATTGTAATGGGACTATCCATATGCATAGCATGAGTCTCAGAGGTGGGAGATTGATATCTGCCAAGAAAACATCAGATGCCGCTGCCTTCCATTTCGAAAGGTCTTCTGGATCTAGTGAGTTGATGTTGTATAGTCTGGTACAATACTCGTGGAAAGTTTCTGCAATTTGTTCAGTATCCGAGACTCCCGCACCACTTTTTTGTCTTAACCAATCCTGGTCTTAAGCTGCCATTGCTTAATCTTATCTAACATAAACTTTGTTGGTTTTTGTGTAGACGAAATATAAAGTTTAGCCGAGTATGCATCAAGTAAGTTTTTGAGTTCATTTATTAAGTTGATAAGTTGAGCTAAATGGGAGTTACTGAGATATTTTTTTATGTATTATCTCTAGACGTCTGATTTTGTTAGTTAAGTCTGAAGATGCTTTTGCCATCATCTTGTTGTGGTGTGCGGCTATAACTATGACTTTCCCTCTAATCACTGCTTTATGCGATTCCCATAAAATGTGAGGGGCGATATCAGGCGTATCAATCATAGAAAATAACTCTTGTAATTTCCAACCTATCGGGTCTTTGACCTCAGGGAGATCTAATACCGTTTCATTCGGATGCCAAATGTAGTTTTTAGGTGTACGATCAGGAGAGTCAAAAGTAAGGAAAACTGGGGAGTGGTCAGAGTGAACCATAGAGTTTATTGTAGGATCTACACAATGTTTTTGGTGTTGTGAAGAAAAAAATATGTAGTCTAACCTGTGGTAGGAATGATGTGGTGCCAAAAAATGTGTGTAATCTTTGGTACCAGGGTTAAGGAAGCGTCACGTATCAGATAGCGAGGCTTAGTGAAATAACTTCTTAAAGGTGTATTTCCTCGAGGGACATTTATGACATATCCACAGAATATGTCATAAATGTTAGATAGATGCGGATCCCACCATTGGGACCCACACCTATCTCTAGAACGGGGCCCCTAAACCCCGTTCTACCTCTTTGTGTGTCGGCTGATTTCCGACTATGAAGGTGAAAACAGTGTAGCTCGCTGAGCTAAGCTTTTTTCGTAAGCCCCAAATGACTGAATGGTTGTTAAGGAAACAGCGTAGCTCGCATGCTACGCTGCTTCTGTAACTGCTATTCACTACTATGGGAGATACGGAAACAGCGTAGCTCAGCGGGCTACTCTGCTTTCGTAATTCCCGACCATAAAGTCAGGAAGTGGCCGGGAGTCAGTGATAACAGACAAAGTTAGAATGGGGTTTAAGGGGCCCCGCTCTAGAGATAGGTGCGTGTCCCAGAGGTGGGTCCCACATCTATCTGACATTTATGACATATCCTGTGGATATGTCATACATGTCCCTCGTGGGAAAACCCCTTTAGTGGTAGCTAGAGCTTTGTAGGATAATTTTGAAGTGCTTGTGGAAGAATCCAAAGTAGGGTCAAGAGAAACATTAAAATCACCCGTCACAATAGAAATACTCTTAGAAAATTCTTCAAACTTATAAAAGGGCTGGCTTTTCCAGGGAAGTTAGGATGTGTTTGGTGCATAAAAATTACCAATCGTGTTTGATCATCTATCTTCCCTTTTGCAAACACATATCTCCCTTCTGGGTCGGACATGTCATCAAGCAGTAAAAAAATGAAGATTTCTATGGAAATCTATGCTCACCCCCAAACTAGCAGCAGAGGAGATGAGCTATGAAACTATTTTGGGAAAATAGAGTTTGAAATTGTTGGGATATGTTGATGTTTGAAATGGGTCTCCTGCAAACAACAAATCTGTGAATTATAAGTTATACAATTCAACCTAGGAATTATTTCTTTGGACAACATATGAAAGCTTGTTAATCTACAACATTACACCATAAGGCTGGTCAAGTACGACTCGTATCTACCAGGCAATCTTTTAGCCAGCAAGTTTATAGTGTAGAAGCCGGCGCACTAGTTTACAGTCACCTGTATCAAGACTGTTAAGCCGGTCTGGTACAACCTGAGACTGTCAAGCAGGGTCCTAACTATCTCCTAGATGATTTGGTGCAGCCTGGATGTAAGCCTATAGTCACCGGTAGTAAGGACAGCACTGCTCACATAGACATCTAAGGAGCCCTGTATGAACAAAGGAATGAACAAATGCATAGTAGAAAAACAGTGTGAAAATTATAGATTAGACCATCGAGGTCATAGAGAGTATGGAATCAGGGAGTCTCTGGAGCGAAGGCAGAAGAAGAGTATGTATGTTCCGTAGGAACTCATACCTCACATCATTAGGCTCCTGTCATCAGTCTTTTGGGCGTGAGCCTGCCTGTTTTCTTCTTGCTCTTGGCTGGTTTGCCAGAACTGGCGAGCTCCCGTGGTGTCGGGGGGAGTCATTTCTGGCAACGATGGAGCATCCGAGACAGCCAACCAATTGGCAATCTACAACTCTGGGATGTCCAATGAGTTGTAAAGTTCCGTGAGATCATGATGGGATCTTACCACAAACTTACGACTAGCTGCAGAGATCAGAAGTCCAAGCAGAAAGAGCCAGCGAAAGGCAATTCAGTCAGAGGTTTAAAGAGGCTCTGTCACCACATTATAAGTGCCCTATCTTGTACATAATGTGATCGGCGCTGTAATGTAGATAACAGCAGTGTTTTTTATTTAGAAAAACTATCATTTTTGATGGAGTTATGACCTATTTTAGCTTTATGCTAATGAGTTTCTTAATGCCCAACTGGGTGTGTTTTACTTTTTACCAACTGGGCATTGTGGAGAGAAGTGTATGACGCTGACCAATCAGTGTCATACACTTCTCTCCATTCATTTACACAGCACATAGTGATATAGCTATATCGCTATGTGCAGCCACATAAACACACATTAATGTTAATCAAGTGTCCTCACAATGAATAGCCATCACCTCCAGCCAGGACAGGTTGTGTATTCAGAATCCTGACACTTCTCTGCACTTCTCTGTGATTTACTGCACAGCAGGTGTAGTCTCGCGAGATTACGCTGTAAACTGTCATTTACAGCGAGATCTCGCTGTGCTGTGCTGTAGTCTCACACAGACGCTACAGAAGTGGTCAGGATTCTGAATACACATCCCGTTCTGGCTGGAGGTAATGTCTATTCATTGTCAGGACACTTGAGTAGCGATAGTTTGTGTGTATGTGGCTGCATATAGTGATCTAGTAAGAACACAATGCTGCTGTGTAAATGAATGGAGAGAAGTGTATGACGCTGATTGGTCACTGATTGGTCAGCGTCATACACTTCTCTCCACAACGCCCACTTGGTCAAAAAGTAAAACACGCCCAGTTGGTCATTAAGAAACGAATTAGCATAAAGCTAAAATAGGTCATAACTCGGTCAAAAAATGATAGTTTTTCTAAATAAAAAACACTGCTGTTATCTACATTACAGCGCCGATCATATTATGTACAAGATAGGGCACTTATAATGTGGTGACAGAGCCTCTTTAAGTATTTTCAATTTCTGAAGAGTAGATGGGGCTAGATCTTGGAAAAAGGAAATAGAAGCTCTCTCGTAGGTAATAGCCTCTGCCTCTCTCACTTTCTTAATAACTAATTCCCTTTGTTAGAAGTTCAGAAATCTGCAAATAATATCTCTGTGGGGGTAAGTAGCTTTTGGAGCGGGGTGCAGGACTCTACGATCTCTCTCAATAATCAGAGGGTCTGTGTATAATGAAACCAGTAAATCGAGGCATAGTTCGTTGATGGCTTTGGACGTGGCATCTGAAGCTACAGAATCTGATACCCCACATATGCAGATAGTGTTTCTGTTAGGAAACACCTTTTTCCTTAAGATTTCCATGACCACGGTTCTGGCTTCTGGGCATGTCTGTTTTACCTTGAGCCTATCTCTTTTTTCTGTCCTTCACTTATCTTCTGGTATTCTGATCAAGCTCCTGACATTTCCTGCAGTTATGACTTCTGGACCTCTTGAATACTTATATCGGCTTGTCTCTCATTTACTCTCTGCTTACCAATTCTGATTATCTGCTTCCGGCTGGCTTTGACCTTTGCTTCGCCTTGCCTGATTACCCCGTGCTCTAGTTTTGGACTTTCAGTTAACCCTCTGGGTGTCTGGTTTCCAGCTTAGGTTGCCTGCATTGCACCTCTAATACAACACAGTACTCTGCTAAGACAGCCTGGGTTCTAAGCAGCAAAGACCATCCCATCTTGCGGTCGGCTCTGGCGAACACCATAGAGTAGCCTTAGACTCTGTAGATCAGAGTGGTTACGGATTTGAGGTTGGGGTTTTAAGTGCACACTCTTTCCTGGTAGACTCCAGCAGCCTTTGGAACTTGCATTTCCATAATAGTTTAGTTTGCCACGATTATCTTGGTCTTCAATATAATCGTATAAACGAGTAATATGTTGGTGACAGTGAGAGAAATTTTCTGAAGCTGCTTTAGTATATGAGACAGATGTCAGATTGCGTCGATTCTAGGGCATCCACCTTGCTGACTATTTAATGAACATCCCTCTTGATATCTGCAAGCTCATCAAGAATTCGGTGTAGTGCTTTTTACAACGCTTGTGAAATAAAGGATCTTAAGATGGGGAGATCATTGCTGATTTCTTGATTTCTAACTCCTCATTTTCATCATGTGTCTGTTTGCATGGCATCTGGGAGGTGTGTGGCTCCTTTTTGTGAAGGCTGTGGCATGACTAATTCAATTTGTGATTGTTTAGTCAAGTATTTATTCAAGTCACCTTGTGAAAGAGGGATGTTTTGTGATCTGCTGTTTCCAGAGCCCGTGCCTTGTTGTTTTCCTATTTTGACCATATTTAAGGTTGTGGCAGATCCTGCTTCTTGATGGCACTTTCCGCAGCTGAGAATACTTTTAATAGTTCCTAAGAAGTGGTCACTCACACTTAGCATAGAACTCTCTGAATTGCGAGACAGCAGTACTTATCATACACAGAACAAGCGTGAATGAGATTGCTGATGAGGTGTTGTCAGATTCACAGTGGGTAACCAGCCTGACGCAATGTAGAAGCAGAATAGTTGAGGTGTAGGCTGCAAGTTTCAGCTCCCAGGCATCCACATGATGGCGGCAGCATCTCTATATTTATTCCTTAAAGGGTTCCTGCTCGGTCTCCAGTGTACTGTATCAGCTGGGTAGTAGTGTCCAGCACTCTGCACCCTCTGACAGCGTGTTGTGTGACTTCAAGTCTGGCAGAAGCATGGTCCATGCACTTCCGGTCAAAAATCGAGGCCGGGGATCCGGCACCTCCACTAGGCCCAAATCGCTGGTGTGCTCAAAATCAGTCGAAACAGGTATCAAAATGCTCCAATGAGTTGTGAAAACTCAGTGGAGAGTATTGCAGGGTCCCCCAAGCCCCCAGAAGGGCAGATGGGGAGAGATTATAGATGTCTCAGCAGAGCTCTGCAGAGACACGTCCGCTCACCACAAAATTCAGGCCAAGCCCCCAAGAGTTCCAAATCTAGTAATCACTAATTGGCATTCCACTAAACAAACTGGTTCTGCTTCAATCCATCATTAAGGCAGCAGCCAGATAAGCCTACTGACATCCCCAGTTTTTAGCATGCCTTGATAACTACTTTTTAGACTGATTCACCCAAATTAAATCTGCAGTGCAATTCTATTTTCATTTAAAGTCCCCTCAGGCTCCTCTCCGATCACTCTCTGGGAAGAGGTGAATTAATTTTCATTGCTTCTCATCGCAAGAAACTAGCACCAAAGAATATTCAACAATTAACTACTAAATTAGACATCCTGGGGAGGGCTTGGAGAGGAGACTTTTCAGATGCAAACATTTAGCAAATTATAATGGTTTGGATTGAACGTGACCTTTCATTAACAAGGCAGACTGAAAAACACCTTCGAAGGTCAAAACAAAATTCTACACTATGGATAAAAAAAACTGGCTCATTACTAGTGCTACCAGCAAAGTTAAAATCAATCCCCTAGACCCCCACCAGTTAAACGCCGATGACTGGACGGCATTATTAATGCCAACTCTTAATGCATAGTGAACCTCTTCCGAACACATTTGGCATCTTCCTACACTTACTCAAAAAGTGTTCCTTCCAACTTAACTAACTCCCTGCTACGGTGCCTCTCTCTTTATCAGAGCTCAGCAGATCAAAATTTTTGCTTATGCAATGAGAAATTTCCCCACTAGACGTCACCCAAGCCATTAAGACTTTCAAAACATCAAAAACTCTGGGCCCAGATGGACTCTTGACCTTATACAATATAAAAATGTCCAGACATACCATATCAGTTTTATTTAATAAGTCACAAACAGTTATAACATATACATATTAAATAAAACAAAGTTATGCTCTCTATTCATTTTAGAAAATGGAAAAAAAAATGTCAAAAGCAATGGTGGAATAGCTTTTTTTGTTTTAAAAAATCATATAAATTAAACGCCACCATATATTTCTTCGAAAATTCTGCCTAAAAAATGTACAACTCATCCAGAAAATAAACAAGACCTCAAATAGCTATGTAGCCTTAAAAAAAAAACAAAAACTATGGCTTACAGAATGCAACGAGACAAAAAATTCTATTAGTCTATGAGGCCAAAATTTACTCTTAATTGGTTCATGAGAAGTTAACCAAAGATAAACAGGTCTGTTTTAACTTATATATAGTTACAAGGAGTGTGCCTTGAAAAGGAACCAAGGATAAAGCAATTGCTTGGATTGAGGATGAATAAACTTATAAGCAGAATACATTTTCAGAAGATTCATGCATTGTTATATATTTTCATTGGTGTAATTAGAAGGTACAAAATTGCAACAAATGCTATCAAACCATAATGAAGATTGTAAGTCAAGTAGCAATAGTTTAACAGCTTTTATATAATGTATTTTTTTTTCTAGAAGTATCTTTTGGGTGATCTGATGTTAGAAAACATATTTGTTACATACAACCAAAACAATATTCAGTACCCATGGTGGATAATAATAAATGTAAGCACTGAAAATACGTTGGAATGGGTGACTTTAAAGTTTGCTGGTTGTACTTTTGAAAGAATTGTTTTTTTATCTATGACTTGGAAAACAAAGAGTTTTTGTATGAATACTTATTGTTAAAAATGTCTTACCTGCAGTAGCTCAAATTCTAAATGTGTGTAATCCATCTAATGTAACCTGTGAAGCTTGTAATTAAAAATGTAAGAGGGTCTGTCACCAAAACCTTTATCTATAAGTTTTTGTAAAAACATTAATCTAGCAAATACTAAACACATACCCCCGCCCTTTCCAGAGGGGGAGCATAATGAAGCTCAAACACTATGCAAAGCAGAATATTGTCAAAGAGAAATCAGTGTTCAGGCTCTACATCTTCTAGACACGGGGATATGCTGCTTTGCATACAACATGTTTCCTTTCTGTCCTCTTGACCGAGATTTTGGGGGGGGGGGGGGGGTAGAGTCTAACAAATGCTCTTATTTAAAAAAAAAAGTCTGTTTTGGTGACAGATCCTCCTTAACATTAAACTGATTTTGTTTTCCATAGGATGCCAAGGTTCTACCAGTTGGTGTGATGTAAGTGTAGTAACACCAGATGGTGTTTACATTTTCTCTATATCATTAACATACAAAACATGAGTAGCACTGTTCTGACAGCCTATAAACATTCAAGCACAACATTTTTTTCACTGTCAAATGTCTGATAAAGTAGATGCTATGCGTGAGTTTAATTATCCAAAAATGTCTTTGTTAAAGAAGATGTTAATTATCATTACTTTGCCCTACATCTGCAGAAGGTTGCTATGGCAGGTAACATAATTATTAAATTACTCACATTAGTCTCATTGTCTCATTGTTTACGAGATGGGTAAAATAGAAAAAAAAAATTATCAGCACAGTATTTCCTGTGCGTGGGTGCACAACCCAGGTCACTGACTCGGTGTCCTGGTAGTACAAAAAATATAGATATATTGATATGAGACTGATAAAGGATTACTGCTCATTAATAATTTATGATCACTAAACAAAACGGGAAAAAAAATTAAAGAATGCTGTTTATGGAAAACTTTAAGGGTCAGTTCACACGTTGCGTAAATACTGCAGGTTTTTCCGCAACTAAATTAGTTGCGGAAAATCCGCAGCAAATATTTTTATTTATTATTATTTATTTCAGTTACTTATATAGCGCCAACATATTATGCAGCGCTGTACAGAGGTCCTCTTTTTTACTGTCCCCTTTGGGGCTCACAATCTAAATTCCCTATTGGTATGTTTTTGGGGTGTGGGAGGAAACCGGAGTACCCGGAGGAAACCCATGCAAACACGGGGAGAACATACAAACTCCATGCAGATGTTGTCCTTGAAAATCAAATCTCATCCACACGCTGCGGATAGAATGAGCGGAAAAAAAGCTCAGAAATTGACCTGGAGTGCACAATTTTATTCCGCAGCATGTCAATTGTATATGCGTACACTCTGCTTATTTGTTACAGATTTTCCCCATTGAATTTAATGGGGAGGTAAATCCTGCAACAAATAGCAGTTGTTGCGTTTTTTTTGCGGAGGGTTCACAGTGATCCCGCTGAAAAAAATGCAATACATTAAAAAAACAAAAAAACGTACTAACCCAGAAGTCTGTGTTCCTTCCTCCAGCGTGGCCTCCTGGGATGACATTTCATCCCATGTGACCGCCACAGCAAATCACAATCTGTAGCGGCAGTCACATGGGATGAAACATCATCCCAGGAGGCCGGCCTGTATGATGTCAGAGTGACGGTCTCATGGGATGACGCTTCATCCCATTTGACCGCCGCTGCAGCCAATCACAGGCTGCAGCTATCTCCTGGGATGAAACGTCATCCCAGGAGACTGGCCTGCTAGCAGGCCGGTTAATGCAGCAGTTTTTCCACAGCGGACATCTGGGCGAAAAACTGCACCACAGTTTGGTGCACTTTTTCGCCCAGAGTTCCCTGCAGTGCACAGAGCAGATACGCTTCATGCTTTTCGCAGCGTATCCCCCCGTGTGAACATGGCCTAATATTGACTGTAATCATAGAAATTGTTTGAAATTTAAAAAAATTATTTATTCCATGCTCATGTGGAAGATTTACATTTTAAGGGATATTTAATAGATTGTGAGTAAGGGAATTCATTAACATGGGCCTTTACAGTCTAAACTGTTGCTTTTTTTTAAGGTGGTGGCATGCTGCCTTGCCTATAGGGTCTGTTATGACTGTCCCTATTTACATTATATAATGCTTCTAACACTTCTGTCAGTGAAGGCTGTCCACGTACTGGGTCTTTGTAGCCACTCTCTTCTCTGTCTCATAGATTGTATTCAGTAATAGGACATTTGATAATTGTTTTTCTAAATCAGACAATTGCTTTAAAGTTAGGTTTACATTTGAACATCACTTTAAAATGTATATATCAGGCATAAAAAAATAGGTAACAAAAGCTTTGTATTGTGTACTAATCTTGAATTAATGTACATCATATATTATAGCCCACAACTGCTTCAGAATTCTAAATTCAGAATGCTGGCTGGCACTTGAATCAGCAGAGAACTCAAAATGCCATAGTCTGTACTGTCTTCCGCAGAATTGTATACATTAGGGGGGATTCACACGAGCGTGTATTCGGTCCATGCGGGCCGCGTGGTTTTCACGCGGCACGCATGGACCAATACAAGTCTATGGGGCAGTACAGACAGTCCGTGCTTTTTGCGCAGCGTTTGTCTGCTGCGCAAAAGGCGCGACAGGTTCAATAACTCTGCGTATTTCGCGCATCACGCACCCATTGAAGTCAATGGGTGCGTGAAAATCACGCGCACCACACGGAAGCACTTCCGTGGGACGAGCGTGATTCGCGCAACAGCAGTGAAAAGGATGAATGAAAACAGAAAAGCACCACGTGCTTTTCTGTTTCCGAACATCCAAACGGAGTGTCTTTGCGATGAGCGAAGCCGGACAAGCGTACCGAACTTCACCGGGTTCGGCCAAACTCGTTTTGGCCGATCCCGGCAAAAAAATTATCGGTACGCGACGTCAGGAGATAGTCACTGTCCATGGTGCTGAAAGAGTTAAACTGTTTCAGCACCATGGACCGTGACTTCCGATCCCAAAATACATGAACCTGTAGAAAAAAAAACGAAGTTCTGACTTACCGCTAACTCCCGGCTTCTTCCTCCAGTCTGACCTCCCGGGATGACAATTAAGTCCAAGTGACAGCTCCAGCCAATCACAGGCCAAGCACAGGCTGCAGCGGTCACATGGACTGGCGCGTCATCCAGGGAGGTGGGGCCCGATGTCAAGAGAGGCGCGTCACCAAGGACGCGTCACCAAGGATGCGTCACCAAGGCAACGGCCGGGAAGTTCTCGGTAAGTACGAACTTTTTCTTTTTTTTCTACAGGTTTTGCGATATTGTGTTCGGCATTCACTGTCGAGGGTGCTGAAAGAGTTAGCTCTTTCAGCACCTTGGACAGTGACGGCCGTCGACTAGCCTAATCTCTAAGATGGCGGCTGCGCAAAAATCACGCAGCCGCGCATAAGACACGGATGTCACACGCAGCTGTCAAATGGTTTTTGCGCGCGCAAAACGCTGCGTTGTTTGCGCGCGCAAAAACACAACGCTCGTGTGAATCTGCCCTTACTATGAAATCCCTCATTGCCCAATACTGACCCCTGTAGTATTTCTCTAGTTACAATGTTCCATATCAGTATGTTCCATATCAGATATTGTGTGCTGTGTATATATACTTACAACTGTGAGAAATGCAAGAGGTGGATCCAGCGCCAAGACAGGTATAGTGGTTACAAAGGAAGCTCCGTTCCAAATTTTATTCCATAAATGTATTAAAATCAGAAAAATGTATTCCAGGTACAAAAGGTGGTTGTGGGTATAGGCGGTGCCTACGCGTTTCGGACGACTGCAGCACCCTTACTCATGGCTTGTTTAAACGTTTTTAAACAAGCCATGAGTAAGGACGCTGCAGTCGTCCGAAACGGATAGGCACCGCCTATACCCACAACCACCTTTTGTACCTGGAATACATTTTTCTGATTTTAATACATTTATGGAATAAAATTTGGAACGGAGCTTCCTTTTTAACCACTATACCTGTCTTGGCGCTGGATCCACCTCTTGCATTTCTCTTTTTTCTGATGCCGTGTGCCGATGCTGGGATCCGGGAGCAGCCAGCGGTGTGAATCTGCTCCAAGGTGAGCTGGAGGATTTCTCCTATAAACATTTTTTCTACTTACAACTGTATAATGTTAGTTAAGTATGACCACGAGCTTCAGTGCTGCTGCCGGCTCTACTCACCAAGAGAAGGTGCACAGGCCCTCACCCTTTGATTCTTTTTTTACAACATATCAGGGATTACGCTTTGACATGAGTTTTGTCATTTTTAAGAGTAATTTGCTATCATCGGTTGGACCGGCATACAAATAAATATTAAATATTCTCACCTATACTCGTGCATGTTAAATTATAGATGCAAGTTACAGATTAGTTGCTATGATGTAATACAAATGTATCTATCTAGTAAAAACAGTGTGCAGAAATAACAATCCCACTTTCTTACTGGCATTTCATATTTTCGGAGTTAGAATATAGTATCTATTCCCTGATGTCTACTAGAGATTCAGTTTCATAGCTTCTTCATGACTTCTGCGCACCTTCTGAGTGTTCTATTTACCTTGGTAGACTGATCAATGTTTCTGCCAGAAATGGAAAGACAAATATAAAAATAGTACAGTAAGTAGAGATTGCTTCTGTAATAATGTCTCAGGTACTGCAGATAGCCCATAAGCATTACTTTGACCTGCATGCACCAAAGGTTACTACAGAGTGAAACATAATTATAAAAAACACATTAATGAAAACTGATAACAACCTGATGGAGCTTATATCCTGCAATTGCAGTCTCTTTTAGGTAATAAAAGCCCTAATAATATTTATTGAAGAAGTGCTTAGCTGTCTTATTTTTCTTATTAATGATCATATTAATGATGGAGCAAAAGTTTCATAAAGAAAAGGAAGATAAATCTTACTATTTGTGTATGGTAATAATGCACTGATTAAAAACTATACTTTATGAAATTTCCTTTAAGACGCATCTAGGGGTGTAATTATAGTGGGTGCAGGGGTTTGGCATGTCAGAACAGGGTTTGGGAGCTGGGCCATCTACAGATGTCCTGAATACGCAGACCAAAAGGGGAAATGGTATACCCCTTAAAGTTCCTCTCTATCCCAATAATTAGCATTGCAAGACTATATCATCCCTATATTCAAAGGAAGCAGCAACTGCTGACTGTCAGGCTGATTTCCAGTAATCAGTATTTCTCCACATACACATGGTTTTCTCAATGCAGTTAAAAATAATAATTATATAGGTGAAGTGAATAACATTGATTATCTCTTTATAGTGACACCTATCAAGGGGTGGGATATATTTGGCAGCAAGTGAACAGTCAGTTCTTGAAGTAGATGTATTGGAAACAGGAAAATGGGCAAGTGTAAGGATCTGAGTGCCTTTGAGAAGGGTCAAATTGTGATGACTAGATGAGTCAGAGCCTCTCCAAAACAAAAGATCTTGTGGGGTGGTCCTGCTATGCAGTGGTTGAACTGGCAACAGGGTCAAGGGAGGCTAAAACTCATTGATAGCAAAAACTGGTCGAAAGATCAATGATAGTGAAAGCTAGCCCATCTGGTCTGATCCCATAGAAAAGAAACTGAAGTACAAATTGCTAAAAGAGTTCATGCTGGCTATGATAGAAAGGTGTCATAACACACAGTGCACTGCAACTTGTTGCGTTTTGGTTGTGTAGCTGCAGGCCGGTCAGAATGCCCATGCTGACCTCGGTTCAGTAACGAAAGTGCCTACAATGAGTATGGGAGAATCAGAACTGGACCATAAAGCAATGGAAGAAGGTGGCCTAGTCAGATGGATCACATTTTCTTGTACATTATGTGTAGAGATGAGCGAACCGGGACAACCGAACCCGGTTTCGGTCCGAACTTCCGGAAAAGTTCGGTTCGCAGCGAATCCGAACTTCACCGGGTTCGGCCGAACCCGTTTTGACCGAACCCGGTCAAAAACATTATACAAATCGGCAGCCACTTATCTCTATCAATCACTGATAGAGAAAAGAGGCTGCTGATTAAAAATAAAATAAAAAGCATTTCATACGTACCCGGTCGTTGTCTTGGTGACGAGTCCCTCTTCTTCCTCCAGTCCGACCTTTTCTAACGCGGCAGCCTGTGATTGGCTGCAGAGGCCTCTGCAGCCTGTGATTGGCTGCAGAGGCCGCGGCAGCCTGTGATTGGCTGCAGCGCTCACATGGGCTGCATCGTCATCAAGGAATGTCGGGCCGGATGTCGAGAGGGACGCGTCACCAAGGCAACGGCCAGGAGACCGGACTGGAGGAAGCAGGGAGTTCCCGGTAAGTATGAACGTCTTTTTTTTTACAGGTACTGTGATCGGTAGTCACTGTCCAGGGTACTGAAACAGTTACTGCCGATCAGTTAACTCTTTCAGCACCCTGGACAGTGACTATTTAGGGTATGTGCACACACACTAATTACGTCCGTAATTGACGGACGTATTTCGGCCGCAAGTATCGGACCAAACACAGTGCAGGGAGCCGGGCTCCTAGCATCATACTTATGTACGATGCTAGGAGTCCCTGCCTCTCTGCAGGACAACTGTCCCGTACTGTAATCATGTTTTCAGTACGGGACAGTAGTTCCACGGAGAGGCAGGGACTCCTAGCATCGTACATAAATATGATGCTAGGAGCCCGGCTCCCTGCAGTGTGTTCGGTCCGGTACTTGCGGCCGAAATACGTCCGTCAATTACGGACGTAATTAGTGTGTGTGCACATACCCTTACTGACGTCACCTAGCAACGCTGCCGTAATGACGGGTGCACACATGTAGCCACCCGTCATTACGGGGCCTCATGCACACGACCATAAAAACACCCGTTATCACGGGTCGTAATTACGACCCGAAATAGCGGGCCCATAGACTTCTGTTAGCCACGGGTACCTTCCCGTTTTCTCACGGGAAGGTGCCCGTGCCGTTAAAAAGATAGAACATGTTCTATTTTTTTATTTTACGGGCCGTGCTCGTAATTACGACTGTCATTATAATTATAGCAGCACGGCCCGTAAAATAGAAAAATAGAACATGTTCTATTTTTTTAACGGCACGGGCACCTTCCCGTGAGAAAACGGAAAGGTACCCGTGGGTAACAGAAGTCTATGAGCCCGTTATTGGGGGTCGTAATTACGACCCGCAATAACGGGTGTTTTTACGGTCGTGTGCATAATGGGAGCACGGCTCGGAAAAACGAACGGCTGCCCGTGCTCATCTCCTGAAATACTCTGTGCTGCCTTAAACTCTGTGGACAGGTCAGGATCCTGTTTCTTTTAAATGCTGCTAGGGAACCCGCTCGATCCACTATATAAGGCTATGCTACAGTGCAGCATTTAAAAGAAACAGGATCCTGACCTGTCCACAGAGTTTAAGGCAGCACAGAGTATTTCAGGAGATGAGCGTGCAGATTCAGTGCTGCTGTGAACTCTGCTCTTACCATTACGTAGCTCTCAGTCTGTTACCTCTCCTCCACTCCTGTCCTCAAGAACACCTTCACATGATTGGCAAGTCACCACGTAATGGTAAGAGCAGAGTTCACAGCAGCACAGAGTATTTCAGGAGATGAGCGTGCGGATCTTGTGCGGGGTGATTGGCAAGTCACCACGTAATGGTAAGAGCAGAGTTCACAGCATATTTCAGGAGAGTAGCTCAGTCTGTTACCTCTCCTCCACTCCTGTCCTCAATAACACCTTCACATGATTGGCAAGTCACCACCCCGCACAAGATCCGCACGCTCATCTCCTGAAATACTCTGTGCTGCTGTGAACTCTGCTCTTACCATTACGTGCTGACTTGCCAATCATGTGAAGGTGTTCTTGAGGACAGGAGTGGAGGAGAGGTAACAGACTGAGAGCTACGTAATGGTAAGAGCAGAGTTCACAGCAGCACTGAATCTGCACGCTCATCTCCTGAAATACTCTGTGCTGCCTTAAACTCTGTGGACAGGTCAGGATCCTGTTTCTTTTAAATGCTGCACTGTAGCGCAGCCTTATATATTGGATCGAGCGGGTTCCCCAGCAGCATTTAAAAGAAACCGTGTTTGTGTATGTGTGTGTTTGTGTATATATGTGTGTTTGGGTATGTGTCTTTGTCTGTTTTTGTTTTTATATGTGTGTTTGTGTATATGTGTGTGTGTTTGTGTATATATGGGTGTGTTTGTGTATATGTGTTTGTGTATATATGGGTGTATTTGTGTATATGTTTGTGTGTAGATGTTTGTGTGTGCTTTTGTATATGTGTGTGTTTGTGTATATGTGTGTATATGGGTGTGTGTTTATGTGTGTGTGTTTGTGTGTATATATGGGTGTGTTTGTGTATATGTGTTTGTGTATATGTGTGTGTTTGGGTATGTGTGTTTTTGTTTGTATATGTGTTTGTGTATATGTGTTTGGATATGTGTGTTTTTGTTTGTATATGTGTGAGTTTGTGTATATGTGCGTGTTTGTCTGTTTATGTGTGTGTGTATATCTTGTTGTGTTTGTGTATATATGTGTGTGTTTGTGTATGGTTGTTTGTTTGTGTGTGCGTGTATATATGTGTGTAGGTGAGTAGAAGTATTGGTATTGTTCACATTGATAACTGTTTTTTTTTATGTTGTTGCAGATTTTGATGTACCGATTGGACTACATCTTCGATTCGTTGGACTACTGCGTAGATCTACGTTTTTTCAAATTTTAATAAAATGGTTAACGAGGGTTTTGTTGGGGATTTCTTATTTCAATAAAAAATAATTGTCTTTGTGTTTTTTTTTAAACTTTATTAGTGCCTAGATAATGGCAGTTGGCTGATTGACAGCATCCATTATTAAGGCGGTACTTAGTGTTAGCCGGTGCAGAGGCTAGCACTAACCACCCATTATTACCCCGGTACCCACCACCACCAGGGGTGCCGGGAAGAGCTTGGTACGATCCAGTACCCGACCATCTGTTGTGATGGTCGGGTACTGGGGCGGCCGCAGGCTGGTATTATGAGGCTGGGAAGGGCCAAAATCAGTGGACCTTCCCACCCTTGTAATGCTAGGCTGCTGCTGCTGTGTTGTATCGGGCTGGTTATAAAAATGGGGGGGACCCCCACGTCGTTTTTTTTTTTAATTTAACAAATTTTACAATAGACGGGTCCCCTACATTTTTAATAACCAGCCATATACAAGGCCGCAGCAGTCTGCCATTACATGGGTGGGAAGGGCCACTGGTTTTGTCCATTCCCAGGCTAATAACACTGTGTTTTATGTGGCTGGTTATGATAAATTGGGTGGAACCCCATGTCTTTTTAAAAAAAAAAAAAAAATAAATAAATAATAAAAAAAAATGACGTGGGGTCCCCCCCACTTTTATAACCAGCCAGATACAACACAGCAGCAGCAGCCTAGCATTACAAGGGTGGGAAGGTCCACTGTTTTTGGCCCTTCCCAGCCTCATAATACCAGCCTGCGGCCGCCCCAGAGCCCGACCATCACAACAGATGGTCGGGTACTGGATCGTACCTGGCTCTTCCCGGCACCCCTGGTGGTGGTGGGTACCGGGGTAATAATGGCGGTTAGTGTTAGCCTCTGCACCGGCTAACACTAAGCCTCGCCTTAGTAATGGATGTTGTCACTCAGACAGCGGCCATTACTAAAGTGGTAGTAATAAAATTTGAAAAGAAAAAGACAAAGATATAGATAAAATATTTTATTGAAATAAAGCACCCCCAACACAACCCTCATTAACCATTTTATTGTAGAAAAAAAACGTCATCTAAGTAGTCCTCGAAACCGACGTAGTCCAAACACCAAACCTGTAAAAAAATAAAAATAAATGAAATAAAACGTCGTAGGCTTAGATTCAGTTTAATGTGTGATACTGACTGTTATACCATGTATAGAAGCCTGCCGTGAAGTTGACTTAGATACAGGGCGCCAGCAGACAGTATCATACATGGCCATACAGACATATATACAAACAAACATACATGCAAACATACATACATACATATATACAAACAAACATACAAGCAAATATACATACATGCAAACATACACACATATATACATGCAAACTATCATACATACATACATGCATACACACACACACACATGAAAACATACATACATACAAACAAACATGAAAAGATACATACATATATACAAGCATGCACATATATATAAACATACATGCAAACATACATGCAAAAATAAAAACATGCAAACATACATACATGCACATATATACATACATACATGACAACATACATACAAACATACATGACAACATACATACATGCAAACATACATACATACATACATACATGCAAACATACATACACATGCAAACATACACACATGCAAACATACACACATGCAAACATATATACATGCAAATATACATACAAACATGCACATGTATACATACATGCCAACATACATGCAAACATACATGCACATATATACATACATACATGACAACATACATACATGCCAACATACATACATACATACATACATGCCAACATACATACATGCCAAAAAAAAATAATAATACGTTCATACTTACTTTCCTCCTGTCCGGCCTCCAGCGATTACGTTTCATCCATGTCGCCGCTGCAGCCTGTGATTGGCTGCAGAGGCGGTCACGTGGGATGAAGCGTCATCCTGACGTGCGTGACCGCCACTACAGCCTGTGATTGGCTGCAGCGGCGAAAGGGATGAAACGTCATCGCTGGAGGCCGGACAGG
This sequence comes from Rhinoderma darwinii, assembly GCF_050947455.1. Classification (NCBI taxonomy): domain Eukaryota; kingdom Metazoa; phylum Chordata; class Amphibia; order Anura; family Rhinodermatidae; genus Rhinoderma; species Rhinoderma darwinii. The sequence goes on along the minus strand of NC_134690.1, from coordinate 220,248,834 downwards.
AGGAAAGTAAGTACGAACGTATAATTTTTATTTTTTTATTACATTTAAAATTGTATTTTCCGCGCGCCGAGCATGTACTGTCAAGGTTGCTGAAAGAGTTAGTGCAGCCCATTAACTCTATCAGCACCCGAGACAGTAGCATTCTCGGCGCACGTAAGTGACAGGTTCGGTCCGAACTAGTTCGGTCCGAACCGAACTTTTTTGTGAAATTCGGCGAACTAGCCGAACCGAACTTTTGATAAGTTCGCTCATCTCTAATTATGTGGATGTCAGGGCACCAGGATGCACTATGGGAAAAGGCAAGCTGGCGGAGGCAGTGTGATGCTCTGAACAATGCTATGCTGGGAAATTTTGGGTCCTGACATTCCTATGAATGTTGCTTTGAGACGTGCTACCTGCCTAAACATTGCTGAAGAAAAAGTACACCCCTTCATTGCTGCAGAACATGTACACCCCTTCACTGTCATTACATATATATGTAATGACAGTGGTCTCTTTCAGCAGGATAATGTTCCCTATCACACTGAAAAAAATGTTCAGGAATGGTTTGAGGAACTTCATAAAGAGTTCAAGGTGTTCATCTGGCCTCCAAAATCCTTAGATCTCGATCCGATTGAGCATCTGTGGGCAGGGGCATAACTAGGAAAGACTGGGCCCCCCTCCCCTAGGTGCCACATGCAGCCCCTCTTATAGATAGCTCTGTAGATTGTGCCATACAGCCTCCCTGTAGATTGTGCCTTACAACCCCCCCTGTAGAGAGTGTCACACCCCATTTGTAGATAGCAACCCCACCTGCCCCTGTAGATTGCACCATACTGCTCCCCCTGTATATATGTCACACAGCCCTCCCTCCCTTGTATATAGTGCCACACAGCTCCCCGTCCTTGTATATAGTGCCACACAGGCTCCTTAGTAAATAGCGCCAGACATAGACCCCTGTAGATTGCGGCAAACATAGACCCCTGTAGATTGCGCCACACATAGCCCCCTGTAGATTTTGCCACACAGCCCGCCCCCTTGTAAATAGTGCCATACAGTCCCCATTGTAGATAGTGCCACACAGCCCCTCTTAGTAGTGCCACGCAGCCTCCATTGTATATAGTGCCACACAGGCCCCTTGTATATAGTGCCACACAGCCATCCCCTTGTATATAGTGCCACACAGCCCCCCTCCCTTGTATATAGTGCCACGCAGCTCCACTTGTGTAAAGTGCCACAAAAATCCCCCTTAGTCATGCCACACAGCCCCCTTGTATATAATGCCACACAGCTTCCCCCTTGTATATAGTGCCACACAGCTCCCCCTTGTATTAAGTGGCTCACAGCTCCCCCTTGTATATAGTGCCTCACAGCTCCACCCTTGTATATAGTGGCACATAGTTCCCCCACTTGTATACAGTGCCACACAGCTCCCCCTTGTATATAGTGCCACAAAGCTCCCCCTTGTATATAGTGCCACAAAGCTCCTCCTTGTATATAGTGCCACACAGCCCCCCTTGTATAAAGTGCCACACAGCCCCCTCCCTTTTATATAGTGCCACACAGTGCCCCTCCTTTGTAAATAGTGCCACCCTGCTCCCCCTTGTATATAGTGCCAACCTGCTCCCCCCTTGTACATAGTGCCACCCTGTTCTCCCCTTGTATATAGTGCTACACAGTAATCCCCCCCCTTGTCTATTGGCACACAGTCCCTCAAAAAAATATATTGTACTTACCTTGCCCCATACCCGTGACGGACGGAGCGCTGCATATACGTCGGGCAAGGCGATTGCGCTGGCAAGCGTGATGCAGTAACATCGTGGGGATGGGCGGCGCGGGCCCTGTAGTGGCATCGCTACCGATGTAGCAGCCATAACGAATGCTAGCGGCACCACCGGGCATGTTGGGAGTCCATGTAGGCAGGCGGCACGGGCTCCCTCATAACGCGGTTCCAAAGCAGCCGCTATGGCTGCAGCAGCAGTAGTTACGCCACTGTCTGTGGGATGTGCTAGAAAAGCAAGTCTGATCCATGGAGGGCCCGCCTCTCAACTTTCATGACTTAAAGGATCTGCTTTTGCAACACGAAGGGGACAGACAAAATATTAAGTGGGTGAGTTTTAATTTGGCTTATTGGTGTAGATTTATGTAGACATATATATATATATATATATACAGTAGAACAGGGGATAGGAGCAGCACTGTGTAAATAGCCAAGAAAACGGTTGGTGCTAGCTTCAAAAATAAGGAGTGACGTGCTCCTCATGCATATATCCAAGAAACGAGACTGGAAGCAGCACTCAGCAACAAATGTGAATTTATTCACCCAACACAGCAACGTTTCACTTCCTCCATGGAAGCATTTTCAAGCAATCAATGAAAACCACACTTTGACATATATAGACAGAGCCGCAGCTCAATTAACAGGTGTTATGAATCGTAACAATTATATAATGTATACAAAAATACGATATTTGATAGCAGTGTAACAAAACATACAATACAGCAGTGTATGAGTCAATTACTGACATATAAATGTAAAGAGTCACATTTCTGACAAGTGAAATATACGTGTATATAATAGTGAAACATATTAATTACATATTAATCAGCAATTACAGTACAATACAAAGAAGCTGGCACTCACAAATCTGGTTAAACAAGGATAATCTGTCCACGAGTTGTCAATAGCTAAAAACCACATTTTCATCTGCGCCATGTGAGGGGTATGAACAGTGTGGGTAAAGCACTGAGAGATTTTTCCTGTGAATGTAGGGAATTCCTGCTGGGCCTCCTTGACAAAGTTCTTACCTGTAATTATTTCCTCTTTAACGATGAGTTCTTTATGCAACTCCGTGGCACGGCCATGGGGTCCAATGTGGCCCCTACGTATGCCAATATCGTGATGGCTGACCTAGAGGAGACGTCGATCTATGTATCCCACCATTTCAGCTCAGTTCTTGGATGGTGGCGCTACATAGATGACGTCTTCCTTATTTGGACGGGTGATCTACCCAGTCTTAATGCTTTTTTTGAATATCTGAATGAGATTGATTCGGATATAAAATTTACGATGGTGGTATCAGATACCAGTATTCAATTTTTAGACACGAAGGTGTATATTCAGGAGTCTAAACTTATGACGGATCTCTTTGTCAAAAAGACGGATTGTAATAATCTGCTCAGTTTTGACAGTCATCACCCGAGGGGGATGATCAGGTCGCTACCATATAGCCAATTGGTGAGGGTCAAACGGATAGTTGATGATCCAACTTGTTTAGAACATAATCTTGACATGATGGTAGGTAGGTTTCTTGATAGAGGGTATCCTAATAGACTTCTTAAGAAACATATTGGGAGAGTGCAACAAATTGATAGAACACAATTGAGACAGCAAAGTAGGAAGACCTTACAGACTGCTGTCAGACTCCCTATGGTCTCTACATTCAGTGTGCACAGTACAAATGTAGCAGGTATCATTAGGAGACACTGGAGGATCTTGTCCAACTTTTATGATGAAGTGGTAGAATTTCAGTCACCCCCTCTATTCTCATATAGAAGATCTCGAACTTTTTTGTGAAATTCGGCGAACTAGCCGAACCGAACTTTTGATAAGTTCGCTCATCTCTAATTATGTGGATGTCAGGGCACCAGGATGCACTATGGGAAAAGGCAAGCTGGCGGAGGCAGTGTGATGCTCTGAACAATGCTATGCTGGGAAATTTTGGGTCCTGACATTCCTATGAATGTTGCTTTGAGACGTGCTACCTGCCTAAACATTGCTGAAGAAAAAGTACACCCCTTCATTGCTGCAGAACATGTACACCCCTTCACTGTCATTACATATATATGTAATGACAGTGGTCTCTTTCAGCAGGATAATGTTCCCTATCACACTGAAAAAAATGTTCAGGAATGGTTTGAGGAACTTCATAAAGAGTTCAAGGTGTTCATCTGGCCTCCAAAATCCTTAGATCTCGATCCGATTGAGCATCTGTGGGCAGGGGCATAACTAGGAAAGACTGGGCCCCCCTCCCCTAGGTGCCACATGCAGCCCCTCTTATAGATAGCTCTGTAGATTGTGCCATACAGCCTCCCTGTAGATTGTGCCTTACAACCCCCCCTGTAGAGAGTGTCACACCCCATTTGTAGATAGCAACCCCACCTGCCCCTGTAGATTGCACCATACTGCTCCCCCTGTATATATGTCACACAGCCCTCCCTCCCTTGTATATAGTGCCACACAGCTCCCCGTCCTTGTATATAGTGCCACACAGGCTCCTTAGTAAATAGCGCCAGACATAGACCCCTGTAGATTGCGGCAAACATAGACCCCTGTAGATTGCGCCACACATAGCCCCCTGTAGATTTTGCCACACAGCCCGCCCCCTTGTAAATAGTGCCATACAGTCCCCATTGTAGATAGTGCCACACAGCCCCTCTTAGTAGTGCCACGCAGCCTCCATTGTATATAGTGCCACACAGGCCCCTTGTATATAGTGCCACACAGCCATCCCCTTGTATATAGTGCCACACAGCCCCCCTCCCTTGTATATAGTGCCACGCAGCTCCACTTGTGTAAAGTGCCACAAAAATCCCCCTTAGTCATGCCACACAGCCCCCTTGTATATAATGCCACACAGCTTCCCCCTTGTATATAGTGCCACACAGCTCCCCCTTGTATTAAGTGGCTCACAGCTCCCCCTTGTATATAGTGCCTCACAGCTCCACCCTTGTATATAGTGGCACATAGTTCCCCCACTTGTATACAGTGCCACACAGCTCCCCCTTGTATATAGTGCCACAAAGCTCCCCCTTGTATATAGTGCCACAAAGCTCCTCCTTGTATATAGTGCCACACAGCCCCCCTTGTATAAAGTGCCACACAGCCCCCTCCCTTTTATATAGTGCCACACAGTGCCCCTCCTTTGTAAATAGTGCCACCCTGCTCCCCCTTGTATATAGTGCCAACCTGCTCCCCCCTTGTACATAGTGCCACCCTGTTCTCCCCTTGTATATAGTGCTACACAGTAATCCCCCCCCTTGTCTATTGGCACACAGTCCCCCAAAAAAATATATTGTACTTACCTTGCCCCATACCCGTGACGGACGGAGCGCTGCATATATACGTCGGGCAAGGCGATTGCGCTGGCAAGCGTGATGCAGTAACATCGTGGGGATGGGCGGCGCGGGCCCTGTAGTGGCATCGCTACCGATGTAGCAGCCATAACGAATGCTAGCGGCACCACCGGGCATGTTGGGAGTCCATGTAGGCAGGCGGCACGGGCTCCCTCATAACGCGGTTCCAAAGCAGCCGCTATGGCTGCAGCAGCAGTAGTTACGCCACTGTCTGTGGGATGTGCTAGAAAAGCAAGTCTGATCCATGGAGGGCCCGCCTCTCAACTTTCGTGACTTAAAGGATCTGCTTTTGCAACACGAAGGGGACAGACAAAATATTAAGTGGGTGAGTTTTAATTTGGCTTATTGGTGTAGATTTATGTAGACATATATATATATATATATATACAGTAGAACAGGGGATAGGAGCAGCACTGTGTAAATAGCCAAGAAAACGGTTGGTGCTAGCTTCAAAAATAAGGAGTGACGTGCTCCTCATGCATATATCCAAGAAACGAGACTGGAAGCAGCACTCAGCAACAAATGTGAATTTATTCACCCAACACAGCAACGTTTCACTTCCTCCATGGAAGCATTTTCAAGCAATCAATGAAAACCACACTTTGACATATATAGACAGAGCCGCAGCTCAATTAACAGGTGTTATGAATCGTAACAATTATATAATGTATACAAAAATACGATATTTGATAGCAGTGTAACAAAACATACAATACAGCAGTGTATGAGTCAATTACTGACATATAAATGTAAAGAGTCACATTTCTGACAAGTGAAATATACGTGTATATAATAGTGAAACATATTAATTACATATTAATCAGCAATTATAGTACAATACAAAGAAGCTGGCACTCACAAATCTGGTTAAACAAGGATAATCTGTCCACGAGTTGTCAATAGCTAAAAACCACATTTTCATCTGCGCCATGTGAGGGGTATGAACAGTGTGGGTAAAGCACTGAGAGATTTTTCCTGTGAATGTAGGGAATTCCTGCTGGGCCTCCTTGACAAAGTTCTTACCTGTAATTATTTCCTCTTTAACGATGAGTTCTTTATGCAACTCCGTGGCACGGCCATGGGGTCCAATGTGGCCCCTACGTATGCCAATATCGTGATGGCTGACCTAGAGGAGACGTCGATCTATGTATCCCACCATTTCAGCTCAGTTCTTGGATGGTGGCGCTACATAGATGACGTCTTCCTTATTTGGACGGGTGATCTACCCAGTCTTAATGCTTTTTTTGAATATCTGAATGAGATTGATTCGGATATAAAATTTACGATGGTGGTATCAGATACCAGTATTCAATTTTTAGACACGAAGGTGTATATTCAGGAGTCTAAACTTATGACGGATCTCTTTGTCAAAAAGACGGATTGTAATAATCTGCTCAGTTTTGACAGTCATCACCCGAGGGGGATGATCAGGTCGCTACCATATAGCCAATTGGTGAGGGTCAAACGGATAGTTGATGATCCAACTTGTTTAGAACATAATCTTGACATGATGGTAGGTAGGTTTCTTGATAGAGGGTATCCTAATAGACTTCTTAAGAAACATATTGGGAGAGTGCAACAAATTGATAGAACACAATTGAGACAGCAAAGTAGGAAGACCTTACAGACTGCTGTCAGACTCCCTATGGTCTCTACATTCAGTGTGCACAGTACAAATGTAGCAGGTATCATTAGGAGACACTGGAGGATCTTGTCCAACTTTTATGATGAAGTGGTAGAATTTCAGTCACCCCCTCTATTCTCATATAGAAGATCTCGGAATTTGAGGGATAAACTTGTGAAGACGGACGTTTGTGCAGTGAACAGTCGGGTGAGAGTGGGACCACAGGGCTTGACACACCATGGTTGCTTTCCTTGTCTGTCATGTGACAGTTGTGCGATTATGTTAAAGGGTAGTTCATTCACACACCCCACTACTGGTAGAACGTTTAGAATCACTTCACATTATACATGTAGAAGTGACTTTGTCATCTATATTCTACAATGCCCTTGCAATTTGATATATGTGGGTGAAACTACAACTGAATGTAGGCTGAGACTTAATAATCATAAATCGAGTATTCGGACGAAGAAGGTTGAACTTCCCGTACCCAGACACTTTGTAGAGATGGGACATAAGGTACAACAGCTTAGATGCTGCATTATTGATAGAGTTCCCCCTCTTAAACGTGGAGGGAATAGGGAGCTGATCCTTAAGCAACGGGAGGTTCAGTGGATCAATAGACTTAACTCCTTACATCCCAATGGTTTGAATATGGATTATCCTCTACATGTATTCAAGTGCTGACTCTGTATATTTACTGAATATTGCCTCGCTCTATTTAGACCATACGTTTGATGTGCCTTCGCTTTTCTTAGGGTTTCTCTTGCCTGATGACACCTTTCATGATTTACTCATTACTCTTTAAAATTATATATATATATATATATATATATATTTTTTATTTTTTTTTGATGTATGGAATCGGAGTAATTATATTATAATTGTTTTTAAAGTGTTTATTCATCTTTTACTCTCTTCTGTCTTTTAGATTGAAGGTTTGCGGTTAACACTGAAGGACACTTACCAACTGAAACAAGGATTGTTATTTATACAAATATATTTTTTTCTGCCTACGAGATTGTCTAGGAATTACAATAATGTCTCTACTATGTATACGATACTGATATGCTGGCAATGCATAATTATATATTCCATACTTTTTCATTAAGTGGTGCTTTTTGGTTGGTCATGAGCCTCCTTTTTTAGGATCCTGTCACGAAGTATCCTTGTGTGCCTCTGTGACAATAGTTCATGACATATTTGGGGGTAGGTTTTTCGTGTGGCATTTATCTCCTGAATATACGTACTGAGGAGTTTCTGTCTATGGGAATGGAATATAGTTGGAGTACGTTTTACCATTATCCATTACCCTCTCCTATATACATAGATACACTACTTAAGATGAATAAAGATTAATATCTATATGCAATATATAATTTCGTGCTGTTTTTTTTAATTATAGCTGCCAGCATACTCTGATCAGATTACTGGCAAGTTTGCCAGTGTATACTATGGCGTGGTTCTAGCTATGCATCGCACTGCGTCTGGGTGGGACTCTTTTGCCCCTCCATGATGATGAAGTCGGGTCAGTGGTTGCGCTTGAACACGTCATTATAGCATCTAGAGACGCATGTGATAGTTTTAGCCAATAGACGGTGAGCATTGGGGCATGCGCATTACGGCGCATTATGGCGCCGATGAAAATGTGGTTTTTAGCTATTGACAACTTGTGGACAGATTATCCTTGTTTATCCAGATTGGTGAGTGCCAGCTTCTTTGTATTGTACTGTAATTGCTGATTAATATGTAATTAATATGTTTCACTATTATATACACGTATATTTCACTTGTCAGAAATGTGACTCTTTACATTTATATGTCAGTAATTGAGTCATACACTGCTGGATTGTATGTTTTGTTACACTGCTATCAAATATCGTATTTTTGTATACATTATATATTTGCTACGATTCATAACACCTGTTAATTGAGCTGCGGCTCTGTCTATATATGTCAAAGTGTGGTTTTCATTGATTGCTTGAAAATGCTTCCATGGAGGAAGTGAAACGTTGCTGTGTTGGGTGAATAAATTCACATTTGTTGCTGAGTGCTGCTTCCAGTCTCGTTTCTTGGATATATATATCTCACACACACTCACACACACACACACACACACACTAACAGCCTGCACAAGTCTGTAAAAGCAGTGTTACAGTATGTGCAGCATTTTCAACAATGTGCTGCACGCTTGTTGGGGAATTTGGTGCATGCTACAGAACTACAACAGATTGTATTGCCATTATTCTCATGGTAGAAGTAGTGGGGAACATTAGCAAACCTCATCCCATACCTTGCCCTGCCCATTTATCTGCCACGATTTAGAAATGATATTCATGTTCATGAGGGGCTTCATAAGTATGGCATTTGGCTTGAAAATCATATTTATGAATGCAATAACATGAGCAAAGTGACATAATTGCATTGATAAATCTTGCTTATTGTGTGCATTTGTAGCGAAAATATGTAGTAAGCTTTACTGGGACTTGATCCCATTCAAATAAATACATTCTCTGCAGATGTCTGCTACATTTAGAGTAGTCCGAAAGATTAACTATACCATCAAAATATTTTTTGAAAATTTTTGAACCATGCTGCACATATACTAGGGCTGATTTACTATTGTTATTGTGCCAGAATTCTGGCCTATGTTGAGCCTCTGTTTTTGTCACTTTTTAATTTAGACAAATGTAATATTGATTTGCATTAAAAGGTCAGAAGTTTTAGCCTCACTACCCAAAGTGTCTTAAAAAAGAGCATGGCCAAGCAGAAATAGGCATGGCTTAAACATGCTAAAATTTTATTTTGCAAATAAACTGGCGTGAAAGTGGTATAAGGAACAGAAAAGTGTCTAACATGTCTAGATGCACTAAATTTATCATGCAGCGTGCGCCACTGTGATAAATGTGGCGAATCTTCTAACTGCCTGGTCAGAAATGACGAGGTCTAAATCTTTGACACCATTAGTAAATCTGCACCAATGTTTTTTATATAGGACTTTTTTTAGGAATATTTTTTGCTGTATTTTTGAAACCAACAAGGATTCACATGTCTAGACTGCATTATTCAAATCAACACAAAATCAAATAGTTTCTACTGGTCATAGTTTAAACCAGTCCTTAAGAAGAAGAAGCAGGCTTCTCTCACCCCGACGATCAGCTGTTATCGTTAGGGGAGCTGCTGCCAGCCGCACATATCCCCTGCGGCTGCTGCAAGAGAAATGTATGTTAACATGCCAACTATGCAATGCCAACTATGGGTCTGCCAGACTGGGGGCCGTTTCTATCGGCTTTTCTCTATGACGTCCATATGCCCTAATAAAGGCATATGAACAGGCGTTATACTAATGTGACGAGCCCTTTAAAAGGGTTGTACCAGAATCAAGAATTGTTACCTATCCTGAGTGATGCATCGCTCATTCAATAAAATACAGCATTGCATTTTAATATCACTTTAATGAATTTAAAGATCTGTTCTTTATACTATATTTGCCTACTGCTGAGAAAATCATTTTGTGTTAAAGAATTGACTTTTAATTATCAAATATCATACATAATATGAAATTCAATTGCCAGGAATTATTGGAAAACACAAGAGTAAACCTCCCACAGGAACGCATTGAAATATTTCCTTGTTTGCTTCAAACAGAGCAGAAAACAATCTGTTCTCTTTCTTATTGAGATAAAAATAGAATAATTCATTTCGAGGGAAGAAATCCAATTAGATAAAAATAAAACTGTTTGTCTACATTTTTCAAGAGGCTCATGATACAACAATACGTGTACAGGTGATTTAAGCATGGTATTGCTCTTGAATATATTTGTTTTTTGGCATCTAGATCAGTGCAAAGCTGTTCTCTTCACCAGATATTAGGAAATTATTAGCATCAAATTGTAGTAATAAGAAATTAACAACTTTAGGAACTTTTTCTTTTTAGGTTAGTAGAGTATCATCTGCCTATTCTGGTGCTAAGTGTTTTGTTTTGTTTTGTTTTGCTAAATATGGGATGTCAGGAAATTGATATCATATTATAAAATTCCTATCTTTTCCTTACTGCATAGTTTTGCTACACCTTAAATGAGGGAATGAGGGAAACTGAATAATTGAATTTGTTGCCCCTATAGTATATGACGTGAGCTGCTGACTTGAGCACTGCACAAGAGCCAAAGTTAAGGCGATGCCTCAGCTCCACTTAGATGCACAGTGCTAGTTAAGGTTTAAGGGCAGGACCTGAACCTCTTACTTTCACTAGACACCACGTAGCCTAATCCACCCCCTCAACATAGTCACTATGTATCTGATTATCCTACCGTTCCTAATTAGACTTTAGGTAACCTTCCTACTCTCGACTTTACCTACTAAACAATGAAAAACACTCATTTTGTCTCCTCAATAGTCACCAGGAGTTTACATATCCTCTCCTTCTTAACTGCATACTTACCTACCATGCCCACTAGACATCAGATAATCTTCATACCTTACTTTTTAAAAAATAGGAACCAGGAATCCTATGTAGCGGTGCACTCTAATTTCATGGAACAGGTAACCTATCCACCCCTTCAAAAGGAAAGAAGGTGTTATAATCGCATCTCTATTCCAACTGAATTTTCTAACTGGGTTAAATGGGCCGATTTCTGCTCATAACGAGTGTCAATCCACGATATAACAAGTCGATCGGCGCATTTTAACAGACCTTTAAACACGAACCAATGCTTTAATGTCTGGGGATGAACGATCGTTAATGCGATCATTCGGTCCCCGTTAGTTAGCATTGTCGTCGGCAGCACATTCCATGTTTACACGAGGAGAGGTAATGCTGACAATAAAGATTTTATATCCTGCATAAACTATATGATCAGCTGACAAACGAACGTTTGCTCGTTTGTCAGTCTATCGCTGCCCTATTTAATAATCGGCCGAATGAGCATTCTTAGGAACACTCGTTCCCGATTAATGACCCGTGTAAATGGGCCTTCATTTTCCTACATCACGATCATGCTGGATATCAGAGAATAAATCCAGCCTCCCCTTCCTAATAGATGTCAGGGAACTTATTTACTTATTTTGTCTACTCTATACAACCTAAATATATCTTCCTATATCCCCACTGTTCACTGATTAATAAAACCTTTCCCTATCACACCAGATGTCCAGAAATGTAACCTACCAGAACTTGAAAGCATGTGAAAAACCTCACTAAAATCATCACTTATGACTTTTCGTGATTGCCCACAACAATATTCAGTGATACAGTATTTGACACTACTGGTGATGTTGTCATATGGTGGCTCAGTGGTTTACCACTGGGGTCCAGTAATGGAATTTGACCAAGGGCAACATCTGTAAAGAGTGGGTACTGTGTGTGCAAAGGGGTTCAAGTCCCCTATTGTCATATGTTACCCCTGTTATATGAAGCCTGAATTACACATTGGTTACCAGACTATGTTATAGTGTGATGAATGGCCACTAGAAAAAGATTATATTTTATCCTAGTTACTTAGATGGAGTTTGTACACTTGTATCCACAAAATAGAGCATGCATAATATAGCAATCACTGGACAATTAGTTGTAGATTATAAAGAATAAATATCTAAATTGGGGTGTACAATAAATGAAAAACATCAGACTTGCATAGTATCATAAACAGGATTCATGTTGGGCAAAATTTAGTTTTTTACTGGCGCTTTGTTCACCAGAATTTATAAGCTCCATCCATTTTACTAATGCATAGAAATGGATCCCAACAGAAAGGATAAACCAAACCTCATATATTTGCCTCTTTCTTCCTTGATATATTTCTCAGTTGTGTTAAATATGTTTTCAATGTGTAAAATGACACAAATGCAAGATATTCATAGAGATCTAAAGCTACATCCTATGTCTTCAGCCTCGCTGCATTCCAAAGCTTTTCTTAATACCATCCTCTTTGTGATACAAGAAACGCCTCGCTTAGGCGAACAGCTCCCAGGCTCACTGCCTGCAGATTTTCTTGTCCAGTCAGTACATAGCAGCAGGCACTGCTCTCTCTCCTGTCACTGAGAAGTATTGAAATTACTAGCACTTCTAGCTGACACTGAGCTGCATGGTAATATTGACCCTATATGATTGGGGCTACAAAAATCTTCTTTAACTTCTTTGGAAAATGTTGGCTAACACAATGAATTTACTTTACTCTTTGTGAGATATGTAAGGAAATAGCTATTACAATTTGCATCATTGTACCTCTCATCTTACTCTCCAAAAGAAAGGTAGGTGGCAACATATGCTTTGGAATTTTACAGTTACCCAATCTAATATTGTGATATTTGGGTCAATTGGTCATTTATTAATACTATTGTAACATTACTAATAAGAGAAATGTAAACCATACATATGTTTTATACATTTGTACAATGACTTGTATGATATTCATTGAGAAATACGCCAGTTGTGATATTGAAATCATGTCTATGTTAGCTGTGGTTAGGGGTTTTAGACAAAGCGTAATAGAAGTTTATAAAAAAAACATACCTGTTCATTTCTTGCTGCATATTTTTCAGGTATGCTGAACCTTTTAGATAATTATATAGGTGAAATAGATAGATAGATAGATAGATAGGTAGATAGATAGATAGATAGATAGATAGATAGATAGATAGATAGATAGATAGATAGATAGATAGATAGATAGATAGATAGATAGATAGATAGATAGATAGATAGATAGATAGATAGATAGATAGATAGATAGATGATAGATAGATAGATAGATAGATAGATAGATAGATAGATAGATAGATAGATAGATAGATAGATAGATAGATAGATAGATAGATTGAAAAAACCAAGGAGAGAAAAGCAGCGTGACATGCCAGAGAAATACTCTAGTAATTGAAGGTTCCAAAAAATAAAATATTGCCAATGAAGTAATGAAGTATGGTCATCTACTGAGAAGGTATTTTTTATGGATTTGATAGTGAGGAGGTTGTGACTTTGGTAAGGCTTTTTAATAGATAACTGACAGAGTAATAGTACTCTCCTTCTATTGCAACACTGTTCTTTTTAGAAGGATTCAATTGAGAATCAAGGACACGTAGCATGCAAACTGGCAACACACTTAGTGGGTCAGATAGCCAGCAGGTTATTAACGGAGATTAGCAGGATGGCCAATGCAGGGGGAATTTAGTGTTACATGGTGCTTCTTCTAATGAATGTTCAAGCTTGTAATATAGTAGCACTGAGTCTTCCGTAGCGGGAGCTACTCTTTGTAGCAGCTCCACACTCTGGCTAATAGAAGGATTTCCCAAGCGGGAAACTCTATGACGATCATATGATCTAATATTGTAAATGGGCAGGGTTGTCCTGATAGGAAAACTTTTAGGGCTCTGGAACTATTTCGCAATCCAGATCTGTAAGAAACCAAACAGGCATCAATGCCAACATGCATAAAGTAAATTATTAATACTTAGTTCAATAGTGCAACAATGTCCGATATGCTAAAAAATGGACCACTTAGATAAATATTAACTTATGTATTACAAGGTCAATAAGCCAATTGTTAGAGAATCGTAATGTGGAAGAATACCTTTCTGCAATATTCACACTAACCTGTCCAATGCTTATAATAAATACACATGCCAATCGAAGCTTCGTGGTATGACTGCAATCTTAAACCATTGTGGTGGTGCCGTACGTTGATGTATGCCACTGCTGTTAGCTAGTGCGATAGCATCTTCACACACTATGAATGAGAATTGTAAAGTGTATTCAGTGACGTCATTCATTAAATGACCACAGGTCCAAACAAAGCTCCTCCTTTCAAGATCTTTATAGTTTCCTTCATCAGGAGTAGTCCTGTCAGTTCTGCTTTTACCTTATATACGTACACAGCAGTCTTTTAATACTGGACACAAAACTAATATAGTATGTGATGCAGCAAAAGCTTTCTTATAAAATTGGATCATTTTCCCAATGCACAGTTGAAATTCATTGTGGAACATATACAATTGATATATATGAAAAAGTCCTTTAATCTGTGGGAAATATAAAGACCAGGTTCGCCCTAAATTACACCATCCTCTACATATTATATGTTTTTTAAAATAGAATTACAAGGCATAATCCCTTACTGTAATTCGTTTTCCAGGAAAAAAATAAATAATCGCCCTTACTATATCCTACTAAATTTCAAAAGGTTGTTAAAAAAAACTCATGTCAGGATAAGATCATTGGTATTCCATTTACGACATAGAAAGGTTGATTATTGTAAAATGAAAAGTTGAATAATTGTCTTATTTACCATTTAGTATCAATTCCTTATAGTATAAGATCTCTGTTTGCAGTCATTCAATAGAAACCTTCATTATTTACTTCCAGATAAACATCTATCCCGGTCATGTGATGATCACACAAGTGCTTGGATTGTTAGTGTTACAGGACAGTTATCAGAGCTGTGTCTTGTAAAGAGTCGAGCACCTGCGTGATTATCACATGACCAAGACAGATTTTTATGCCCTACAGTCAAAGCTCCTATTAAATGACTGCAAGCAGAGATATTGAAAAGTGTGAGGAATCGACAAAGAAAGTACATTTTAAAATTGTGTAACTTTTCATTATACAATTAATTACTTAATATTTTTTGAACCTGTAATAACCCTCCATGCATTATTTTAAAACAAAATATAAATACGTTTTTTGAGATTTTTACTATTTGATAACACAGAATATAAAACTAAGCTGCTCTATAGAGGGTGTAATTTACATCTAATGGTGTAAATGTGACAAAACATGTGTTGCGCAGTAAACATTACCTTTATAAATGCTTAAGGGAACTTATTAATAATATTCTTAAAGGTTAATTGGGACATCTCATTACTGAAAAATATCATTGTAAAGGCCTTGCCACATAACAAACAGATCACTGAAATAGCAGATCACTTCTTACCTTTTAATTGTTTTCAATTAATATAAATAATGAGAGGTGCTAATGTCTCAATAGACGAAAAACAAATTGCCATATTGGCCCGCGACAAAATTAGCGCAATCCAACAAAGTATCAAAACAACAAAGCATTGCAGGGTACTACCATGTTAAGAAATGGGATGGAAAAAACAGGAAATATTAGTCAACTACCGCCAAATGGGTAAATTAAAATCATAAATGAATAGCAAGCTTGTACATCTAGGGGTATATGTCACTATGGTACTGACCCAGATGTGACCCTACACTGTAACCCTTTATTTTAAGTGGAGTGATCGCCCTGAAAGGGGAGGCCCCACACAGGAACCTCCTATCACACTCTAATGCATCTTAAGAATTTATAATGCATACAAAGGTGGTATATAGCAGTCATACATCCATACTGATATACACCACTTGTTTGGATGCATTGTAAATAAATTCCTAGTGTGCATTAGGGTGTAATTGGAGGTTACTGTGTGGGTCAGCCCCTTGGGGCAATTACTTTGCTTAAAACATAGGGTTACAGTGTAGGGTCCCATTAGGGTCAGTATCATAGTGGCATATTACCCTAGTTGTACATGTTTGCTATTCACCTATGATTTTATTATACCCATTTGGCGGCGGTTGAGTGATATTTCCTTGTTTTTGCCTACAATTTTTTAACATGGTAGTACCCCCCAATGCTGTGTTGTTAATTTTGGTGCATGGTGATATGGCAATTTAACTTCATCTATTGAGACATTAGCTTCTATCATTGTTTATTTTATTTGGAGACTATTAAAAGTTATGATTTAAGTGATCTGCTCTTTTAGTAATATGTTTAATGGGACATCCCCTTTTAGACATTTTAAAGAATACCATAATTGTAATATATCTGGCGCCATCTTTTTTAGAATTAAATGTGTGGCATCGGACTGATGAGGTTTTATCAGGAAAATGTCTCTGACTGGGAGATCAAATTACTGTTGTTATAAAATATTTCACGTGTAAGAACTTTTGATGTCACTTTCACAACAACTAACAACAAACTGTACCTTTCTCGACATGTATTGTTTAGATATTATATTTTTTATATATATTTGGACTGCTAACTCCAACAAAAGCTGAGGCATAGAAGAACACCATTTATTGTTGACGTTGTTACCCAGTGGCAGATCTTCTTTAGATTTCAAGTATTTTTATGCGGATATTATCTAGGATTTCTTGTTTAGCAATAGTATTGGAATCGTCACTCAATTTATCTGTCTTTATATGTTTAATGTGAAGAAATGCTATTTTACATTCAAAATGGATCGAAAAACAATGAAAAATATTATAAAATTCTTAAGTAAAAATTACGTCCACTCAATAATAGAAAATATATTCAAATTATTATCTTGCTATTGAACTTCTGATTTGACCCACTTTTGCATCTTGACACTTCTTTGCTTAGCAACAACAGTTTATTAAATTAGAGACATAATTGCAAAACACAGCAAAAAAACATTTAATGGCATTGTGTTAGATCTTGGTAGCATTCAGATGGAAATAGTGTAAAAGTAGGAAAATAATTATATAAAATGAAGCCATTACTAGGTTGGTACCATTATTCAAATGTTCAAACAGAGCTGTCTGTATATCCAAATATTCAATTTACCAAGCAGTCACCTTTTACCCCTTTGGCTAATTACATTTACGGCGCTGGGAGGCCGCAGTTAAGGACCAGTGCCTTAAGTAGTGCCATGGGCAAAAAAGCTGTGTCCGCACCATCACCCCCGGGAGAATAGATGTGATTGTCACAGATGTGACAGAAGTGTCAGAGGCACGCACGATCCACTTTCACTGAACCCGTCAGACCCACGGACCTGACGGGAACAGGATTTAGCGAACGATACAGCTGCACTGTATAGAGAATACACATCAGCTGTATCTCAAAAAGTAAAAAGATTTTTATAAAAACTATTAATAATGTTGCACCAATCACAATGATTGAAGTTTTTTTTTTAAATGCCTTTCCAAAGTTTACATAGTCTTTGAGATAGTCCCTTAGTGGGACAAAAAAAGCTCAATAAAGTTTAAATTATGTTCTTAAAAAAATGAGAGAAAAATAAAACAGAGAATAAACACCATAAATTAGTGTTTATTAAATCCCCGTAAATATAATGACTCTCACAATAAAATTAATACACTATTTATACCGCACGGTAAAAGGCGTGAAATATTTTTTTTATGGTAGAATTTTTTTTTTCATTCTCCCCACCATGTAGCCCAAAAGAATAATACAACTTATCATATAAAAACAAGCTCTTATGTATGTGTAATGGCAGGGGGTAGGGAGACGGACAAGTGAGCCCTAATCTACCCGCCACTCTGTCCCTGCCTACTTGCAACGACCCGCCCTAGGCGACGGGGTACAACTGGGCGGCGGTCCCTGCGCTCAGTAAGTGCACGACAAACACGACAAACATACAAAGGAACACAAGCAAGGAAAAGGGGCCGTTGCCCACGGCAACACCGTGAGCAACCAGAGTGGTGAACGAGCCGAGTCAAGCCAGGAGTGTGCGAGGTACAAAACGAAAAGCAGAAGAGTAGTCGGTAAGCCAGGGTCTGTATGGAGCAGGATCAAAAATAGCAGGAGCTGTAGCTGGGCCAGGAAACCACAAGGAAAGAATCACAAGCACCGAGGGACAGGAAGTGCAGGCTTAAATAGACCGAGGGCGGGAGCTAGCTGAGTCTGGCCAGGTTACGATAGGCTCTCCCACTCCTAAGCCTGCCAGCCTGAATGGTGGAAGCAGGAGTCAGTCTCAGGGATGTATTCTCAGGTGCTGACTGATTAGTTCTGGGAGTTAACCCCGAAGCTGTGCCTGGCAGATCCTTTACAGTACCCCCCCTTTTATGAGGGGCCACCGGACCCTTTCTAAGTGGACCTGGCTTACTGGGGAAACGCAGGTGGAACCTCCTGACCAATACCCCAGCGTGAACATCCCGGGCGGGTACCCAAGTCCTCTCCTCGGGCCCGTATCCTCTCCAATGTACCAGGTACTGGAGGGAGCCTTGGACCATCTTGCTGTCCACAATCCTGGCCACCTCGAATTCCACCCCCTCAGGGGTGAGGATGGGAACAGGAGGTCTCCTCGAGGGAGCCAAGGACGGGGAGCAGCGTTTGAGGAGGAAGGCATGAAACACGTCGTGTATCCGAAAAGACGGGGGTAACTCCAGCCGGAAGGAGACAGGATTGAGGACCTCAATGACCTTATACGGCCCAATAAACCGGGGAGCAAACTTCTTGGACGGAACCTTGAGACGCAAGTTCCTAGACGACAACCACACCAGATCCCCGACCATAAACAGGGGGTTATCAGAACGTTTTTTATCAGCCTGAGTTTTTTGTACGCTCTGGGACACCTCTAGGTTTTTCTGAACCTGGGCCCAGACTGTGCACAGTTCCCGATGAACGACCTCTACCTCGGGATTGTTGGAACTACCAGGTGAAACGGAGGAGAACCGTGGATTAAACCCAAAATTACAAAAAAAAGGAGAGACCCCTGACGAGTTACTGACCCGGTTATTAAGGGAAAATTCGGCGAGGGGAATGAAAGAGACCCAATCAAATTGACAGTCAGAGACAAAACACCTTAAGTATTGTTCTAGAGATTGATTAGTCCTCTCCGTTTGGCCATTGGTTTCAGGATGGAAGGCAGAGGAGAAGGACAGATCAATCCCCAACTTCATACAGAAGGCTCTCCAAAACAATGAAACAAATTATACCCCTCTGTCCGAAACAATATTGACAGGGACCCCATGGAGACGCAGGATGTGTTTGACAAACAAGGTAGCCAACGTTTTGGCGTTGGGTCGTTTCTTGAGGGGCACAAAGTGGCACATCTTACTGAAGCGGTCCACCACCACCCACACCACCGACTTGCCTTGGGATGGAGGCAAATCGGTGATAAAATCCATGGAGATATGTGTCCAAGGTCTCTGGGGAATGGGCAACGAACGCAATAAGCCCGCTGGTCGGGACCTGGGAGTCTTGGACCTAGCACAAACCTCACAAGCGGCGACGTAGGCCTTAACGTCTTTAGGCAACCCAGGCCACCAATAATTTCTGGAAATGAGGTGTTTGGTTCCCAGGATGCCTGGATGGCCAGATAGTGCGGAGTCATGATTTTCCCTAAGTACCCCTAGCCGGAATTGCAGGGGAACAAACAGCTTGTTCTCAGAAAGGTTCCCGGGAGCTGCACCTTGATCAGAAGCAATATCAGAGACTAAATCAGAATCGATCGAGGAAATGATTATACCTGGATGCAAAATACAAGCAGGATCTTCCTCCGAAGGAGGGCTGGCCATGAAGCTACGCGACAGTGCATCAGCCTTAATATTTTTAGACCCAGCCCTATAGGTAACCAAAAAATTGAATCTGGTAAAAAATAACGCCCATCGAGCTTGTCTCGGGTTTAGCCTCCGGGCAGATTCTAGGAAAACCAGATTCTTGTGGTCGGTAAGGACCGTTACCTGGTGCCTAGCCCCCTCCAGGAAGTGGCGCCACTCTTCAAATGCCCATTTAATGGCTAAGAGTTCACGGTTGCCAATATCATAGTTACTTTCAGTTTGCGAAAACTTCTTGGAGAAATAGGCACAGGGGCGGAGATGGGTGAGGGACCTGGTACCCTGGGACAAGACAGCCCCCACTCCCACCTCAGATGCGTCAACTTCCACGATAAATGGCTCCATTTGGTTGGGCTGAACCAGCACCGGGGCCGAGACAAAGCACTTCTTAAGGACCTCAAAAGCCTGGACAGCCTCAGGAGGCCAGTGGAGGAGATCAGCACCTTTGCGAGTGAGGTCCGTAAGGGGCTTAGCGATGACCGAGAAGTTAGCAATAAATCTCCTGTAATAATTAGCGAACCCCAAAAAACACTGTAACGCCTTCAGGGAGGCAGGTTGGACCCATTCCGCCACAGCCTGAACCTTGGCGGGGCCCATGCGGAATTCATGAGGAGTGAGGATTTGACCCAAAAATTGAATCTCCTGTACCCCAAACACACATTTTTCGGTTTTGGCAAACAGTTTGTTTTCCCGAAGGACCTGGAGCACCTTCCTGACATGCTCAAAGTGGGAGGACCAGTCCTTGGAAAACACCAGTATGTCATCAAGGTACACTACCAGAAAAATCCCCAGGTAATTTCTCAAAATCTCATTTATGAAATTCTGGAAGACCGCAGGGGCATTACACAACCCAAAGGGCATAACGAGGTATTCGAAATGACCTTCGGGCGTGTTAAACGCAGTCTTCCACTCATCCCCCTCTTTGATGCGAATAAGGTTATACGCCCCCGTAGATCCAATTTAGAAAACCATTGGGCCCCCTGAACCTGATTAAAGAGATCAGGAATCAAAGGAAGGGGATACTGGTTCCTTACCGTGACCTTATTCAGGCTACGGTAGTCAATGCATGGCCTAAGACCACCATCCTTCTTCCCCACGAAGAAGAAGCCAGCACCTACCGGAGAAGAAGAGGGACGAATGTAACCCTTGGCCAGGGATTCCTGGATATACACTCTCATAGCTTCACGTTCGGGACAAGAAAGATTAAATATCCTACCCTTAGTAAGCTTAGCTCCTGGTACCAATTCGATAGCGCAATCGTATTCTCTATGAGGAGGTAACACTTCGGAGGCCTCCCTAGAGAAAACATCAGCGAAGTCCTGAACAAACTCGGGTAGCGTATTCGCCTCCTTAGGGGGAGAAATAGAATTAACAGAAAAACATGACGTACAACATTCATTACCCCATTTGGTTAGCTCCCCAGTATTCCAGTCAAACGTGGGATTATGCAACTGCAACCAGGGAAGACCTAGAACCAAATCGTACGATAATCCCTGCATCAACAGTACAGAGCATTGCTCCAAATGCATGGAGCCAACAAGGAGTTCAAAAACAGGGGTATGCTGTGTAAAATAACCATTAGCAAGAGGAGTGGAGTCGATACCCACTACCGGGACAGGTTTAGGCAAATCAATCAGAGGCATAGCAAGGGACATAGCAAATTCCACAGACATGATATTAGTAGAGAACCCTGAATCCACGAAGGCACTGCCGGTAGCAGACCTACCACCAAAAGAGACCTGAAAGGGAAGCAAGATCTTAGTACGTTTCATATTTACGGGAAATACCTGTGCACCCAAGTGACCTCCCCGATGATCACTTAGACGCGGAAGTTCTCTGGCTGCAATCTTACGCTTAGGACAGTTGTTCACTTGATGCTTGTCGTCCCCACAGTAGAAGCAGAGACCATTCTTCCTGCGGAATTCTCTACGTTGTTGGGGGAACACGGAGGCCCCGAGTTGCATAGGTATCTCTGAATCTTTCGGGGAGAAACGAAGCAACGGAGCTTCGGGAGGCATCATGGGGGAGTCGGAGGAGAAAACACATAAACGTTCACGTTGTCGTTCCCTGAGACGTCGGTCAAGTCATACCGCTAAAGCCATAACCTGGTCTAGGGAGTCAGAAGAGGGATAGCTAACTAGCAGGTCTTTCAGGGTATTCGACAGACCCAACCTAAACTGGCACCTTAAGGCAGGGTCATTCCACCGAGAAGCTACGCACCACTTCCGAAAGTCAGAGCAATACTCCTCAACAGGTCTCTTACCCTGACTTAAGGTCACCAGCTGACTCTCGGCAAAGGCAGTCCTGTCAGTCTCGTCATAAATAAGTCCGAGAGCAGAAAAGAAACAATCAACGGAGGAAAGTTCAGGGGCGTCAGGAGCCAAGGAGAAGGCCCACTCTTGGGGCCCTTCCTGGAGCCGGGACATAATTATACCCACCCGCTGGCTCTCAGAACCTGAGGAATGAGGCTTTAAACGAAAGTAAAGCCTACAACTCTCCCGAAAGGAAAAAAAAGCCCTCCGGTCCCCTGAGAACCGGTCGGGCAACTTGAGGTGGGGTTCAAGTGGTGCGGTGAGGGGAACTACCAGGGTAGCATCAGGCTGGTTGACCCTCTGAGCCAGGGCCTGGACCTGTAGGGAGAGACCCGGCATTTGCTGAGCCAGGGTCTCACGGGGGTCCATAGTGGTGTCAGGGACCAGGGGTAGACTAGGTATGGGCTTGTGATTATGTAATGGCAGGGGGTACGGAGACAGACAAGTGAGCCCTAATCTACCCGCCACTCTGTCCCTGCCTACTTGCAACGACCCGCCCTAGGCGACGGGGTACAACTGGGCGGCGGTCCCTGCACTCAGTAAGTGCACGACAAACACGACAAACATACAAAGGAACACAAGCAAGGAAAAGGGGCCGTTGCCCACGGCAACACCATGAGCAACCAGAGTGGTGAACGAGCCGAGTTAAGCCAGGAGTGTGCGAGGTACAAAACGAAAAGCAGAAGAGTAGTCGGTAAGCCAGGGTCTGTATGGAGCAGGATCAAAAATAGCAGGAGCTGTAGCTGGGCCAGGAAACCACAAGGAAAGAATCACAAGTACCGAGGGACAGGAAGTGCAGGCTTAAATAGACCGAGGGCGGGAGCTAGCTGAGTCTGGCCAGGTTACGATAGGCTCTCCCACTCCTAAGCCTGCCAGCCTGAATGGTGGAAGCAGGAGTCAGTCTCAGGGATGTATTCTCAGGTGCTGACTGATTAGTTCTGGGAGTTAACCCCGAAGCTGTGCCTGGCAGATCCTTTACAGTATGTATGTAAATGGAAGTCAGGTATTCATGTAAATTAACGTTTTGGCTGTCAGAACGAATGTGGGAAAACAAAAAAATTCTCTCAACATCAAAATTGGCTAAAGTGAATATGTTATCAGGTCCACTGTTATTTTATGTCAAATAGCACAATACAATATTGCCCCATTTGTACAATAAACGTTATTAAATAATAAATCAGACTCATAGCTTCTCCCACTCTCTACTATGACTATGCTATATTGTTTTTGATTACTGGATTTAATAAACTTATATTTTCATAAAATAATTGTAGCTAACATGTTTTGTTTTTTTAGTTCAATCATTACAAACAGTAATAAATCAAGTAGAATTGCTATACAATTATATACATTATAGCATGAACATTCTATTTTAAAGAATATACTATACTCCAATTTTACATTCAGAAATACATTTTAACATAGCATCCTTGGATAGCATATATGTTTGCCCTACAATGGTCCAGACCAAATAAATCTAATAATATTGAAGTGGTGATGCATTCAATGCATTCAACACTTTACTCCTAGGGTTCTCTATAAAGATCACTGTCGGGTAGTAGAACACTATATTCCCTTGTTTGAGCTAAATTATTTTTACACTGAAAAGCTATGTTCACATGGCATTTGTTCAGGCAGAAAAGTACGAGGCTAATTTATAAGAAATAAATTTCTGAAATTCAGGTGTTTTTGGAGCTAATTTTCAAAACATTTT
The DNA here is from genome assembly GCF_050947455.1 of Rhinoderma darwinii. Lineage (NCBI taxonomy): Eukaryota > Metazoa > Chordata > Amphibia > Anura > Rhinodermatidae > Rhinoderma > Rhinoderma darwinii. The sequence goes on along the minus strand of NC_134690.1, from coordinate 220,224,763 downwards.
TTATTTTTGCAATTGTTTTTGAAGCTAATTTAGAGGTACATTTTTTAATTGTTTTTTAATGTCAATGGAAAAAAATCAGCTTGTAAAACACTTCAATAAAGTGACATGTCACTTCTATTTTACAAAGCAGATTTTTACGATGCCTTTTTTCATTCAGCAGTGTAAAAATACATCTCATATGATCTACTGTGTATTTCCCATCAGTATCAATGGAAAGCTGTTTGCAAGCGTACTTCAAGTGTATTTGGAGCGTAATACAAACATTTTATGCTCTGAAATACGACTGAAAATATGCCGTGTGAACATGGCCAAATAGTTTCCATCAACATCCTATGGCCTCATGCACACGACCGTAGCCATGTGCACGGCTGTGATGTTCGGGTCGGCCGGCAGCGGACTGTCCATGGCCGCGGTCATTATTTTCAATGAGCCCGGGCCGCAGAAGATGGCCGTAATAAGACATGTTCGTTCTTTCTGTGGTGCGGGCTCCCGGGCCATGCACGGACCGTAAAAACTACGGTCGTGTGCATAGCCTCATAGAAATTAATGGGGCCGCAATTCTTCCGTGGATTTTCGGGGGAATTGCGGCCGCAGAAGCTCGTTCATGTGCATGGGGCCTATCACTGAGAATACAGAAGATATGTAGTCTCGCCACTTATGAACAGTACATTTTTATTGAGAATAGTTTGGTTTTACTTTTTACAGTAAACATAATTTTAAACATTTTGGGTCTCCCTTTTTTTATTTCCCACATCACCATCTGTTAAAAAAATGTTTTACTTATTTACTGGACTTGGTTCTGGTGCTATATTTATGAATGAGCTTGATTCTGATACTGTATTTATGTACTGAGCTTTGTTTTGGTACTGTATTTATGTACTGGGTTTTGTTCTGGTGCTGTATTTATGTACTGAGCTTTGTTCTGGTGCTGTATTTATGTACTGGGCTTTGTTCTGGTACTGTATTTATGTACTGAGATTTGTTCTGGTGCTGTATTTATGTACTGAGCATGGTTCTGGTGCTGTATTTATGTACCAAGCTTTGTTCTGGTGCTGCATTTATGTACTGAGCTTGGTACTGGTACTGTATTTATGTAATGAGTTTGGTTCTGGTACTATATGTATGTATGTACTGAGTTTGGTTATGGTGCTGTATTTATATACTGAGCTTGATTCTGGTGCTGTATGGATATACTAAGCTTTGTTCTGGTGCTGTATTTATGCATTGAGCTTGGTTCTGATAATTTATGTATTTACTGAGTGTCAAGCCCATGGCCACGAGCCATCAGGCTCACTCACCTCCTGACGCCCGCAGCCATGGAACTGTGAGCTCTGGTCCCCATCTCCTCCTCAGGAGAGGCCAGCGCGCACTTCCACTTCTCCCAGCAGGGTCCTGCAGGGTATGCGCGCACGCTCGTGCCTGCTCTTAAAGGGCCAGCGCGCGCTACTGGAATTAGTAGTAAATTAGCCCGTGAGCACCCTGGACTATAAGAAGGGCCCAGCCCCTTCCTGCAATGCCTGAGCGTTGTTGTCATACCCAAAGTTTGTCTAAGAAAATGGTCTCCTAGTGTTTTCCAGTTCCCAGTATTCCCCATTCCTGTACCCGTATCCCGTGCTATCCTGGTTAAGTGCTGTGCTGAGCTGAAGTCGTGCTGTACTGTATACCATGCCTGTTCTGCTACACCACACCTGACGTCTGCCTGCTGCCTAGTCCGAGCCAAGCCTGTCTTGCCACTGTCCGAGCTGCCACAAGTACACTAGACAAACTTTTTACACATGCCTATCACGTTCCTTAATCTAAATCCTTTCCTTTGCCCCCTATTACATTTGTCATAAGAACTTGACCCCCTCATTCATGAGTACCCCCAACACTCCTTGCACCCTAATGCATTTTATACTTTATGTCTGTCATACACAGACACTGGCTGGTGACCGGCTAATTCAGCTTTATGTGTACTACCCCATATGTATAAAAGATGGCTGGACCATTGTACTTAACAAGCATTTTTTAAATTTTGTGTCTCCCTTATTTCCTCATAGATTTTAAGCTCTTGTGAGCAGGGTCCTCACTCCTCTTGTTTGAATTGTAAATTAGTTTTCTCACTATGAAATGTTGAAATGTCTGATATTGTCTGTACATGTATCCTCTGAATTGTAAAGTGCTGTGGAACATGTTGAAGCTCTATAACTAAAGATTATTATTATTATTATTATTATTATTATTATTATTACTACAAATAACAAATTTGTACATGTTATTTGCTGTCATGTTAAATATGCACAATAAATTTTATTATAGTAAAAAAATAAAAATCTATTTTTTATTCCTTTAATAGAATAATAAGTTTATTTTTGCTAATGATCTACTGACATATGTCTGTATTCCAGTATATTATACTCTGCATCACTATTGACACAGGAAGTTGTTAGGGCATACCTAACAATTATGGCCTGACTACATGCAATCTGGAAAGACAGCCCTAAGATATATTCTAGGACCCCAAGTCTGACAATCCATAGCAAAAAATCCATGGCCATGACTGATAAAGTTTCTCAAAAGTATGGTCAAAGTGGATCTGTCAATCATAGCTGCTCTCCCACTGTTTATTGGGTGGACACAACTACTGTGCCCACTGACCACATCGCCATATATGCATATAAATGTACAATGTAGGAAAAAATAGCGAGGAAGCAGCACTCGAGAAAATAACACACAGCAATTCACAGTATATTCACAGCAACGTTTCAACCTCTCAATGAAGGCATTTTTAAGAAAAGTGTATAAGTCATACCAAAATATATATGGAGCTGAGCTCAATTAGTTAATGATGTGCAATCCATCAATTATACAAATGTATCATACAAAATTTTCTTAATAATCAAGTCTTAAAATAATTGTCTTAAAATATCACATAAATCAAGATAAAGTGCAGAAGTGGGCGTTCTGGTACTGTATTTATGTACTGAGATTTGTTCTGGTGCTGTATTTATGTACTGAGCATGGTTCTGGTGCTGTATTTATGTACCAAGCTTTGTTCTGGTGCTGCATTTATGTACTGAGCTTGGTACTGGTACTGTATTTATGTAATGAGTTTGGTTCTGGTACTATATGTATGTATGTACTGAGTTTGGTTATGGTGCTGTATTTATATACTGAGCTTGTTTCTGGTGCTGTATGGATATACTAAGCTTTGTTCTGGTGCTGTATTTATGCATTGAGCTTGGTTCTGATAATTTATGTATTTACTGAGTGTCAAGCCCATGGCCACGAGCCATCAGGCTCACTCACCTCCTGACGCCCGCAGCCATGGAACTGTGAGCTCTGGTCCCCATCTCCTCCTCAGGAGAGGCCAGCGCGCACTTCCACTTCTCCCAGCAGGGTCCTGCAGGGTATGCGCGCACGCTCGTGCCTGCTCTTAAAGGGCCAGCGCGCGCTACTGGAATTAGTAGTAAATTAGCCCGTGAGCACCCTGGACTATAAGAAGGGCCCAGCCCCTTCCTGCAATGCCTGAGCGTTGTTGTCATACCCAAAGTTTGTCTAAGAAAATGGTCTCCTAGTGTTTTCCAGTTCCCAGTATTCCCCATTCCTGTACCCGTATCCCGTGCTATCCTGGTTAAGTGCTGTGCTGAGCTGAAGTCGTGCTGTACTGTATACCATGCCTGTTCTGCTACACCACACCTGACGTCTGCCTGCTGCCTAGTCCGAGCCAAGCCTGTCTTGCCACTGTCCGAGCTGCCACAAGTACACTAGACAAACTTTTTACACATGCCTATCACGTTCCTTAATCTAAATCCTTTCCTTTGCCCCCTATTACATTTGTCATAAGAACTTGACCCCCTCATTCAGCAGTACCCCCAACACTCCTTGCACCCTAATGCATTTTATACTTTATGTCTGTCATACACAGACACTGGCTGGTGACCGGCTAATTCAGCTTTATGTGTACTACCCCATATGTATAAAAGATGGCTGGACCATTGTACTTAACAAGCATTTTTTAAATTTTGTGTCTCCCTTATTTCCTCATAGATTTTAAGCTCTTGTGAGCAGGGTCCTCACTCCTCTTGTTTGAATTGTAAATTAGTTTTCTCACTATGAAATGTTGAAATGTCTGATATTGTCTGTACATGTATCCTCTGAATTGTAAAGTGCTGTGGAACATGTTGAAGCTCTATAACTAAAGATTATTATTATTATTATTATTATTATTATTATTATTATTATTATTATTATTATTACTACAAATAACAAATTTGTACATGTTATTTGCTGTCATGTTAAATATGCACAATAAATTTTATTATAGTAAAAAAATAAAAATCTATTTTTTATTCCTTTAATAGAATAATAAGTTTATTTTTGCTAATGATCTACTGACATATGTCTGTATTCCAGTATATTATACTCTGCATCACTATTGACACAGGAAGTTGTTAGGGCATACCTAACAATTATGGCCTGACTACATGCAATCTGGAAAGACAGCCCTAAGATATATTCTAGGACCCCAAGTCTGACAATCCATAGCAAAAAATCCATGGCCATGACTGATAAAGTTTCTCAAAAGTATGGTCAAAGTGGATCTGTCAATCATAGCTGCTCTCCCACTGTTTATTGGGTGGACACAACTACTGTGCCCACTGACCACATCGCCATATATGCATATAAATGTACAATGTAGGAAAAAATAGCGAGGAAGCAGCACTCGAGAAAATAAGACACAGCAATTCACAGTATATTCACAGCAACGTTTCAACCTCTCAATGAAGGCATTTTTAAGAAAAGTGTATAAGTCATACCAAAATATATATGGAGCTGAGCTCAATTAGTTAATGATGTGCAATCCATCAATTATACAAATGTATCATACAAAATTGTCTTAATAATCAAGTCTTAAAATAATTGTCTTCAAATATCACATAAATCAAGATAAAGTGCAGAAGTGGGCGTATAAATTCATTACATAAATACATCATGCAAAAAAGTGTCAATTGAAATACAACAACACCCAAATAACAAAATCCAATCATAATTAGTGTCATTAAAATAATTATGAATAGCTGGCATTTACCATTTGATTAAAAACCTCATAGATAAGGAATATAGATGGTCATATATTTTAACATTAAATACAGTAAATTCCAGCGTTGCTCTCACTGAACCGCGTGTGCTCAGAACTACCCTGTCCATTGAGCAAAGTACCCCACATGAGTACAATCACATGGGTCGCAATGCAAACCACAATAGGTCCTTGTTATAGTGATTCCACATGGGAATATCTGCCGAGCCCATGTACCCTATTAACACTAGGTAGTCTCGGTACCATTTCTCTAAAGGTATTTCCAATATTCAAGACAAATCTGTCTATTGGTGAACCCTCATTTTTAAAGACAACTGCGGTACTAGCAATATGTTCAGATACTCTGAACACACATTGCCGGATTCTATACTGACTAATAATCGCCACTATGTGAAGCGCACTAGCGGACAAAAAACGCTCTAGTGTGCATGTTATTCTATGGCTAAGGCATGATGCCTAATGTCCCAGGGTCAGAGTACACCCCAAAACTTCAAGTCCAGGAGTACCCTACCCTGTGCCCACACAATGCCAATGGGTGGCTATATCACCCATCCATAGTCATGTAGTGAGGACAACTCAGGGATCGGTGGTCCATGCTTAACAAACCAGGTACCCTATATGCACATCACATGGAATTAATTTTATTTAGTTATTTATTCATTCACGATACAAATATTTTTAAGGATAATTCACACAAATGTACAGTGTGTGGCTTGAAGGGGTTAAAAAAGGCTTGTTTCTGGAAAAACATCATCAGATTATATGAAAACTGCCACCTCAGCCCTCTATGTTTTGAAGAATCTAAGATTTTATGTTGGTTCTGTTGAAAACCACAGTATTTCCTAGAACTGTTTCTATATTAGAAAACACAATTACTAAGAATTGTTTTAGGCTTGGTAGTGCGGTGGCTATGTGCCACCCTCTTACCTCTCCATGTGAATGGAGACTTAACAGGAAGGCTACTTAGAATTTTACATTTACTTAAAATAAAAAAAGGCCTTCTAAAGCATTTTTTTTCTTTTCAAAGCAGTAGGGATTATAAATTGTTATTCTATAATTTAGGGACAAGCCCCTTCGAGACAGATTTTTAACTCGTTTGTTTACCAATAAATGTATCACCCTTTCTATCATGTGTTCTGACAGTAAAGCATTTAAATATAATATAATAACCTTCACATTTATAGCTTACGCATAGTGCCCCTTGAGAAGAATTCAAAAAACAAACATTGATTCTGCATCCCAGAATCTGCATCCCACCCCTAGTGAATCATTTGTTATATAAACTAAAAATAACCCTCAATAAAATTATGTAAGGATATAAAACACCTGCTCCAGCTCAAAATCAAGCAAATCATCTACAGATACTTCAACTAAAATTATTATTATTACAATGAAGTCAAGTCTACTTACGGGGAAAACCATGATACGATTGGCGGATTAATTGTTGGGTCAATTCCAAGTCACTTATAATCAATTATTTTTATTTTAGAAGCCAGTACTAGTGGCAGTTTACTTGTTATAACTAATTGTACACAAATACAATAAATTGCTATTCCACATTACTTTACAATTCAGAGGTTTCATGTACAGGCAAAATTAGATACTAGTGATTGGTGAAGATCACCTGTCTCACCGGGGGAAATAGGTCAGGGGGACCACATTGGTGTACACAACCGTATTGAGCTAAGTTAAGTCAGGAATGGGGGAGAGGGAAAAGATGTGGTCTAGAAATAAATTAATATATAACTTTTATTTTTCTGCATTAAAATTGTTAAAAGTCCATTGGTGCAAACTGGTATGTGTGAGTGACCCCCAAACTCACATACCCTTAGCCTGAATTAGTATAGTTGTTAATGTATTGAGTGATTCCACTATTACTGTTGCTCCATTGTGGTCCACAAATCACTGAGCTGTAAATATTGAATGAAGCTCCAGATGGAGTGGAGTAAGGGAAACTAGATTGTGCTAGGATGTGGGCTCATATTGTCTTTGCTGCACTGTTGAAGCAACAGGCAGCAAAGTGAATTCCAAATTGGCCCTACAGTGATTGAGTGGGCAGATGTGATCTCTGCAAGGTGCACACCTATCGTTATTGCCGCGTTATTGGTAAGCAGTTGTTATAACAAGCACACCCTCACGCCGGTGTACTGCTCATAGGGCAGCAGCGTGGGGAGCGGCTGTTTTGTATGTTGCTATCGCCCAAAGTTGTCAGGCTAGAGGCGGCGAATTGCGGCCGTCCTCCGGGTCGGCTCTGCTGTTAGAGCGGTATAAATAGGTCCGGTGACCGCGCTCAGCTGTCAGCCGAGAGGCGGTCTGCAAAAATAGCCCAGTTTGTGGGCTGAGTTAATGAGCGGAGCGGTGGGGGCTCGAGTGCCGAGACCCCACAGCCTCCCCGCAGCGGACCTGCGGTCTGAGCCCGTGGGTGAATAAATTATCACCCCGGGAGGACCGCACTATGAGTCACCAGCCGTTAGGATGGGACGTGGCAATAGGCGATAGGCAGGAGAAATGCCCCAGCTGTTCAGTGTTAAACAGCGGGACACGTTGTAGGCAAGGTAGTGTAGCACATTTGAGCAGCTGGCAGCTGTCAGCCGCACTATGTATCGTGATCTGACCTGAGCTGAAAGAGACAGCTCGGGCCAAGTGTTTGCACCGAAGGATTAAAGGATTATGCAACCGACGCGCGTTTCGCCAGCATTCTGGCTTCTTCCAGGGGTGGGAGGCCGCCATTGTAACGCCTTATAAATAGGGTCCTCATTGACTGACAGCCTCAAGAACCAATCAGAGACCTAGGTCTCAGCTGGTATGGAATTAGTGGAGTTCTCAATAGAATTTATATGAGAACATGCAATAGTTATTGGTAGGACACCATACAACTATCAAAATACGAACTCAAACGAAGTGAAACAAAGTAAAACAAAATAAACGGCAAATTAGATACTATAAAGTGACCTTACTTTTCAGGTGACTTTTCAGAATAATCTCTCTCATATGTGTGTACAGGAGAAATAACACAATTTCTGGCCATTACATGACTTGTATATGCCGTATTTTAGAAGTTTTCCCCTCTGCAGGCTGTATCTCTAATTTTCCATTTTCTCACACACATAGAAGAGAAGAATCCTGCCCTCCTATCTCTATCTATCACATGGAGGAGATCATACAGCAGTAATGAGTAGTGTAGCTGTAAATACAGCACCGGGGTGACATAGAAATCTTACCAGCAGCCTGTGCCTTTGTCACTTTGCTCCTGCTTTCTCCCCCTGCTCACTCCTCCCCTCTCCATGGACTTCTAAGGGCAGCGTCTGTGTCTCTATCACTCTGCTCCCTCTTCTGGCTGCCCCTCCCATTTCCTTGGATTTGCATGGACAGACTGTGAAGAGACATACCCCCACCTTCTGCAGCTTGTCAATTCTGCTCTGTAACCAGGGACCGATTTTGCTTGACATTAGGGGGTAGACAGCAAATTACAGGAAGGGAGACACCTAGTGGCAGTAACTTTACACAGAATTTGCATGAATAAAACAACTACATTTTAACAGTAAGTAAATTAAAAAGTTATTCTATATCAGGCATACTATTAAAATATATTATAACCTATATATATGTATATATACTCTTAGCCAATTCATTATACTCAAGATATCATATAATCCATATTCATTAAACCAAAAAGAAAAATCTTGATATCATATAATATTGTTTTATCGAAATATGTTTATTAGTAATTTATTACACATAAATACAAAAAATACAAAAATAACCCCCCTCCCAAGTATATACTATAGACATATAAAATATAATTAAAAATAAGCCAGGTGTCATATGATACAATATCAAAGGTCATAGATCATGAATTATCAATAGTAAGTCCTCACACAATATAGCATGCACCCTAAAGGTAGATTGGGAACCATGTGTATACATGCAATAGCAAAATCAGGGCACTTAAAAGCTGTTATTAAATGTCGCTATAGTGACAGGTCACTCCAATCACAAGGGTACTAGCAATAGTGATTAAATATGGAGCAAAAAAACAATCAGAAAAAGGTTAACTATAGATGATTATGAAAGGAACACTATACCTGTAGAGGACATGATGAATGTAAAGTGGGACACCTGGACACCGAGCACCTCAACGCGCGTTTCGCAACCTTCGTCAGGAGGTGTGCTTACTACTCTAAAAACTCGAGTTTAAATACTACGTGCAGGGAAAGCTGAGGACTAATGGTGTGTAGCGTATCGTTCACACCTATTGACGTCACGTCGTCAAAGTCATAACACGCATCGCTGCGTGTCACCCATACGAATAATGCGATTCGAGCTAACAAGTGATGCATGTCATTATCCGGACCAATCCCAGCCTAAAAACAGTGAGCACAACAGCGCCCAAACGCACAGTCACCGGACTTAGTTTGTTTATAGAATTTATCAATGAAATGAATCGTTCAACTAGATTAAGTACTACCGTATCAAAAAAGATTTGATAGGAACCCAGCCAGAACGTAGAAGTAATTAGTATGAATCCTGACCATACGGTTATCAGTAAATACCCTCATATATGCTATAAGAGACATCAGAGGAATAGTTTAATAAGAATTAAAAAAATATATATATATATATATATATATATATATAAATACAAACATCCAACAGTGTCTCTCACTGCATATATATTGCTGTCCATGGTACTCACATATATACCCCAAAATGTTAGTCATGCTTACACAATATAAAGAATGTACATATATGGAGAATAACAGTACTTTTCCCAAATACGTATACATATATATATACAGACAATACAAGACAAAACCACATGTGAAATAGATGAAAAAAGTTATTATAATAAATTATTACATATATACAAACACCTATATAAACAAATTCATTATGCAGTGTAGAATAAAAAAAATATATATAACTATTTATGTGTGAAGATGAGGAATCAAAAAAAGAAAAAAATCCTCAATACAAGAATAATAAATATAAAAATTCTACGATAAGCCCGTGAATGTCAGTGGGGGCCCTCCACTCAGGAATGTACACCGGGTCCAAACCCCACGCTGGACAAGCCAAGCAATCGCCAAAACAGTCACCCGCAAGCCAAGGAAAATTACATAAATATATAGCAGAAGAATTTATGTTGTGTGAAAATCAAATAAATTAAAATATACTGTGTCTGATGTGATATTAAATGTGTTCGCACCAATATCATAGTCAATATAGAAAAGAAAAAAGTGTAACAATACCAGAAACATACAATATACAAATATACAAAAAACCAAAAGTATATAAGTGCATATCTAAATACATATACATACACAAAGAAATAAGACCAACATTTCAGAATACTTAATGCCTATGTGTGCATATACAACAAGATAGAGATACATATACAGTATATTAATACATACAAAGATCAAAAATAATTTTTATATATATAGTATAGATAGAAATAGAGCACTAACATTAAGGCACACTGTAATTGCATAGCAATCACATTATCCAATATATCATTTTTTACAACATTTTGAAGAGATTACAAAGCGGGTATCAAACCCACATGTGAACAAATACCATACACATATAATCAATTAATAAAGTCAAACTGTTGACATAAATTCATAATGATAATTCTTCTCATCATCCTTAGTATCCTTTGTTATGTAGTCGCGTGGTTATTCTGGTCATCAAGGACTCAATTCAGGTCGAAAGCAGTCACATTGGATCTAATTAGAGTAGTAGCAGAATATAAAAAAATAAAAATATAGAACAATACTTACAAGAAGGATGCAAAACTTTGAGATTCATTTAGGCCTTTTGGAGACATAGTGTCCAAGATAACAATCCATTTAGTCTCCTTCCGCAAAAGGTCCCTAAAGATATCACCCCCACGGTTCCCCTGATAGATCCGATCAATCCCCTTAACTTTGAGTAACCTCCAGTTTTTGTCATGGTAGTCCCTAAAATGCCTAGCCAAAGGTTTATTTCGATCACCAAAACTTTCTTCATAATCCCTATTCGTTATCCCTTTTATGTCACGAATGTGCTCCATCACGCGTACTTTCAACTCCCTTGTGGTCATCCCCACATAGATTTTGTTGCAGGGACACTGCGCGTGATAGATCACATTTCGGACATTGCAATTTATAAAATGCACTATATTGTTCGACTTAGCTGAGTCTGACCCCAGAAAGGAGTTAGTTCTTTCCATTACTGGACAGGCACCACAGGATCCACAGGGTACATTGCCCCATCTGGGTCCCCTGGAACCAAATATGTACCTGTTCATTGGAGGAACATAATGACTCCGGACTAACATGTCCCGTAAATTGGGGCTACGGTGCGGTGTCATAGCTGGATTATCAGTCAGTATTTTGCTTAATCGTTTATCTGTGTGTAATACAGACCAATGTTTCTGAAAGATATCACGAATAGAGTTCCAATTCTTATTGTATCTGTAGATGAATCTCACAGTGGTGTTTTTTGATTGTTGTTTTATTTTGGATTTCAGAAGGTCATTTCTTTTTAGGGTTCTTACATACTCATATTCCTGTTTAACATGGGAGTTATCATAGCCTCTTCTAAGAAATCTTTCAGTTAAATCTTTAGATCTATTTTCAAAACATGTATCAGAGGAACAAATATGTCTTGCACGTGTTGTGGATAATTCAAAGTCAAACAGTTGCTCCAGATTCATTCATATTTATTTCCTCATGAGAAGGTTTCACAGCAGTGTCATAATGATGTCACTTAGCAAGTGATGGTGTAAAGGATCTGCCAGGCACTACGTCTGGGTATACTCCCAGGATTAATCAGTCGACACCTGAGGCCAGACCTCTGAGACTGACACCTGCTCCCACCAATCAGGGTGGCAGGCTCAGGAGTGGGAGAGCCTATCGCGGCCTGGTCAGTCAGAGTTAGCTCCGCCCCCTGTCCATTTATACCTGCCGTTTTCTCTTCCTCCTTGCTTGTTATTCTTTTGGATTCCTGGCCCCACTGCTGCCTTGCTCCAGCCTGCTTCTGCCGTGCTTCTGCCTTGCTTCAGTTCCGTTTATCCTGCGTTGCTCTGCCCCTGGCTTGCTTCTGCTCCGTGCTCCCGTTTGTATACTCCACTACTTCCTGATCCTGACTGGCTCATTCACCACTCCGTTTCCTCGCGGCGTTCCGTGGGCTACTGTATTCCCTTGCATGTTCCCTGTTTGTACTCCCTTGCACTTAGACAGCGTAGGGACCGCCGCCAAGTTGTACCCCGTCAACTAGGGCGGGTCGTTGCAAGTAGGCAGGGACAGGGCGGTGGGTAGATTAGGGCTCACTTGTTCCCTTCACCTCCTTCCTGCCATTACATAATAACAAGCCCTTACCTAGTCTACCATTTCTTCTACGCTGACGCTATCATGGACCCCCTTGAGACCCTGACCAAGCAGATGCAGGGCCTCTCCCTACAGGTCCAGGCCCTGGCTCAGAGGGTCAATCAGTCTGACGCTGCCTTTGTAGTACCCCTCACCTCACCTTTAGAACCCAACCTCAAGTTACCTGACCGGTTCTCAGGGGACCGAAAGACTTTTCTCTCCTTCCGGGAGAGTTGCAGACTTTATTTCCGCCTAAGACCTCACTCCTCAGGTTCCGAGAACCAGCGGGTGGGTATCATTATATCCCGACTCCAGGAAGGGCCCCAAGAGTGGGCCTTCTCCTTGGCTCCTGACGCCCCTGAACTTTCCTCCGTTGATCGGTTTTTCTCTGCCCTCGGTCTCATTTACGACGAGACTGACAGGACTGCCTTAGCCGAGAGTCAGCTGGTGACCTTACGTCAGGGTAGGAGACCTGTTGAGGAATACTGTTCTGATTTTAGAAAGTGGTGCGTAGCTTCTCGGTGGAACGACCCGGCCCTAAAGTGCCAGTTTAGGTTAGGATTATCTGACGCCCTGAAGGATCTGCTGGTTAGCTACCCCTCTTCTGACTCCCTAGACCAGGTTATGGCCCTAGCAGTACGAGTTTACCGACGTCTCAGGGAACGTCAGCTTGAACGTTTCAATGTTTTCCCCTCTGACTGCCCTGCGATTCCCCCCGAGGTCCCGTCTCCTCGCTCTTCCACGGAGGACTCGGAGGTACCTATGCCACTCGGGGCCTCCATGTCCCCTCGACAACGTAGAGAGTTTCGCAGGAAGAATGGTCTCTGCTTCTATTGTGGGGACGACAAGCATCTACTGAACACCTGTCCCAGGCGCAAGAATAAGCAGCCGGAAAACTTCCACGCCTAAGTGATCATCGGGGAGGTCACTTGGGCGCACAGGTATTTCCCGTTAATACTAAACGCAATAAGATTTTGCTTCCCTTTCAGGTCTCGTTTGCTGGCCAGTCTGCCACTGGCAGTGCCTTCGTGGATTCGGGCTCATCTGCTAATATCATGTCTGTGGAATTTGCTATGTCTCTAAAAATGCCTTTTATTGATTTACCTTATCCTATCCCGGTAGTGGGTATCGACTCCACTCCTCTTGCTAATGGTTATTTTACTCAGCATACTCCTGTTTTTGAACTCCGTGTTGGCTCCATGCATTTGGAGCAGTGCTCTGTACTGGTGATGCAGGGATTATCGTCCGATCTGGTATTAGGTCTTCCCTGGTTGCAGCTGCATAATCCCACGTTTGATTGGAATACCGGGGATCTCACCAAATGGGGTAGTGATTGCCTGATGTCATGTCTTTCGGTTAACTCTATTTCTCCCCGGGAGGAGGTAAACACGCTTCCTGAGTTTGTTCAGGACTTCGCTGATGTGTTTTCTAAGGAGGCCTCCGAGGTGTTGCCCCCTCATAGAGATTACGATTGCGCCATCGATTTGGTGCCTGGTGCCAAGCTTCCTAAGGGGAGGATATTTAATCTTTCATGTCCTGAACGTAAAGCTATGAGGGAGTATATCCAAGAATGCCTGGCCAAGGGTTTCATTCGCCCCTCGACTTCTCCTGTAGGTGCTGGCTTCTTCTTCGTGGGGAAGAAGGATGGTGGTCTTAGGCCGTGCATTGATTATCGGAACTTGAATAAGGTCACAGTAAGGAACCAGTATCCCCTTCCTTTGATTCCGGATCTTTTTAATCAGGTTCAGGGGGCCCAATGGTTCTCTAAGTTCGATCTACGGGGGGCATATAACCTTATCCGCATCAAAGAGGGGGATGAGTGGAAAACTGCGTTCAACACGCCCGAAGGTCATTTCGAATACCTAGTCATGCCCTTTGGGTTGTGTAATGCCCCTGCCGTCTTCCAGAATTTTATTAATGAAATTCTGAGAGATTACCTGGGTAATTTTCTTGTAGTGTACCTTGATGACATACTGGTGTTTTCCAAGGACTGGTCCTCGCACGTGGAGCATGTCAGGAAGGTCCTCCAGGTCCTTCGGGAAAATAATCTGTTTGCGAAGACCGAAAAATGTGTGTTTGGGGTACAGGAGATACCATTTTTAGGTCAAATCCTCACTCCTCATGAATTCCGCATGGACCCTGCCAAGGTTCAGGCTGTGGCGGAATGGGTCCAACCTGCCTCCCTGAAGGCGCTACAGTGTTTTTTGGGGTTCGCTAACTATTACAGGAGATTTATTGCCAACTTCTCGGTCGTCGCTAAGCCTCTTACGGACCTCACTCGCAAGGGTGCTGATGTCCTCCATTGGCCGCCTGAGGCCGTCCAGGCTTTTGAGACCCTCAAGAAGTGCTTTATCTCGGCCCCCGTGCTGGTTCAGCCCAACCAAAGGGAGCCATTTATTGTGGAGGTTGACGCGTCCGAGGTGGGAGTGGGGGCCGTCTTGTCCCAGGGTACCAGCTCCCTCACCCATCTCCGCCCCTGTGCTTACTTCTCTAGGAAGTTTTCGCCCACGGAGTGTAACTATGATATTGGCAACCGCGAACTTTTAGCCATTAAATGGGCTTTTGAAGAGTGGCGTCACTTCTTGGAGGGGGCCAGACACCAGGTAACGGTCCTTACTGACCACAAGAATCTGGTTTTCCTAGAATCTGCCCGGAGGCTTAATCCTAGACAAGCTCGTTGGGCACTATTCTTTACCAGATTTAATTTCTTGGTTACCTATAGGGCTGGGTCCAAAAATATTAAGGCTGATGCACTGTCACGTAGTTTCATGGCTAATCCTCCTTCTGAGAAGGATCCTGCTTGTATTTTACCCCCTGGTATAATTGTTTCTGCCACTGATTCTGACTTAGCCTCTGACATCGCGGCTGATCAAGGTTCAGCTCCCGGGAACCTCCCTGGGCACAAACTGTTTGTCCCCCTGCAATACCGGCTAAGGGTACTCAGGGAAAACCATGACTCTGCTCTATCTGGTCATCCTGGCATCTTTGGTACCAAACTCCTCATTACCAGAAACTATTGGTGGCCTGGGTTGCCTAAAGACGTTAGGGCTTACGTCGCCGCTTGTGAGGTCTGTGCTAGGTCCAAGACCCCTAGGTCCCGACCTGCGGGCTTACTACGTTCCTTGCCCATTCCCCAGAGACCTTGGACCCATATCTCCATGGATTTTATCACCGATTTGCCTCCATCTCAGGGCAAGTCGGTGGTGTGGGTGGTAGTAGACCGCTTCAGCAAGATGTGCCACTTTGTGCCCCTTAAGAAACTACCTAACGCCAAGACGTTAGCTTCTTTGTTTGTGAAACACATTCTGCGTCTCCATGGGGCCCCAGTCAATATCGTTTCGGGGTACAATTTGTTTCCTTATTTTGGAGAGCTTTTTGTAAAAAGTTGGAGATTGATCTATCCTTCTCCTCCGCCTTCCATCCCGAAACTAATGGCCAAACGGAAAGGACTAACCAATCCCTGGAACAATATTTAAGGTGTTTCATTTCTGACTGTCAATTTGATTGGGTCTCATTCCTTCCCCTCGCCGAATTTTCCCTGAATAACCGGGTCAGTAACTCGTCAGGGGTCTCCCCGTTTTTCTGTAATTTCGGGTTTAATCCTAGGTTCTCCTCCGTTTCCCCTGGTTGTTCCAATAATCCCGAGGTAGAGGACGTTCATCGGGAACTGTGCACAGTCTGGGCCCAGGTTCAGAAGAACCTAGAGGCGTCCCAGAGCGTACAAAAGATACAGGCTGATTGTAGACGTTTTGCTAACCCCCGGTTTGTCGTCGGGGATCTGGTGTGGTTGTCGTCGAGGAACTTGCGCCTTAAGGTCCCGTCCAGGAAGTTTGCTCCCCGATTTATTGGACCTTATAAGGTCATTGAAGTCCTCAACCCTGTATCCTTCCGTCTGGAGCTGCCCCCATCCTTTCGCATACACGACGTCTTCCATGCCTCCCTCCTGAAACGCTGCTCCCAGTCCTGGTCCCCCTCGAGGAAACCTCCTGTTCCCGTTCTCACCCCTGAGGGGGTGGAATTCGAGGTGGCCAAGATTGTGGACAGTAGGATGATGCAGGGCTCCCTCCAGTACCTGGTCCATTGGAGAGGATACGGGCCGGAGGAGAGGACTTGGGTACCTGCTCGAGATGTTCACACTGGGGTATTGATCAGGAGGTTCCACCTTCTTTTCCCCACTAAACCGGGTCCTCTTAGTAAGGGTCCGGTGGCCCCTCATAAAAGGGGGAGTACTGTAAAGGATCTGCCAGGCACTACATCTGGGTATACTCCCAGGATTAATCAGTCGACACCTGAGGCCAGACCTCTGAGACTGACACCTGCTCCCACCAATCAGGGTGGCAGGCTCAGGAGTGGGAGAGCCTATCGCGGCCTGGTCAGTCAGAGTTAGCTCCGCCCCCTGTCCATTTATACCTGCCGTTTTCTCTTCCTCCTTGCTTGTTATTCTTTTGGATTCCTGGCCCCACTGCTGCCTTGCTCCAGCCTGCTTCTGCCGTGCTTCTGCCTTGCTTCAGTTCCGTTTATCCTGCGTTGCTCTGCCCCTGGCTTGCTTCTGCTCCGTGCTCCCGTTTGTATACTCCACTACTTCCTGATCCTGACTGGCTCATTCACCACTCCGTTTCCTCGCGGCGTTCCGTGGGCTACTGTATTCCCTTGCATGTTCCCTGTTTGTACTCCCTTGCACTTAGACAGCGTAGGGACCGCCGCCAAGTTGTACCCCGTCAACTAGGGCGGGTCGTTGCAAGTAGGCAGGGACAGAGCGGTGGGTAGATTAGGGCTCACTTGTTCCCTTCACCTCCTTCCTGCCATTACAGATGGCAGACGGCCTTTTACATACATTATGAGTTGGCTTATATACAGTTTTTTAGACTGAACTTTTACTACATCAGCTGTAATATATTCTCTTGAGTTTGCACAAATCAAATTACATTCACAATATTTTCTTAGCATTGCAATATTTTCCTATCAAGTCAGAAAATGGTAAGTCCTTATCGTCTTCTGTATTCTGTAAGGAGGGCGTAGAGGGTGGGGTCTTAAGTCATCAGTTTTCCCTCAGCCTTTATTCTTGCTGATTCAATTCCTTAACACAGCAAAAACAGAAATGCATTCTCTCAAAATATCACTCTTATATTGAAGTTAAAATGGAAATATAGAATAGAAGACAAAATGGTGGAATTAAATAATTTCTTTCACATTTCACCCTTTTGATAATATCATTATCACACATATATATATATATATTATTCTCACTAACTAACTATCATCCTTCCTATCCTGGAAACCACCCCCGAGACAATCCGTACTTCACAGAGTATACAGATAAGCTGCATAGACCATGAGATGTCAAACATCTATTCTTGACTGTTTCTTGGTAGCAATTTCCACTAAATCGTCCATATGTTGTATTGATAGCAAAACACACACACAAACTCTTTTCTAACTATTGTAGATGACAACAGCCGGCCAGAGATGCATCACATCACAAGGACCACCCCGGAGAAATCCCCGGTGAAATCATTCTCAGAGCATTAACTCTTCTTTAAGTGGTGCTCAAACTGCTGGGGTGCATCTGTGGGACCCTCTTCTCAGAGATGATGTCCTCCACCCTACTCTCAAACAGCTGAGGGGTCTTCAGGAGAGGCGGGTAGTCGAGCTTGGCTGTCAGACGATCAACTCTGTAGCTGTTTTGTCATCATGCTTAGAGAATAGTTGTATCCACATCTTTATTGCAACGAGAAACACAACACATTAATAATTTCCAGGCAATTAATAGCATTAAAATCAGTCCTATCACTACCACTATGGGTTTCAGCAATCCAGAAAGCATATTGTTAAACCAAACACCAATAGATCCCATCCAAGAAAAGGGATTCCATCCCTCCTTAGATATATCTCTAGCTTTTTTCTGCAATTCCTTTCCCCTATTCATGTGTGCCTCTATGGGGTCATGTGAGTCTTCAATCCAGGTGCAACATTCTTCACCTATAACAGCACAAGTTCCACCTTCTATCGCTAACAGATAATCAAGAGCCATTCTATTCTGGAGGGCGACTTTCCTAACTTGGGCCAACTCTTCATTGATAGAACTGGAGGTCTCATTAATTATCCCATCCATAATACTAGCATATTTGTTTTTCGATTCCCCAGCCTGTCCAAGAGGGGAACCACATCCAAGCTTTATCTGCTTCTGTAAACAACTCTCGTTTATATCTAGTCTCCTTAGAATACATTTCATAAATGTCAGCAATTGAGATATTTGGACGTTGTCTGATGGCTGGAACAAGTCTTCCTATAGTGCAATTACCCCACGCTCCCATAGGAAGCCAAGAATAGGCTCTGTTACCACAAATATAATATAGTCCTGGTGTTATTACCCTAGGAACTATTTTACCATGATTCCCCAACCAACTTTGAAACCATCTCATATTGTCATGCACTTTAGTCTTACAGTCCCATTCGTCATCATCTCTTTGGTCAGGACAGGAACACCTGGGGGCACAAGACGCTGTCATAGTTGCACACCAACATTTGTTATTACAATTACCATGTACCTCATCACAGTTTACTTCATACTTCATATTGAATAGTAATGTGGCATTTTTACAATCTGTTTACCTTAGGTAAATTGACTTTGCGCCCATTAATTCTGGCTATGCGATCAGCATACATAGGCCCTATGCACATAGTGGGTGTATTTAGTAGGCCAGCAATTTCTAAATATGTTCCTTGGTCTGAGAGAGCATTGTGAGCAGTGTGATTTACATCTATTTCAACATCATAGCTATAGTCTGTGAGATTGAGATCATTCATAGATATTGGCACACCAATTAAAGGGATTCCTTTATGATTTGCAGGAACATGAGAACAGATCCAACAGTCAGTTATGTTCAGCTGCTTGGCTGTTTGTTGATGCAGAAGCCAAATAGAGTTCTTCCGCCGTTCTCCATTCACCTGTGTACAATAGCATAAGATACAAAGGAACAGGCAAAACAGCAAATGTATTTTTGACATTTTCCTATAGTCAATCCTCCTGTCTCCTAGTGGCCTCACCCTTTTTACACAGATCTGCGTCACCTGACCTGAAAGTTCACCTTTTTACAGTGAGAAGCGTGAATCCAGTTGGGTTTCCCCTCTACTTTCACTGAGGTAGAAGTGGTCAGTAGTACTTGGTATCGGCCATCAAATCTGGGTTCTAGATGTTTCCTCACGTATCTTCTTATCACGACCCAATCTCCAGGTTGGAGGTGGTGAGTTCCAGTTTTGCCTTCTGGGTCTGGTAAAGAAGAAAAGACTAAGCCATGCAAATTAGTCAGCTGCTTATGGAGCTGGACAACATAGTCAGTTAGAGAAGCATACTGTCCATGTAATTCCTGTGGAAAGAAAAGTCCTGTCAGCGGTGGCCTGCCAAACAGTACTTCGAACGGTGAAAGTCCATGCATTCCCTTTGGTGTATGCCTCATTGCAAATAGAGCTAACGGTAGGGCTTGTCCCCAATAAGTTTTGTTTGCTCGCAGATTTTAGCTATCTTATTTTTTAAGATGCCATTTGTTCTCTCAACCTTCCCTGATGACTGTGGGTGATATGGAGTGTGTAGCTGTTGATTAATTTGCAACCCTTTCAACATTTCTGCAAATACCTGCCCCGTGACATGTGTCCCCCGGTCAGACTCTACCGTCTCACGTAGGCCGTATCTGCACACAATCTCAGATATTATTTTCTTAGCTGTCACTACAGCTGTTGCCTTAGCAACAGGCCATGCTTCTACCCAAGAGGAGAACATATCCACACATACTAAGACATACTCATAGACACCACATCTGGGTAGTTGAATGTAGTCTATCTGCAGTCTCTGGAATGGTTAATCAGGTTTTACAAGGTGTTTCATCTGTACCCTAGTCATTTTGCCTGGATTGTGCTTGGCACAAATCATGCATTTCTTGCACCATTGTGTTGCAAATTGTGAGAAGCCTGCTGCAACCCAAAATTTACTTACAATAGAAACCATTCCTCCTTTGGAAACATGAGATGGAAGATGAGATAAGTTTGTTAAAAACTGATATATAGCTGGAGGGGCACACAATCGACCATCCTCATGTTTCCAAACACCATTATCTGGCTTACAACCTGTGTTCCTCCATTTACTGTGTGTCTGCGGACCTGCCTGTTTTTGCAAGGTTATGAGAGTGTCCATTGTCAGATTTTGGTCATCTTTTGGGGACTCTTAGAGGATCAGAAGAGAAGCCTTTTTAGCCGCTTCATCTGCCCTGTTATTACCCATAGTGATAGGATCTTTTGCTCGCTGATGTGCCTGGCATTTGATAACAGGTAGCTTTACATTTTCCAGCAGCTGCTGTATGAGGTCTGCATGCTTCACAACCTTCCCACATGCAGTTAAGAAACCTCTGTGCTCCCACACAAAACCAAAATCATTAACAACTCCATAAGCATAACGGGAGTGCGTATATATATTTACAGTCTTTCCCTCTGCCAGTTTACATGCCTTGATCAGGGCAAGCAACTCTGCACTCTGTGCAGAATGTATGCCAGGATCAAAGGTCTCATGGTATAAAACAGAGGTGTCTGGTGGTTTGGCTGTGAAGGACTGCTTATACATTATTACATTTATCACTTTTCCGGATTCAATCTAGAAATGACACAAAGTTGTTCTGCAATGTCATACAAAATATCTATATCAGCATTTAATGTTGTGTCCATTCATTTCAAGAACAATATTACATTTCTTATCTCACTAGCAGCTGTTCTCCACCTCCCCCTTCTCTTATCACACAAGTTGATTCTAAATTATATCGTATGGGAATTTACTATAAGGTCACTTGCAACTTTAAAACAACTACTACTTCTATAACTTCCTTTGCTTTAAACTTTACTTTATAAAATATGAATTTCCTCTGACAACCTCCTGCACTTTTACTTCAGTGTATTAACATTACATACATTTGTCACTAAAAGATGCTAAAAAGATCTATGAAGATAATGAATATACAAAATAACTGAAATTATTAAAGTATATATTCTATACTGACTACTATAAAGATACATTGGGCTCTTTGTTGCTTTCTAAAAGATGCTACAATCCATCTACTCCAATCTGCTTTGTCATTTGACTCTGTGATTCTGGATATACAATCCCCTAGTAAGCTTACACCATTTTAACAGGTGCTTGCTCACCCATATGCCATACCTCAAAATTCATCTTCTCCTGTGGGGTCAGAGAAGCCTGCGGACGCCCTACTCTGTGATCTGGTGATCAGCCAGACCCTCGTTTGCCGTGACTGTTGCCCATAGCCCTGCTATGATGGAGGGGACTCCTACCCTTCTCTCTCAGTTTTTATTTTCACTAACAAACACTATGGCTATTGGCTGTTAGGGAAAGTCCCACACTACGTATCTCCTACGTACCCGTATACACCCTGTATATACTACACAAATATTCCAACTGAGCCAAATTACAACCAACTAAACAATAATCCCACACAGGATCTGCTCATTATATCATCTATATCAAACAATCTAAGAAAGGTATCTTCTAAACAGTATGATTTTTCATGAGGGAGACAAGCCAGGAGTAGCTTCAGGACATGCGCACTTTTTGTCCTTCTGCTGCTCAGACAGTGGTTAATAACAATTTACTTGACAAACACAGAAAAATAGAAAAACACTCGTGTCTGAGGACGGTAGGGTCCTCTTACTTATCACAGCACTGCCCCCACCATGCCTTCTCCGTAGAGGTGCGTCTTGAGGCAGTTTCAAGCACTCCGCCGTAAAGGCCTCTTTCACGCTGATGTGGCGTGCACCAACATCCTCATTCATTCACATACATATCAAAAAGAGGTTAGTACATTTAACAACTGTTTGAGGTTCTTGGCAACCGTACTCACGACAGAGAACAGAGGGACTGGGGACCAAAGGAAGAGAGAGCGAATGAGAAAAAAGTTTCTCACCTGTTTGATGGCGCCATTTCGGTCTCCTGTCCTTGGTTCCCATCCTGGTTCCGTTGCAGCCGCTTTCGGTTCCCGGGACTTTTCGGCACCAAAATTGTTGTGGATAATTCAAAGTCAAACAGTTGCTCCAGATTCATTCATATTTATTTCCTCATGAGAAGGTTTCACAGCAGTGTCATAATGATGTCACTTAGCAAGTGATGGCAGACGGCCTTTTACATACATTATGAGTTGGCTTATATACAGTTTTTTTAGACTGAACTTTTACTACATCAGCTGTAATATATTCTCTTGAGTTTGCACAAATCAAATTACATTCACAATATTTTCTTAGCATTGCAATATTTTCCTATCAAGTCAGAAAATGGTAAGTCCTTATCGTCTTCTGTATTCTGTAAGGAGGGCGTAGAGGGTGGGGTCTTGAGTCATCAGTTTTCCCTCAGCCTTTATTCTTGCTGATTCAATTCCTTAACACAGCAAAAACAGAAATGCATTCTCTCAAAATATCACTCTTATATTGAAGTTAAAATGGAAATATAGAATAGAAGACAAAATGGTGGAATTAAATAATTTCTTTCACACACGTATAAATTGTCCCCATGGGATAGCCTTGATCACATGTTTTGGATGTGAGGAGTCAGCCTTCAAATAGGAATTTACGGAGGTATCTTTCCTAAAAATGTCAGTAACCACCCAACCATCTGATGCAATAGAGATTCTAAGGTCCAAAAAATCTATCTCTGTTTGACTATATTTGCTGACAAGTTTAACATTCATGTCATTATTGTTTAAATAGTCAAGAAATGATGTCAAGTCCCGCTCACAGCCCTGCCATACGAACAACACATCGTCTATAAACCGCCTCCATGAAATAACAGAGAGCTCATATGAGTTCTGTTCATCCAAAATCATTTTTCGTTCCCAGAAACCCATAAAGAGGTTAGCATAAGATGGGGCGCAGGTGGCCCCCATAGCCGTACCACGGTTCTGGAGATAATATTTGTCCTTGAAAACAAAGAAATTGTGATAGAGCACAAACTCCAGTAACTCAAGGACAAGTTCGACAATATCAGGTGCCAGATTCCCAGTTTGTATAAAGAATTTGCATGCCCGCAGGCCGTGGCTGTGGTGGATGCAAGTGTACAGGGACTCGACATCACTTGTGACCATATACAGTGAAGGAAATAAGTATTTGATCCCTTGCTGATTTTGTAAGTTTGTCCACTGTCAAAGACATGAACAGTCTAGAATTTTTAGGCTAGGTTAATTTAACCAGTGAGAGATAGATTATATATATAAAAAAAAAAAAAAACATTGTCAAAATTATATATATATATTTGCATTGTGCACAGAGAAATAAGTATTTGATCCCTTTGGCAAACAAGACTTAATACTTGGTGGCAAAACCCTTGTTGGCAAGGACAGCAGTCAGACGTTTTTTGTAGTTGATGATGAGGTTTGCACACATGTTAGATGGAATTTTGGCCCACTCCTCTTTGCAGATCATCTGTAAATCATTAAGATTTCAAGGCTGTTGCTTGGCAACTCGGATCTTCAGCTCCCTCCATAAGTTTTCGATGGGATTAAGGTCTGGAGACTGGCTAGGCCACTCCATGACCTTAATGTGCTTCTTTTTGAGCCACTCCATTGTTGCCTTGGCTGTATGTTTCGGGGTCATTGTCGTGCTGGAAGACCCAGCCACGAGCCATTTTTAATGTCCTGGTGGAGGGAAGGAGGTTGTCACTCAGGATTTGACGGTACATGGCTCCATCCATTCTCCCATTGATGCGGTGAAGTAGTCCTGTGCCCTTAGCAGAGAAACACCCCCAAAACATAATGTTTCCACCCCCATGCTTGACAGTGGGGATGGTGTTCTTTGGGTCATAGGCAGCATTTCTCTTCCTCCAAACACGGCGAGTTGAGTTAATGCCAAAGAGCTCAATTTTAGTCTCATCTGACCACAGCACCTTCTCCCAATCACTCTCAGAATCATCCAGATGTTCATTTGCAAACTTCAGACGGGCCTGTACATGTGCCTTCTTGAGCAGGGGGACCTTGCGGGCACCGCAGGATTTGAATCCATTACGGCGTAATATGTTACCAATGGTTTTCTTGGTGACTGTGGTCCCAGCTGCCTTGAGATCATTAACAAGCTCCTCCCGTGTAGTTTTCGGCTGAGCTCTCACCTTCCTCAGGATCAAGGATACCCCACGAGGTGAGATTTTGCATGGAGCCCCAGATCGATGTCGATTGACAGTCATTTTGTAAGTCTTCTATTTTATTACTATTGCACCAACAGTTGTCTCCTTCTCACCCAGCATCTTACTTATGGTTTTGTAGCCAATTCCAATCTTGTGCAGGTCTATGATCTTGTCCCTGACATCCTTAGAAAGCTCTTTGGTCTTGCCCATGTTGTAGAGGTCAGAGTCAGACTGATTAGTTGAGTCTGTAGACAGGAGTCTTTTAAACAGGTGACCATTTAAGACAGCTGTCTTTAATGCAGGCACCAAGTTAATTTAGAGCATGTAACTGGTCTGGAGGAGGCTGAACTCTTAATGGTTGGTAGGGGATCAAATACTTATTTCTCTGTGCACAATGCAAATAAATGTATATAATTTTGACTATGTGATTTTCTGTTTTTTTTTTTTAATGTAATCTATCTCTCACTGGTAAAATTAACCTAGCCTAAAAATTCTAGACTGTTCATGTCTTTGACAGTGGCAAACTTACAAAATCAGCAAGGGATCAAATACTTATTTCCTTCACTGTACATATCATGTTCAAATTTCAAGCCCTCAAGAGATAGCAGAATGTCAGTGGAATCACGGGTATAGGAGGGAAGGGTCTCGACATGTGGTCTGAGATAGAAGTCTATAAATCTACACGAGACTTCGCATAGACCTCCTATCCCGGAGATAATCGGTCGACCCGGAGGACATTGAACATCCTTATGGACCTTAGGTAGAAGGTATAGTGTACGGATTTTTGGTTCCTTCACCATCAATCCCTCATATACATCCATGGTAATAATTCCCCTTTTAAAAGCCCTATCCAGGATTTCTTCAAGCTTACTCTTAAATAGAGAGGTGGGATTATGATCAAGGACCCTATAAGTTTGTACATTATTTAGCTGTCTCTTTGCTTCTTGTTTATACATGTCACTTGGCCATGCTACGATATTTCCCCCTTTGTCCGCAGGTTTAAATACAATGTATTTCATCTGTTTGAGATCTTTCAAAGCCTTACGTTCACCTGGTCTCAGATTATCATTAAAGTTGGTCTGTAAATTTCTCAAATCTTTAATAACCAACCGGACAAAAATACTATTAAAATAAAGCCGCAAGAGCTAGTCAGCTAGTATCTGTGTGGGACAGATATAAAGTTCATATATATCCTCAATTTATTCCATATAAATTTACTATCATGAGAAGCAATAAACGCAAAAATAACATTTAGATTTCCTTTACACACAATTTTTGTGTTGTGATATTTTTGCCCAAAAAATGCATCTAAAAAATATTTTTGTTTAGTAAAATGGTTCATGCGTTGTTTTTTTTTTATGGCTATTTTGGTGGTGGTTTTTTTCTAACAGTGTGGTTTCACTTCCTGCATAGTTTTTAGATGCCGTTTCTTAACATTGCAAATCATATGATTTCAAGATTATGTAATGAAAAGATTTCTCTTTGAAACACATGATTTATTCCCCAAAAATTACCCAAAATGCCATAAAAAATGCAGCACACATTGATGCATGCATTTTATTTTTTTTTTTGAAGAGGCAAAAAACCTATGGAGGTCTATGGGAGAAAACTGCTACTAAATGCTGGAAAAACACCAAAGCCATGCTTGCTGCTATTTTGAAACAACACCACTGAGCTAAAAATCACAAGACAAAATAAAAAACAAAAACACCACCAAAAAGACCCACACTGTTTGTATTGCATTTAATAATTCCCTATTGACCTCAAGCTAATATCTGGCTGCAGCATTTTTTGCCCAAAAAGAAAAACGCCAGGAAAAACAGTACAAAAATGGTGTCGTTTTTCCTAAAAACGCTGTAAAACCCCCTTATAGAACAAATTATTGTTCATTGTCCTTCAATATGGGACTCTACCAATTAAACTTTATAGTCTTAAAATGATGGCCACTCTAGACTGCTTATATTTTTATCTTAATAGGTCCAACATTCTATGCTGAATAATTTCTTTATATATCTTTATTGGTTTGGAGCACAGGTTTTCTGATAGAGGGCTACAAATTAACTGACATAGAGGAAAATGATAAAATTCTGGCTACCTGCAGCCGGCTCACTTTAATGGTGCCTGCAGGCAGCCCAAATTTAACTTTTAACTACACTCCTCAACATTGAAATTGCAACGCCAAGAAGGAAAACTTTTGGAATTGTGGAAATCACAGGATCGATGGGCATGTTAATGATATGCAAATTATAGCAAAAATGGAAACAAAATATTCAAAACATCTTGATTTATTCAGTATCGAGTATGAGCGGCGCAAATATACACGCACTTACACGCCTTGGCATGCTCTCACTGAGGTTATTAATGGTTGTCTGAGGAATGTTATGCCACGCTGAATGTACTTGGGCACGCAAATCATTAAGATTGGCTGCTGGCAGCTCCCTTTGCTATTGAGGACCAATGACGTGCCAGATGTGCTCGATGGGAGACAAGTCCAGAGATGCTGCAGACCATGGTAGCACGTCCAGGCCACGCAGGCTGCTCACAGTAGCATGAGTAACATGCTGCTTGTCGTTGTCCTGTTGAAAAATGACTTCTGGGACACTTTGGAGAAATGGCGCTACCACTGGTTCCATGACCAAATCAATGTAAGGCCGAGCTGTTAGTGTACCTAAAATGAAGGCTAGAGGGGTATGGATACGTACATTATGCCACCCCACACCCTAATCCCGGGAGTAAGACCGGTGTGACGTTCCCTTGTGAAGGCCTTTTCATGGAATTGCCCACATGGTCTCCAGACCAGGCTATCTTTGCATCCAAGACAAAATCACTGTCAATATCGCTGAAGAGGATAGACCTCCATTCCAGCCTCCATTGCCGTATTGCTGTGCACTATGATAGCCTTTGAGTGCGGTGGCGGTCAATGAAAGCCCTGTAGCTGGACATCTGGCATATAGCCTAATGTTGTGCAACTGCCTTCTGATGGTTTGTGATAACACTGGTTGCCACCCTAGGCTTGGGATGTAACGTTCAATTTCGCTTGCACTACATAATGAATCACTACCGTGCCATTCTTCCGATCAGACGATCCATCCGTGCAAAGGTTCGCCTCCACGCACCTCTTGCTGTCATTCCCGTTCGTTGTTCTCCGAACCTCCAGGACACGCAACATTGAACAACGCTGACATCTCGGTCTAGGTGCGTAGTGATCTTCCGGAGTGATAAACCAAGGTCTCTCAGTTCAAGGCTTCTGTTCCTCTCCGTTTGCGACAAGTTGGGATAACACGTCAACAAACAGGAGGCATCGCACAATTATCCCACACGACTTGATGCGATTTTTGAGGTTCCATGTGGCTTAAAAACGTTGCTTTCAATCTGGCTTTTATGCCCCTCCGACATGCCACAGATTGGAGCGAGGTGCTTGAAGATTTGATCATTTGCAGGTCTTAGCGACACCTGCTACTTTCTTGCCCTTCTTAGTGTTGGAATTTCAATGTTGAGGAGCTTATATTAATATGCAGGTGATTTTTAAACTCTGTATCAGGAGAACTGCTTTGATTATTATAAAGATACAATAAGAAATTAACCACCACACAGAATGTTGGACCAAAAAACAACATGGTTCACTATTAAAAGGTGGACATTCACTTTTAAGGGGTTACTATCCAACCACCTAATAGATTTGAAGATGAAATCTAGTCAATCTATGAAAGATATACATATGAGAAAACCGCAGTGCAAAAGTCTGTAACCAATGATCCGCAGATTTACAGAATAAAAGGACTCTATAAAGCGTTTAAACTCTTTGGCACTGCATATACACAATTGCTGAAAATCTAACAGAACATTCTAAGCAAACTTCAAATCAAAATTATTTTTTCCTGAGTTGCGATTTTTGCAGCGGAATCGCAGTTTTCCGCCGCAAAAATCCCATCATCTGCGATTTATTGTGGGTTTTACCTCCCATTGAATTCAATGGTGAAAACCCGCAACAAAAAAGCAGTGATTACACAAATACAATTGTCATGCTGCGGATTAAAAAAAACACACCGCATGTCAATTTCTGAGCGTTTTTTTCTGCTTATCATGTATGCACCATGTGGATGAAATTTGTTCATTCTCAATCTGCTACTGTGTTATGGTGCGGATTTTCCAGAAAGGAATCAGTTGTGGAAAATCTGCAGTATGTATGGTTCAATCTTTTTATTAATTTCCAACTGAAATGAGTATGACAGTAAGTACAATTACAGGATCTGCAGTATTTCCGCTACATTTGAAATTACCCTATAGTCTTTTTTAATGTATTTCTACTTTTGCCCAATAAAAACCCTTTTTTTTTTAGAAAATATTATTTTGTGTCGCAGCATTTACAGATCCCTATCATTTTATTTTTCTGTATTTTATTTTTTTTAATCAATTTTTATTCTGTTTTATGAGAGGCAGAATGATCAAAAGACAGAAATTTTGCCATTGTATTTTTGCTTTATTTTTTTTACAGCATTCACTATGTGGGATATTGTGTTTATTTTATAGTACGGGTTGGTATGAATGCGGAGATACCAAACATGTATAGTTTTTTTTATTGTTACACTTTTTTCCAAAACAAAGGGGGAAAAAGTGTTTTTTTTTAGAATTTTCCAAAAGTCTTTTTATTTATATTTTGTTTTCTTTTAAGTCCCACTATGAGACTTGAACATCTTATATGTGTCAGTGTAAGGGCTGATTCAGATGAATGTGGCGTTTTTTCACACGCAAAACACGCTGCGTTTTGCATGCACAAAAGCCATTTACCTGCTCCTTGAGGCAGCATCATATGATGCCATTTGGATGTTTGTAAACAGAAAAGCACGTGGTGCTTTTCTGTTTACATTCATCCTTTTGACAGCTATTGCACGAAACAGGCAGTTCGCACGGAAGTGCTTCCGTGCGACCTGCATGGTTTTCACGCACCTATTGACTTCAATGGGTGCGTGATGCGCGAAATACGCCGAGATATTGAACATGTTGCGCTTTTTACGCAGCGGACAAACACTGCGCAAAAAACAAGGACTGTCTGTACTGCCCCATAGACTTCTATTGGTCCATGCGAGCCACGTGAAAACAACGCGGCCTGCACGGACGCAATTCACGTTCGTGTGAATCCGCCCTAAAGCTGACATTCAGCCTATTAGGGCCTAATAGGCTTTTGTGTATGGCAGACCCGTGGGTGTATGTTGGGCCTCCGGCTGCCATAGCAACTCGTTGACATCCCACAATCGCATTCGTGGAGCGCTGAAGGAGTGACAGATGAAGCCCAATCCATCTGTCAAACCACTAAGATGCTGCGGTCCAAAAAACAGAACCACTCCTGTCCATCAGTTTCGTATGGTATTGCAGCTCAACCCATTTAAGTGAAGAGCGCAGAGGTGCAATACCATACACAACCTGTGAAAAGGAGTGCCGCTGTCTTCGGAATAAAAACATATCCTTTTTAAATCCTGAAAAACCCTTTAACTTACTTCCATCCTAGACCGCCATGGATGACAGACTGTGCTTTCCTATACAGTGGGCCACTACAAAAACAGTATACTACACGGTACATACACTGGCATAATTTGGAGATATACGTCGGAGGTATAGGTGAGGGAATACTGCCAACGTATAGCTAAAGGGTGATGTGAACAGAGCCTAAGATATCTGTTGGCTAATTGCCACAAACATCTATCTTGAAAATTACAAGAAATTGAGATATAAAGTAAGTTAGAAAGTTTCATAACTTTTTATTATAAAATATTTAAGCCTTATTTGCTCAATCTGTATACCTTTTTAAGTGTGGGCATTTGTTTTCAGAGTAAAAGCACTATTCCCCGCCCAGACATCCAAAGACCCATTAAAGTGCCAGTGACATGAAGAGTTCCTTTATCTACCCTGAAGAAACACATCTAAACTTTGTTGGTTCTTAGGACAGGTACTGAATTTTGCAATGACAGGCTTTAGTTTCTACATGAATAAATATTTCAGTCACACGTTTCGTGTTTATTGAATTTCTGATGAATACAGCAAAAATCCAATATAATGATGATAAATAGGCAAATATTTTTCCATTTTTGTGCAGTCATGCAAAACTACTTTTGCTAATATAAACAAAAGTCTTTCAGAGCGGTTGTCTACAGAGACCATTATATTGATGAATTACAGCACACAGAAGAAATTCAAAAGATAAATATTAAAAGAAAAGAGACCTAACTTAACAATGTTTAGAATAGTGTCTTGTTTGATATGACACCTACCCCGATTTTATATCACTTTTTATGTTATTTTTTTCATTGTATTTATACTCACTACACATTGTTTTTGTATCAGTTCCCTTATCTACATATTTCTTAAAATGTACTGAACAAAATTAGGAGTAAAATAAACTTAGTTTACAATATTGTATTGCCATGTAAATTACAAATAATCCGTCACAGTAGACAGTCTTCAAAGTCTGCCTGATCTTGACACTGACATTGTGATAATCTCCAGATGGCCTTAATTTCAATCAGCTCCATATGTCATGAAATATAGGGAGAAAAAAAGATATTCATATAACTGTATATCTCCAGACATGGGCCAGTCCTGGGATTAGTAACAATAAATTTACTCTCATAAACAAGCAGACCACCATATCAAGTGGAGTCTTCCTCAAGTGACAGACAGAGCCATGTGCATGGAACCTGAACCACAGTACATGTAGGGTGTATGGCTCCTGCATCCGTACTACGGAATTATCCTCCCATTAAAGAAAAACTCCGCACATAGGACATGCAATGGAACATGCCACCATTTTTGTGAACTAAATGGCATCCACAGGTAGGGTAGTGGCCCATGCACTTGAATGGGAGCCTTATTACGGATCCTTACAATATGGAGCCGCAAAACGTGCATGTGCTACACACATGAATATGGTTGGACAGCTAATTTCCTGGAATATTATGTGTATATTTTCCATTCAAATCATTTTTAAACCATTTTTCTTTTTAACTTCAGTTATGCTTACTAGGCTTACGGCCTCATGCCCACTTGAGTTCTTTTTTGTCAGGGTGCTATTCGTTTTTTTTTAACTGATAGCACCCTGACATATTCATTTGAATGGGGCCATGCATACTTCTGTTGTTTTAACGGAACCGTGCGGCCGTTCCTTCAAAAATAGGACAGGTCCCACTCCTTTTCATTGATTTGGTCCGTGAAACAACGGACTGCACAAAGGAAGCCATCCGTGTGCAGTCCGTGTTTCACGGAACCGTCATTAGCGGCCGTATAATGGCCGACGGAAGTGTGCATGAGGCCTTAGATAGAGAAGTAATAGACAGCTTAAACATTGATTCTACACATTATGTACATTTCCCACATTTCAAGTAAACTTCTTTTTTTCTAGTTGTATTTTAAAAGCCGAACTCCACTTAAAACGTAAAAATCCAGATGCGAATGTAGTTAGCCGTAGTATCTATCTTTCTCATATATAACACAAATTGATGTCCAAGAATCTGAGATATGTAGAATTATTTGGGGAGTTTGTGTTAGCTGTGGTGTGCGCATCAACATATTGTGGGGTCCCCCCATCAAAGTGCTGTACATACCCCACTACATCAAAGAGCCGAATATGAGATTAAGCTAGGGTTGAGCTAAGGGACAGGCACACACGCATGACTGTTGAACAAAGCTGTATTTGCGGATGGCGTTCTCTTCATATATTTTATGTAACTTTTATATTTCTACATTGTATTTATCTGTTTTTGTTTTGCTAAATCTATATGGAGGGTACACAGATCACAAATACAATTAGAAAAGAAAAAGCCTATACATAGATACTTGTAGATAAACATGAACACACTTACACAGAGCAGAGCAATGCCTGATTATTATCCTAGCCAAGGCAGATGCACCATAGGTATTTGTTTTTCCTTGGGACCACACATCAGGCATACGAGGGCCACATGTGGTACTGTGTTTTGCCTGTTAATTTATTTCATGTTGCTCATATAGTGTCATCATCTTCCATGATGGGGCTAAAATTTACATTTTTCACAAATAAGCACTATGGCAATGACCAAATTGGCCATGGCAACTGGGTTATAGTTCCTGCCCTCTTTGTGTTTGGGCAGAAAACTCTCGAAGGCTGCTCTGATGAATAGAGGGAAGAGTCTCAAGATTTTTCAAGGACTGTTCAAAAAATCTAGAGTGTTTAGAGTTATTTACTACAAAGATATATCACAGGAAGGCACAAGAAGTCTTACAACACAACACATATGAATAACTGCATCTCATTTTCAATGCAATATCACATGATAATTATTATCAGAGTACATATTAGTAATAATATTCATAGATGCCAAAAGTCCCGAATTTGCCGGGACTGTCTCGAATTTCCAGAGACGTGTACCGGCAACTGCCACTTCCAATTGTATCTGCGTCCTCAGGACGCAGATACAATTAAATACTATGTCAGCGCAGGAAACGATCCACTTCATGCTCTGCCAATCACTCCTCCTGGAGCGGGATTCTGCTCTTAAACTGAGCCCCTGATTTTACTGTTCATATAAGGACAGTGACATCAGGGGATCCTCCTGCAGCGGAATCCCCGGCCAGAGCTATGCCGACGCTCTGGCTGGGGATTCCGCTCATGGAGGGAGCCACTGACGATGTCACTGTATATATATATGGACAGTGAATTCAGGGGCTCCTCCTGGAGCGCTGGAATCCCCAGCCAGAACGTTGCTGACGCTCTGGCCGGGGATTCCGCTACTGGAGGAGCCCTTGGCATCACTGTCCATATATGGACAGGACGTCAGGAGCTCCTCCAGGAGAGAAATCCCCAACCAGAGCAAGAGGAAGCCACAATGGCTCTATCTGCAGGCAGGGAGAAGTGTGTCATGAAATCTACAAGGGGGTGTGTGGGGCACTATTTATATTGGGGAGTGTGTGGAATTATATACAGAGGGGAGTGTGTGGCACCATTTACAGGGGGCTGTGTGTGGTACCATCTACAGGGGGACTGTGTGCGGCATCATCTACAGGGGGCTGTGTGTGGCATCATTTACAGGGGTCTGTGTGTGGCATCGTCCACAGGGGGGCTGTGTGTGTGGCATCATCTACAGGGGGTCTGTGTGGCATCATCTACAGGGGGCAGTGTGGCATAATCTACAAGGGGGCTGTGGCTCTATCGACAGGGTGTGTGTGGCATTATCTACAGAGGGCACTGTGGCACTATCCACAAA
This sequence comes from Rhinoderma darwinii, assembly GCF_050947455.1. Lineage (NCBI taxonomy): Eukaryota > Metazoa > Chordata > Amphibia > Anura > Rhinodermatidae > Rhinoderma > Rhinoderma darwinii. The sequence goes on along the minus strand of NC_134690.1, from coordinate 220,190,935 downwards.
GTGCACTATGGCACTATCTACAGAGGGCACTGTGGCACCATCTTTGGAGGGCACTGCGGCACTATTTAAAAACGGGATGCGTTGCACTATCTAGAGAGGGACTGTGGCACTATCTACAGGGGGCACTGTGACATTATCTACAGAAAGCAGTGTATGGCACTATCTACTGGGACAGTGTGGAGCACCATCAGCAAGGGCCACTGAGTGTAACACTAACTACACTGGTTTTTACGCTGCCATTAGTGGTCAACACATATTACCTAGCCCTAGTTATAAAGTGAGATAGCACCTGCCTGTAAACAACCGGATAACCAGAGAGAGATGCTGGCCGCCATAGAAGTTGTCAGACAAACTAGTGCAGAAATGTTTGCTCATTTATTTGTATGCAGAAATTCTGGAAAGAAATCCACACCCCACTAGTCACACCATCAGATAAGCCATACCCCCATACAACACACTCATCGGAGATGCCACACCCTTTTTTTATTATTATTATTATTATTATTATGATACTTTCAGCTATTAAATAGTAAGGCTAAGTTACGTGGCAAGCCGCAAGGTTCCTAGTTTGTCATTCCTATTTTTGTTACCTGGGTAACAAAACAATTAGGTTCTATGATGAAAGTGATTATAAGTTGTGCATTGCTGATGTTGGACATGTGCTCCTTTTTTGTCATGTAACGACAACTGTTTAGTTTAATGACTAACACTGTTTTATTTGTTGGGCAAGCAATGTTATTTTTGCTGCATTTTTTTTTGTAAACTATGCAGGTTTCTTTTCCTCTAATTTTTATACAGAATATTTTTGCTTTTTTAGAATTTTTAGGCTTGTAGTTTAATAAATTAGTAAAGAAAAATGTTTAAATAAAAAAAATATTTCACCAAATAACATGCACTTGTAACATTTATATCATAACCCCTACCAATCTGACACCCCCAGCCCACCCCATGGACCTAGGAAAAGAAGAAAAAATAATATAACCACACATATCATATACCCTATTCTAGTATAAGGGCATGACCACACATGGCGGAATTCCTCCGCAACTGTCCGCATCGATGCCGCACAGAATCTGCGTTGCAGATTCTGCAGCGGATCTGCACAAAATGTGCAGTACATTGATGCGGACTAGCTGCTGCAGACTGCGGGAAAAGTGCTTCCCTTCTCCCTATCAGTGCAGGATAGAGAGAAGGGACAGCACTTTCCCTAGTGAAAGGAAACGATTTTCATACTTACCGGCCGTTGTCTTGGTGACGCGTCCCTCTTTCGGCATCCAGCCCGACCTCCCTGGATGACGCGCCAGTCCATGTGACCGCTGCAGCCTGTGCTTGGCCTGTGATTGGCTGCAGCCGTCACTTACACTGAAACGTCATCCTGGGAGGCCGGACTGGAGACAGACGAAGGGAGTTCTCGGTAAGTATGAACTTATATGTTTTTTTACAGATACATGTATATTGGGATCGGTAGTCACTGTCCCGGGTGCAGAAACAGTTACTGCCGATCGCTTAACTCTTTCAGCACCCTGGACAGTGACTATTTACAGACGTCTCCTAGCAACGCTCCCGTCATTACGGGAGCCCCATTGACTTCCTCAGTCTGGCTGTAGACCTAGAAATACCTAGGTCCAGCCAGAATGAAGAAATGTCAAGTTAAAAAAGCAAGACGCATCCGCAGCACACATGACATGTGCATGACAGCTGCGGACTTCATTGCGGAACTTAGAATCTCCATTGAAGTCAATGGAGAAATTCCGCCATGAGTCCGCCACTGCTCCGCAACAGACAGAGCATGCTGCGGACACCAAATTCCGCTCCGCAGCCTATGCTCCGCAGCGGAATTGTACGCATCGTGTAAACGAACACTGCTAAATTAAAGTGAAAGTCAATGGAGAAACGGCTCCGCTGCGGATTAACGCTGCGGAGTGTCCGCAGCGGAATTTAAGTGGAATTCCGCCATGTGTGAACCCGCCCTTACAGTTCTAGGAATAACTTTTATGCTCTAATAGTAAATTTTCATTCAGTAAATATAATTTTATAGTTCTAGCCAAATTAATCCAAGAGTGCTTTTTAGGACAGTTTGATGTTAACCAATGTTTAACAATCTGCAGATGTGATAGGAAGAGTAATGTATTCAGCCCTCTCTTCTATTAAGCGAGTCCTCAATGTCTGTAATTCTCCCCTAAAATTGCTATTAAAGTGAAAAATGCAACATTCACATCTAGCCTTTTGGAGATTTCTCTAAAATATATTGTTAAAAATCTTAAATTCATATTATATGTAGCCAGTTGGCCCCCTCCTGTCCACACTTTGGACATCGCGAGTGGCCCCACATGTCAATATTATATAAAAATATTATATCCAGTGGACAATATTGAATTGAATCTATTTATGATTAAAACTTTCCAAAGAATATTTGATATTGCTGTAAATTTTACCCCATTGTTCTACTAAAATTTGCCTCAAGTCCTTTCCCCATCTTTGTTGGCTTTAACTTTTAACTTATGTTGATTATAACTAATAAGGAAACAGTATAACTTGAAGAGGTTTTTTTTTCTCACCAATTCACCCTACTTGAAATACTGTAAACCCTTTGTTGAAGTGATAAAAATATTCTTTTAATTCAGATTTTTGGATAGCATGCATGAGTGAAAATGTATCACTAGACGTTAATTCTTATTCTAATTTTAATTTACACATTTTCCCATTCTCCTCCACTTGTGCCACAATTTTGACCCATTTTTTTCTAGGTTACACAGCACCTTTAATTTAAATACCTCTAGGAAATTAAAGTGGTACCTTAATAGGGTAAAGTTAAACGAACCCAGTTGTTCCATGAGTCTATTCAGCCACCTACAGCATTTATCTAATAATCCAGCCGTAGGATGGCCTTTAAAATCTCTACCTCTAAATTGCCCTGATTCCAAGGCATCAAATAGAAATTGTAACTGGGCAGCTAAAAATTACATTCTTACATCTGTGAATTCTAGTTCACCTTTCCCTTTCGGTAAACACAAGTATTCCAGTTTAATCCATACAGACATGCATCCCCAGAGTAAATTATCCAGCATAGAGATTATTCTATTAAAATGCTTGTCATCAATCCACATTGGTGAAGCAACAAATATATGTAATAATTTAGGAAGAATCATCGAATATATGAGCATTATCCTGTCTGAGTAGAGATCGGAAATTTGTTTCAAATCTCAATTTTTTTTTCTATTTCAGGGACCATAGGGAGACAGTTCAATTATTGAAAATCCATAATTGATTCTGATACCCTTACACCTGAGTATTCAACCCCCTCCCTTTCTCACAAGGAGGACTGTTAGTTGATTTTGTATTTCTATTCTGGTAGTTTGCAAAGGAAGAATAGTGGACTTTGACGAGTAATGTGTCAATCCAGGAATAGAAACAAAATTTCTGTCCTAATATTTTGAGAAAAAAAAAACAGGAAAATATATCTGGTCCAAATACTCTGTAAGCCTTTCAGTGGCGTAGCTATAGGGGTTGCAGCGGTCGCAACTGCGACCGGGCCCCGTAGCTAGGGGGGCCCGCAGGCCCCCCTCACCACACTAGCGCTGCAATGATTGCTCTACATTGCTGGGTCCCTGCTGTGGTACAAAAGAGACCCAGTAATGTAGCTTAAAGCATTGGTGGCAGCTCAGCTGTCAGAGAGTCATTGCGTGGAGGGGGAACAAGAGGGTGGAAAATGAATGATAGATGAATCCACTCATCTTACGAGACCCAGGCCCGCCCACTGTACTGTCCACCCAATCAGCTCACTTCTTGCTGTTTCCCTCTTCCTCGTGACCTGTGCAGAGGGAAAGGAATGGCTACAGCAAGAACATGGTGTGCGTGTCTGCTGCTCCCCTGCAGTACGAGCTGCTCTCTGACCCCACAGCAGATGTAAGTAGCAACTAGTAATCCAGCTCTTAACCCCTTCACTGTGTGTATGTATGTTTGTCATGCTGAGCAGTCACACCTCAGGGCTGACAGTTTAGCATAACAGACAAAGTATCTATCTATCTATCTATCTATCTATCTATCTATCTATCTATCTATCTATCTATCTATCTATCTATCTATCTATCTATCTCATATCTGTCTCTCTCATATCTATCTATCTATCTATCTATCTATCTATCTATCTATCTATCTATCTATCTATCTATCTATCTATCTATCTATCTATCTATCTATCTATCTATCTATCTATCTATCTATCTATCTATCTATCTATCTATCTAGCTCATATCTATCTATCTATCTCATATCTATCTATCTCCTATCTATCTATCTATCTATCTATCTATCTATCTATCTATCTATCTATCTATCTATCTATCTATCTATCTATCTATCTATCTATCTATGTCATATCTACACTGGCGTAGCTATAGGGGTCGCAGCGGTCGCAATTGCGACCGGGCCCCAAAGCCAGGGGGCCCACAGCTCCCCGCACCACATCAATAAAAAGTTACTATAGTAACAGACTGACCCTACCTTCCTGGTTCCGGATCGCAGCGGAGGTCCTGACGTCACAGCGCTATGCGCCGCACACAACATCGAGAGGACAGAACTTCTGCCGCGGCTGAAGAGGAAGGTAAGATTAGTTGCCCTGACTGGCGGGGTCCGACTCCCGGGACCCGCCAATCAGCTGTTTTGAAGGGGCCGCAGCACTCGTACGAGAGCTGCTCCCCTTCATTCCGGTCACACTGTGAATCGATGTCGACGATTCACAGTGTGAGCGAGTAGTGAAATGAAGGGGAAGCAGCTCTCGTATGAGTGCTGCGGCCCCTTCCAAACAGCTGATTGGCGGGTCCCGGGAGTTGGACCCCGCCAGTCAGGGCAACTAATCTTACCTTCCTCTTCAGCCGCGGCAGAAGTTCTGTCCTCTCGATGTTGTGCGCGGCGCATAGCGCTGTGACGTCAGGACCTCCGCTGCGATCCGGAAACAGGAATGTCCCAGCAGTCGGACCCAGACACATCAGCTATTGATGGCCTATCCTGAGGACAGGCCATCAATGTTTAGGGACTGCACAACCCCTTTAAGCCTACGATGTAGCAGGCTTAGAGGGCCCATGAGACAGGATCACAGATTGTGTGATCCTGTCTGCTGGGCCCTGTATCTAAGACAATCACATGGTAGGCTTAGATACATGGCCCATGAGTGATCCTGTCTGTGGGACCCTGTATCTAAGCCTACCACACTGTCGGTTTAGATACAGGGCCCCAGCACACAGTAATCTTATACTGTATAAGATTACTGTCTGCTGGACCCTGTATCTAAGCTTACCTTGTGGTAGGCTTAGATACAGGGTCCCACAGACAGTATCACACATGGGCCCTGTATCTAAGCCTAACACACGTGTTACTAATAGTATTTTGTGTGTTTTCTTACAGGTTCGGTCGTTGGACTACGTCGGATTCCAGGACTACTTCGATGACGGCTTTTTATATTATCAATAAAATGGTTAATGAGGGCTGTGTGGGTTTTTTTTTTTTATTTCAATAAAATATTTTTTCTATGTCTGTGTTTTTTTTTAAACTATATTACTACCGCCTTAGTAATGGCCGCCGGCTGATTGACGACGTCCATTGCTAAGGCGGGGCTTAGTGTTAGCCGCTGCAGAGGCCAACACTAGCCCCCATTATTACCCCGGTACCCACCGCCACCAGGGGTGCTGGGAAGAGCCGGGTACGATCCAGTACTAGACCATCTGTAGTGATGGTCAGCCACTGGGGGGGCCGCAGGCTGGTAGTATCAGGAGGGGAAAGGCCAAAAACAGTGGCCCTTCCCACCCTGGTAATGCTAGGCTGCTGCTGCTTTATTGTATCTGGCTGGTTATGAAAAATGGGGGGGACCCCACGTCATTTAAAAAAAATAATTGGAAAGAACGATGTGGGGTCCCCCCCCCCAATTTTCATAACCAGCCAGATACAACACAGCAGCAGCAGGCAGCGTTACCAGGGTGGTAGGTGCCTCTGTTTTTGGCCTTCCCCAGCCTAATACTACCAGTCTGCGGCCGCCCCGGTGCCTGACCGTCACTGCAGATGGTCGTGTACTGGTTCGTACCCGGCTCTTCCCAGTACCCCTGGTGACGGATGGTATCGGGGTAATAATGGGGGTTAGTGTTGGCCTCTGCACCTGCTAACATTAAGCTCCGCCTTAGTAATGGAGGTTGTCAATCAGCCAGCGGCCATTACTAAGGCGGTGATAATAACGTTTAAAAAGATACAAGCACATAGAAAAAATATTTTATTGAAATAAAAAAACACAACCCTCATTAACCATTTTATTGAGAATAAAAAACGCCGTCATTGAAGTCCTCGAATCCGAAGTCCAACAACCGAACCTGTAAAAAAAAAAAAAACGCACAAAAATAATCAGTAACACATAAAGAAGCAAAATTTATTATTCTTACCTTTCCTGGTTCCAGCGCTGGAGCTGCAATGTCAGCGAGCTGAGCCCTGTATCTAATCCAATCATGTGTGATACTGTCTGCTGGGCCCTATATCTAATCCTATCATGTGTGATACTGTCTGCTGAGCTGTGTATCTAATCCAATCATGTGTGATACTGTCTGCTGAGCCACTGTATCTAATCCTATCATGTGTGATACTGTCTGCTGAGCTCTGTATCTAATCCTATCATGTGTGATACTATCTGCTGAGCTGTGTATCTAATCCTATCATGTGTGATACTGTCTGCTGAGCTGTGTATCTAATCCTATCATGTGTGATACTGTCTGCTCAGCCACTGTATCTAATCCTATCATGTGTGATACTTTCTGCTGAGCCACTGTATCTAATCCTATCATGTGTGATACTGTCTGCTGGGCCCTATCTCTAATCCTATCATGTGTGATACTGTCTGCTGAGTCATTGTATCTAATCCTATCATGTGTGATACTGTCTGCTGAGCCACTGTATCTAATCCTATCCATAGTTTATAGGGTCGTAGTGCTATAGATATGCTGTCTCCTATACACACATTTTTTTGGGCAGACACATATGAATTGGGGCTATTTCCCCTGACATTTTAAGTCCTTAGTGACGCCCCGGCTGCTAGTGCTGCATTGTTGGGTCACTTAGACCCAGCGATGCAGCTGAAAGCTGCGGACCGTCGGCCATGAGAAGTTTGCGGGGGGGGCCCAATAAGAACTTTTGCATCGGGGCCCATGAGCCTTTAGCTACGCCCCTGAAGCCTTTCTAAGCTATAGTTAGCCGTTGATTAATACAGTGAGGAATAATAACTGAGAAACCATCTTTTTCCTCTGACTCACTACTTAAATGCCACTCAATTGTTCTAATTGCCAGGATATGACTACTTCCTTTTTGGTTTTTTTTGTTTTTTTATTAAAGGCTATGTAAACCTTTGGTAGTGATTATTTTTGAAAATAAAAATGTCAATCAGTGTGTTTGGTACAACTTTCAAATGAGTTTTTATTAAAAATTATTTTAACTTTTTGAGATACAGCTGCTTCGTAACCTGTATCTTATGCTAAGATCTGAATCTATCACATCTAAGTTATGAACTTAGATGTGATAATATCTCAATGCTGTGAGTGAGGGTATGTGCACACACACTAATTACGTCCGTAATTGATGGACGTATTTCGGCCACAAGTACCGGACCGAACACAGTGCAGGGAGCCGGGCTCCTAGAATCATACTTATGTACGATGCTAGGAGTCCCTGCCTCGCTGCCAGACAACTGTCCCGTACTGTAATCATGTTTTCAGTACGGGGCAGTTGTCCTGCAGCGAGGCAGGGACTCCTAGCATCGTACATAAGTATGATGCTAGGAGCCCGGCTCCCTGCACTGTGTTCGGTCCGGTACTTGCAGCCGAAATACGTCCGTCAATTACGGACGTAATTAGTGTGTGTGCACATACCCTTAGAGACACGCAGGCAGGGCCGCCATCAGGGCAGTACTAGGGGTACTGCTGTAAGGGGCCCGGCCAAACCTAATTGAAAGGGGGCCCGGCAACTGCCGCAACTTGCGTTTGGTAGAAATAAAACAGGCCCCTACAATGGGGCCCGTTCTTTTCACCAAAATAAAGTCGTGAGCTGCAGGCCCTCCCTCTAGTCATGGGGGCACGACCGTCAAAAAGCGTCTGCTCGCGCGCACTCGCGAGCAACCGCACGCAATCCCGAGCTACCGCGCACACCCGCGAATTCCCGCACGCACCCACGGAGGACCGCGCGCTCCCGCCAGTGGACGTGCGCATCTATGCGCACCCGTGGGCACCCGCGAGCGCCCGCACACACACACGACTCACCTGGGCCTCCTCCTTCTCCAGAGCTTAGCTGCGTAAGGTGAGGGGGAGGAGTCAAGTTGCAGCGTGACGGTAGGCGTTCTCCGATTCCTGCCATTTTCTGGAGCCTGAAGGTGAAGGACTGGACCTGGAAGACATCGCCTGACAACGAGGACTGGAGTGGGAGCCAACAGCTTTTCTGACACGGTAGGTAAAGTGTGTGAAAGTGCTGTTTAAGTATGGCCCTGTTCACACAGAGTATTTTGCAGGCAGAAAAAATCTGCCTCAAAATTCCTTAAAGAATTTTGAGGCAGATTTTGACCTGTCCACACTATCTTGCCACGTTGTTTGCTGCGTTTTTTGCCCGCAGCGATTGAGGACCGCAGACACAAAGCGCAGCGAAAAATGCATTTTCTGCCTTCTATTGATTTCGATGGGAGGTCAGAGGCGGAACCGCGGCAAGAAAGGACATGCTGCTTTTTCTTTTTTCCGCGAATCTCGCTCCCATTGATTTCAGATGAAATCAATGGAAGGCGGTTTTGGATGTTTTTTGGCGCTGATTCTGACGCAGTGTCCGAGTCAATATCAAGGCCAAAAAACTCTGTGAACTAGGCCTTATCAGTAGAGTAGGAACAGACTAGGCATGAACGCTGCGGATTTTATGCAACACATTTCATTGCGGAAAATCTGCAGCGTATTACAGTAGCAGCAGAGAGGATGAGATTTGAACTGAAATCTCATGCACACACAGCAAAAAAAACTGACCTGCAGTGTGGTTATTTTAAGCCGCAGCATGTCAATTTATTCTGTGGAATCGCTGCTCCTTTGTTGCGGAAATGCTGCGGTTCTGCCGCAAAAATCACAAATGAGAAAAAAAAGGTATTTTTTTATTTTAAATTTATAAAAAAGCTTAGACTTACCCTGGCCGTAGTCCTGGCGACGTGATCCTCTACTTTTAGTGCAGCCTGGCCTCCTGTCATGACTTTTCATCCCATGTGACTGCTGCAGTGGTCACATGGTCTACAGCGTCATCTCAGGAGGCGGGGCTACATTCAGAAGAGAGAGATGCGTCACCTAGACTATGGCCGGGGTAAGTCTAAACTTTTTGTTTCCCTGCAGGATTTCCGCAGCGGACATGCCTCACGAAACCTACACCACTATTTGGTGCGGTTTTGCTGGCGGAATTCCCTGCGACAACCGGGGCGGATAAGCTGTGTAGTCTTACTCAGCGTACCAGCCTAGTGTGTTCCTACCCTTATGATGTCACTCCTGAAGCTGCTGCTTGTCTATATATAGGCAGTTGGTTCAGTAGAATTTTTAATTTTGTAAAAAAAATTTTGTGAACCAGCTTAAAAAAATACAAAACATTTGTGTTAGGCCTTGTTCACATCTGCGTTGGAGGCCCCGTTGCAGATCTGACCAAGAATACCGGATACAATAGTGCAGCATTCTGCCCTATTGTTTTCGTTAAAACCACGGACACCCCAACGGAAATCCGCCAAAATCCATTAAAGACAATGGGTTTAGTTGGCGGCAGGTGTTGTCCGTTGTACAACGGAACAGGCGCTTCTTATTTTTCCGTTGTTCTACTCTGACGGAGGAGAATAACGGAAAGCTGAATGCAGGTGTGAACACAGCCTTACATTTTGGGCATTTTGTGTAAAATAAAACTTGCAATCCGATGCAGGCGGAGCTTGTATGTAACAGCTGTCAAACATGTACTCTGGTGTTTCCGTCATTCCCATACACTTTGAATGAAATGGAAGCGTGCACGCTTGACCGCCGCTCAGTTCAATGTCCCCCTCACTGTGGGGGGTGCAGTGAGGAGGATCTGGGGGTTTGGGACCCTCGTTCTTATGAACACAAAAAAAAAAAAAAGAATTAAACTGTAAAATTATTGTTAACCTACCTGCTGGCCTGACTTTCTTGCTTCCCGCTCCGTTCCCTCATTCTGTTGTTGTCTGCCAGTCTGAGGCATGCCCCCACCTCCTTCACTGCTCTCGGAAGGACAAGCACCGATGATGTCAGTGCTGTGTTCATCTCTTCTGACACTTCTCCTGCTGGGTTCTTGACAGGGGTTCCGGATGCAGCAACATCCTCACTGACAGCGCTTCAGTGGAGGACGGAGAAAGATAGCGCCAGGGTTGGCATGAATCATCTTCTGTATGTAATTTTATCACATGGTATGCTGGTAATGGTCTTTTATATTTTATTGTCTGTGTTTTTTTTTAACAGCGCAAAAAAAATTAACGAAAAACAGTGCCAAAATCACTATTTTTTGGTCACCACCCCTTCCAAAATATACAATAAAAAGTGATCAAAAAGTCGCATGTATGCCAAAATAGTACCGATACAAACTACAACCCATCCCGCAAAAAACAAGCCCTTACCCAGCTTTTTTGACTGAAAAATAAAAAACTTATGGCTCTCAGAATATGGTGACACAAAAAATAAATTATTTTCTAAATAAGTTATTTTATTGCGCAAACGCTGCAAAACATAAAAAAACCTATATACATATGGTATCGCCGTAATCGTACCGACCCGCAGAATAAAATATAATGGTCATTTATAGCCCAGGGTGAACGCTGTAAAAAATAAATAAAAATCATTGTCAGAATTTATGGTTTTTGGTCACCTAGCTTGCCGAAAAATTGAATAAAAAGTGATCAACAAAATGGTACCAATGAAAATTACAGATTGTCCCGCAACAAATAAGCCCTCACGCAGCTCCGGTGGTGAAAAAATAAAAAAAGTTCCGGCTCCCAGATTATGGTGATGCAAAATGTGCAGAGTGTTCCAAAAGCGGATAAGATCGGGCGCCATTTATAAGTGCAACACTGGCCACATATCTGCGGATTATTATTTATTTACCCCATTATTATACCCTCTTATTATGCCCTGATGTACTCTGCCCAACCTACATATGCCCCCACATTATAAACTGAAATACCAGCAAAACGCCAGAGCTACTACCAAGCAAAATCTGCGCTCTAAAAGCCAAATGGCTCCCCTCCCTTCTGAGCCCTACAGTCTGCCCAAACAGCCGTTTACGTCCACCGATATGGCATTACCATACCTGGGAGAACCCTGTTAATATTTTATTTGTGGTATTTGTGGCACAAACTGGGCACAACATATAGTGCACTAAAATGGCACATCAGTGGAAAATTGTAATTTTCACTCTGCACCATCCGCTGCGCATTAAACCCTTCGCGCACCATGACTTAATAGCATGTCATGGTGTGGGGGGTGATGTATGGAGCGTCTCATGCGCTGAGCCCGCGCCATACGCTGTGGGTGTCAGCTGTGTATTACAGCTGACACCCGGGTCTAACAGACAGAAACAGCGAGCATGTAAAAATGACAATATACTGCAATACATTAGTATTGCAGTGTATTCTACCAGTGATCTAACGATCGCTGGTTCAAGTCTCCTAGGGGGACTAATAAAATATGTAAAAACAAAAGTAAATAGTTATTATTAGTGGAAAAAATTAAATAAATATTTAAAGTCCAAAAAGAAACCCTTTTCATATTTTTTCTCTAAAGTAATGTAAAAAAATTAAAAAAATACACAAAATTGGTATCGCTGCATCCGTAGAAGTCCAAGCTATTACAATATACCATTATTGAACTCGCAAGGTGAACGCCGTGAAAAATAAATAATTTTAAATGGCAAAATCGCAGTTTTTTGGTCACCTTCGCTCCGCCAAAAAATTTAATAAAAAGTGCTCAAAAACTCTTATGTACCAAAAAATGGTACCAATAAAAACTACAGCTCGTCCCGCAAAAAATAATCCCTCACACCACTCTATTGACGGAAAAATAAAGAAGTTGTGGCTCTCGGAAAGCGGGGAGGAAAAACGAAAAAGAAAAAGCAAAACATGGATCAGTCCGGAAAGGGTTAATTACTTTCTAATGAAAAAACATTTATGACCACATGTGGGGTATAGCCGTACTCGGGAGAAATTGCTTTACAAATTTTGGGGTGCACTTTCTCCTTTATCCTTTGAGAAATTGAAAAAATTCAACATTTTAGTGGAAATAATGTTGATATTAATTTTCACGGCCTAATTCTAATAAATTCTGCAAAAGACGTGTGGGGCCTAAATGCTCACTATACCCCTAGATAGATTCCTTAAGTGGTGTAGTTTCCCAAATGGGGTTACTTTTGGAGGGCTTCCACTGTTTCGGTCTCTCTCAGTGACTTTGCAAATTCAACATGACACCCAAAAACTGTTCCAGCTAAATTTGAGCTCCAAAAGCCAAATGGTGCCCCTTCCCTTCTAAGACCCGGTGTGGTTCCAAACAGCAGTTTATTACCACATATGAGGTATTTACATAATCAGGAGAATTTGTTTTACAAATGTTGGGGTGCTTTTTCTCCTTTATTACTTGTAAAAATTAAAAATGTCTAAGTTCTTAAAGAAAAAAAGTAGATTTTTACCTTTACAGACAATTCCAATGACTTCAACAAAACAACTGTGGGGTCAAAATGCTAACTTTACCCCTAGAAAAATTCCTTGAGGGTTGTAGTTTACAAAATGGGGTCACTATTGGGGGGTTTCCATGGTTTTCATCCCTCCAGTGCATTGCAAACGCGACACGACACTGAAAACTATTCCAGCAAAATCAGAAATCCAAAATCCAAATGGTGCTCCTTCTCTTCTGAGGCCAGCTGTGGGTCCAAACAGCAGTTTATTACCACATATAGGGTATTGCTATAATCATAAGAAATTGCTTTACATATGTTGGGGTGTTTTTTCTACTTTATTGCTTGTAAAAATTTAAAATTTTTACGTTTTTTCACAAAAAAAGTAGATTTTCATCTTCACATACTAATTCAAATAAATTTAGCAAAAAAACTGTGGGTTCAAAATGCTAACTATAACTATAGATAAATTCCTAATTTCCAAATTGGGGTCACTTTTGGGGTCTGTAGTGTTTTGGTACCACAAGACCTATTCAAACCTGACATGGTGCCTAAAATATATTCTAAAAAAAGGAGGCCCCAAAATCCACTAGGTGCTCCTCTGCTTCTGAGGCCTGTGTTTAAGTGCATTACCGCACTAGGACCACATGTGGGATATTTCTAAAAACTGCAGAATCTGGGCAATAAATATTGAATTGCATTTCTCTGGTAAAACCTTCTGTGGTACAGAAAAAATGTATTACAAATGAATTTTCGAAAAAAATAAAATTTAATTTGTAAATTTCACCTCTACTTTGCTTTAATTCCTGTGAAACTCCTAAAGGGTTAAAACACTTTCTGAATGCTGTTTTGAATACTTCGAGGGGTGCAGTTTTCAAAATGGGGTGATTTATGGGGACTTTCTAAAATATACCACTTCAGAACTGAACTGGTCCCTGAAAAAATAGGCTTTTGAAATTTTCTTGAAAATATGAGAAATTGCTGCTAAAGTTCTAAGCCTTGTAACGTCCTAGAAAAACAAAAGAATGTTCAAAAAACGATGCAAACATAAAGTAGACATATAGGAAATATAAATTAGTAAGTATTTTGTGTGGTATTACTATCTGTTTTACAAGTAGATACATTTAAATTTAGAAAAATGCACATTTTTGCTAATTTTCTCTAAATCTTGGTGTTTTTTACAAATAAATATTGAATTTATCGAGCAAATTTTTTCCCTAACATAAAGTACAATATGTCACTAGAAAACAATCTCAGAATCACTTGGATAGGCTAAAGCATTGCGGAGTTATTACCACATAAATTGACACATGTCCGATTTGAAAAATCGGCTTCGTCCTGAAGGCCAAAACCGGCTCAGTCCTGAAGGGGTTAAAGGGGTTTTCTAGTCACTACAAATGTATGGCCTATCCTCAGGATAGGTCATCAATACTTTTGGGGTCGGTACGGGCGCTGCTATCCCTTCATTTCTACTTGTTCACTGTGAATCGTCGACACGCATGTAGCGGCGATTCACAGTATTGCAGCCTTCTCACATTGAATGTGAGGAGGCTGCAATGCTCCGAATTTCACAAGATCTGTGTTGACGATTCACAGTGAGCAAGAAGGGGAAGCAGCACTCGTACAAGCGCTGCACTCCCTTAAAAACAGCTGATCGGCGGGGGTCCCAGTAGTTGGACCCCGACCCATCAGCTATTGATGGCCTATCCTGAGGATAGGGCATACATTTTTAGGGGCTGGGAAACCCCTTTAAGTATTATATTCATTAAATCTGTAGAAAAAGGAATTAAGTCTATATATTTTTACGTTAGAGTAGAGTAGGGCCCTGCCAAAAGAGTCTACCTTGTCGTGGTGGCAGGCTTCAAAATCTTTCGTCCAAATAAAAAGTTATTAGTTATGTATCACACAAAGAGCGTGATATGGTGCTGGACGGAGTATCGTTAACGGGCGGTGCCACGGTAGGGGGGCCCAGACAATTTATCTGTATGGGGCCCTGAAATTCCTGATGGTGTCCCTGCACACAGGTCCCGCTGACACTGAACCCATCAGTCCCACGGACCTGACAGATTCAGGTCTTAGCGAACGATACAGCTGCTCTGTATACAGAATACAAAGCAGCTGTATCTCAAAAAGTAAGGAGAATTTTTAATAAAAACTTATTGAAAGTTGCACCAAACAAACTGACTGACATTTTTATTTAAAAAAAATATCACTTTCAAAGGTTTATATAGCCTTTAAGTTCATTAACATCTTATTGGGTTTTCCTGCTTTGCAGTAGGTTTTTTTATTATGGAAAAAAAGTAACTTATTTTGAGCTTTATTAAACCAATCGTTTTTTATGCTTCCGGTGGCTAACCACAAAGACTATCTTTGTTTGGTAGGGCAGCTAATAAAAGCCCTTCCACCTCTTCCATCCTCTTTTTACAAGTTTTCTTAGCTTGTGCATATTCCTTTTTTTCCCTAATCATTTGTATTTTTGCATAGAGACTCCCTTAAGTAAGCCTTTATTGTATCCCAGACAACAGTGTGTTCCAGGTCATATAACATATCCTCCTTGATCTTTGTACAAAAGGGAGACTACTCACAACTGGGGTGCACTATAGTAACCAGCGGGGAGTCGTCTGAGACTTAAATCCTGTCAATAAATTTTCAAAATACTTTTGCTACCTAGTGCCATATCTATTGTAGACATTGTACGATAAAATTTGTCAAAACATTAATAAACTTGTTTTGTTGGGTTCCTGGCTCTTCACACATCAATAAGGCCAGGTTTAATACAATCTCTAAACAGGTGAGAAATAAAAAATACTTTAGGCATTGTCCCCAGTTGTATCCTGTCCAATGTGTTCATCCATAATACAGTTAATATCAACAATGACAAGAACCGGACACTCATTCTTGTCAATTAGAAAAGAATAGAAATGACACACAAGGGTGCACAATAGCGGTCCTAACTTACAGTGCAAAAATATATACCGCCTCTCTGAATCTATTTCTTTACTAATAATTTCACACTTAATATCTTTGTGTATTAAGACTCTTAACACCTCTTGAGTAAGAGGAATATACCAAATGAAATTCGTGTGAACACCAATTTTTCTGGATCCTATATGTAGTGGATCTAGTTAAGAGTGTCTCCAGCATACAAATTATTGCTAAGAGATAATTTTTAAAAACCCTAAATATGGTGTTTCTCTTCAATATTTCCCCCATACTCCTGACATTCCATATTACCACCCAGGTACCCATCCATGTTAAAAAAAAAACGAAATATATATTTTAGAGAAAGAAAAGAGCAAAGAAAAAAACCAAAACAAAACAACACAACCCTCTCCCAGGTCAGTGCCTTCTCACCATTCGACGTGCTACAGATTACCATAAGTCTTTGGTCGTCGACGCAAATTATCTAAACAGAATGTTTCTGTTTGATTCCCTGTGTGTCCATCCATTTAACTGCTTTCTCAGTTGTAGTAAAGAAATGAGCCTTCTCCTCATATATGATAGGAAACTTTGTTGGAAAAATAAAGATTATTTCATCCCTCCGCTCTTTAATCTTCTTTCCCATCTCAGTAGTGTTGTCCTCCAGTGTACTGATAAGGTTTTCGGCATCTGTGCATCTTTCTTTTATTTTACTCAGGTTGTCTTGGATGCAAGTGATTTCCCATCCATTTCTCCCGACCTGGGCGGCTACATCATTGATTGCCATATTGTATTTATTGATAGCTTCCAGAGTCTCCACCAGTGATGGGGAGGCTAGTCTTACTGGCTAGTCTAGTTTTCCCAGCCATATAGAGGAGGACAATAAGCATATCCAATTTTTCACTAGTGTCAGATTTAGATTTACTTTCCGTGTGTGGACTATTTGATATTCATTTTTTGTCCTCCACTAGCCATTTGAAACTGAATCGGGTCAAATTCTGGCACACACAGAACCGTAATATTTAGGTTTAAGACCTTTAGGTTCATGATTCGTTGTAGTGAGGAAGGGACTTCTTACTTTCTACGAGTGATATTAATTGGCTACAACTGCAAAGGGCAGAAAATTCCTCATCCTGTTGCAGGATAATTTTATGAGCCAGTTTGTGGAAGACCCAACAAGAAGTGATGCTCTTTTTGATCCGGTAATTTCTAACAAAGCAGCTTGTTGGGAATGTCACTGTTCGTAAAAACCTTGGTAACAGTGACCACAATTTAATTATGCCTAAACTGTAAAAAAAAAAACATGCTCTGTGAGGACAATAACATTTTATTTTAAAAACGCCAATTTTCCCAAGTTGAGGCTCTACTTCAGGACTTAGACTGGGACAACTAATGTCAAATAACTGTACAAATGCTAAATGAGAGTGCTTAAAATTGACTTTGGGTAATTATATTGCAAAATGTATTCCTATAGGTAACAAGTATAAACAATTGAGAGAGATACAAGAAAAGACAGGGCGCTCCTCTAGGGTGATAACATCGGTCCACAAACAGATAGCATACACACAGGTAAATGAAGTTTTTTTTTAGTTACAATCACCTTCTTTGGTTGTGCATGATAGTCGGCACAACACAAACTTCTAGCATGAAGAGTACGTGGACTCCATGGGTAGCCAGTCTGCTAGCCTTCAGAGTGAGCACATGTGGCTGGTGGAGATCAGCGCGATCCGATGGACGAGACAGTTCCAAAGATACTAGAAAAAGGTTCCCTTCTTGCAGAAGGCGCTCCTGCGCAGGATAGGTTTGTCAGCCAGGTTCATAAATGAGGAAAACCCTCTCGATAGATTAGGTAAAAAAACATATTTTTTTTCTTAAAACAACATGTATTCTGATTTATTCTTTGAGCTAAGCGTTTCGACCCAGTACTTGGCTCTTCATCAGTCATAAGAAAAGTTTTCTAAAAACACTCTTTAAATACTCTAATATGGGCAAACACTTCTGGGTCAAAGGTGTAGGTCTTAGTTCAAACTGGGAGTGGTTAATTCCACAATAAAAAATTCTTTAAACTGCATTAAAATCAATATTTATGCTACTTCAAAATCAATCTTATACAGTAAAAAACGTATTATATAAAATATGTACAGTGTCATATATATATATATACGAAACAGGAGCAAGAAAACACAGCACTCCACAACTCCAGAAAATCAGGCCATGTGCTAGTCACCAGGGGATGAATCAGTTCCCCTTCTTTTTGGATAGAAAAACAACGTAGAATATAGCTTGAGAAAGGTTCCTGTTGAACCGAAACGTTGCTGTGTTTTGAGGTGAATAAATCCACCCTGTTTTTCATCTGTCTTGGAGTCCTGGTGCCGTTACTATATTCTACGTTGTTTTTCTATATATATATATATATATATATATATATATATATATAATATGATATAATAACGATATCCTTCCTTAGCTTTTCAATGTTATTTGGTTAGACGCTAAGTTGATATTGTTATATGTTTCTTTGGGTATTTCTTACAAGAGTCACTAGAGGTCTGTATCAGGGAGTTGTGTGATATCCCAGACCGATTCCTAGGTATTTAGGATATACTTGATTTATCGGGTCAAAAGCATTGAGTGTCAGGGTTGTCATGGTGACGGTTCAATAGATGCAAATTGGTTAGGCGACTCCGCTTTGGCCAAAAGACGATGCCTCGGAGGGGGCGTGGCTTACTTGTTACCGGCATCCCTATGGAAGCCGAGAAGGTTCAGAACTTTCCGGAGTTGGCCGGAGAATTGCAAGTTCCGACTGTGTTAATGTCATCCTAGGGATGGTGAGTATAGTTTAGAAGTGTTATTTCTAAGGCAAGAGGTGAATGTTCTCAGATTTCTAAGTCTCCCTTAGGGAAACAGGCTTTTGTGATACAGACATTTAATATTTTTTGTTAGTTGGTCGTAACTATAAAGAGTATTACAATTAAGTAGGTAAACTGTTTTTTAATTAATTCGAAAGTTAGTTGCATGTTGAAGCAACCTGAATCAGTGTGCTGTCTTGTATACTGATTGTTTAAATTATGTATTCTCCTCTCATGTTTTCTAGTCCCACTGGATAATACTGTCTCTAGATTCTCTGTGTTTTTCTTAATTAAAAAATGTTAATTACATATTCTAATGACCTGGATTGGTATTTTGTGGGCTGGTTTCTTAGATGATGTCGGATATCACACCACCCTGATACAGACCTCTAGTGACTCTTGTAAGAAGTTCCCAAAGAAACATATAACCAAATAACATTGGAAAGCTAAGGAATAATATCATTCTCACACATGTCATTATATATACACTACCGTTCAAAAGTTTGGGGTCACCCAGACAATTTAGTGTTTTCCATGAAAACTCACACTTATATTTATTAAGTGAGTTGCAAAATGACTAGAAAATATAGTCAAGACATTGACAAGGTTAGAAATAATGATTTTTATTTGAAATAATAATTTTCTCCTTCAAACTTTGCTTTCGTCAAAGAATGCTCCATTTGCAGCAATTACAGCATTGCAGACCTTTGGCATTCTAGCTGTTAATTTGCTGAGGTAATCGGGAGAAATTTCACCCCATGCTTCCAGAAGGCCCTCCCACAATTTGGATTGGCTTGATGGGCATTTCTTGCCCATTTGATCGCATTTCTTGCGATGGGTCAAGCTGCTCCCACAACAGCTCTATGGGGTTGAGATCTGGTGACTGCGCTGGCCACTCCATTACAGATAGAATACCAGCTGACTGCTTCTTCCCTAAATAGTTCTTGCATAATTTGGAGGTGTGCTTTGGGTGATTGTCCTGTTGTAGGATGAAATTGGCTCCAATAAAGCGCTGTCCACAGGGTATGGCATGGCGTTGCAAAATGGAGTGATAGCCTTCCTTATTCAAAATCCCTGTTACCTTGTTCAAATCTCCCACTTTACCAGCACCAAAGCAACCCCAGACCATCACATTACCTAAACCATGCTTGACAGATGGCGTCAGGCACTCTTCCAGCATCTTTTCAGTTGTTATGCGTCTCACAAATGTTCTTGTGTGTGATCCAAACACCTCAAACTTCGATTCGTCTGTCCATAACACTTTTTTCCAATCTTCCTCTGTATAATGTCTGCGTGCTTTTGCCCATATTAATATTTTCCTTTTATTAGCCAGTCTCAGATATGGCTTTTTCTTTGACACTCTGCCCTGAAGGCCAGCATCCCGAAGTCGCCTCTTCACTGTAGACGTTGACACTGGCGTTTTGCGGGTACTATTTAATGAAGCTGCCAGTTGAGGACCTGTGAGGCGTCTATTTCTCAAACTAGAGACTCTAATGTACTTGTCTTGTTGCTCAGTTGTGCAGCGGGGCCTCCCACTTCTCTTTCTACTCTGGTTAGAGCCTGTTTGTGCTGTCCTCTGAAGGGAGTAGTACACACCGTTGTAGGAAATCTTCAGTTTCTTGGCAATTTCTCGCATGGAATAGCCTTCTAAGAACAAGAATAGACTGTCGAGTTTCACATGAAAGCTCTCTTTTTCTAGCCATTTTGAGAGTTTAATCGAACCCACAAATGTAATGCTCCATATTCTCAATTAGCTCAAAGGAAGGTCAGTTTTATAGCTCCTCTAAACAGCAAAACTGTTTACAGCGGTGCTAACATAATTGCACAAGGGTTTTCAAGTGTTTTCTAATCATCCATTAGCCGTCTAAGACAGTTAGCAAACACAATGTACCATTAGAAAACTGGAGTGATGGTTGCTGGAAATGGGCCTCTATACACCTATGTAGATATTGCATTAAAAACCAGACGTTTGCAGCTAGAATAGTCATTTAGCACATTAACAATGTATAGAGTGTATTTCTGATTAATTTAATTTTATCTTCATTGAAAAAAAACTGTGCTTTTCTTTCAAAAATAAGGACATTTCTAAGTGACCCTAAACTTTTGAACGGTAGTGTATGAACGGTAGTATTTTAGATAATACGTTATTTACTGTATAAGATTGATTTTGAAGTAGCCTAAATATTGCTTTTAAAGCAGTCTCAATTTTTTATTGTGGAACATGAATTAACCACTCCCAGTTTGAACTAAGACCTACACCTTTGACCCAGAAGTGTTTGCCCATATGTGTGCATTTAAAGAGTGCTTTTAGAAATCTTTTCTTATGCCTGATGAAGACCCAAGTACTGGGTCGAAACGCGTAGCTCAAAGAATAAATCAGAATACATGTTGTTTTAAGAAATAAAATGATTTTTTTAACGTCCTCTACCAAGAGGGTTTTCCATATTTGTGAACCTTGCCGACAACCCTATCCTGCGCAGGAGCGCCTTCAGCAAGGAGTGAAACCTTTTTCTAGTATCTTTGGAAGTATAAACTATTAAAAATCAACCCTACATGGCTTACACCTACAGTACTGTAAAAAGAGCAATAACTGACAAAAATCGCATTTAAAAAAATACAAATCTAAGGGGTTTGCTCTAGCCTTTGAATTTACAAAGAGCTTAACAAAATCTTTAGAAATTTAATAAAATCAGCTAAAAAACAAAATGAAAGGGAGGTGGCCAAAGAAATTACAACAAATGGAAAAAAAATCTTAAAAGCGTACCTCCAATTATACTAATATTATTTAGAAAAATGATTATAGTGCAGGAATGTGAAAACAAATAGAGTGCAACTAAACTAAAAAGAGGCATGGAGGATTTTAGTAATGAGGAAAATGAAGAGAATTAAATTTATTTTCTCCTGAAAAGAAACATCTAAGGGGCACATGATTAACTTGTATAAGTATATAAATTGCCCGTGCAAAAAAAATGGTGAAGAGCAGGTCACAGCAGCAACAGTAAAGGGCTTAAAAAAGACTTAGATAATTTCTTAGAACAAAATATTATCAACGCTTATGTAAATGTATAAAATTCTTGTTTTCCATGTTTATCCAGTCTGATCCCCACTTGGGATCAGAAAGGAGATTTTTCCTTTCTTAGGGCAGATTAATTCATGCCTTATGGATTATATGCCTTCATCT
This sequence comes from Rhinoderma darwinii, assembly GCF_050947455.1. Classification (NCBI taxonomy): domain Eukaryota; kingdom Metazoa; phylum Chordata; class Amphibia; order Anura; family Rhinodermatidae; genus Rhinoderma; species Rhinoderma darwinii. The sequence continues at coordinate 220,169,290 of NC_134690.1, read as the reverse complement.
GGAACAATAGGGGTAAAACAAAGTTCAAAAGTTTAACCATACCTATGCTCTTCATCCACATCCTTTCCCAACCCTTGGTTGAACTTGACGGACATACGTCTGTTTTCAACCATACTATGTGATTCTGTATAAACTATAAATACATTGCTTTTCAATGAACAGCACTAAATGGTGGTCTAGAAGTGACCTTGAGAGGAAGTGTTAAATATTTAATAAAAGTTCTTAGGCATTGGATTTCAAAAAGGTAAAAACAGAATTGAAGAAATAATCAACATCAAATAATAACAAAGTATTATTAAACTGAAAGCTTTTAGGCATTGTAATACAATAACCCCTTAATATGGAAGGTATTTTAAACCTTACTAACCGAGCAATTTTTTTACGTTTTTCCATCGTCGCATTCAAAGAGCTATAACTTTTTTTATTTTTCAGTCGACATAGCTGTATAAGGACTTTTTTTTTGCGGGACAAGCCCTATTTTGGGGTACATAGAATTTATTGATGGACTTTTTATTAACTTTGTTAGTGAGGTACTGGAAAAAAACAGAAACTTCGCCATTCTTTTTTGCTGTTTACCGTGAGGTATAAGTAACATAATAACTTTATTCAACGGGTCGTTACGATTGCGGCGATAGCAAATGTATGTAGGTTTTTTTATGTTTTCCTACTTTTTTTTATTTTTTTAATAATTCGTTTTTGTGTCACCATATTTTAAGTCATAACTATTTTATTTTTCAACCGATGCAGCTGTATGACGGCTTTGTTTTGCGGGACGACTTGTAGTTTTTATTGGTATCATTTTGAAGTACCTGTAACTTTGTGATCACATTTTATGAAATTTTTTTGAAGGTTGGATGAACAGAAAACAGCAAGTGTGGCATTATTTTTCATTTTATTTTTTATGGCGTTCACCGTGAGGGTTAAATAATATAATTGTTTTATAGTTGGGTTCATTACGGATGTGGCGATACCAAATATGAGTAACTTTTTACTTTTTTCATAATAAATTTTGTAAGGGGAAGAAGTGGGTTTTTAATTTTTTTACTTGGGAATTTTATTTATTTATTTCAAACTTTATTTTTATTTTGTAAACTTTTTTTTAGACACACTAGGACACTTCACTGTGTGATCTTTTGATCGCTATTACTTCTGTATTGCAGTGTATTATTGCCTGTCACTGTAAAACACATTTGTGGTTTGATTCGGTTCCTCCCCAACTAGATCTTGAAGACACAACAGCGTAGTTTGTTCCACACTTCCACACTCCGAATCCCAAATTCTATCCTATCCAGTCAAGGACTGAGACCATGGACAAATTCCAACTTGTTATAGAGGGAGAATTATAGATATTGTCTGACGCCAGTAAACAAGACTGGAATAAATATAATATCTCAGCAAGACACAATGCTGCAGTAACATCTCTACATGATAATCAAGAAATTGTTATAAAAATGTCAGACATAGTTACATAGTTACATAGTTACATAGTTAGTACGGCTGAAAAAAGACACATGTCCATCAAGTTCAACCAAGGGAAGGGAAAAGGGAAGGAAAAATTTCTACACATAGGAGCTAATATTTTTTTGTTCTAGGAAATTATCTAACCCTTTTTTAAAGCCATCTACTGTCCCTGCTGTGACCAGCTCCTGCGGTAGGCTATTCCATAAATTCACAGTTCTCACTGTAAAGAAGCCTTGTCGCCTCTGCAGCTTGAACCTTTTTTTCTCCAGACGGAGGGAGTGCCCCCTTGTTTTTTGAGCGGGTTTTACAAGGAACAGGATATCACCATATTTTTTGTATGTGCCATTAATATATTTATATAAGTTAATCATGTCCCCCCTTAGTCGTCTTTTTTCAAGGCTAAATAGGTTTAATTCTTTCAATCTTTCCTCATAACTTAAATTCTCCATGCCCCTTATTAGCTTCGTTGCTCTTCTTTGTATTTTTTCCAACTCCAGGGCATCCTTTCTATGAACTGGAGCCCAGAACTGAACTGCATATTCTAGATGAGGCCTCACTAATGCTTTGTAAAGTGGCATTATTACATCCCTGTCCCGCGAGTCCATGCCTCTTTTAATACACGACAATATCCTGCTGGCCTTTGAAGCAGCTGATTGACACTGCATGCTGTTATTGAGTTTATGATTTACAAGTACACCCAGATCCTTCTCAACAAGTGAATCCGCCAGTGTAGCGCCCCCTAGGACATATGATGCATGCAGGTTGTTGGTACCAAGATGCATAACTTTACATTTATCTACATTAAACTTCATTTGCCAAGTGGACGCCCAAACACTTAGTTTGTTTAAATCTGCCTGTAATTCATGAACATCTTCCATAGTCTGAACTATATTGCATAGCTTGGTGTCATCTGCAAAAATAGAAATAGTGCTATTAATCCCTTCCTCTATATCATTAATAAATAAGTTGAATAATAGTGGTCCCAGCACTGAACCCTGGGGTACACCACTTATAACCTGGGACAATTCAGAATAGGAATCATTGACCACAACTCTCTGGATACGGTCCTTGAGCCAATTCTCAATCCAATTACAAACTATATTTTCTAAACCTATAGTCCTTAATTTACCCATTAGGCGTCTATGGGGGACAGTGTCAAATGCCTTTGCAAAGTCCAAAAACACTAAATCCACAGCGGCCCCTCTGTCTAGACTTCTGCTCACCTCTTCATAAAAACAGATTAGGTTAGTTTGACAACTTCTGTCCTTAGTAAAACCTTGCTGGCTGTCACTTATAATGCTATTTATTGTCACATAATGCTATATATAGTCCCTCAATAGCCCCTCAAACATTTTCCCCACGATGGATGTTAAGCTTACTGGTCTATAATTACCCGGGGAAGACCTAGAGCCCTTTTTGAAAATAGGCACCACATTTGCCCTGCGCCAGTCCCTTGGCACTATACCAGTCACTAGAGATTCTCTGAATATTATGAAAAGGGGGACAGAAATAACTGAACTAAGCTCTTTAAGAATTCTAGGGTGTAACCCATCTGGTCCCGGAGCCTTGTGCACATTTATTTTATTTAATTTAGCTTGGACCATATCTACATTCATCCAATTCAGTATATCAACTGATATATTAACAGCACCGGCAGCGGCTACATCAGCTGCTCTTTCTTCTGTTGTATATACAGAGCTAAAGAACCCATTTAGTAACTCTGCCTTCTCTTGATCCCCTGTGATCAACTCCCCATTACCATTATCTAGGGGTCCTACATGTTCAGACCTTGGCTTTTTTGCATTTATATGCTTGAAGAATTTTTTAGGATTTGTTTTACTATCCTTGGCCACCTGCCTTTCATTTTGTATTTTTGCTAATTTTATTACATTTTTACAGATTTTATTAATCTCTTTATATTTTACAAAGGCTACAGCTGTACCCTCAGATTTGTGTTTTTTAAATGCCCTTTTTTTGTCATGTATTGCCCCTTTCACAGAATGTGTAAGCCATGTGGGGTTTAATTTGAGTCGTTTATACTTATTACCTGTAGGAATTAATTTTGCACTATAATAACTCAAAGTAGATTTGAAAAGCTCCCATTTATCATTTGTTCCATTATTTGACATTAGTTCTTCCCAGTCTATATCCTGAATTGCCGCCCTCATCCTGGGGAAATTGGCTTTCTTAAAATTAAATGTTTTTGCCCTCCCAGCCTGCGTTTGTTTTTTACAGTATAGGTAAAATGTAACTATATTGTGATCACTGTTACCGAGGTTTTCACGAACATTGACATTCCCAACAAGATCTGCATTATTAGAAATGACCAGATCCAACAGAGCTTCACCTCTAGTCGGGTCTTCCACAAACTGGCCCATAAAATTTTCCTGCAACAGGTTGAGGAAATGTCTCCCCTTTGCAGTTGAAGCCGAACCATGACACCAATTAATATCCCGGAAATTAAAATCTCCCATTATCACTACAGTACCCGCCTGTGCAGCCCGCTCCATCTGTTTATATATCTGACCTTCCATCCCCTCAGTTATATTGGGGGGTCTATAGATTACACCAAAAGTAATTTTTTCAGTGTTTACCTCCCTTTCTAGTTCCACCCACAAGGTTTCAACCTCCTCACAGTCTTCACCCACTATTGTCTCTTTCACACTCGCCTTCATATCACTTCTCACATACAGACATACACCACCACCTTTCCTATTTGTCCTGTCTTTACGAAAAAGTGTAAAACCCTGTAGATTTACAGCCCAGTCATGTGAAGAGTCCAGCCATGTTTCAGCAACACCAACTATATCTATATTTTCTTCCAGTATCAAGGCCTCCAGCTCCCCCATTTTGCTTGCTAGACTTCTGGCATTTGTGAACATAGACTTTAACTTGCCTGTCAGTTTTTCACTTTTATTATCAGAAATGTGATTTGACATTAATCGTTCCTTTTTATTTACACTGATGTTTTGTAACGAAAGGATCTCCTTATCTTGTTGTCTAGTCATCTCCCCACATTCTGTTTCTCCCCCCACCAATATAGTCTGACCCCTCTCTAACCTGGCTACCCCTTTTTTTTTTTCTACATTGACCTCCCTCCTCAGCCCTAGTTTAAATACTCCGCCACCCCAGCTAGAATTCTCTCCCCCAGCACAGCGGACCCCCTTCCATTTAGGTGCAAATCATCTGCAGAATACAGTTTGTACCCCAATGAAAAGTCAGCCCAGTGCTCTAGGAACCCAAATCCTTCTCCTCTACACCAAGACTTCAGCCATGCATTTAACTCCCTAAGCTCCCGCTGTCTTTCCTGTGATGCGCATGGCACAGGCAGTATTCCTGAGAATACAACCTTGGAGGTCCTTCCCTTCAGCTTGTAGCCTAGTTCTTTAAAATTATTCTTAAGGCTCCTCCACCTACCATTTATTCTGTCGTTGGTACCGACATGGACCACGACAGCTGGATCATCACCAGCCCCTCCCAGCAATTTGTCCACCCGTTCCACCACATGCCGAACCCTGGCACCAGGGAGACAGCAAACCATTCGGTTGAGGTGGTCTTGGCGACAAATAATTCTATCCGTCTTCCTGATTATAGAATCCCCTACAACTATCAATTGTCTTGGCTTACCTGCATTACCATCCCGCCGACTACTAGCTGGGCTGTTCTCCCGGCTGTTAGGGAGATCAGTATCCACTAGGGCTGCCATTTCTGAGACTGACACCCTTGCATCATCACCCAACTTGGCAATTTTGCCTGGAATGTCAGAAACCGGATCGGCCTTCCTTGTCTTTGACCCCTTTCTACTGCCCCTAACTACATTAACCCAGCTACTTACCTGATCCTGCTCACCCATGTCTTCACCCTCCAGTTGTAACCCACTAACTGCATGCTCTGTGAGCAGCAAGCTCCGTTCAAAATTGTCTATCCTCCTCAGTGTTGCATTCTGCTCCTCCAGATCTCTAATACGAGCTTCCAGGTGAACAATATGCTCACATCTGCCACAGAGATATTCACCCTGGAACTCCGGCTCCAGTCGTGCATACATATGGCAAACTGTGCACTGAAGAAAACCTCCAATCTTGCTGTCCATTATCCCAGTTACCAAAAAAAACAGCGAACAGGTGTTAATCAAAAAGATAAAGAAATAGAAGAGCACTTACTTGGGCTTTAACTCCTCTTTTGAACTCCGGTTTTTGGAACTCCACTTAATATACAAACCACTTGCTATTCAAGGCACAGAGCAGGCTCTACAGAGTAGTGAGGCCTGATTTATACCACCTGGTAGCAGCTAAGCCCTCCCCCTTACTCAGCTACTCAGGAAACTGCAAAGGAAAAAGGGTTACAAATTATGTCACTTTTGCAAACTTTGTAGCAAGCAAGCAATCAATACATATATCACATACAATGGCCCCCCACTTTGTCACACACAACACAGTAAATCAATCCGGTTTTTGGAACTCCACTTAATATACAAACCACTTGCTATTCAAGGCACAGAGCAGGCTCTACAGAGTAGTGAGGCCTGATTTATACCACCTGGTAGCAGCTAAGCCCTCCCCCTTACTCAGCTACTCAGGAAACTGCAAAGGAAAAAGGGTTACAAATTATGTCACTTTTGCAAACTTTGTAGCAAGCAAGCAATCAATACATATATCACATACAATGGCCCCCCACTTTGTCACACACAACACAGTAAATCAATCCGGTTTTTGGAACTCCACTTAATATACAAACCACTTGCTATTCAAGGCACAGAGCAGGCTCTACAGAGTAGTGAGGCCTGATTTATACCACCTGGTAGCAGCTAAGCCCTCCCCCTTACTCAGCTACTCAGGAAGCTGCAAAGGAAAAAGGGTTAGAAATTATGTCACTTTTGCAAACTTGGGGGGCAGAATTATGGTAATGGATGCACATATATATAAGACACAAATTCGCAATTTATTGTCAGACACAGAAACATATAGACGTTTAAATATTAACCTCACCAATGTCTTTCACATTGGCCTGAAAAATTTATTAAATAAAGGTTTTTTTTGGGTGGGGGTGGAGGGGCTACTGACGAAAAATTATATTCTGGTGCATTTTCCTGCCATTCCAATTATGCATGCTCTCCCCAAAACACACAAGGGTACACATCCTCCACCTATGCATCCCATAGTATCAGGAATAGGGTCAATCACTGAAAGATTGTCTAAATGGCTAGATTCACTTCTACAGCCTCTTGTCCTTAGGGTCCTTGGTCATTTAAGGGACACAGGCGATGTCTTATGTATGCTTTTTGATTAAAATTTCTCCCTTGACTACACATGGCTAAGAAGTGATGTGGTATCTCTGTACACTAGCAACCCACATGCGGCGGCCCTGAAAGCTTTAGACCATCATCTAATGCAATATTGTACCTATAGCCATGAACTGCAATCATATATCTTGGATATTCTCATTTTTCTTATGACACACAATTACTTCCAATTCGATGCTCAGTTTTATTTGCAGCTTAGAGGAGTGTCAATGGGGGGCGAAATTTTTGCTCTCACTGGCAAACCTCGTCATGGCATGGTGGGAGGAATATACCATCTTTTTTGTGGGGAATCTCTTTCGTGGTCACATTCACTGGTATGGCAGATATATAGATAACCTCCTATTGCTTTGGGAAGGTGATGTGTCTGTCATACCGGAGTTTGTGAAATACCTATGATAATGCGTTTAACCTCAGGTTTACACATACTTACCATAAGGATACTATCCAATTTTTGGATTTAGAACTGACAGCGCAAGGGGGGGAGACCATCTGCACTAAAACTTATACAAAACGCATTACAGGGAATACTATTTTGCATGCCAAGAGTAGTCATCTAGAGCAAACGATCTCTTCTATTCCGACAGGTGAGATGATCAGAGCCAGAAGAAACTGTAGCAAAACTGTAACTTTGAAATAGAACAGAAATAAATCTGCCATAGAATACAGAGTAGAGGCTGTAAGAGTTGGACCTTGAATAGGGCCAAATCCATAGTGAAATCTCGAAATCCGCTGTTATTTGATAAAAAGTTGTCACATACCACTAGTTTGGATAAACCAACCTTGGTCTTGCAGTATAGCAATCAATTTACACAGATAAAATAAATTGTATTAAAGTACGTTCCGATGTTATTAGAGGATGAACATTTGGAGGCCATATTAAAACAGGGATGCCGTGTTGTCTCACGTAGAGCACCGACAATTGGTAACTTATTGTCCCCCTCCCTGTTTGCTTCATGTAAAACAAAGACCACCAGGTTACATCAACAGGGGTTTTGTTTGGATGTGGCTCTAATCCATACACAATATGTTAATTTATTCAGCCCATGAAAAACTTTCATGATTCAGAAGGTTCCAAGATTTTTCCAATTAACCCCTTCGTGCTCAGCAACGTACTATTCCGTCGCGCTAACCAATACGTTCGCGCTCAGCGACGGAATAGTACGTCGCAGGAGTAACGGCCATTTCAGCCGTCCTCCCGACAAATGCAGGAGCTGTGACAGCTGCTGTCTCGTACAGCAGCTGCCGCAGCTCCTACAGCGGGGACCAATCGCTGTGTCCCCGCTGATTAACCCCTGAAAAGCCGTGTTCAATAGTGATCACGGCTTTTTAGGGGTTAAGCTACAATCGCCAGCCTGCTACGGGATAGCGGCTGGCGATGGTGACTATGGCAATCGGACACCAAACAATGGCTCTGCCATCGACGGAAGCCTAGAGGGTCCTGACGAAGTCAGGACCCACTATGCTTGCTATCAGTGAGTAGCTGACAGCTCTAATACACTGCACTGCACTACGCATGTAGTGCAGTGTATTAGAATAGCGATCAGAGCCTCCTGCCCTCAAGTCCTCTAGTGGGACAAAGTAATAAAGTACAAAAAAAGTTTAAAAAAGATGTGTAAAAATAAGAAAATAAAAGTTTTAAAAGTAATAAAAGTAAAAATCCCCCCTTTTCCCTTATTAGTCCTTTATTATTAATAAAAATATATAAAAAACAAATAAACTATACATAATTGGTATCGCCGCGTCCGTAACGGCCTGAACTACAAAATTATTTCGTTATTTATCCCGCGCGGTGAACGCCGTAAAAGAAAATAATAATAAACCGTACCAGAATCACAATTGTTTGGTCACTTCACCTCCCAAAAAATGAAATAAAAAGAGATCAAAAAGTCGCATGTACCTAAAAATGGTACTGATCAAAACTACAGTTCGTTCTGCAAAAAATAAGTCCTTGCACGGCTTGATGGAGAAATAAAAACGTTATGGCTCTTAGAATAAGGTAACACAAAAAGTAAATGATTTTTTACTAAAAGTATTTTATTGTGCAAACGCCATAGGACATAAAAAAACTATAAACATCTGGTATCGCCGTAATCGTATCGCCCCGCAGAATAAAGTGAATGTGTCATTTATAGCGCACGGTGCACACTGTAAAAAAAAATGAATAAAAAAACAATAGTAGATTTGCTGTTTTTTAGTCACCACGCCACTTAAAAATAGAATAAAAACTGATCAAAAAGTCACATGCACCCCAAGAAAACTACAATGAATTCCTCAAGGGGTCTAGTTTCCAAAATGGGGTCACTTTTGGGGCTTTTCCACTGTTTTGGCACCACAAGACCTCTTCAAACCGGACATGGTGCCTAATAAAAAGGAGGCCTCAAAATCCACTAGGTTCTCCTTTGCTTCGGAGGCCGGTGCTTCAGTCCATTACCGCACTAGGGCCACATGTGGGATATTTCTCAAAACTGCAGAATCTGGGCAATAATTATTGAGTTGCGTTTCTCTGGTAAAACCTTTTGTGTTATAAAAAAAATTGTAAAAAAAGGATTTTCTGACAAAAAAAAAAGTACATTTCACCTCTAGTTTCTAAAATGGGGTGTTTCATAGTGGTGTCTAATATATAGGCCCCTCAAAGCAACTTCAGAACTGAACTGGAACCTAAAAAAATAAATAAATGAGGCAATACTTCGCTTCTTACATTATACTGATAATGAGCCGTGCCCACCCCAAGATGACCCCAGTTTTAACCGTTTGTATAAATGGAGACCCCTATTAGACCATTTCAGTGCCCGGTTTTCCCAAGCATACACCCCCGAGAAGTGTATTTCTATTGAGGAGACCTTGGTAGATTTGAAAGGGAGGGTTCAATTCCGCGAGTACCTGCCGGGTAAGAGGGCAAGGTATGGCGTGAAGATGTATAAGCTGTGTGAGAGTGTATCAGGGTATACCTACAAATTTAGGTTATATAAAGGGAAGAACACCAGTATTCAACCCCCATAATGCCCCCCCCCCCCTTACTGGGAGTTAATGCAAAAATTGTGTAGGATTTGGTGCACCCACTGCTGGACCAGGGTTACCACCTCTACCTGGATAATTTTTATACCAGCGTCCCACTCTTCAACTGCCTCGCTTCCAGAAGTACTGCGGCATGCGGCACTGCTAGAAGAAACCTGAGAGGCCTCCCTAAGACTCTGCTTGGGCAAACAAGAAGGAGTGAGCGCAGGGCACATTCTAGCAGCAACATATTGTGTGTCAAGTACAAGACAAGAGAGATGCCACACCAGTACCCATGTACCTGTACGAGGTACCAGTACAGAGAACCCCAAACCAGACATCATCCTGGACTACAATAGGTACATGGGAGGGGTGGACTTGTCAGATCAAGTCCTGAAGCCCTACAGCACCATGGGGTGTGGTATAGAAGATGGCCGTGCACATCATACCGATGGCTTTGTGCAATGCGTACGGGCTACGTCGATGTACAGGCCAGAGGGGAACTTTCCTGGAATTTCAAGAGGTGGTTATCAAGAACCTAATCTTTAGGGACCAGGAAGGGGGGGGGGCACCCAGTACTTCTGGAAGCGAGGCCACACACATCGTACAAGGGCAAAACTTTCCAGGAGAAGTTCCCCAAACTGGCAAGAAGGGAAAAAGTCAAAAGAGGTGCCTTTCTGCTATAAGAGGGGGATAAGGGAGGACACAATATATCAATGTGACACGTGTCCCGAAAAACCAGAGCTCTGTATGAAAGAGTGTTTTAAAATTTATCATACGTCCCTTGGTTTATAATTTACCCCAATTTTACTTACCCTCCGCACAGCTTATCCCCCCCTTATCTTTCTCTTCTGAGCCCTGATGTGTGCCCAGGCAGCTGTTAACAGCCACATTGAGGGTATTGCCATACCCGGGAGAACCCACATTACAGTTTATGGCTTGTATGTCTCCGGTCAAAATGCTCACTACACCACTAGATGAATGCCTTAAGGGTGTAGTTATTAAAACGGGGTCACTTCTTGCGGGTTTCAACTGTACTGGTACCTCAGGGGCTTCTGCATACATGACTTCGCACCAGAAAATCCCCAGTAGGCCAAATGGCGGTGATTTCGTTCTGAGCCCTCCCATGGGCCCAAACGGCAGTTTATCACCACAAATGGGGTATTGCTGCACTCAGAACAAATTGCGCAACAGAATGGGGTATTTTATTTCTTGTGAAAATAAGAAATTTTCAGCCGAAACTACATATTTTTGGAAAAAATTAATTTTGTTTTTATTCCCAGCCCAATTCAAATAAGTTCTGTGAAAAAACTATGGAGTCTAAATGGTCACAACACCCATAAATGAATTCCTTGAGGGGTGTCGTTTCCAAAATGGGGTCACTTCTGCTGGGTTTCCATTACTTAGATACCTCTGGGGCTCTGCAAATGCGACATGGCACCCGAAAACCAATCCAGCAAAATCTGGACTCCAAAGAACAAATAGCACTCCTTTCCTTCTGAGCCCTCCCATGGGCCCAAACGGCAGTTTATCACCACAAATAGGGTATTGCCGCACTCAGGACAAATTGGGCAACAAAATTTTGTATTTTATTTCTTGTGAAAATAAGAATTTTTGAGCTAAAATAACATATTATTGGAAAAAAATGACATTTTTTTCATTTCACAGCCCAATTCAAATAGGTGCTGTGAATAAACTGTGCGGTCAAAATGGTAACAACAACCATAAATGAATTCCTTGAGGGGTGTAGTTTCCAAAATGGGGTCATTATTTGGGGATTCCTACTGTTTTGGCACCTCAACACCTCTTCAAACCTGGCATGCTGCCTAAAATATATTCTAATAAAAAAGAGGCCTCAAAATGCACTAGGTGCTTCTTTGCTTCTGGGGCTTGTGTTTTAGTCCACGAGCGCACTAGAGACACATGTGGGATATTTCTAAAAACTGCAGAATCTGGACAATACATATTTAGTAGTATTTCTCTGGTAAAACCTTCTGTGTTACAGAATTTTTTTTAAAATAAAATTGAAATTCAGCAAGAAAAATGAAATTTGCAAATTTCACCTCCACTTTGTTTTAATTCTTGTGAAATGTCTGAAGGGTTAAAAAACTTTCTAAATGCTGTTTTGAATACTTTGAGGGGTCTAGTTTTTAAAATGGGTATTTTTATCAGGGTTTATAATACATAGGCCCCTCAAAGCCACTTCAGAACTGAACAGGTACCTTAAAAAAAAGGCTTTTGAAATTTTCTTCAAAATATGAGAAATTGCTGTTTATGTTCTAAGCCTTGCAACGTCCAAGAAAAATAAAAGAATGTTCAAAAAACGATGCCAATCTAAAGTAGATATATGGGAAATGTGAACTAGTAACTATTTTGGGTGGTATAACCATCTGTTTTACAAGCAGATGCATTTAAATTCTGAAAAATGCTATTTTTTCAAAATTTTCTCAAAATTTTGCAATTTTTCACCAATAAACATTTAATATATCGACCAAATTTTACCACGAACATGAAGCCCAATGTGTGACGAGAAAACAATCTCAGAATCGCTTGGATAGGTTAAAGCATTCCGACGTTATTACCACATAAAGGGAAATACGTCAGATTTGAAAAATGGGCTCTGAGCCTTAAGGCCAAAACTAGGCTGCGTCCTTAAGGGGTTAAATCATACATCAACTGCAACAGTGACTATGTAATTTATGTCATCGAATGTACTGATTGCAGTTTGATGTACACTACCGTTCAAAAGTTTGGGGCCACCCAGACAATTTTGTGTTTTTCATGAAAACTCACTCTTCTATTTATCAAATGAGTTGCAAAATGACTACAAAATATAGTCAAGACATTGACAAGGTTAGAAATAATGATTTTTATTTGAAATAATAATTTTCTCCTTCAAACTTTGCTTTTGTCAAAGAATGCTCCATTTGCAGCAATTACAGCATTGCAGACCTTTGGCCTTCTAGCTGTTAATTTGCTGAGGTAATCGGGAGAAATTTTACCCCGTGCTTCCAGAAGCCCCTCCCACAAGTTGGATTCACTTGATGGGCACTTCTTGCGTACCATACGGTCAAGCTGCTCCCACAATAGCTCTATGGGGTTGAGATCTGGTGACTGCGCTGGCCACTCCATTACAGATAGAATACCAGCTGCCTGCTTCTTCCCTAAATAGTTCTTGCATAATTTGGAGGTGTGCTTTGGGTCATTGTCCTGTTGTAGGATGAAATTCGCTCCAATCAAGCGCTGTCCACAGGTTATGGCATGTCGTTGCAAAATGGAGTGATAGCCTTCCTTATTCAAAATCCCTTTTACCTTCTACAAATCTCCCACTTTACCAGCACCAAAGCAACCCCAGACCATCACATTACCTCCACCATGCTTGACAGATGGCGTCAGGCACTCTTCCAGCATCTTTTCAGTTGTTCTGTGTCTCACAAATGTTCTTCTGTGTGATCCAAACACCTCAAACTTCGATTCGTCCGTCCATAACACTTTTTTCCAATCTTCCTCTGTCCAATGTCTGTGTGCTTTTGCCATATTAATCTTTTCCTTTTATTAGCCAGTCTCAGATATGGCTTTTTCTTTGACACTCTGCCCTGAAGGCCAGCATCCCGGAGTCGCCTCTACTGTAGACGTTGACACTGGCATTTTGCGAGTACTATTTAATGAAGCTGTCAGTTGAGGACCTGTGGGCGTCCATTTCTCAAACTAGAGACTCTAATGTACTTGTCTTGTTTCTCAGTTGTGCAGCGGGGCCTCCCACTTCTCTTTCTACTCTAGTTAGAGCCTGTTTGTGCTGTCCTCTGAAGGGAGTAGTACACACCGTTGTAGGAAATCTACAGTTTCTTGGCAATTTCTCGCATGGAATAGCCTTTGTTTCTAAGAACAAGAATAGACTGTCGAGTTTCACATGAAAGCTCTCTTTTTCTAGCCATTTGGAGAGTTTAATCGAACCCACAAATGTAATGCTCCAGATTCTCAACTAGCTCAAAGGAAGGTCAGTTTTATAGCTCCTCAAAACAGCAAAACTGTTTACAGCGGTGCTAACATAATTGCACAAGGGTTTTCAAGTGTTTTCTAATCATCCATTAGCCTTCTAACACAGTTAGCAAACACAATTTACCATTAGAACACTGGAGTGATGGTTGCTGGAAATGGGCCTCTATACACCTATGTAGATATTGCATTAAAAACCAGACGTTTCAGCTAGAATAGTCATTTACCACATTAACAATGTATAGAGTGTATTTCTGATTAATTTAATGTTATAATCATTGAAAAAAACTGTGCTTTTCTTTAAAAAAAAAAGGAAATTTCTAAGTGACCCTAAACTTTTGAACGGTAGTGTATGTGGGCTGTACCACTAGGAAATTTAAAATAAGGATCCTTGAGCACCTCGGTGTACGTTAGAAATCCTGCCATCCCAAATATACCAAATGCGGCTCGGGATTTCATCACTCAATATAATAGGTCAGTTAGATCTTTCAAGACCTATGCCATTGAAAGGGTTAGCAGGCCCATTAGAGGGGGGTAACCAGAGGCACATTCTCCTTGACAGGATCCTTTTGTATCTATGGCCTAAAAACCAGATATTTGCGCAGGAAACTTATGTTTCATTACTGATTGTACATCAACATTTATTTGCATTAACTATTTTTCCTTTTCCTAATAAAGGTTAGAATTTATCCACTCATTTGCTCAAAAAAAACATATACCTATGAATTCCACAGTTAGACAATAATTAATGTACAATTAATGTACAATATTAACCACTAAAAGGTTATTGCATAGAACGAATAACTTCAAAATGGGAGTACGATAATATTAGGTAGATATCTTTATTAATAGCGAACTTATAGAGCAGGGTTATGAAATATGACAACTATTGAATTTAGAACATTGGTGGTATTCAGTGCATCACCTGTTATCAAATGATGCTACATCTAGATTATTTTCCAACCAGTATTGGCAATTTTTTAATTGTAATTTTAAATGTAAAGTCTGTATACAATATGTTTGTTTCTAATAGATTTTCGAGCCGTGTCTTTTGCTATGCAGCTGCCAATTTGTTTATATCCGGTCTTAGACTTGATCTTGTGTATATATATTGACTTGTCTCCCATACCTTGGTAACGTTCTGGTCTCTCGTGGATAATGGACAAGAGCATTGTCCGAAACGCGTAGGCCAATTTATACTGCAACCACCCCTGTGCACATTGGTATTTTTATTTTGTTTAGAAAAAATTTGGAACACTATTTGCTTTTAAAGAGGCTCTGTCACCAGATTTTGCAACCCCTAGATTTTTTTTTTATTATTCTAAGAACAGTGATACTATTGAATCATATGCCATAGGATGTTGTGATGGAGACAAGGTTGCCTTTCTTGTAAGAAATAATATTGCAATCTATGTGTATTAGATTGCCGGAGATGGACTTAAGGGCTCATGCACATTTTCAAACATCTATTCAAACCTTCTAACCAGAAGCAGAGTGTTTATCAGGAGCAGTTTTATTGCTTTAAATGAACATTAATGCTTCAAACAACTTATGCTAATGAAAAAACAGGAGGAATCCTCAAGCTCACCAACAGGATGTCTGAATCCAGACTGCGCTCGGAGCCTTCGTGGTGGCACACGGCAAGATAGTGAAGGAAAAGAAAGGAAAAAATCTTTGATCCAGCGCTAGAGTATCTTTAAAGAGGCTCTGTCACCAGATTTTGCAACCCCTATCTGCTATTGCAGCAGATCGGCGCTGCAATGTAGATTACAGTAACGTTTTTATTTTAAAAAAACGAGCATTTTTGGCCAAGTTATGACCGTTTTTGTAGTTATGCAAATGAGGCTTGCAAAAGTCCAAGTGGGTGTGTTTAAAAGTAAAAGTCCAAGTGGGCGTGTATTATGTGCGTACATCGGGGCGTTTTTAATACTTTTACTAGCTGGGCGCTCTGAAGAGAAGTAACATCCTCTTCTCTTCAGAACGCCCAGCTTCTGGCAGTGCAGATCTGTGACGTCACTCACAGGTCCTGCATCGTGACGGCCACATCGGCACCAGAGGCTACAGTTGATTCTGCAGCAGCATCAGCGTTTGCAGGTAAGTCGATCTTAGGGGTTGCAAAATCTGGTGACAGAGCCTCTTTAAAGATACTCTAGCGCTGGATCAAAGATTTTTTCCTTTCTTTTCCTTCACTATCTTGCCGTGTGCCACTACGAAGGCTCCGAGCGCAGTCTGGATTCAGACATCCTGTTGGTGAGCTTGAGGATTCCTCCTGTTTTTTCATTAGCATAAGTTGTTTGAAGCATTAATGTTCATTTAAAGCAATAAAACTGCTCCTGATAAACACTCTGCTTCTGGTTAGAAGGTTTGAATAGATGTTTGAAAATGTGCATGAGCCCTTAAGTCCATCTCCGGCAATCTAATACACATAGATTGCAATATTATTTCTTACAAGAAAGGCAACCTTGTCTCCATCACAACATCCTATGGCATATGATTCAATAGTATCACTGTTCTTAGAATAATAAAAAAAAAATCTTATAAGCTGATAGTGAAGCCTAAACGAAAGGCCCTTTTACACTGGCCAAAGATCGGGCAACGAACGTTCATATGATGAAAGAGTAATTGATCCGCCGATGAACGAGTAAACGCTTGTTTATAGGCTGATCTGCTCATTTATGCAGCATTAACCCTTTCTCGCTGCAGCCATTTTTCGGATTTTCACTTTAGTTTTTTCCTCCCCACCTTCCAAAAGGGATAACTTTATTTATTTTTCCATTAATATTGCCGTATGAGGGCTTGTTTTTTGCGGGACATTTATTGTACCATATAATGTATTAGGAAACTGGAAAAAAATATTTGTGGGGTGGAATAGGAAAATAACAGTGATTCCTCAAACTTTTGGGGGGTTTTGTTTTTACGTTATTTACCGTGCAGTAAAACCGGCACATTTACTTTATTCTGCGGGTCAATAAGATTACAGTGATACCAAATTTATATAATTTTTTATGATTTACTACTTTTACAAGGAAAAAACTGATTGTTAAAAATAAAATTTGAGCTTTGTCGCCATATTCTGAGAGCCATAAGTTTTTTATTTTTCCATCGGTTTAAGGGTATGAGGGCTTATTTTTTTTGTGGGATTAAAGGTAGTTTTTAGCGATACCATTTTGGGGTACATGCGACTTTTGATCACTTTTTATTTTATTTTTTTGTGAGAGATGAAGTGATCAAAACATCAGCGATTCTGGTGTTTTTAATTTTTATTTTTTTACGCCATTTACCGTGCGGACTAAATAATGATATATTGTAATAGTTCAGACTTTTACGGATGCGTCGATACCAGTTGCGTAAATGTTTCATATTTTTTACATTGTGCTTGAGGGAAAATATTTTTTTGTAGTTTTTAGATTTCTTTTATTACTGATTAAAAACACTTTATTTTACTGTTTTTTATTTGTCCCCTTAAGGGACATTAACCAGCGATTATTTGCATGATATACTGCAATACTGATGTATTGCAATATATCGTGATACTGATACTCTCCTATGAAGCCATAGGAGTCCGCCTCACTGTTTTTAGTCATTTAAATATCGCGGTCGCTTTTGACCATGGCATTTAACGAGTCAAACGAGCTGGATCGTACTCAAGCAGGATCCTGCTTATTACCCTGAAGTTTCGGCTGTAACACACAACCAACACGCTTGTTCTATGGAGCGGACTCAGCCCGTTTTCCAGCTCCATACTCCCCCACCTGACATGCCCCATATATATAACGCGGATGTCCGGAAAGGGTTAAATGTTATCATTGTCGGCCACACATCTCCCTGTGTAAACAGGGAAATGTGCTGCTGACATTATGAAAATAAATGGGGACAAAAAATCGTAGTAACAATTGCTCATCCCCATACATATTCAATTTTTGCTCCCTGTGAAAAGAAAGCTGTCTCGTTGATCGGCACATGTCAAAGGACCCTTATTCTTATGATCCCTGAATGTATCTCTGACTTTGGAGATATTTTCTTAAACCTTTCAAGATGCTCAGCATGGCCGATTAATTGTAACACTTATAACGACATCCCACTTAGTGCAGTTCTAAGATAGCTTTATCTGGAGCAACCTTAAAGAGGCTCTGTCACCAGATTATAAGTGCCCTATCTTCTACATAATCTGATCGGCGCTGGAATGTAGATAACAGCAGTGGTTTTTATTTTGAAAAACGATAATTTTTTTGCAAGTTATGAGCAATTTTAGATTTAGTTTCTTAATGCCCAACTGGGCGTGTTTTTACTTTTGACCAAGTGGGTGTTGTAAAGAAGTGTATGAGGCTGACCAATCAGTGACCAATCAGTGTCCTACACTTCTCATTGTTCCAGCCCTTATAAAGAGGCTCTGTCACCACAGTATAAGTGCCCTATATTGTACATAATGTGATCGGTGCTGTAATGTAGATTACAGCAGTGTTTTTTTATTTAGAAAAACTATCATTTTTGACGGAGTTATGACCTATATTAGCTTTATGCTAATGAGTTTCTCAATGGACAACTGGGCGTGTTTTACTTGGGCGTTGTACAAAGGAGTGTATGACGCTGATCAATCAGCGTCATACACTTCTCCCCATTCATTTACACAGCAGATAGTGATATAGCTATATCGCTATGTGCAGCCACATAAACACACTACAGTATAATGTTACAGCAGTGTCCTGACAATGAATATACATTACCTCTAGCCAGGACGTGATGTGTATTCAGAATCCTGACCACTTCTGTAGCGTCTGTGTGAGACTACAGCACAGCACAGCGAGATCTCGCTGTAAATGACAGTTTACAGCGTAATCTCGCTAAACTATGCCTGCTATGCTGTAAATCACAGAGAAGTGCAGAGAAGTGGTCAGGATTCTGAATAAACATCACGTCCTGGCTGGAGGTAATGTATATTCATTGTCAGGACACTGCTGTAACATTATACAGGGTGGGCCATTTATATGGATGCACCTAAATAAAATGGGAATGGTTGGTGATATTAACTTCCTTTTTGTGGCACATTAGTATATGGGAGGGGGGAAACTTTTCAAGTATATTCATTGTCAGGACACTGCAACAATGTTATAGTATGTTTATGTGGCTGCACATAGCGATATAGCTATGTGCTGTGTAAATGAATGGAGAGAAGTGTATGACACTGATTGGTCAGCGTCATACACTCCTCTGTAAAACACCCACTTGGCGAAAAAGTCAAACACGCCCAGTTGTTCATTAAGAAACTCATTATCATAAAGCTAATATAGGTCATAACTCCGTCAAAAATGATCATTTTTCTAAATAAAAAAATGCTTCTGTAATCTACATTACAGCGCCGATCATATCATGTACAATATAGGCCACTTATAATGTGGTGACAGAGCCTCTTTAACTGTGATCCTATCTAGTTATATTTAAATTAGTTCCCTTTTGTATCCTTTTGCTAGTCATTAATCCCTTAACGCCCTGTGACGTACTATTATGTCATGGGCGGTGGTCTGTTAACGCGAACTGACGTACTATTACTTCATCACGTTAGCAGGGTACTGTGTCTGCAAAAACGTCTGCAGACACAGTTTTAAAGCAGTGATAGCTTAACACTATCACTGCTTCAAGGCCAGGACCGCAGCTAGCCTCTGATCCGGCCGTTTAACCCCTTAGATGCAGCCTTCAAAACCGAGTGCTGCATCTATGGTGTTTACAAGCAGATCGGATCTCCGGCAGACCGAAACCCTAATAATGCCCTACTGTCTGCCTAGAACGGATGCCTGCTTGGTGCCTCCCAGCTTCTGAGCCTGCGCCATCATGTTACTGCGGCCAGACGCCTTTTAGGCCCCCTAAAAGGCGTCCGGCCGCAGTAACAACATGGCGCAGGCTCAGAAGCTGAGCCTGCGACATCAGCCACTGGTGTCAGCTGTATGTTACAGCTGACACTTTGCTGTAATGGCATGGAACGGAGCCAGCTCCGATCCCTGCCATTAACCACTTATATGCCGCTATCAAAAGCGATTGTGGCATCTTAGTGGTTTGTAGCGATCGGCATCGACACTACGTAATCGTGATGATGCCGATCCTTGCTACGGTAACCAAAGGCCTAATAATGGTGTCCTGGTCCGCCACATACAATGGCCTATTAAGCCCTGCACACAGACGGGAATTAATAGGTGAATGACTGACACGCTAATGCATTGAACTACGTGGGTAGTGCAATGCATTAGAGTAAAGATCAGAGGTGCAGGCCCTCAAGTCCCCTAGTGGGACAAAAAAAAGTTGAAAAAAGTTGAATATAAGTGTAAAAACAAAAGTTTCATGTTAATAAAAACAAACACTGACTTTTTTTTCCCAATAATATGCCTTTTATTATTGGAAAAAAATTAAAACGTTAAAAAAAGTACACATATTTGGTATTACTGTGTCCGTAATGACCCAATCTATAAAACTGTAATGTTATTTTCCCCGCTCGGTGAACACCGCAAAAAAAAAAAACAATAAAAAAACAATGCCATAATCGCTATTTTTTTATCACCACCCCTCACAAAACATGATCATAAAGTCCCATGTAGCCCAAAATAGTACCAATAAAAACTACAACCCGTCCCGCAATAAACAAGCCCTTACACAGCTTTTTTGACTGAAAAATAAACAAGTTCTGTCTCTCAGAATATGGTGAGACATAATGTGCAGAGTGTCCAAAAGCGGATAAGATCGGGCACCATTTATCAGTGTGACACTGGCCACATATCTATGAATTATTATTTATTCACCGCATTATTATACCCCCTTATTATATCCTGAGGTTCTCCGCACAGATTACATATGCTCCACATTATAAACTGAAATACTAGCAATACCCCAAACAGAACAACTACCAAGCTAAATCTGCGCTCCGAAAGCCAAATGGCGCACCCTCTCTTCCGAATCCTACAGTGTGCTCAAACAGCAGTTTACATTCACATATATGGCATCGCCATACCCGGGGGAACCAGCTTAGCAGTTTACGAGGTATTATTCTTCGGTGGCACATACTAGACACAACATATTGTGCAATAAAATGGTATATCAGCGGAAAATTTTAATTTTCACTTTGCACCATCTGCAATGCATTAATTATTAATGGAAGAACACCTGTGGGGGCAAAATACTCACTACACCCCTTAAAATGCCTCAAGGTTGTAGATTCCAAAATGGGGGTCACTACTTGGGGGTTTGTTTTACTATTTGACTTCGGAGCCCTGCAATTCTGGTCTAAGGCCTCATGCACACGACCGTAAAAACTCCCGTTATTACGGGTCGTAATCACGACCCGTAATAACGGGCTCATAGACTTCTATTGGCGACGGGTGCCTTCCCGTTTTCTCACGGGAAGGTGCCCGTTCCGTTAAAAAAGATAGAACATGTCCTATTTCTGGCCGTAATAACGGCACGGACAGTCCATAGAAGTCTATGGAGCTCTCGTAATAACGGGTGGCTACATGTGTGCACCCGTCATTACGGCAGTGTTGCTAAGCGACGTCAGTAAATAGTCACTGTCCAGGGAGCTGAAAGAGTTAACTGATCGGCAGTAACTCTTTCAGCACCCTGGACAGTGACTACCGATCAGTATAAACCTGTAAAAAATAAAAATAAAAGACGTTCATACTTACCGGCAACTTCCTGCTTCCTCCAGTCCGGTCTCCTGCCCGTTGCCTTGGTGACGCGTCCCTCTCGACATCCGGCCCGACGTCCTGGATGACGTTTCAGGCCATGTGATCGCTGCAGCCAATCACAGGTCAATCACAGGCTGCAGCGGTCACATGGACTGCCGCGTCATCCAGGGATGTCGGGCTGGATGTGAAGAGAGGGACGCGTCACCAAGACAACGGCCGGGTAAGTATGAATTTCTTTAACTTTTATTACAGAAAAGGCTGTCCCTTCTCTCTATCCTGCACTGATAGAGAGAAGGGGCTGCCGATTAGTGCAGTGCTATTTTGCCGCCAAAAACGTGCTCGTAAATACGGGTGGAATACGTGTGACACCGGACCCATATTTACGAGCACGGGTTCGTAAATACTGGTGCAAAACGGGTGGAATACGTGTGACACCGGACCCGTATTTACGCCAGTATTTACGGGTGGGAAAAAATACGGTCGTGTGCATGAGGCCTAATGCTGTGAAAATCACCAAAATAGACCTCAAATGCACATGTTGCTCTTCACTTCTGAGCTCTGTCATATGTCCAGGCAAACGTTAAATGCTTTGAGGGGTGTAGTTTCCAAAATGAAGTCACTTCTTGGGGGCTTCCACTGTATTCTGGTACTTTAGGGTTTTGAAAATGCAACATGGCGCCCAAAAACCAATTCAGCAAAATCTGCATGTCAAATAGGACTCCTGCCATTCTGAGCCCTTCCGTTTGTCCAAACAGCAGTTTATGACTACATGTGGGGTATTTCCGTACTCTGGAGAAATTGTTTTACAAATTTTGGGGTGCTTTTTCTCATTTTATCCCTGAGGAAATAAAAATATTCAACTTTTTAGTGGAAAAAAATTTTGATATACATTTTTACGGCCTAATTCCAATAAATTCTGCATAGATTCCTTAAGGGGTGTAGTTTCCCAAAAGGGGTCACTTTTGGGGATTTCCTACTATTTTAGTCCCGCAGGCACTTTGCAAATGTGACATGTCACCCGAAAACCATTCCAGCTAAATATGAGCTCCAAATGGTGATCCTTCCATTTTGACCCCTGCCGCGTGTACAAACAGCAGTTTATGACCACTTATGGGGTATTGCCGTAATCGAGAGAAACTGGTTTTCAAATGTTGGGGTGCTTTTTCTCCTTTATGCCTTCTAAAAATTGAAAATTTCGACATTTTATTAGAAAAAATTTCGATTTTCATTTTCCTGGTCTAATTCCACTAAAGTCAGCAGAAAACCTGTGGGGTCAAAATGCTCACTATACACCTCTATAAATTCCTTGAAGGGTGTAGTTTCCAAAATGGGGTCACTTTGCGGGGTCTTGACTGATTTGGTCCCTCAGTGGCTTTGCTAATGCGTCATGGCACAAGAAAATCATTGCAGCAAAACTTGAGCTCAAAAAGCCAAATGGTGCTCCTTCCTTTTAAAAGGCCTGCCATGTGTCCAAACAGTAGTTTATCACCACATATGGGGTATTGCCGTAATCGGGAGAAATTGCTTTTCAAATGTTGGGGCGTTTTTCTCAATAGCGAGCGCCGCATCGGAGTGGTTTTGGATAGAGGGAGGGAGCTCCCTCTCATCCCACTGACACCCGGCGATAAGATCGCCGAGTGTCTGTGTCTCCGATGTCAATCGGGGCCCTAATAAAGGACCCTACGTTTGCCTGTAGTGAATGCCTACTAGGTTATGCCAGAGGCATGTCCTAGCAGATGCCTGTCCATTTTAAGCGGACAGGCAGTAATACACTACAATACAAAAGTATTGCAGTGTATTATAATAGTGATCGGAGGATCGCATATTAAAGTCCCATTGTGGGACTGGTAAAAAAAAGGTTTAAGAAATTTAATTTAAAAAAAATGTGAAAAAAACTCAGAATAACCCACTTTTTCCCCTTACAAATGGCTTTACTATTAAAAAAACAAATAAAGAAAAAAAGTTACACATATTTGGTATCACCGCATCCGTAACGAATCCTGACTACTTAACCCGCACGGTGAACGCCATAAAAAATAAAATAAAAAAACAATGGAAAAATTGCGGTTTTCTGTGAATCCTGACTTAAAAAAACATGTGATAAAAAGTGATCAAAAAGTTGCATCTACTCCAAAATTATACCAATAAAAACTACCAACCCAATTGCAGCTACTCCTCATTCCAGCTTGCTTCATTAAAACTAATTGAAGTAAAACGCCTTAAAGTGCTACGAGCTCTGCATTACCTCTGACCATTATCGTTAACTGTGTCGTTGCATCGTCTATTGGAATTCTAGACCCAAGAACCAGAAGAAGGATTACAGCAGCACTCCATCACTCTCCTTTTTCATTAAATAATTCTTAAACATTTTGTCTGTCCTATACTTTTTTTCTGGGATTATAGCTGAAACTAGGGGCCCCTGCTCAAGTTGGTCTCCTCCCCCCACCTACCCCATGGCTGATGAGGAATTGGACTATTCTTCACAGACCCCACAATGTACGAAAAAAAATGAATAAATATAGGAATAGACAGACTTAACAGCTTTGCTTTTTTTCTCCTTATACAGAAAGGTAGGAAAGGGACAAATAAACACTCTGTCTGTTTGTTGAAGTTTGATGGTGTAAGTATGTACTAGGAGTGTGGACCCATTTTTATTCTTAATATCGGGCCCCATAAATCATATTTATGTTTCTGAATTTGGTGTCCTAATTGGGGAACTCAATGTTCCATTAGCCATACATTCCTTAATAGGGTGTATTCGCTTTTAATAGAAATCAAAATTTACTTTGTTGGGTTAAAAATTACTGATACATAATATTGTTCTGATATTAAAAATAATGTTTATTATCAATAACACCAACCAAATAGCCACAGTGTTATTATCTATAAAGCATCATTAGTCTAATTTACTAACAATATAACTTTTTTTTCCATTTTTAGAGAGCACAAATTGTCAATATCTTCTACAAATACAATTGTACTAAATCCAACCCAGGTACATATGATAGACAATGTTGGAGAACAGTCTTATGTGAAATCTTGGCTTTCCAATTCCAGAAATGTTCTACTATAGACAGAAATTGCACAGCAGGATTTACACAATAGGTGGTTGATTTAATAGAATTCATAATAAATGGGACATTATTAAACAGAGAAGGTAGAACAGAAATGCCTTCATAGTGCTTAGATTATTGCCAAATATATAGAACAAATGTACTTGTTCTAATTATAATAATTATTATAATGACTTGAATAAAAGAAGAATTCTGGCTTCTTCTCTCAAGAACAAGAACAACACATTTTCAGAAATTTGAGGTAAACAAAATGATTGCAGCTTTCACATTATATAAACATCAAGGTCCAAAAAAATATATTTGTTTCTGTTTCTTTTATGTAATGTAAATTACTCTTATGAGTTGGTATAAAAACAAATGACACCTATACTATATACACAAAATGCACGAAAACCTTATACTGTGTTCTCTAAGCAATAATTAATCCATTCTGCATCAAATGAAAGACTTTGTGCTCTAAACTAAATTAATGTGTGTGTGAAATTTCTCTGAATTAAAATAACAATGGCTTTTAAAAAACAAAATTACTAGTAAACAACATTTTTCTAAACTGAACTCTTAGGCCCCATGCACACGAACGTGCTTTTTGCGGCCGCAATTCCCCCGAAAATCCACGGGAGAATTGCGGCCCTATTCATTCCTATGGGGCCATGCACACAACCGTGGTTTCCACGGTCCATGCATGGCCCCGGAGCCCGGACTGCAGAAAGAACGGGCAAGCCTTATTACGACCGTGTCCAGGCTCATTGAAAATAATGGCCGCGGCCATGTGCACAGCCCACGATTTGCGGGCGGCTCACGGCTGACTGCTCACGGCCGTGCACATGGCTACGGTTGTGTGCATGAGGCTTTAAAGCTGAGATCTCTTCTTGTATGTATCTGTCCTGTGGCATATCTGCAAGCCACCGTGGCATATCTACCCTAAATGGGTCATTTAACTGTGGTTGTGTCTGAGTAAATGCTTTGAGACATTTAAAACATTCAGGTTTACTACACCAAGTCTGGTTAATATTATAAAACAGTACAGGAACGAGTCAAAGTAATTTTTTAAGGTGTGCAAAGTCCCTCCTCACAGAATTAAATTAAACTCTTATGCTACTGGTACATAGACTAGGGAGGGTGCCACAGAAAAAGGCAAATTTGGTCCTCCGTTCTGATGGTGGTTCATATGATCATACATGCTTTTTTTTCTCTCTATGATAGATGGACAACATAACCCTCTGAACAATTGTTCTCCTTGTTTGCTAGTGTTGGAGGTCTGCCTATGTCTACTGATAACCAGGATTTAAACTGGAATAGCCCCCCTTTCTACATGGGCTCAGTAACAGCTGTTTGGGCTTCCTCTATTTTTTGCATAACATTGTATTGAAAAGCGTAGTCGACTGCTTTTTGAATATAGTTTAGGCAACTGCATATCAATGCATACTAGCCAAATGTATACCAAAAGAATACTCTTTTGGCATTCTCATGTGTTTAACCATTGAAGTCCGTAAACACAAAGGGCTACACACAAACTGCTAGGTTCTAATAACAATGCTAGTATACCATGATCAGTTATGATTAGAATTTTAGATTTATGTACATATACTGTATATACTGCATATATTATATATTTATGCAATTAATGTGTTTTGATCTCGTGTGTTTGTGTCTGGATAAAACAGTCAAGCTTCCACAGACTGGTAAATTTGTATTATTAACATATTTTTTATTTTTCTCAGCATTTTCTCCAAATCAACTTCAAACATTTTTTAGTGATGGTGCATGATTGACAAACACAAATTTCCATCACTTCAGAAAGGCTGTAACATATGGAAGTAGTATATTAACTTGTCAAGGAAAAAATATAAGCATTCTGTTTTATTACTAAATCCTGTCATCAGCAATATGCAGAGTGAATTGTGTGTCACAGAATCAGCTGAAATATCTTGTAATGTATGTATAAGTATAAACCGACTTTCCACAGTTCATTGTTCACTGATGCTCTGGGGGATCTGAAATGTCTCATCTGTGCTCTCTAGTCGAAGCTTTGCAATGATGCTACTACACATAAAAGATATGTGTGAACTGTGTGATTTGTGTTTTAGACTGCTCTCACCCAGATAGAAAAGAACTGCAATGAAACAAAAACTGATATTGCATCTGTACATATTTTATTTGTGGGGAATAATATTAACTTCCTCTAATTCAGTTGTCTCAAGTGGAGATGTCTAGCACTTTAACCCCTTTTCGCCGCTGCCATTTTTCAGATTTTCATTTGAGTTTTTTCCTCCCCACCTTCCAAAAGCCATAACTTTTTATTTTTCAGTCGATATAGTCCTATGAGGGCTTGATTTTTGTGGGACGAGATGTAGTTTTTCGTAGCACCATATATTGTGCCATATAATGTACTAGGAAACAGGAAAAAAAATTATTTGTGGGGTAGAAAATGAAAAAAACTGATTCCTCCATTTTTTTTGTGCTTCGTTTTTACGGAATTCACTCTTCAATTAAAATAACATGTTAACTTTATTCTGTGGGTCAATACGATTATGGTGGTACCAAATATATATATAGTTTTTTTCTATATTTTACTACTTTTACAAGTAAAAACCTAAGTGTAAAAAATAAAATTTATTTTGTGTCGCCAAATTCTGAGAGCCATAACTTTTTTATTTTTTCCTCGATTAAGTGGTATGAGGGAATATTTTTTGTGGGATAAGCTGTAGTTTTTAATGATATAATGTTGGGGTACATGCAATGTTTTGATCACTTTGTATTCCATTTTTTGTGGGAGATGAAGTGACCAAAAAATAGCGATTCTGGTGTTTACATTTTTTTTTACAGCGTACACTGTGCTGGTTAAATAATTATATATCGTAATAGTTTAGACTTTTATGGATTCGGCGATACCAATTATGTTTATTTTTTTTTTTTTTACTATACTCTAGGGGGAAAATAGGAAAAGGGTTTTTTTTAACTTTTAATATTTATTAATTTTTTTACATAAAAAAACAACTTTATTTGACAAATTTTTACTTTTTTTATTAGTCCCTTTAGGGGACTTCAACCAGCGATTGTTAGATCGCTTGCAGTATACACTTCAATACTAATGTATTGCAGTAGATCGTGATTCTGACAGGCTTCTATTAAGCCCTGCCAGAGGCAGCGCTTAAAAGGAGCACAAAGATGGTGGACCTGGGGGCCTTCATTAGGCCCGCAGACAGCTACAGCAATCATCGCCACCCCGCGATTGCATTGCGGGGGGCGCAATGAGCTGTTAGAGGGGTTCAGCCCTCTCTTTCTAACGATTTAAATGCTGTGATCGCTATTGATCGTGACATTTAACAACTTAAACGAGCGGGATCGCACTCGAGCGCGATCCTGCTCGTTACTCTGAAGTGTCGGCTGTAACATACATCCGACACCTGCATCGTATGGTGCGGGTTCACTCCATGAGCCTGTTCCATACTTCCCCTACCCGACTATGACGTATAATACGTCAAATGTCGGGAAGGGGTTAAAATGTTTTGATAGTAACCTTAGTTGATGTACGTACACTACCGTTCAAAAGTTTGGGGCCACCCATACAATTTTGTGTTTTCCATGAAAACTCACACTTATATTTATCAAATGAGTTGCAAAATGACTAGAAAATATAGTCAAGACATTGACAAGGTTAGAAATAATGATTTTTATTTGAAATAATAATTTTCTCCTTCAAACTTTGCTTTCGTCAAAGAATGCTCCATTTGCAGCAATTACAGCATTGCAGACCTTTGGCATTCTAGCTATTAATTTGCTGGGGTAATCGGGAGAAATTTCACCCCATGCTTCCAGAAGCCCCTCCCACAAGTTGGATTGGCTTGATGGGCACTTCTTGCGTACCATACGGTCAAGCTGCTCCCACAAAAGCTCTATGGGGTTGAGATCTGGTGACTGCGCTGGCCACTCCATTACAGATAGAATACCAGCTGCCTACTTCTTCCCTAAATAGTTCTTGCATAATTTGGAGGTGTGCTTTGGGTCATTGTCCTGTTGTAGGATGAAATTGGCTCCAATCAAGCGCCGTCCACAGGGTATGGCATGGCGTTGCAAAATGGAGTGATAGCCTTCCTTATTCAAAATCCCTTTTACCTTGTACAAATCTCCCACTTTACCAGCACCAAAGCAACCCCAGACCATCACATTACCTCCACCATGCTTGACAGATGGCGTCAAGCACTCTTCCAGCATCTTTTCAGTTGTTCTGCGTCTCACAAATGTTCTTCTGTGTGATCCAAACATCTCAAACTTTGATTCGTCTGTCCATAGCACTTTTTTCCAATCTTCCTCTGTCCAATGTCTGTGTGCTTTTGCCCATATTAATCTCTTCCTTTTATTAGCCAGTCTCAGATATGGCTTTTTCTTTGCCACTCTGCCCTGAAGGCCAGCATCCCGGAGTCGCCTCTTCACTGTAGACGTTGACACTGGCGTTTTGCATGTACTATTTAATGAAGCTGCCAGTTGAGGACCTGTGAGGCGTCTATTTCTCAAACTAGAGACTCTAATATACTTGTCTTGTTGCTCAGTTGTGCAGGAGGGCCTCCCACTTCTCTTTCTACTCTGGTTAGAGCCTGTTTGTGCTGTACTCTGAAGGGAGTAGTACACACCGTGGTAGGAAATCTTCAGTTTCTTGGCAATTTCTCGCATGGAATAGCCTTCATTTCTAAGAACAAGAATAGAACCCACAAATGTAATGCTCCAGATTCTCAACTAGCTCAAAGGAAGGTCAGTTTTATAGCTCCTCTAAACAGCAAAACTGTTTACAGCGGTGCTAACATAATTGCACAAGGGTTTTCAAGTGTTTTCTAATAATCCATTAGCCTTCTAACACAGTTAGCAAACACAATGTACCATTAGGACACTGGAGTGATGGTTGCTGGAAATGGGCCTCTATACACCTATGTAGATATTGCATTAAAAACCAGACGTTTGCAGCTAGAATAGTCATTTAACACATTAACAATGTATAAAGTGTATTTCTGATTAATTTAATGTTATCTTCATTGAAAAAAACTGTGCTTTTCTTTCAAAAATAAGGACATTTCTAAATGACCCTAAACTTTTGAACGGTAGTGTATGTTCCCCAAAATGTACATAGCATTGTACTGAGTGTATCACAAAAGTTAAAAAAATTGACCTCTAAAGCTATATTCATAAATTTAGGGGTGTTTTTATTTTTTTTGCTTATTTTAAGATTTTATGATTTGTGATTTGTGTGTTTTTGGCATTCCTTTTAAAAAAAGGCAAACATAATTTTTTTTGTAATTTTTACAAAAACTGTGCCCAAAATCCCAAAAACGACATCAACATCACAACAAACCACATTAAAAATCGCAAGAAAACCTAAATGTGTGAAACTAACTTTAAGCTGTCCATAAACAATAAATAAAATCTTATGTTGATGGGGCCTCCTGAATGTCCACGAATGACGTATGTTGGGGAAAAGAAGGTTTGGGCATGTTAAATTTCAATATGCGCAAACATTTGCTCTCATGGGAGATTAAATGCGTGCATGTTTATGGTTGAGTTGGAAGATATAGCTGTCAGCCAACTTTAAAAGACAAGGTAACAGAACTTGTTCTGATTTATAAGGAAAGTACAGTGCATTGTGAGAATTCTGCTTTATTATAAACTGCTAGCAATGTGTTGTTTAAGCAGTAAAAATAGTTGGATTTCTTCTGGAATCAGCTCCTGTATGTTGATATAAATGTACATGAAATTCTTTGTTTAAAACACCTTAACGCACCATGACGCAACTGTACGTCATGGTTTGCCCTGCATTAAGGCACCATGAAGTACAGTTTCGTCATGGTGCATTTCTGTCACCATGACAAAAGACATGGTGACAGAACAGTGACATCGGCTGTCACAGACAACGATAGTCACTGGGACCTGTCTGGGCAATCGTCTGGGACTGACCAATCACAGCATTGCAGCATGGTTACCGGGCTAAAAGAGCCGGGTAGCTATGCTAGCTGATCGACTGTTGGCAACAGGAGGCCTAACAATGGCCTGCTGTCTGCCAAGTACGGCGGCCTGTTAGGCCCCACCCGGAGGCATGGCTTAAAAGGCTTCCGGCCGTAGATGAAAGATGGCGGCGGGCTCAGAAGCTGAGCCAGTGCCATCAGCCAACGGGTGTCAGCTGTATGTTATAGCTAACATCCTGTTGTAAGGGCAGGGAATGGAGCTAGCTCCGCTCCCTGCCTTTAACCCCTTAGATGCCGCGATCAAAAGCGATCGTGGCATCTTAGTTGTTTCCAGGAGATTGGCATCGCTGCGATGTGGCCGCAGGGATGCCTATCATTGCTATGGCAACCGGAGACCATATGGAAGCCTAGTAGGCCAGGGGTGGTATTCAAATTTTTAACAACAGGTTCCCTGTTTTTCTGACGAAGACATACGTGCCGCGCGGGGGGGTCACAGTGTTTTGCGGTGTATTGTGCCATTGAAAATGATTCTAATAATAAAATAGAACAATTCCGATATTCCAAATACCACTTACATTAAAGTGGACTCTAAATAAATAAATTCCCCGTCCAGAATGTATCGGTCTATATGCGCACATTCAATATCCTAAGCGTGCTCAGCCCATTTAGTTAGGCTGTGCACATGAGAAGGGTGGAGGACAGTGCGGAGTGCGCAGTAAGCCGCGACAACTCTCCTGGCTAATCCACAGATACAGTGCCAGGAGCAAGCTCAGTACATATATACAGCACCAGAACAAAGCTCAGTACATATATACAGCACCAGAACAAAGCTCAGTACAAATATACAATACCAGAACCAAGCTCAGTACATAAATACACCAGTTCCAAACTCAGTACATAAATACAACACCAGAACCAAGCTCAGTACATATATACAACACCAGAACAAAGCTCAGTACATAAATACAGCACCAGAACAAAGCTCAGTACATAAATACAACACCAGAACAAAGCTCAGTACATATATACAACACCAGAACCAAGCTCAGTACATAAATACAGCACCAGAACAAAGCTCAGTACATAAATACAGCACCAGAATCAAGCTCAGTACATAAATACAACACCAGAACCAAGCTCAGTACATATATACAACACCAGAACCAAGCTCAGTACATAAATACAGCACCAGAACAAAGCTCAGTACATAAATACAGCACCAGAACAAAGCTCAGCACATAAATACAGCACCAGAACCAAGCTCAACACATAAATACCCCTGATTATAATAGTACCATACACTGTGCCCGCGAATAAAATTGTGTCAAACACTGTAAAGTAATGCACCACACACACACAGTGGCCCCTGTAGATAGTGCCCCTCATAGAGCCCCATGTAGATAGTGCCCCTCATAGAGCCCACTGTAGATAGTGCCTCTCATAGAGCCATCTGTAGATAGTGCTCCCAGTAGAGCCCTCTATAGATAGTTCTTCCGATAGAGCCCTCTGTAGATAGTGCTCCCCATAGTGTAGGTAGTAGCGTTCCCTGTAGATAGTGTGCCATGTACTGTTCCCTGCAGACAGGGCCCACTGTAGTGTTCCCTGTAGATAGTGCCCCTTGTGGCATTCACTGCAGCGCTCCCTATGTAGTGACCCCTGTAGATAGGGCCCCCTGTGGCGTCCCCTGTAGATAGAGACCCCTGTGGCGTTCCCTGTAGATAGAGCCCCCTTTGGCGTTCCCTGTAGACAGAGATACCTGTGGCGGTCCCTGTGGATAGGGCCCCCTGCGGCGATCCCTCTAGATAAGGGCCCCTATATAGTCCCCTGTAGTTAGTGTTCCCTATATAGTCCCCTGTATCTAGTGTTCCCTATATAGTCCAATGTAGTTAGTGTTCCCTATATAGTCCCCTGTAGTTAGTTCCCTATATAGTCCCCTGTAGTTACTGTTCCCTATGTAGTCCCCTATAGTTAGTGTTCCCTATAGTCCCCTGTAGGTAATTCCCTATATAGTCCCCTGTAGTTACTGTTCCCTATTTAGTGCCCTGTAGTTAGTGTTCCTATAGTCCCCTGTAGTTACTGTTCCCTATATTGTCCTCTGTAGTTACTGTTACCTATGTATTGTCCCCTGTAGTTACTGTTACCTATGTATTGTCCCCTGTAGTTACTGTTTCCTATTTAGTCCCCTGTAGTTACTGTTCGCTATATAGTCTCCTGTAGTTACTTTTACCTATGTATTGTCCCCTGTATTTACTGTTCCCTATATAGTCCCCTAATGTTACTGTTCCCTATAGTCCACTGTAGTTAGTGTTCCCTATATAGTCCCCTGTAGTTAGTGTTCCCTATAGTCCTCTGTAGTTACTGTTCCCTATATAGTGTCCTGTAGTTACTGTGTCAAGTTGGGTACGTGGACCCACTGGGCCGTACCGCCTTGACGGTATGGCAGCAGGCCAACAGGATGCAGGTCACAGTGTATAGGTCGTATAGTGTACCTGTGGCAGCTCGGACAGTAGCAAGACATGCTCAGCTGGGACTAGACAGTAGACAGACGTCAGGTGTGGTGCAGCCGGACAGGCATGGTATACAGCACAGCACGACTTCAGCTCAGCACGGTACTTGACCAGGATAGAACAGGATATAGGAACAGGTAGCAGGAACGGGGTTAACACTGGTAACTGGGAAACACTAGAAGACCATTTGTTTAGACAAACTTTGGGTACAACAACAACGCTCAGGCATGGGAGGAAGGGGCTGAGCCCTTCTTATAGGCCAGGGAGCTCATGGGCTAATTTTGACATCAACTCAGGTGCGGGCACGAGCATGCGCACACACGCTACGGGACCCGGCTGAGGTAAGCGGAAGTGAACAATGGCATCTCCTGAGGAGGAGACTGGGGCCAGAGCTCGCAGATGCATGGCTGCAGCCGTCAGGGGGTGAGTGAGCCTGACGGCTCGCGGCCATGGGCAATACAGTATCCCCCCTATTACAACCCCTCCTCTTGGGGCCAGAGCAAGAGAGAAACTTCTTCAGAAGGATAGGAGCATTGAGGTTCTCTTCTCCTCGTGTCTGCCTTCCTTTTCATGTGGTCGACAGCCAGTAGGATGGAGGATGAGAGTCTGCTCCCACATCTGCAGGAAGTCTCTAAAAGCAGAATCAGCTGCTGGTTTCTCAGACATAACGGGCACCAGGATAGGAATTTGTGGG
Organism: Rhinoderma darwinii; assembly: GCF_050947455.1. Lineage (NCBI taxonomy): Eukaryota > Metazoa > Chordata > Amphibia > Anura > Rhinodermatidae > Rhinoderma > Rhinoderma darwinii. Next base: position 220,135,647 of record NC_134690.1, on the reverse strand, counting down.
TGTTGTCCGCAGACAATGAAGAACGGTGTGGTTTTTGTGGACTTGCTAGTGTGATTGTTATATGAGAACTCAACCCACAGAAAAAGCTGCACCCAGTCATCATGCTGCTTGGAGATGAAGTGGTGTAGGTAGTTCTCCAAAATCTGATTGATCCTCTCGACTTGACCATTGGACTGAGGATGGTAGGCAAAGGAAAAGTCCAATCTTACGTTGAGGAGTCTACAGAGGGCTTTCCCGAACCTAGAGGTGAACTGGACCCCCCGATCAGACACAATATGCCACTTCAAGCCTTGCAGGCAGAAGATGTATTGGATGAAAAGGCTGGCCAGCTGTGGAGCAGAAGGAAGGCTGGTTAGTGGAACGAAGTGGGCCATCTGTGAGAATCGACCTCCCCACCCAGACCGCACTGCATCCCGCAGAGGGAGGAAGGTCAGTAATAAAGTCCATAGATATTTGCTGCCAGGAGGCTTGGGGCACAGGCAGTGGCTGGAGCAGGCTAGCAGATCTGGAGTGAGCGACCTTGTTAGCTGCACACACTGAGCAGGAAGAAACAAAGCCCATGTTGTCTTTGGGCAGTGTGGGCCACAAGAAATTATGGGCAATCAGGTCTCGGGACTTACGGGTAGCCGCGTGACCTGCCAGTCTAGAGCAGTGTCCCCAGCGGAGGATTCTCCCTCTGTCAGCCAGGCGCACAAAGGTCCTCCCCGGAGGGATGTCCCTAACTTTCAAGGGGTTGACAGAGACAATGCAAGATGGATCAATAATATTCTGTGGACTCTCCATGGTGTCCTCTGTCTCGAATGACCTGGACAAGGCATCGGCCCTCACATTCTTGTCGGCCGGGCGATAATGGAGCTCAAACTGGAACCTGGTAAAGAACAGCGACCACATGGCTTGACGAGGGTTCAGCCGTTGGGCCATCTGGAGATAGGTGAGATTCTTGTGGTCCGTAAAAATCAGGATGGGATGAGCTGCACCCTATACTAGATGTCTCCACTCCTCCAGGGCCAATTTAATTCCCGATCCCCAATAGAATAGTTGCGTTCTGCGGAAGAGAAGAGCTTAGAGAAATATCCACATACCATTGACTTGCCCTTGGAACCTCTCTGGAACAGGAGTGCACCAGCACCAACAGAGGAGGCGTCCACCTCCAACGAGAACTGTCGAGAAACATCTGGATGATGGAGGATAGAGGCTGACGTGAAGGCACTCTTCAGACTATTGAATGCAGACTCTGCCTCAGGAGTTCATGCCCTTCTTGGTGAGGTTAGAGATAGGAGATGTCAGTGAGAAGCTTGGAATGAACTGTCTATAAAAATTGGCAAATCCCAGTAAGCGCTGTATGGCCCTCAAGCCTTGAGGGTGTGGCCATTCCAGGACAGACTTTACCTTTTTAGGATCCATCTTGAGACCTCGATTCGAGATGATGTAGACTAGGAAGGGTAGCGCATTACTCTCAAACACGCACTTTTGCAACGTGGCGTACAAGCGATTCTCCCTTAACCACAGCAAAACTTGACGGACATGTCTCTGATGAGTCAAAGGATCTGGAGAAAAAATCAAGATGCGATCAAGATAGACCACAACACAAACATAGAGGAGGTCATGGAAGATGTCATTAACGAACTCCTGAAAGACCGCGGGAGCATTACACAGGCCGAAGGGCATTACTAGATATTCATAGTATCCGTCATGGGTGTTAAATGCAGTCTTCCATTCGTCACCCCGGTGAATCCGGATTAGGTTGTAAGCCCAACGCAGGTCTATTTTAGAAAAAATCTTGGCACCACGTGTACGATCAAACAGTTCTGAGATCGGATACTTCTTTTTCACCGTGATCTGGTTGAGACCCCGGTAGTCTATACAAGGTAGCAGGGAACCTTCTTGACGAAGAAGAACCCGACTCCTGCCGGGGAGGAAGACTTCTGTATAAAGCCCCTCTCCAAGTTCTCTTTAACAGAGTCTCTGGCAAGGAGAGAGGATATACCCTACCACGGGGAAGGGATGCACCAGAAATCAGCCCAATAGGACAGTCATACGCCTGGTGTGGGGGCAGCGTCTCCACCTCTCTCTTGCTGAAGACGTCCGAAAATGCAGCATAATGACCAGGCCATCCTGCCAATGACCAATCAGAGGAGGCTGAGCCGAACAAATCCGTGACAGGCAATGGTTGAGACACTCGGGACCCCACTGGAGAACCTCTCCAGAGTTCCAGTCCAGGACTGGGGCATGTAGTCGGAGCCAAGGCAGACCCAGAAGCACGGGGTTAATGGCCTTGGACAATACAAAGAACGAGAGAAGCTCGGACTGGAGAGCTCCTACTTGGAGCCTCAGCGGCTTGGTCACAGCTACAACTAGGTCTGGCAGAGGTAGTCCATTTACAGATGCAACCATCAACGGCCTCTCCAGAGGAGTAGTGGGTAATTGGAGAAGAACCAGAGTCCAGATATGCAGAGACCCGATGCGTTTTTTCGTCGGACATTATGGTCACGGGAATGGACAATTTCGATCAAAGTCCTTCTTTATCCAAGGTTGTCTCTCCTACCATCCCTAGGCTTTGGAACTGTTGGGGACACAGACGCAAAATATGGCCTCTGAGGCCGCAATATAGACAGAGTCCCGAGGTGCGTCTGCATTCTGTCCTGGGTAGATAGCTTAAACTGGTCAATCCTCACAGACTCCTTAGGAGGTTCGCCATCTGAGGACAGCCGGGGTTGCTGCAAAGTAGGGACCGGACTAGGGAGATCTCCCTCCCAACGAACTTGTTGGAGCGGCGAGCTCGTCCTTAATCTTAGGAGACAGTCCCTGCCAGAATGTAGCCACCAGGGCCTCATTGTTCCCCAACAGTTTTCCAGCCAGGGTGCGCAAGTGGATGGCGTACTCGCCTACGGAGGTGTCTCCTTGGCGTAGGTACAGCAAGGAGGCGGCTGCAGACGAGACTCATCCAGGCTCCTCAAACACCATGCAAAATTTCCAGAGGAACCCCTGGAAGTCACGAGTCTCTGGTCCTTGTCACTCCCAGATAGGATTCGCCCATGCAAGGGCCCTGCCAGTGAGGAGAGCGATGATGAAAGCGACCCTTGCGCCATCAGACGTGGGAGGAAGGGGCTGAGCCCTTCTTATAGTCCAGGATGCTCATGGGCTAATTTTGACATCAACTCAGGTGCGCTGGCCCTTTAAGAATGGGTGCACCCTATGGGACCCGGCTGAGGTAAGCAGAAGTGAGCACTGGCGCCTCCTGAGGAGAAGGCTGGGGCCAGCACTCGCAGACCCATGGCTGCGGTCGCAGGGGGTGAGTGAGCCTGACGGCCAGCTGCCATGGACATGACATACTGTTTCCTATATAGTCCCCTGTAGTTACTGCTCCCTATATAGTCCCCTGTAGTTACTGTTCCCTATATAGTCCCCTGTAGTTACTGTTCCCTATATAGTCCCCTGTAGTTACTGCTCCCTATATAGTCCCCTGTAGATAATGTTTCCTATAGGGTCCCCTGTAGTTACTGTTCCCTATATAGTCCCCTGTAGTTACTGTTCCCTATATAGTTCCCTGTGGCTACTGTTCCCTATATAGTCCCCTGTAGTTACTATTACCTATGTATGGTCCCCTGTAGTTTATGTTCCCTATATAGTCATCTGTAGTTTTGTAGTTACTGTTCCCTGTATAGTCCCCTATAGATAAGGCCCCCAAAACTGCCCACGGTAGAAGGAAAATCAAACTATTTCTTACCAGTCCCGTTTACGCTCCGTCCTTAAGTGGCACCAGTCCTCCTCCAGCAGAACGATGCAGCAGCGCGATGACGTCATCGCTGACTGCATCATCACTAAAGCGCCGAATCGCAAGGCATCATGTGCCTCACCATGGCAGCGCTAGTGAAGTCAATTGTATCCTAAGGGAAATTGAGTGCAGGGGACCGGCTCAGGCTTCCAGCTTCACCCGTTCTGCGAACCGGCTGTAATTTTAACAACTGGTTTGGGAGAACCGAGGGGAAGCGGCCGGATCCCACCCCTGTATTAGTCCCCGCCCGGCGTTGGAGCCTAATAGTGAATAACTGACAGCTCTAATGCATTGCATTACGAGGGTACTGCAATGCATTAGAATAAAGATGAGAGGTGCAGGTCTTCAAGTCCCCTAGTGGGACAAAAGAAAGTTAAAAAATGTTCAACAAAAGTGTAAAAACTAAAGTTCTAAGTTAAAAATTAAAAACTGCTTTTTTTTTCCTATAATAAGTCTTTTATTATAGGAAAAAATGAAAACATTAAAAAAAGTACACACATTTGGTATCACTGTGTCCGCAACAACCCAAACTATAAAACCATAATGTTATTTTTCCCGCACGGTGAACACCACAAAAAATAAAAAATAAAAAAAAATGCCAGAATCGCAATTTTTTTTATCAGAAATTTACACATACCCCAAAATATTACCAATAAAAACTATACCCAGTCCCGCAAAAAACAAGTCCTTAGGCCCCATGCACACGACCGTATCGCAAATACTGACCGTAAATATGGTTCAGTATTGCTTTATAGTCATCAGCAAATCATCAGCAACGTAGCCATTTCTGCTGAATGGTATCCGCAAATAAGGTCCGTAGTGCATCCGTATATATGGATCCGCAAAAAAAAAAAGGCCTGGTTGATGGGAAATCCCCTTTGTGTCGCTTAGCTACACTTCTGTATTTGCGGATGGCTATCCATATTTGCGGACACACCTCCGTAGCCATCCGCAATTTTGGCTTCCCCCATAGACTTCTATGGAGGAGTCCGTGCCGCAATTGCGGACCAAGAACGGACATGCTCCATAATTCCCGGCACAGTTCTGCGGAACGGACACTCATCCGTAGCGATACAGAAAGGTGTCCGCATTCAATGGAAGTGAATGGGTCAGTTTTTGAGTTTTTTTACGGTCGTGTGCATGAGGCCTTGCACAGCTTTGTCAACGCAAAAATAAAAATGTTATGGCTCTATGGTGACACAAAAAATGAATTATTTTTTAAGAAAGTGATTTTTTTGTTTTGTGTGCACTGCAAAACATAAAAAATAACGATATACATATGGTATTGCCGTAATCGTATCGACCCGCAGAATAAAGTAAAATGTATTATATTACCCCAGGGTGAACACAAAAAAACATTGTCAGAATTGCTGGTTTTTGGTCACCTTGCTTGCCAAAAAAATGTAATAAAAAGTGATAAAAAATTGTGTGTACCTCTAAATGGTACCAATGAAAACTCCAGATTGTCCTGCAACAAATAAGCCCTCACACAGCTCCAGGGGAGAAAAAAATAAAAAAGTTCTGGCTCTCAGAATATGGCGACGAAAAATGTGCAGAGTGTTCCAAAAGTGGATAAGATTGGGCACCATTTATCAGTGCGACACTGGCCACACATCTATGAATTATTTATTTACCCCATTATTATGCCCTGATGTACTCCCCACAGATTAGATATGCCCCCACATTATAAACTGAAATACCAGTAAAACCCCAAACAGAACAACTGCCAAGCAAAATCTGCACTCCAAAAGCCAAATGTCGCTCCCTTCCTTTTGAACCCTACAGCGTGCCCAAACAGAAGTTTACATCCACATATATGGCATTTTATACCTGGGAGAACTGGCTTATCAGTTTATGAGATATTTGTCTTCAGTGGCACAAACTGGGCACAACATATTGGGCACTAAATTGGCACAACAGTGGAAAATTGCAATTTTCACTTTGCACTATCTGCCGGGCACTAATTTCTCATGTAGAATCACCTGTGGGGTGAAAATGCTCACTACACCCCTTAAAATGCCCTAAGGGGTGTAGTTTCCAATATAGGGGTCACTTCTTAAGGGTTTGTTTTACTATTTGACCTCAGAGCCTTGCAATTGTGGGCCAATGCTGTGAAAATCACCAAAATAGGTCTTAAAATGCGAATTGTGCGCTTCACTTCTGAGTCCTGTCTGGTCCAGGCAAATGATAAATGCCTTGAGGGGTGTCTTTTCCAAAATGGGGTCACTTCTTGGGGCTTCCACTGTACTCTGGCACCTCAGGGGTTTTGCATATGCGACATGGTGGCCAAAAAAGCCAAATGGTGCTCCTTCCCTTATGAGCCCTGTCGTGGGTTCAAACAGCAGTTTATTACCACATATTGGGTATTGCCGTACTCAGAAGAGTTTGCTTTACATATATTGGGGTTCTTTTTCTCCTTTATCTATTGTGAAAATGTAAAAATCCTAGCTAAAACAAAATTTTATTAAAAAAAGATGTTGATTTTCATTTTCACATCCTAATTACATTAAATGCAGCAAAAAAAACTGTGGGGTCTAAATGCTCACTATACCCCTTGATAAATTCCTTGAGGGGTGTAGTTTGTCAAATGGTGTTTTTTTTGGGGTGTTTCCTTTGTTTTGGCCCCACAAGACCTCTTCAAACCTGACATGGTGCCTAAAATATATTCTAATAAAAAGGAGGCCCCCAAATTCCCTTGGTGCTCCTTTGGTTCTGAGGCCTGTGTTTCAGTCCAGTAGCACACTAGGGCCACATGTGGGTTATTTCTAAAAACTGCAGAATCTGGGCAATAAAAAAAGAGGCCTGGTTGATGGGAAATCCCCTTTGTGTCGCTTAGCTACACTTCTGTATTTGCGGATGGCTATCCATATTTGCGGACACACCTCCGTAGCCATCCGCAATTTTGGCTTCCCCCATAGACTTCTAAGGAGGAGTCCGTGCCGCAATTGCGGACCAAGAACGGACATGCTCCATAATTCCCGGAACAGTTCTGCGGAACGGACACTCATCCGTAGCGATACGGAAAGGTGTCCGCATTCAATGGAAGTGAATGGGTCAGTTTTGTTTTTTTTTACGGTCGTGTGCATGAGGCCTTGCACAGCTTTGTCAACGCAAAAATAAAAAAGTTATGGCTCTATGGTGACACAAAAAATGAATTATTTTTTAAGAAAGTGATTTTTTTGTTTTGTGTGCACTGCAAAACATAAAAAATAACGATATACATATGGTATTGCCGTAATCGTATCGACCCGCAGAATAAAGTAAAATGTATTATATTACCCCAGGGTGAACACAAAAAAACATTGTCAGAATTGCTGGTTTTTGGTCACCTTGCTTGCCAAAAAAATGTAATAAAAAGTGATAAAAAATTGTGTGTACCTCAAAATGGTACCAATGAAAACTCCAGATTGTCCTGCAACAAATAAGCCCTCACACAGCTCCAGGGGAGAAAAAAATAAAAAAGTTCTGGCTCTCAGAATATGGCGACGAATAATGTGCAGAGTGTTCCAAAAGTGGATAAGATTGGGCACCATTTATCAGTGCGACACTGGCCACACATCTATGAATTATTTATTTACCCCATTATTATGCCCTGATGTACTCCCCACAGATTAGATATGCCCCCACATTATAAACTGAAATACCAGTAAAACCCCATACAGAACAACTGCCAAGCAAAATCTGCGCTCCAAAAGCCAAATGTCGCTCCCTCCCTTTTGAAAACGGCAGAATCTGGGCAATAAATACTGAGTTGCGCTTTTCTGGCAAAGCCTTCTGTGTTACAGAAAAAAATGGATTAAAACAGTTTTTTTGCAAAAAAAAAATGACATTTGTAAATTTCACATTTACTTTGCTTTAATTCTTGGAAAACGCCTAAAGGGTTAAGAAACTTTCTAAATGCTATTTTGAATACTTTGAAGGGTTTAGGTTTTTAAAATGGGGTGATTCATTGGGGGTTTATAATATATAAGGCCTTCAAAATCAGTTCAGAATGGAACCGGTCCCTAAAATAAGGCCTTTGAAATTTTCATGAAAATGTGAGAAATTGCTGCTAAAGTTCTAAGCCTTGTAATGTCCTAGAAAAATAAAGAACGCTTAAAAAACAATGCAAAGATAAAGTAGACATATGGAAAATGTGAAATAGTAGCTATTTTATGTGGTATTACTATCTGTCTTACAAGCAGATACATTTAAATTTAAAAAAAATGCTAATTTTTGCAAATATTCTCTAAATTTTAGTGTTTTTCACAAATAAACACAGAATTTTACCACTAACTTAAAGTCCAAAGCGTCACGAGAAAACAATCTCAGAATCGCTTGAAAAAAATAAAAGCATTCCAAAGTTATTACCACTTGAAGTGACACATGCCAGATTTAAAAAAAATGGCCTGGTCCTTAAGGCAAGAACAGGCTTAGTCACTAAGGGGTTAATAAGAAATAGTTATTGTATACTGCAGAATGAAATGCCATACATCTATTGGAGGACAATACTAGGAACAGTAGGGAAGATTTATCAATAATTTCATAGGGATAAGTTTTTAGATGTATGTAGACACTATTATGTAATTTATTTTAGTAAAGATTGGGAAGTATACCATAAAATATTGTGTGGCTGATGATAAATGACTCTAATTCTACAGCCTGTTATAAAGCCGGTTTGATCAACCATACATGTGGATACTGTGTGCTATTGCTAAGCAATTGTTCTTCAAAAAAGATTATTTTACTAAATTATTTATCCTGTTTATTAATCCCATAAATCATGAAGTTTTTATGACAATTCCTGGTGAAAATTGTTAAATTATTAGATAAACTATTTAAACTACAGTGATTCCTATTGTAAATGATAGGCCAAATAAAAGGCAATTTCTGCTTCAAAACAATACATTTTTAACACTGAGCCACTCTTGGTCACTGTGAAGATGACTGCACAGTCACCAGTGATCTTTCCCCTTAACGTGGCTTGTCTGCGTCATGCTGGACCCTTATCTCTACTGGCATCTTATTATAATCATGTAAACATGCAATTATAACACAAACAATTTAAAAATCCCTTTCTAAACATTTATTATTTTTCAGCTACCACTCTATATTTCTTTTCATCTTCTCACCTACTATCCTACGCAAGCTCAAATTTATTAGTATGCTAATTTTTAATCTGCTATATTCTGATTTCCACCTAGCCACTCCTCTGAGATTAACCTTTTTAACCCCTTTAGGACACAACCTGTTTTGGCTTTTTTTCCAATCTGACATGTGTCGCTTTATGTGGTAATAACTTTGGAATGCTTTTAGCTATCCCAGCGATTCTGAGATTGTTTTCTTGTGACACATTGTACTTTATGTTAGTGAAAACATTTGGTCGATAATTTCAATATTTATTTGTGAAAAATGTCGCATTTTTCTAAATTTAAATGTTTCTACTTGTAAAACAGATTTTAATATCACCCAAAATAGTTACTAGTTAACATTTTTCATATGTCTACTTTATGTTTGCATCGTGTTTTTCCACAAACTTTTCTTTTTCTAGGATGTTATAAGGCTTAGAACTTTAGCAGCAATTTCTCATATTTTCAAGAAAATTTCAAAAGGCTATTTTTTCAGGGACCAGTTCAGTTCTGAAGTGGCTTTGAGGGCCTTATATATTAGAAAGTCCCCATAAATCACACCATTTTGAAAACGGCACCCCTCAAAGTATTCAAAACAGCATTAAGAAAGTATTTTAACCCTTTAGGCGTTTCACAGGAATTAAGGAATTAAGGCAAAGTAGAGGTGAAATTTATAAATTATTTTTTTTGCTGAAATTCATTTGTAATAAAAAAAATTCTGTAACACACAAGGTTTACCAGAGAAACGCAACGCAATATTTATTGCCCAGATTCTGCAGTTTTTGGAAATATCCAACATGGGCCCTAGTGTAGTAATGGACTGAAGCACCAGCCTAAGAATCAAGGAGCACCTAGAGGATTTTGGAGCCTCCTTTTTTTAGGAATCTACAAAGTGGGCCATTTATATGGTGTGCTTGGTTTTAACATTACTTTATTCTTTCATGAGTTATTTACAAGCTTCTCTTTGTTTACAGCCATTGACATGTCACAGAGGTTAACACATGAGGTGCGGATAGAAATTGTGTTGATGTCTGGTGAACGCAGTACCCGGGTCATTGCAGCAGATTTCAATGCAAGACACCCTACGAGACCACCCATCTCCCATGCTACAGTTTGCAAACTGCTTGCCAAATTTCGTGAAACTGGTTCAGTGTTGGATTTGCCCAAATGTGGACGCATGAAAACTGTCACTAATGAAGAAACATCAGTGGCTGTCCTAGCTTCATTCAGCAAGAGCCCACAGCGTAGCACTCGCCGCATGTCACTGGAGAGTGGCATCAGTCGAACATCCCTTCGGCGGATATTAGCTACTCACAAATGGCACCCTTACAAACTCCAGCTGCTGCAGCATCTCAACGAGGATGACCCAGATCGGCGCACTGAATTTGCAGAATGGGCAAAACAAAAATTGGAACAGGACCCTCAGTTTACACAGAACATTTTGTGCAGTGATGAGGCAAACTTTTATGTGAATGGTGAAGTTAACAAACAAAACCACCGCTATTGGTCTGACACTAACCCACATTGGATAGATCCCTCCAAGACTGTTGGAACACAAAAATTGATGGTATGGTGTGGTATATGGGGTACAAAGATAGTGGGGCCGTTCTTCATCAATGGAAACCTCAAGGCCACGGGATATCTGAAATTGCTACATGATGATGTGTTTCCCTCTTTATGCACTGAAGCTGGCACGTTCCCTGAGTTTTTCCAGCAAGATGGTGCACCACCACATTATGGGTGTCAGGTCCGAGCATTCCTAGATGAACAGTTTCCTGGAAAGTGGATTGGTCGTCGTGGGCCAGTTGAATGGCCCCCTAGGTCTCCCGACTGACCCCCTTAGACTTTTATCTTTGGGGTCATCTGAAGGCAATTGTCTATGCTGTGAAGATACGAGATGTGCAGCAACTGAAACTACGGATACTGGAAGCCTGTGCTAGCATTTCTTCTGCGTTGTTGCTATCAGTGTGTGAAGAGTGGGAGAAGAGGGTTGCATTGACAATCCAACACAATGGGCAGCACTTTGAACACATTTTATAAGTGGTCAGAAACTTGTAAATAACTCATGAAAGAATAAAGTAACGTTAAAACCAAGCACACCATTGTTTTTCTTGTGAAATTCTCGATAAGTTTGATGTGTCACATGACCCTCTTCCCATTGAAAAAACGAAAGTTGGATACAAAATGGCCGACTTCAAAATGGCCGCCATGGTCAACACCCAGCTTGAAAAGTTTCCCCCCTCCCATATACTAATGTGCCACAAACAGGAAGTTAATATCACCATCCATTCCCATTTTATTTAGGTGTATCCATATAAATGGCCCAACCTGTATTTTAGGTACCATGTCAGGTTTGAAGTGACCCCCAAAAGTGACCTCATTTTGGAAACTACACCCCTCAAGGCATTTTTCTAGGGGTAAAGTTAGCATTTTGACACCACAGGTTTTTTTGTAGAATTAGTCTGTGAAGATGAAAATCACCTTTTCTTCTGCTAAAACATAGAATTCTTTAATTTTTACAAGGAATGAAGGAGAAAAAGCACCCCAACATTTGTAAAGCACTTGTTCCCGATTATGGCAATACCCCATATGTGGTCATAAACTGATGTTTGGACTCACAGCAGTGCTCAGAAGGGAAGGAGCGCCTTTAGAATTTTGGAGTGCAGATTTTGCTGGAATAGATTTCGGTGCCATGCCGCATTTGCAACGCCCTTGAGGGACCCAAAAGTGACCCTTTTTGGAAACTACACCCCTCAAGGAATTTTTCTAGGGGTATAGTGAGCATTTTGACCCCACAGGTTTTTTGTAGAATTTTGTGGAATTAGGCTGTGAAAATGAAAATCAAAATTTTTGTCCAATAAAATGTTGAATTTTTTAATTTTCACAAGGGATAAAAGAGAAAAAGCACCCCAACATTTGAAAAGCAATTTCTCCCGAGTATGGTAATACCCCATATGTGGTCATAAATGGTTTTCATTAGAAATTAATTGACCCTTTCAGGACTGATTCTTTTTTTCTTTTTCATTTTAGTTTTTCACTCCCCGTCTTCCAAGAGCCATGACGTTTTAGTTTTTCCGTCAATAGAGTGGTGTGAGGGCTTATTTTTTGCGGAAGGAGTTGTAGTTTCTATTGACACAATTTAAAGTACAATATAATGTACTGGGAATCTGAACAAAAATTATTTGCAGACTGAAATTGGAAAAAACTGTGATTCCTCCATTGTTTTTGGGGTTTTGTTTTTACGTCTTTCACTGTGTGGTAAAAACAACAACTTAGTTTTATTCTGCATCTCAATACAATTACGATGATACCAAATTTATATCTGTTTTTTATATTTGACAACTTTTACAAAGAAAAGACTTAAAAATAATTGTTTTGTATCATCACATTCTGAAAAGCATAACTTTTTTATTTTTTGGTCGATTGAGCGGTCTGGCGGCTTATTGTTGGCGTGACGAGCTGTAGCTTTTATTGGTACCATTTTATGGTACATACAACTTCTTGATCACTTTTTATTACGTTTTTTTTAAGAACTAAGGTGACCAAAAAACAGCGATTTTGGAGTTTTCAATTCTTTATTTCCTATGGCATTCACCGTGCGCAATAAATTACATTTTTCTTTATTCTGCGGGTCGGTATGATTGCAGCAATACCATATGCATATCGTTTTTTTTATGTTTTGCAGTGATTGCACACAGGGGCATAGCTAAAGGCTCATGGGCCCAGGTGCAAGATTTCAGCTTGGGCTCCCCTACCCCTCCCCAACAACACCATCATCAGACCCGTGCGCGTGCCTGTGCCCAGAAGCCTTGCCCAACAGCCCCCATAGTATAATGCCCCCACACAGTATAATGCTTCCATTGCTGCCCCCACACAGTATAATGCCCCATAACTGCCCCAGACAGTATAATGCCCCCACATAACAGCCCCATACCGTATAATGCTGTCTATATCAGCCCCCATACAGTATAATGCCCCAGTATCAGCTCCCCATACTGTATAATGCCCCCATATCAGCCCCCATGCAGTATAATGCCCCCCCATCTTATCAGCCCCCATGCCATATCAGCCCCCCATGCAGTATAATGCCCCCCCCCCCCCGCTATATTAGCCCCCCATACATTATAATGCCCCAACATGTGCAGAAAAAGAGCATAATTACTTAACTATCCCCGTTCCATCGCCTCCTCCGGTGTGTGCTATGAGTTACTCGGCGCAGACAGGCACAATGATGTCGCTACATCCTGCCTGCCTGCGTCAAGCTGCTCAGGACACAGTGAATGCTGGATCAAGGAGATGTCAGCTCCTTGCTCCAGCATTGAATGGAACTGGGACCTCGGTGAGTGACTCGCGACCCCCCGGAGGTCTTCGCACAAATACCCAGGGGGACGCGACTCACAGTGTGTAATGTATTGTGTTGTATTGTATTGTGCAGTTTGCGGTGGAGAGAGGATGGGGGGCTGTAATTTAATGACCACCCAGTTCCCAATGCACACCATGTCGCCGACAATGTGCATCGGGAACGACACAGTGACTTCTTGTTACTCTGACAGGAAGCCTATCAGGACCAGCCGGAGGTTAATCCTGATGGGCTTCCATCCATGACAGACATGGACGCCATTGTTTGGCCTCTGTTTGCCATGCTAACTATTGGCAAACCCCACGATTTCAGACCGGGGTCTGCCGATATGCTAGAAACCCCTAAAATGCGGCGATCGCAACCGATCGCCGCATTTAAGGAGTTAATTGCCAAAATCAGCAGCAAAGGGCCACTGGTCGGCAAGAGTGGAGTGTCAGCTGTCGTCGACAGCTGATCCCCCGGTTCCTGGTGTACACTGTCGCCGACTGTGTGCTCCGGAAACAACACTGTAACTATACATCCTGGTGCGGGAAGTAACCTCCCGCGACGATGTATAGTTACTGACTCATGCGGATACGGGGTTAATGACCAGCTGAATCCAAAGACCTACAGTGCTAGACTTTTATCCTCAATCTTTTACACTATCCATCACTTTCATCTCCTTAACCCCTTAATACCGAAGGTATTTTCAACCGTCATGACTGAACAATTTTTTACGTTTTTCCATCGTTGCATTCAAAGACCTATAACTTTTTTTTTTTTATGTCCACATAGGACATGTATGGACTTTTTTTTGCGGGACAAGTTGTATTTTTGTATAGCACCATTTTGGGGTACATATAATTTATCGATTAACTTTTTTAGTGGGGTACTGGAAAAACCCAGAAATTTTGCCATTCTTTTTTGCGTCATAACTTTATGCCATTTATTGTGTGGTATAAATAACATAATAACTTTATTCAGTGGGTCCTTTTGCGGCAAAACCATATTTATGTAGGTTTTTTATGTTTTCCTACTTTTAAACAGTAAAAACACTTTTTTTTCAAAATTATTTGTTTTTGTGTCGCCATATTTTAAGAGCAATAACTTTTTTATCTTTCGACCTATGCAGCTGTATGACAGTTTTTGTTTTTTTTTGTTGTTTTTTTTCCAAGAATGACTTGTAGTTTTTATTGGTACAATTTTGGAGTTAATGTGACTTTTTGATCACTTTTTATCAGATTTTTTTTAAGGTAGGATGATCAGAAAACAGCAATTGTCGCATTGCTTTTTGTTTGTTTTTTTACGGCGTTGACCATGCAGGTTAAATAATGTAACCGTTTTATAATTAGTCTCGTTACGGACGCGGTGATACCAAATATGAGTAGCTTTTTACTGTTTTTCATAATAAAGTATTTTGTAAGGTGAAAAAGTGGGTTTTTAATTTTTCTTTACTTAGGACTTTTGTTTATTTATTTATTTCAAACTTTATTTAAATTTTTTTAGTCCCACTAGGGGACTTTACTGTGTGATTGCATTGCATTATTGCCTGTCAATTTAAAACTGACAGGCACCTGTTAGGTCATGCCTCTGGCATCACTAAAGACCTTTGTTAGGCCCCTAGGCTGCCATAGAGACCATCGGCACCCTGTGATGCACGGGAGCTCCCTCCCTCTAAAACCACTCAGATGCGGCGCTTGCTATAGAGCGCCGCATCTGAGGGATTAAATATGATCGGAGACCACCGCTAGTGGTCTCCGATCGTTGCCCTAAAGCCCGAGGCTGTTAGCAACAGCAAGGGCTTCAGGAGATACCCGCCCGATGCAGAAAAAGTTCTTCTGAAGTGCCGACGTGAAAAGTCGGCGCTTCAGAAGTACACCCCAAACGGCCGACGTAAAAACATTATACGCCGGTCATTAAGGGATTAATTGACAGAAAGATCTGTTCATCTGTAGAACAAAACATATGTATTCTTCTCTGCTATTTTAATTAAAATATTCCCAAAAGATAAATGCATTGAACAGGAATTAGCTATAATATGAAAAGGCAGAAAGAGGGGAAAAACATAATTTAATAGTCAACTGTATATTAAGCAGATTAACTCCTTAAAGAGGCTCTGTCACCAGATTATGAGTGCCCTATCTCCTACATAATCTGATCGGCACTGGAATGTAGATAACAGCAGTGGTTTTTATTTTGAAAAACGATTATATTTGAGCAAGTTATGAGCAATTTTAGATTTAGTTTCTTAATGCCCAACTGGGTGTGTTTTTACTTTTAACCAAGTGGGTGTTGTAAAGAAGTGTATGAGGCTGACCAATCAGTGACCAATCAGCGTCATACACTTCTCATTGTTCCAGCCCAGCATGATCCACAGCACAGTGAGATTGTGCAGTGAAAGAAGCTGGGCTGGAACAATGAGGAGTGTATGACACTGATTGCTCACTGATTGGTCAGCCTCATACACTCCTTTACAACACCCACTTGGTCAAAAGTAAAAACACGCCCAGTTGGGCATTAAGAAACTAAATCTAAAATTGCTCATAACTTGCTCAAAAATGATCGTTTTTCAAAATAAAAACCACTGCTGTTATCTACATTCCAGCGCCGATCAGATTATGTAGGAGATAGGGCACTTATAATCTGGTGACAGAGTCTCTTTAAAGATGCAGCCTATTTTGACCTTCATAATGTGTAAATGTTTTCTTTCATTGTTGCATTCCAAAAGCCATAGCTTTTTTAGTTTTCCATCGACATACATGCATTAGGACTTATTTTTGGCAGGACAAGTTTTTAATGGCACCATTTTAGGCTACATATAATGTATAACTTTTACGTCTGTTTTGCAGTATATTAGGTGTACTAAGATGGCAGAGCTCAGGTCATTGTAAGGCATCAAGATGTCAAAGCAAGTCATAACCCCCCCCCCCCGTGTTCATGTTGGGGGAGATTGATAGGCTGACAGAGGGAGTTCCCTCCCACTGTCTAGCCACCTAGATGCCATGGTCAAAAGCATTTACCACGACATCTAAGGGGTTAAACAGTTATCTCCAATCCTGGCCTTTAGAGCAAGTTCATTACAGTATAATACTCCTGTGCCATCCCTATTGTCACGGCGGGAGGTGTGGACCCACTGGGCCGTACCGCGTAGCGGGGTAGCAGCTGGCCAACAAGGTACAAAACAATGTCTTTAGTTCGGAACGGGTAGCTGAGGCTAATAATTGATGGGTGACAGCTGGACGCGTACTGGTCCTTTAAGGCCGTGCATGCGCGGGCGCGTGCGCCCTGCATGAATCAGTCCGAGGACCCGGAAGTGGGTGCCGGCATCTCCCTGGAGGGAGCTGACGCCGTGAAGAGAGATGTCCATGGCCGGGGCCGTCAAGGGGTAAGTCTGAACGACGACCCCGGCCACAGACGTTACAACTATGACATATATTTACATTATTTTGCAGGGAACTAAATAGTTTTAATGACATAAATATATGTTATGGGGCAAGAAAGGGCTTAAAGGGAATGTATCATGTATTTAATTGTAGTCTCATTAAACAGATAAAAGTATGTAGAAAATATATTGTGTTCATCCTTTTTCTTCTAATGTAACTATTTATTTTTTTTACTTTTTAAAATGTCCTTGGGCAGCCATTTGGAAAGCTCACGCCCTTCCTGTACTGTCTGTATAAACAGTATAGCTGGATGTGTGTACTATATGGGAGCTACAATAAATAGGAGGTCATTGACAGAGAAATTTGTATTTCAGCCTCCAGGAGACGGCAGAGGAGATGCATACAGAGCCGTATTACTGTGTATCATAGATAATATTGCTAATCCTACTTTATGTAGGCCTGCAGCAGCAGAATAGAGATGTCATCTAGAGATGAGCGAACCGGGACAACCGAACCCGGTTTCGGTCCGAACTTCAGGAAAAGTTCGGTTCGCAGCTAATCCGTTTTGACCGAACCCGGCTACATTTTTGGCGCCTGCCACATGTTACATCTAAAATGGAGGATTTCACAAGATCACCTGACATCAGGCTACCCCATAATGCCTTGCAAACGGCTCTCCCAGCCAATCGGGAGGCAGCATAGGGGCGGGCTCAAGCCTGCAATAAAAGTCTATGCACGGAGCTCAGCGGCCATTTTACAGACAGGAGCTGTAGGGATAGCATCTCTGTGCAGTAAGGGAAAGCTTTAGGAATCTAAAAGGCAGGAATCCATAAATCGAAGGGGCTCATCCACTACTCACTACTCAGCCAGTGTGTGAATACGCTTTTATAAGGGGCTCATCCCCGTTGCATCCAACTTGCAATACAGGCAGCCTTTGTAGTAGTGGTAGTAGTAGTACTACAAGGCTCAGCATTCCCTGAGTGCACTGCAGCGAGGCTGATTGAAATTCTCATTCATTGCCATTTGCCAAGCCAGTGTCAGTGTGTGAATACGCTTTTAGAAGGGGCTCATCCCTGGCCGTTAACAGGAATAACAATCCAACTTGCGATACAGGCAGCCTAGTAGTACTACAAGGCCCAGCATTCCCTGAGTGCACTGCAGCGAGGCTGATTGAAATTCTCATTCATTGCCATTTGCCAAGCCATTGTCAGTGTGTGAATACGCTTTTAGAAGGGGCTCATCCCTGGCCGTTAACAGGAATAACAATCCAACTTGCGATACAGGCAGCCTAGTAGTACTACAAGGCCCAGCATTCCCTGAGTGCACTGCAGCGAGGCTGATTGAAATTCTCATTCATTGCCATTTGCCAAGGCAGTGTCAGTGTGTGAATACGCTTTTAGAAGGGGCTCATCCCTGGCCGTTAACAGGAATAACAATCCAACTTGCGATACAGGCAGCCTAGTAGTACTACAAGGCCCAGCATTCCCTGAGTGCACTGCAGCGAGGCTGATTGAAATTCTCTTTCATTGCCATTTGCCAAGGCAGTGTCAGTGTGTGAATACGCTTTTAGAAGGGGCTCATCCCTGGCCGTTAACAGGAATAACAATCCAACTTGCGATACAGGCAGCCTAGTAGTAGTACAACACCCAGCATTCCCTGAGTGCACTGCAGCGAGGCTGATTGAAATTCTCATTCATTGCCATTTGCCAAGCCAGTGTCAGTGTGTGAATACGCTTTTAGAAGGGGCTCGGAAATGTCTGGGAAAAAAAAGGTTGTGAAAGGACGGGGTAGAGGAAAAAAAAACCATGCCGTCTCCTCTTCCAGTCCAAATGTTGGATCTGTTGGTGCCACACCCAGTACCAGCATTTGTGGCACAAGACATGTGCCCAGTTCCACTAGTAGCAGCTGCCATGTGCCTGCTGGTAGTAGTATCAGCAAGCCAGACTTGTCCATCTCCTCCGGTGGGCGGGTTACTTTAGACAATACGGCCATTGTGGACTTGTTGGCTGGCTCGCGGTCATCTCAGCAGGAAGACTCTGACGATCTGGCTTCAAGCCAGGTTTCGTTGGATTCCAAATGCTCTACAGTTCCTTGGCACGGTGACAGTAGTAATATAGGTATTTCTAGCGTTTCCATTCCATCATCTATGTCTTCGCTCCCCCTTCCTAGCGGGAAGCCATCTTTCCTGAGAGTCCTAAGAGACATCTCCTCGGGTGCGAAGGAAGATACTGAACAACATAGTGATGATGATGATGATGATGATTTGTTTTCCGCGAGTCAGCCAACGGAGTGTGTTGCGGCGGTGGTGGAGGTGGAAGCTGTGACCGAGACGCATAGCTGCGGTAGTGGGGGTGTTGGTGGTGGTAACCGTGGTGGCAGACGCAGTAATGAGGGGGGGCATGGAGCCCGCCATGATGTCACATCACATTCACAACACAGTGACAGAAGTGGCGGGGATGATGAGGAAGGCTATGATGATGATGTTGTTTTAGACAGGACGTGGGAACCAGGTGACGAGGTGATGACGGCGTCAGAGGAGGAGGGTAGTAGTGGCGGCACTGGACGTGATAAACAGCCAAGCCGAGGTAGGGGCAGAAGTCAATCTGCAAAACGTTGCAGCGGTAGGGTCAGCTCAGGAGCCGGTGACGGCGACACAGATGCTGGTGTAGGCTCCCGAAAAAAGCCTGCCAGACAAGGGGCAAGCTCGGGTGGTTGTGGTGGTGTTGGTGGACGTGGTACTACCTCTTTACGGTACTCTGCTGTGTGGCAATTTTTCTGTACCTTCCCGGAGGACGAAAACATGGCACAGTGCCGTATCTGCAAGCAGAAAGTAAGGCGTGGGCAGGGCAGCAATGTAGGAACTACTGCACTACGTAAACACATGGAACGGCATCACAAGGCCATGTGGGACAATCAACATGCCCCACCATCATGTACATCTAATGAAGACCCCTCTTCCGCTGCTGCTGCTGCTGCTCCGAGTCCCTCTCATCTAAGTAGTAGCCAGGCCTTATCCACCATGTCATTGTCATCATCATCATCACTGTCATCTAGTGCTCCTCCTACGTCCCGTCAGTTATCCATTACGGAATCGTTGTCCAATAAGCAACAATATATACCCAGTCATCCACTTGTCGTGCGGCTTAATTCACACCTGGCTAAGTTGTTGGTGGTGCAGTCGCTGCCGTACCACCTGGTCGACTCCGCCAGCTTCAAGCAATGGATGGCGTGCGCTCAGCCTAGGTGGCGAATACCTAGCCGACATTACTTCTCCAAAACAGCTGTCCCTGCCTTGCACAAGCATGTGGAGGAAAAGGTGTGCCAGTCCTTGCAATTATCCGTGTGCAGCAGGGTACATGCCACCGTCGACACGTGGAGCAGCAACTATGGGCAGGGACAGTACATGTCTTTCACGGCCCACTGGGTCAATATTTTGCAGTCCGATGCACCACCGCAGCAATGCCAGGCATTACCACCTCCACGCTTGTATCTTTCTGGTTCAACTCCGGACACCAGGCGCCTACCATCCTCCTCCTCCTACTCCTCCTCCTCCTCCTTGCCTTCCTCCTTGGCGGTCTTCCCGTCCCAGACAGGACACAGCGTATCTTCCACTCCTCCTCCCTCCTCTTTTCATAGGTGCAAGGTGAAGCGCCACAACGCTGTCTTACACCTGCTGAGCCTGGGCGAGAAAAGCCACACAGGGCAGGAGCTGCTGCTGTGCATCAGGGAGGAAATCGCACGCTGGCTGTCTCCTCTGAAACTCACACTGGGCAATGTTGTCTCTGATAACGGCAAGAACGTTGTGGCTGCACTGCGTCTACGTCACCTGACACACGCTCCTTGCATGGCACATGTGATCAATCTGGTCATAACATGCTTCTTAAAGTCATATGTTGGTTTGAAGGGTTTGCTGGCCATGTCCAGGAGGGTTTGCGTTCGCTTTAGACGTTCGTATGCATTTAAGCACGCCCTCCTGGACTTGCAGCGTCAAAACAATCTCCCAGAACACAGCCTGATTTGCGACGTTCCAACACGCTGGAATTCCACCCTGCACATGTTGGACCGTCTGTACGAACAGCGGAAAGCCGTGAATGATTTCCTGATGCAGCAGACGGGCAGCGTTTGGAGCCAGTGTAATTTCGAGCTCAGGCACTGGCAGCTGGTTAGAGATGCATGTCGCGTTTTGAGGCCCTTTGAAGAGGCCACACGATTTGTGAGCCGTGATGCTAGCGGAATGAACGATGTTATGCCGCTGATATTCATTATGGAGCAAACGCTCACAGCGATGATTCAGCAAAGGATGGAGGAAGGATCACATCTGGCTATGGATGTTGAGGAGGAGGAGGAGGATGAGGAAACAGGACCTGAAGAGGAGCTGGATTTGGAGATGGAATCACAGGAAGGGATAGGGGACGAGGCAGCCGCACAACATGACAGTGATGGTGGTGATGACGAGTCTGACGACGACCTTGATGATGGACAACCATGGCAGTATGGGGCGGAGATGGAACCAACCGGGCCCTCTGAAACGCTGACCAGGATGGCGAGCTGTATGCTTTGTTATTGGGCACGCTGACTGTCGTATTGTTAGCATGAAGCAAAGAGATGAGTACTGGATAGCCACACTTTTAGACCCTCAGTATAAAGCCAGAATGGGGGAGTTTTTTGCGCCTTCCGAGAGGGAGGCAAAATTGGCTTATTATCGAGAGAAGCTATGCAGCCAGCTTGTCACGGCTTTCAAACGGCAAACACCTGCTGCAAGCATGTCTGACCGGGGGGCCACTCTCCGCTCCCCACTGTGTCATCGTTCCACCGCCTCTGGCAGAGCTACCTCTGCAGCAGCAGCAGCAGCCAATTCAGTTTGGAAAATATGATGACAACATTTTTACATCCAATACCCCGACCTGACACACATCGTAGTCACCAAAGGGATGTTCACCATCACCAGGTGCAGCACCTAAACAACCAGGTTCACTCGTACCTGGACTGTGCCCTTTCTCCGTCAGAAATGCTGATCCCAGACCCCATGGACTTCTGGGTCAGCAGATTGGATCATTGGCAAGAACTGGCCCAGTTTGCCATGGGTGTACTGTCTTGTCCACCCTCCAGTGTAGTGTCAGAGAGGGTATTCAGCGCGGCAGGGGGCTTCGTCACCCCTAAGCGAACAAGATTGTCCGCCAACAGCTTGGAAAATCTCACGTTTCTGAAAATGAATCAAGCGTGGATCGGTGAGGATTTTAAAACCCCTGTGCCTAATGCCACTGATTAGATCTGACAATGCTGCTGCTGCTGCCGCTACCGCCTGCTACTGCCGCCTGCTACTACGGGATTCTGTCCTGTCCACTCTTTTTTTAATGTGCCGCTGTTGGTGCTGCTACTACTTCTACCACCAATCCACCCCAGTGCCGTCTGCTACAAGCAGGCCTGCCCCACCAGAGGGCTTTGTCCTGTGACTGTCCAGTCTCTTTTTTTAATGTGCTGCTACTACTACTACTACTACCACCCTTGCTGTCTGTTGGCTACCTCTACTACCACCAATACACCTCCACTGCCGTCTGCTACAAGCAGGCCTGAGGCCTGCCCCACCACAAGGCTTTGTCCTCCTATGACTGTCCAGTCTGTTTTAATGTGCTACTACTACTACTACTACTACTACTACCCTTGCTGTCTGTGTCGGCTACCTCTACTACCACCAATACACCTCAACTGCCGTCTGCTACAAGCAGGCCTGAGGCCTGCCCCACCACAGGGCTTTGTCCTCCTGTGACTGTCCAGTCTGTTTTAATGTGCTGCTACTACTACTACTACTACTACTACCACCCTTGCTGTCTGTGTCGGCTACCTCTACTACCACCAATACACCTCCACTGCCGTCTGCTACAAGCAGGCCTGAGGCCTGCCCCACCACAGGGCTTTGTCCTCCTGTGACTGTCCAGTCTGTTTTAATGTGCTGCTACTACTACTACTACTACTACCACCCTTGCTGTCTGTGTTGGCTACCTCTACTACCACCAATACACCTCCACTGCCGCCCATCTGCTACAAGCAGGCCTACCCCACCACAGGGCTTTGTCCTTTGACTGTCGTCCAGTCTCTTTTTTTAATGTGCTGCTGCTACTACCAGTCTACCACCCTTGCTGTCTGTGTTGGCTAGTCTACCTCTACTACCACCAATACACTTCCACTGCCATCCGTCTGCTACAAGCAGGCCTGCCCCACCACAGGGCTTTGTCCTGTGACTGTCCAGTGTCTTTTAATGTGCTGCTACTGCTCACCCTTGCCAATAAAAAGGGTCAATTTTTGGAGGGCTTGTCAAAAGCCATTGCTTGTTGCTTTTACATCCATGTATAGAAGAACCCCGGCAGGCATCTGCCAATAAAAAGGGTCAATTTTTGGAGGGCTTGTCAAAAGCCATTGCTTGTTGCTTTTACATCCATGTATGGAAGAACCCCGGCAGGCATCTGCCAATCAAAAGGGTCAATTTTTGGAGGGCTTGTCAAAGCCATTGCTTGTTGCTTTAATGCTTTTACATCTATGTATGGAAGAACCCCGGCAGGCATCTGCCAATAAAAAGGGTCAACTTTTGGAGGGCTTGTCAAAGCCATTGCTTGTTGCTTTAATGCTTTTACATCTATGTATGGAAGAACCCCGGCAGGCATCTGCCAATAAAAAGGGTCAATTTTTGGAGGGCTTGTCAAAAGCCATTGCTTCTTCTTTTACCACCTTATATGTATGAACCCTGGCAGGCATCTGCCGCCAAAAATGGTTAATTTTTGTACCTTTTTTAAAAATGCATTAAGCATACACAAGTGCACTGGTTTCTGTTAGTTATCACCGTGTCCCATTCGTTTTCCTATAGCCATACATGTTGGCGTAACTTTGACACTAACTTTGCCTTAAAGACAGCTCAAAAGTACTTGGATACACTCATGGGTGACCTAAGAGTGTTATACAGGGCTTCTAGGGCTTTTAAACAGTGTTATACACCACTTTTAGGGGCTTTCTTGTATTGCAGGTTCGGTCAGAACTAGTTCGGTCCAAATCGAACTTTTTCACGAAATTCGGCGAACTTGCCGAACCGAACTTTTCATAAGTTCGCTCATCTCTAATGTCATCTGTAATTAAATCCCCCACTCTCTAATGATAATGAAATGACTATTTTTACCTACTCCAGTCTACACAGCAAAGCTTAAAAGTTAACAGCAGAAAAAAGAAAGTGTGTGCCTATTGTTTGCCCTTCAGTGGCCAGTGTGAATACTGGAATATTTCAGGATTTTTTTAATATGGTTAGTCATATAAAAAATAAAAGCCAAAACACCGAAAAAAATGTCAAAAATTTATTTGTAAATAATGCCTTTTTCTCATAATACGTTTGCTTTAAAAAAAAAACAAAAAACATTTAATAGCTTCCAGAGTGACAATATGTCTTATATAAATCATTTTTAATAGTATTGTGTTCCCCTAAATTAAAGGCATTGCCATTGAAATTTGACTTGCCAAAAGAAATGTTACTGTGAAGGTCCACCTTTGCTTTCAAATTACGGAATTGCATTCTAAGCAATTCATCATTTGGGATTAAAAGAATAAAATTGATTAAAATGTTAAAATAATAAAATTCACCTTAATTATACTTACCTTAGAATTCTTCACAGTTCCACTGCTATTGCTGTTTGAGCAGCTAACCCCGGCCCACTGCAGTGATGTGTCGACCATAGTGACTTCACTACAGTAGACCGTGCCTGATTTGCCAGCTCACGTCACGTGTAATCTCTATGGATGACATGTAATCATTCAGGAGTGTAACACAGATGCAATTTGGGACCTGAACAGCGGCAATGGGGAACTGTACAGCATTATAAGGTAAGTATATTAGGATTTTTTTTTATTTTAAGATCTTAATTAATTATTTTAAGATCTTAATTTTTTTTTTTACATTCCTGGAAAACCCCTTACTTTACTTAAATTAATAATTAAAACTCCTTATGCCTGTTCTGTCATCAGCGGTATACAGGCATCACTTATGATGCTTAGATTCTATCAATGGAGGGAAGAGAGAGACTGTTATTATAGCAAACTTCATGACAGAGAGTGGACATCAGGAATTGTATCTGTTTTCCTATTTATTTATATGTTATATTAAAGGGGTTTTCCACTACCGGACAACTGATGACCTTTCCACTAGATGGGTCATCAGTATATCACTGTCACGATCTGTGGGTATGTGGACCCACTGGGCCATACCGTCATAGTGGTATAGCAGCTGGCCAACAGGATACGAAGTCAAAGTCTATAGTTTGGATAAGGGTACCTGTGATAACTTTAGACAGTAGCGATGGAAGGCTCGAATGGGACTTTGGCAACAGGCAGACACCAGGTGCGGTGTAACACGGAAGGCATAGTATACAGCACAACATGACTCCAACTCTTTACAGCACAGGAACAAGGTAGCACGGGATACAGGATACAGGTAGCAGGAACGGGAACACTGGGAACTGGAAAACACTAAGGGACCATTTGCAAAGACTAACACGGGTAAGTAAACAATGCTCAGGCAATGAAGGAAGGAGCAGGGCCCTTCTTATAGTCCAGGGTGATCATGGGATAATTTGGTATATAATTCAGGTGCGTGCGCAGGCCCTTTAGGGCCGGGCACGAGCGTGTGCACACACCCTACTGGACACAGCAGAGTGAAGCAGAAGTGAGCGCTGGCATCTCCTGAGGAGGAGATGCAGGCCAGCGCTTACTGATCCATGGCTGCGGCCGTCAGGGGGTGAGTAATCCCGACGGTCCGATCAGCTGCTCCGGTTGCCTGCGTACACCGGATGTTATTGCAAAGTATGCCATGTATTGAGCCAGAAGCAGTTGGCTCCGTACACTGCATAGCAGCCGTGCTGCCGAACTGCAGCTCTGCTCCTATTCACTTGAATAGGAGTAGAGCTGCAGTACTGTAGCACAGCCGCTATTCCATGACCGGGGCCCACTGCTTCAGGCTTGGACGTCCGGTGCCTGAAGGCAACCGGAGCAGCTGATCAGTACAGGGTCCGCGTGTCGAACCCCCACAGATCATGTACTGATGACCTATCCGGCGGATAGGTAATCAGTTGTCCAGTCGTGGACAATCTCTTTAAGTAGTTTAGAAGTAATTTAGTAGATTCACAAAAGTTTTCTATTACATTGACATTACATGAGAATTTTTTTTTAATATAAAACCAGTGGGTGAACTAAATATATATTTTATTGTTGCAGATTAAAGAAGTGCGTAACAATGAATGGAATTCAAATAACATCATGGAATAGTACTGGTGACTTATCAAATAAATCATGGAATATGAGAAATGGATATCATCTCATTAATACTGCAGAAACTGTTATTCTTCCTTCCTTTATTGGAATCATCTGTTCTACTGGATTAGTGGGAAACATCTTGGTTTTGGTTACTATAATAAGGTAAGCAGCAATTCTTAAAAGTTAGAACATTTGTGTAGTACAGAATAATGTGTAGGAACTGTAATAGTGAGAATGAGTGGTATTTATTGCTCTGGCTGTGTAAATCGATCCCATAGTCATTGAATAGAGCTGCAGGACGCATGCGTAACCACCGATCCATTAAAACTCCACCTCACTATGGTCATGTAATGAGGAGGAATGGGGGGCTCTGGACAGTGGTGGTGCCTCCAAAATCATACATTTATCACCTACTCTGTGGATAGGTGATAAATGGTTTTTGTGTGGATTAAGCCCCTTAATTTTAACCCCTTAAAGTGTTTGTGCGGTGACTCTAAGTTCCCCACGATCTGACTTTAGGTATGGAGGGATCCTGCTTCATGCCAGGTGAGACAGGATAATTCTAATTATTAACACTAATGCATGATACCTGCCGGGCTTCAGATGGTTGTCTCGGCAACTGCAACCCATTAAACAGTGTCTTTTAACAATTGAGGTCAGATGGAGCAGTAGTAAGGGGAGCTACAAAATCCCTTTAAGGATGCAGCCTTTTTTGGAATATAGGATGTAGTGATTTTGTTTACGTTTTTCTACCAATGCATTCCAAGAGTTATAACCTTTTATTTTTCTGTCCATATAGCTGCAATAGGGCTTGTATTTTATTTCTAAATGGCACCCTATTGGGATACAAATAAATAATTCTATAACTTTTATAAAAAATATTATTTACTTTTTATTATTATTTATTTATTTTGACATAATAAAACTTTTTTTATTGGTAAAAAAAGATTTTTTTTTCATAATTTATCTTTTAAAAATGTTTAATTTGTTTTACATTTTTTGTTACTCTCCACTTGGAAACTAGACTATGTGATCTCTTTGTGGCTTATATAATAAACTGTAATATTGCAGTATATTATGCCTGCCAGCATAACGCTGACAGGCATCCTATTAGGCCCTGCCCCTGACATAGTTGGTGTACTAAGATGGCAGACCTGGGGGCCATTGTTAAAAGCTATGTAAATCTTTGAAAGTGATTTTTTTTTTCATGATGTCACACAGGAGCGCAGTCCCTTTTCCGCGCTGCTGGATCATTGGTGGTATGTGAGCAATGACCACACAGCCCCCGGTAGATAGTGCCATCCCCCCTATAGATAGCTCCCCACACACCCCACCCTGTTGACAACACTACACCCCCCTCTCTGTAGATGACTCCATTGGGGCAACCTCTAGGAGTGGAATCCCCAGCTAGAGCATTGCTGATGCTCTGGCCAGGGATTCCTCTCCTGGAGGAGCCCTTTACGTCAATGTCCATATACTGTATGGACAGTGACGTCAGGGGCTCCTTCTGGATTGGAATTCCCAGCCAGAGCGTTGCCAATACTTTGGCTGGGGTTTCCTCTCCTGAAGGAGCCCCTGATGTCATTGTCCATATATGGACAGTGACGTAAGAGTGGGTACACGCAAAACGGCTGTAGGCTTGTGCTCCACATCCCAAAGTTCTGCTTTGCTGAATAAACCAAGACATTTTTTTACTGAATGGTGAGTGCTGTAGATTTTTTTCTTCTCTACTTTGTACATTCGTTGAAGTTATTTTCAATACCACAGAGCACCACTTGTTGTAGATTTGTTGTGAGTCGTTAACAGGTTCAGGGGGGATTTACACGAGCGTGTGCGTTTTGCGCACGCAAAAAACGCCACGTTTTGCGTCCGCAAAAGGCACTTAACAGCTCCGTGTGTCATTAAATAGGATGTGCGCCTGCGTGATTTTCGCGCAGCCGCCATCATTATGACACTCCGTTTGGATGTTTGTAAACAGAACAGCACGTGGTGCTTATCTGTTTGTAAACATACTTTTGACTGCTGTTGCGCGAATCACGCGCGTCCCACGGAAGTGCTTCCGTGTGGTGCGCGTGATTTTCATGCACCCATTGACTTCAATGATGCGCGAAAAATGCACAAGTATAGGACATGTCGTGAGTTTTACGCAACGGACTCACGCTGCGCAAAAATCACGGACTGTCTGCACGGCCCCATAAACTAATATAGGTCCGTACGACACGCGTGAAAATCACGTGCGTTGCACGGACGTATATCACGATTGTGCAAATCCGCCCTCATACATTCTGCTGGGATACATAATGCTCCACAAATCAGAGCAGTGCCGATCATTCTGTTTCTCATACCCTTTAATGGGAAAGCGTTGTAAGGAAATTACACCCCATTTACTACTCTTTGTAAAAACAAAATATTTTATATATTAGTAATATTTGTTTTTGGTTTTGTTATACATAGGAATTAATATTGAATCAAATATTATTGATTATGGAATGATAATTACGAGAACAGATTTACCACTAGAGTCAGTACAACCTGCATCTGAACAAGAGTAAGAGAATAGTGCTTTTTAGCTTTGCTGTTAAATGTCAATGATAGCAAAAATAATAGTGATATATAGGGACCAAATAATAATGACATAACACAGTGGGCTATTAATACATTTACATCCGCAGCCACCTGAGCCTGATCATGAGACCAGGAACATACATGGTGTGACTTACTGTGACCATCTCTTACTGACTGCAACCACCCGTGATCACAACTTTCTAAGAACAACTTTGTTCAATGGTGACGTTTGATTGCATAAGCAGTTGGTTGTGGTCAGTTGCATTGGTGGTCAGTAGCATCCAGTTTTAGTAGCATTCATTGTTTGTCATGGTCATAGTGGCAGTCAATCACTGTTGTAGTAATTAAGTCCCTATTAGATACAATGGGTTGCTGTTGGGTATGGTTGCTGCCAGTCATGTACAGTGGCAGTTGGTCATGTATCCATTATGGTCTCAGTCATTTACGCAGTCACCTACACTGTTTACCGTTTCCTTACCTCACCTCAGGCCAAGTCGATCCTTCTGCTGAAGTAGTAGCTCTATATTGGGAAAAATGTGTCTATCTCCAATATGACAGTGCCTGTCCACATAAAATAAATAAGAACTGAGTAAAAAAAAACTGATAGTCTAGGACCAGTTAGGGCTTTATAAATAATACCCCTACAGTTCTGTGTTAAATTTCCTGTCTAGGCTCAAATACAGTTTATGCTGTCTGTGATAAACTGGTTAATCAAATTAATCTTCTTTTTCTGGTATTTTTTTCTATTTTCTGCTAGCAATATATATATTGTTTATCATATTTTGTCCAAATGTGCTCCATCTATATTTTTAGTTTACCTACAAGAGCTATTGATCAAGTAACATATTTTATTGCATTATGCGTCAGTGTATATTTGCTTTTTTTTCTCCATATTTGTGTTTGGTCTCATTTTTTTAATCTTCAATCTGAGCATACCACAATAATCCTAGAATACACTTGTAATGATGGGGGTAGGGGAACAGACAGGTGAGCCCTAATCTACCCGCCACTCAGTCCCTGCCTACTTGCAACGACCCGCCCTAGGCGACGGGGTACAACTGGGCGACGGTCCCTACGCTCAATAAGTGCACAACAGACAAACAGACAAGGGTACACAGAAGCTAAGGTAAATGGGGCAGTTGCCCACGGCAACACCGTGAGCAACAAGAGAGGTGAACGAGCCGAGTCAAACCAAGAGTGTACGAGGTACCAAACGCAGAGCAGGAGAGTAGTGAACAAGCCGAGTCAAACCAGGAGTGTACGAGGTACCAAATGCAGAGCAGGAGAGTAGTCAGTAAGCCAGGGTCAGTATGAAGCAGGGACAAATAGTTCAAGAAGCTGCAGCAGGGCCAGGAAAACAAACGAGAAGAATCACAAGCAAGGAGGCACAGGAAAGGCAGGTATAAATAGACAGAGGGCGGGAGCTAGCTCCGTCTGGCCAGGCTGTGATAGGCTCTCCCACTCCTAAGCCTGCCATCCTGAGTGGTGGAAGATGGAGTCAGTCTCACAGACATAGAAGCAGGTGCAGACTGAATAACTATGGGCGTTGACACAGAAGCTGTGCCTGGCAGATCCTTTACAGTACCCCCCCTTTTATGAGGGGCCACCGGACCCTTTCTAGGTGGACCTGGTTTATTGGGGAAATGAAGGTGGAACCTCCTGACCAATACCCCAGCGTGAACATCCTGGGCGGGTACCCAAGTCCTCTCCTCAGTCCCGTATCCTCTCCAATGGACCATGTACTGGAGGGAGCCTTGGACCATCTTGCTGTCCACAATCTTGGTCACCTCGAAATCTACCCCCTCAGGGGTGAGAACGGGGACAGGAGGTTTCCTCGAGGGAGCCAAGGACGGGGAGCAGCGTTTAAGGAGGGAGGCATGAAACACGTCGTGTATTCGAAAAAATGGGGGCAACTCCAGTCGGAAGGAGACAGGATTGAGGACTTCAATGACCTTGTATGGCCCTATAAACCGGGGAGCAAACTTCTTGGACGGGACTTTAAGGCGCAAGTTCTTAGACGATAGCCACACCAGATCCCCGACCATAAACAAGGGGTTAGCAGAACGTCTTCTATCTGCCTGAGTTTTTTGTATGCTCTGGAACGCCTCTAGGTTCTTCTGAACCTGGGCCCAGACTGTGCACAGTTCCCGATGAACGACCTCTACCTCGGGATTGTTGGAACTACCAGGTGAAACGGAGGAGAACCGTGGATTAAACCCAAAATTACAGAAAAAGGGGGAGACCCCTGACGAGTTACTGACCCGGTTATTAAGGGAAAATTCGGCGAGGGGAATGAAGGAGACCCAATCATATTGACAGTCAGAGATAAAACACCTTAAATATTGTTCTAGAGACTGATTAGTCCTCTCAGTTTGGCCATTAGTTTCAGGATGGAAGGCAGAGGAGAAGGAGAGATCAATCTCCAACTTTTTACAGAAGGCTCTCCAAAACAATCAAACAAATTGTACCCCTCTGTCAGAAACAATATTGACAGGGACCCCATGGAGACGCAGGATGTATTTGACAAACAGGGTAGCTAACGTCTTAGCATTGGGTAGTTTCTTGAGGGGCACAAAGTGGCACATCTTACTGAAGCGGTCTACTACAACCCACACCACCGACTTGCCTTGAGATGGAGGCAAATCGGTGATAAAATCCATGGAGATATGGGTCCAAGGTCTCTGGGGAATGGGCAAAGAACGTAGTAAGCCCGCTGGCCGGGACCTGGGAGTCTTGGACCTAGCACAAACTTCACAATCGGCGACGTAGGCCTTAACGTCTTTAGGCAACCCAGGCCACCAATGGTTTCTGGCAATGAGGTGCTTGGTACCCAGGATGCCTGGATGACCAGATAGTGCGGAGTCATGATTTTCCCTAAGTACCCTTAGCCGGAATTGCAGGGGAACAAACAGCTTGTTCTCAGAAAGGTTCCCGGGAGCTGAACCTTGATCAGCCGCAATTTCAGAGACTAAATCAGAATCAATAGAGGAAATGATTATACCTGGAGGCAAAATACAAGCAGGATCTTCCTCCGAAGGAGGGCTGGCCATGAAGCTACGCGACAGTGCATCAGCCTTAACATTTTTAGACCCAGCCCTATAGGTAACCAAAAAGTTGAATCAGGTAAAAAATAACGCCCATCGAGCTTGTCTCGGGTTTAGCCTCTGGGCAGATTCTAGGAAAACCAGATTCTTGTGGTCGGTAAGGACCGTTTCCTGGTGCCTAGCCCCTCCAGAAAGTGGCGCCACTCTTCAAATGCCCATTTAATGGCTAAGAGTTCACGGTTGCCAATATCATAGTTACTCTCAGTGGGCGAAAACTTCCTGGAGAAGTAGGCACAGGGACCGAGATGGGTGAGGGACCTGGTACCCTGGGACAAGACAGCCCCCACTCCCACCTCGGACGCGTCAACCTCCACGATAAATGGCTCCATTTGGTTGGGCTGAACCAGCACCGGGGCCGAGATAAAGCACTTCTTAAGGATCTCAAAAGCCTGGACAGCCTCAGGAGGCCAGTGGAGGAGATCAGCACCTTTGCAAGTGAGATCCGTAAGAGGCTTAGCGATGACCGAGAAGTTAGCGATAAATCTCCTGTAATAATTAGCGAACCCCAGGAAGCACTGTAACGCCTTCAGGGAGGCAGGTTGGACCCATTCCGCCACAGCCTGGACCTTGGCGGGGTCCATGCGGAATTCATGAGGAGTGAGGATTTGACCCAAAAATGGTATCTCCTGCACCCCAAACACACATTTTTTGGTCTTCGCAAACAGTTTGTTTTCCCGAAGGACCTGGAGCACCTTCCTGACATGCTCAATGTGGGAGGACCAGTCCTTGGAAAACACAAGTATGTCATCAAGGTACACTACAAGAAATACCCCCAGGTAATCTCTTAAAATCTCATTTATGAAATTCTGGAAGACCGCGGGAGCATTACACATCCCAAAGGGCATGACGAGGTATTCTAAATGACCTTCGGGCGTGTTAAACGCAGTCTTCCACTTATCCCCCTCTTTGATGCGGAGAAGGTTATAAGCCCCCCGTAGATCAAACTTAGAGAACCATTGAGCCCCTGAACCTGATTAAAGAGATCAGGAATCAAAGGAAGGGGATACTGGTTTCTTACAGTGACCTTATTCAAGTTACGGTAGTCAATGCATGGCCTAAGACCACCATCCTTCTTCCCTACGAAGAAGAAGCCAGCACCTACCGGAGAAGTAGAGGGGCGAATGTAACCCTTGGCCAGGCATTCCTGGATATACTCTCTCATGGCTTCACGCTCGGGACAAGAGAGATTAAATATCCTACCCTTAGGGAGCTTAGCTCCTGGTACCAAATCGATAGCGCAATCGTATTCTCTATGAGGAGGTAACACTTCGGAGGCCTCCTTAGAGAAAACATCAGCGAAGTCCTGAACAAACTCAGGTAGCGTGTTCACCTCCTCAGGGGGAGAAATAGAATTAACAGAAAAACATGACGTCAAGCATTCATTACCCCATTTGGTAAGATCCCCAGTATTCCAGTCAAACATGGGATTATGCAACTGCAACCAGGGAAGGCCTAAAACCAAATCGGACGATAATCCCTGCATCAACAGTACATTGCACTGCTCCAAATGCATGGAGCCAACAAGGAGTTCAAAAACAGGGGTGTGCTGTGTAAAATAACCATTAGCAAGAGGAGTGGAGTCGATACCCACTACCGTGACAGGTTTAGGCAAATCAATCAAAGGCATAGCTAGAGACATAGCAAACTCCACAGACATGATATTAGCAGAAGACCCTGAATCCACGAAGGCACTGCCGGTAGCAGACCTACCACCAAAAGAGACCTGAAAGGGAAGCAAGATTTTATTACGTTTCATATTTACGGGAAATACCTGTGCGCCCAAGTGACCTCCCCGATGATCACTTAGGCGCGGAAGTTTTCCGGCTGCTTATTCCTACGCCTAGGACAGTTGTTCACTTGATGCTTGTCATCCCCACAATAGAAGCAGAGTCCATTCTTCCTGCGGAACTCTCTACGTTGTTGGGGGGACACGGAGGCCCCGAGTTGCATAGGTACCTCCGAGTCTTCCGTGGAAGAACGAAGCAACGGAATCTCGGGAGGCATCATGGGGGAGTCAGAGGAGAAAACACAAAAACGTTCAAGTTGTCGTTCCCTGAGACGTCGGTCAAGTAGTACCGCTAAAGCCATAACCTGGTCTAGGGAGTCAGAAGAGGGATAGCTAACTATCAGGTCTTTCAGGGCGTTCGACAGGCCCAACCTAAACTGGCACCTTAAGGCAGGGTCATTCCACCGAGAAGCTACGCACCACTTCCTAAAGTCAGAACAATACTCCTCAACAGGTATCTTACCCTGACGTAAGGTCACCAGCTGACTCTCGGCAAAGGCAGTCTTGTCCGTCTCGTCATAAATGAGTCCGAGAGCGGAAAAGAAAAGATCAACGGAGGAAAGTTCAGGGGCGTCAGGAGCCAAGGAGAAGGCCCATTCTTGGGGCCCTTCCTGGAGCTGGGACATAATTATACCCACCCGCTGGCTCTCAGAACCTGAGGAGTGGGGCTTTAAGCGAAAATAGAGCCTACAACTCTCCCGAAAGGAGAGAAAAGTCTTCCGGTCCCCTGAGAACCAGTCAGGCAACTTGAGGTGGGGTTCAAGAGGTGAGGTGAGGGGCACTACCATGGTAGCATCAGGCTGGTTGACCCTCTGAGCCAGGGCCTGGACCTGTAGGGAGAGACCCTGCATTTGCTGAGCCAGAGTCTCAAGGGGGTCCATAGTAGTGTCAGGGACCAGGGTAGATTAGGTATATAGGCTTGTGATTATGTAATGATGGGGGTAGGGGAACAGACAGGTGAGCCCTAATCTACCCGCCACTCAGTCCCTGCCTACTTGCAACGACCCAACCTAGGCGACGGGGTACAACTGGGCGACGGTCCCTACGCTCAATAAGTGCATGACAGACAAACAGACAAGGGTACACAGAAGCTAAGGTAAATGGGGCAGTTGCCCACGGCAACACCGTGAGCAACAAGAGAGGTGAACGAGCCGAGTCAAACCAGGAGTGTACGAGGTACCAAACGCAGAGCAAGAGAGTAGTGAACAAGCCGAGTCAAACCAGGAGTGTACAAGGTACCAAACGCAGAGCAGGAGAGTAGTCAGTAAGCCAGGGTCAGTATGAAGCAGGGACAAATAGTTCAAGAAGCTGCAGCAGGGCCAGGAAACCAAACGAGAAGAATCACAAGCAAGGAGGAACAGGAAAAGCAGGTATAAATAGACAGAGGGCGGGAGCTAGCTCCGTCTGGCCAGGCTGTGATAGGCTCTCCCACTCCTAAGCCTGCCATCCTGAGTGGTGGAAGATGGAGTCAGTCTCACAGACATAGAAGCAGGTGCAGACTGATTACCTATGGGCGTTGACACAGAAGCTGTGCCTGGCAGATCCTTTACAACACTGCCAAAGTGTTGCCATAAAGTCACAGTGCTCTTATAACAGTGGCAACTGGAGTGTCCCCATTAAAAGGTAACTATGATGTCCCTATAATGGAGCCAGTCACAGTGCCCCATAATGTAAACCAGCATGCTCCCATAACAGTGCCAGCTGCAATGATCAATAACTTTGACAGCCACAATGTTCACATAACATTGACAGCCACAGTACCCTTATATGTAACTATACACGCTAGAGCCCTTATAGAATAAATCCCCACAACTGTTATAGTACCGCATAAGGGACAGCAACAGAGCCCCTATAAAAGGTGTATTGACACCTATAATGTAGCTTAGTTAAGTATGAAGTACAGAGAAAAAATAGAAAGAATAGTCAGGGACAAAAATAAGGTCAAAACAGCAAGGCAGATGTAGATACTAGCTCATGAAATAGCTAAACCAGGTAGATATAGTAACACCTATAAATAGCAATAAGGTCAGCATGCTGGTGCTTTAAATAAGGCACCTAGCAATCTGACTCTGGGCAACTATGTACTTTGTGCACGCACTGCCCTATATTCCTTCCAGCTCTATAAAATATTTATTTTGGCAGAGGCTGGCAGAGATAGACTGGAGACGGTGCTGGATCGTGGCAGGGTTTGTTAGTTGCAGGATTGCCCTAAAAGGGAAAAAAAAGGGGGTGGGGGAGTCCTCCCTGACCAAGCATGGAAATAAGATTGGATCAACATTCAACCAAGTTTGTCTTATAGTATACACTCCTTAACATTGAAATGACAACACCAAGAAGGAAAAGTTTTGGAATTGTGGAAATCACAGGATTGATAGACATATTAATAATATGCAAATAATAGAAACAAAATATTCCAAACATCTTGATTTATTCAGTATTGAATATGAGCGCCACACGCGCTGAAATACAGGCACTTACACAACTTGGCATGCCATCAATGAGATTACTAATGGTTGTCTTAGGATTGTTAGGCCAAGCTGAATGCACTTGGGCACACAAATCATCAAGATTGGCTGCTGGAAGCTCCCTTTGCAATTGCTGACCAATGACGTCCCAGATGTGCTCGATGGGAGACTAGTCCGGAGACGCTGCACACCATGGTAGCAAGTTTAGGCTATGCAGGCTGCTCACAGTAGCATGAGCAACATGCAGCTTGGCGTTGTCCTGTTGAAAAACGGCCTCTGATTCCACAGCCAAATCAATGTAAGCGCCATTCTTCCGATCAGATGATCCGTCCTTGCAGAGGTTCGAGTCCGTGCACCTCTTGCTGTCATTTCCGTTCGTTGATATTCTCTCAACCTCCGGGACACGCATGTGTAGCGATCTGCTGGAGTGATAAACCAAGGTCTTTGAGTTCAAGAATTCTGTCCCTCTCAGTTTGCGACTAATGGCCATAATTGGTACATCGACCAACAGGGGACATCACACAATCATCCAACTCCACTTGATCCGATTTTTGAGGTTTTATGTGTTTAAAAACGTTGCTTTTATTCCCCTCCACATGCCACAGATTGGAGCGAGGTGCTTGACAATTTGATCATTTGCAGATCTTAGTGACACCTGCTACTTCCTTGATTTGCATAATCGTAAGACTTGCCCTTGGTGTTGCAATTTCAATTTTGAGGAGTTTTCTTAAGCATTTATGTTATTTTGATTTAAGACATCATCTAAACCACTTCCTGAGGTGACTATTTACTACCTACAGTAAACAAGCCTTTACACCACTGGAGATGAAACTCATTTTTCTATAGTAAGAAAGGGTGTCCTTTTGTTCAATGAGGTTTCCTTACAGTAAACAGCTGCTCACATCATTATTTGTACAGCCTATTCATGTACAAGACATGTCTGTTCTCAAGACTAATAAATGTTTTTTCGTTCCTTATAATCGAGTTTCTCCATGTACCTTATCAACTTTGTTGCCCTTCTGTTCACTCTTTGTAACTCTTTTTATGTTCTGGTGCCCAGACTAAAATGGCATAAAATACTGTTCTTTTGTTTATTGAAGAGAAAATAGTTTATAGACTTAATGAATTAATATAATACATTTTCATTTAAAATTGAGTCATTTAAAAATTTGTTACCTAATTTGCATTAATATAAAAGGTTTTTTTTTAGATACTGTAACTCATTTTAGCTTTTGAAGCAAAACATAAAAGTGAAGCTCTGAGCCACTTTAAAAATCATTTAAAGGATTGCATAACTAGCAATTATCTAAAATAATATTATATAATTATTAGAATAGCTATCATGTGAACCATAGCCTTTGTGAGAAGCACGTTGACCGAATAAAGTCTGGTGTAAATGGCATCTATATTCTTTTCTTTTGAGAATGCTCGCAAGTCAGTGGTATGGAATTTCAAATCTGAACAGCAATGTATTGTTTCTATTGGATCTATTGGATCGCTCCAGCTTGCAAAGGAAGTAATTCCAAAAATAACTATATTAGGGAATTGCAGCTTTTACATGCAATATTTAAGCAGATAATCCTCGGGGGAAAAAAAATCTGTTTCCTGCCCCTCCTCAACAAGGTAAAACACACAAATGCTTCTATGCTGATGTGTATACTGTATAGAGATGAGCGAACTTATCAAAAGTTCGGTTCGGCTAGTTCGCCGAATTTCACAAAAAAGTTCGGTTCGGACCGAACTAGTTCTGACCGAACCTGTCACTTACGTGCGCCGAGCATGCTACTGTCCAGGGTGCTGATAGAGTTAATGGGCTGCACTAACTCTTTCAGCAACCTTCACAGTACATGCTCGGCGCGCGGAAAATACCATTTAAATGTAATAAAAAAATAAAAATTATACGTTCGTACTTACTTTCCTCCTGTCCGGCCTCCAGCGATGACGTTTCATCCCTTTCGCCGCTGCAGCCAATCACAGGCTGTAGTGGCGGTCACGCACGTCAGGATGACGCTTCATCCCACGTGACCGCCTCTGCAGCCAATCACAGGCTGCAGCGGCGACATGAATGAAACGTCATCGCTGGAGGCCGGACAGGAGGAAAGTAAGTATGAACGTATTATTATTATTTTTTGGCATGTATGTATGTTGGCATGTATGTATGTATGTATATCTGTGCATGTATGTTTGCATGTATGTTGGCATGTATGTATATATGTGCATGTTTGTATGTATATTTGCATGTATATATTTGCATGTATGTATTTTTGCATGTATGTTGTCATGTATGTATGTATGTATGTATGTTGTCATGTATGTATATATGTGCATGTGTGTATGTATATTTGTATGTATGTTTGCATGTATGTTTGCATGAATGTATGTATATTTGCATGTGTGTATATATATATATATATATATGTATGTATGTTGTCATGTATGTATGTATGTTGTCATGTATGTATATATGTGCATGTATGTTGGTATGTATATATGTGCATGTGTGTATGTATGTATATTTGCATGTATGTATGTTGTCATGTATGTATGTATATATGTGCATGTATGTTTGCATGTATGTTGGCATGTATGTATACATGTGCATGTTTGTATGTATATTTGCATGTATATATGTTTGCATGTGTGTATGTATGTTTGCATGTATGTATGTTTGCATGTATGTATGTTGTCATGTATGTTTGTATGTATGTTGTCATGTATGTATGTATATATGTGCATGTATGTATGTTTGCATGTTTTTATTTTTGCATGTATGTTTGCATGTATGTTTATATATGTGCATGTATGTAATTATGTTTGCATGTATTTATGTTTGCATGTATATTTGTGCATGCTTGTATATATGTATGTATGTATCTTTGCATGTTTGTTTGTATGTATGTATGTTTTCATGTGTGTGTGTATGCATGTATGTATGATAGTTTGCATGTATATATGTATGTATGGCCATGTATGATACTGTCTGCTGGCGCCCTGTATCTAAGTCAACTTCGCGGCAGGCTTCTATACATGGTATAACAGTCAGTATCACACATTAAACTGAATCTAAGCCTACAACATGTTTTATTTCATTATTTTATTTTTTTACAGGTTTGGTGTTTGGACTACGTCGGTTTCGAGGACTACTTAGATGACGGTTTTTTTTCTACAATAAAATTGTTAATGAGGGTTGTGTTGGGGGTGCTTTATTTCAATAAAATATTTTATCTATATCTTTGTCTTTTTCTTTTCAAATTTTATTATTACCACTTTAGTAATGGCCGCTGTCTGAGTGACAACATCCATTACTAATGCGAGGCTTAGTGTTAGCCGGTGCAGAGGCTAACACTAACCACCATTATTACCCCGGTACCCAAAACCACCAGGGGTGCCGGGAAGAGCCAGGTACGATCCAGTACCCGACCATCTGTTGTGATGGTCGGGCCCTGGGGCGGCCGCAGGCTGGTATTATGAGGCTGGGAAGGGCCAAAAACAGTGGACCTTCCCACCCTTGTAATGCTAGGCTGCTGCTGCTGTGTTGTATCTGGCTGGTTATAAAAGTGGGGGGGGACCCCACGTCATTTTTTTAAATTATTTATTTATTTACATTTTTTTTTTAAAAAAGACATGGGGTTCCACCCAATTTATCATAACCAGCCACATACAACACAGTGTTATTAGCCTGGGAATGGACAAAACCAGTGGCCCTTCCCACCCATGTAATGCCAGACTGCTGCGGCCTTGTATATGGCTGGTTATTAAAAATGTGGGGGACCCGTCTATTGCTAAATTTGTTAAATTCCAAAAAAAAACGACGTGGGGGTCCCCCCCATTTTTATAACCAGCCCGATACAACACAGCAGCAGCAGCCTAGCATTACAAGGGTGGGAAGGTCCACTGATTTTGGCCCTTCCCAGCCTCATAATACCAGCCTACGGCCGCCCCAGTACCCGACCATCACAACAGATGGTTGGGTACTGGATCGTACCAAGCTCTTCCCGGCACCCCTGGTGGTGGTGGGTACCGGGGTAATAATGGGTGGTTAGTGCTAGCCTCTGCACCGGCTAACACTAAGTACCGCCTTAATAATGGACGCTGTCAATCAGCCAACTGCCATTATCTAGGCACTAATAAAGTTTGAAAAAAAAAACACAAAGACAATTCTTTTTTATTGAAATAAGAAATCCCCAACAAAACCCTCGTTAACCATTTTATTAAAATTTGAAAAAACGCAGATCTACGCAGTAGTCCAACGAATCGTAGATGTAGTCCAATCGGTACATCAAAATCTGCAACAACATAAAAAAACAGTTATCAATGTGAACAATACCAATACTTCTACTCACCTACACACATATATACACGCACACACAAACAAACAACCATACACAGACACACACATATATACACAAACACAACAAGATATACACACACACATAAACAGACAAACACACACATATACACGAACTCACACATATACAAACAAAAACACACATATCCAAACACACACACACACACACAGTTATACACACATACACGAACACATATACACAAACACATATACAAACAAAAACACACATACCCAAACACACATATACACAAACACATATACACAAACACACCCATATATACACACAAACACACACCCATATACACACATATACACATATACAAAAACACACACAAACATCTACACACAAACATATACACAAATACACCCATATATACACAAACATATACACAAAACACATATACACAAACACACCCATATATACACACACACATATAAAAACAAAAACAGACAAAGTCACATACCCAAACACACATATATACACAAACACACACATACACAAACACGGTTTCTTTTAAATGCTGCTGGGGAACCCGCTCGATCCACTATATACGGCTGCGCTACAGTGCAGCATTTAAAAGAAACAGGATCCTGACCTGTCCATAGAGTTTAAGGCAGCACAGAGTATTTCAGGAGATGAGCGTGCAGATTCAGTGCTGCTGCGAACTCTGCTCTTACCATTACGTAGCTCTCAGTCTGTTACCTCTCCTCCACTCCTGTCCTCCAGAACACCTTCACATGATTGGCAAGTCACCACGTAATGGTAAGAGCAGAGTTCACAGCAGCACAGAGTATTTCAGGAGATGAGCGTGCGGATCTTGTGCGGGGTGGTGACTTGCCAATCACGTGAAGGTGTTATTGAGGACAGGAGTGGAGGAGAGGTAACAGACTGAGCTACGTAATGGTAAGAGCAGAGTTCACAGCAGCACTGAATCTGCACGCTCCTCTCCTGAAATACTCTGTGCTGCTGTGAACTCTGTTCTTACCATTACGTAGCTCAGTCTGTTACATCTCCTCCACTCCTGTCCTCTATAACACGTTCACATGATTGGCAAGTCACCACCACGCACAAGATCCGCACGCTCATCTCCTGAAATACTCTGTGCTGCTGTGAACTCTGCTCTTACCATTACGTGGTGACTTGCCAATCATGTGAAGGTGTTCTTGAGGACAGGAGTGGAGGAGAGATAACAGACTGAGAGCTACGTAATGGTAAGAGCAGAGTTCACAACAGCACTGAATCTGCACGCTCATCTCCTGAAATACTCTGTGCTGCCTTAAACTCTGTGGACAGGTCAGGATCCTGTTTCTTTTAAATGCTGCACTGTAGCGTAGCCTTATATAGTGGATCGAGCGGGTTCCCTAGCAGCATTTAAAAGAAACAGGATCCTGACCTGTCCACAGAGTTTAAGGCAGCACAGATTATTTCAGGAGATGAGCACGGGCAGCCGTTCGTTTTTCCGAGCCGTGCTCCCATCATGCACACGACCGTAAAAACACCCGTTATTGCGGGTCGTAATTACGACCCGCAATAACGGGCTCATAGACTTCTGTTACCCACGGGTACCTTTCCGTATTCTCACGGGAAGGTGCCCGTGCCGTTAAAAAAATAGAACATGTTCTATTTTACGGGCCGTGCTGCTATAATTATAATGACAGCACGGTTCGCAAAAGCGGCCAGCTGCCCGTGGCCGGCCGGCCGTGCTCGTACTTACGAGTCGTAATTACGAGCACGGCCCGTAAAATAAAAAAATAGAACATGTTCTATCTTTTTAACGGCACGGGCACCATCTCGTGAGAAAACGGGAAGGTACCCGTGGCTAACAGAAGTCTATGGGCCCGCTATTTCGGGTCGTAATTACGACCCGTGATAACGGGTGTTTTTATGGTCGTGTGCATGAGGCCCCGTAATGACGGGTGGCTACATGTGTGCACCCGTCATTACGGCAGCGTTGCTAGGCGACGTCAGTAAGGGTATGTGCACACACACTAATTACGTCCGTAATTGACGGACGTATTTCGGCCGCAAGTACCGGACCGAACACCCTGCAGGGAGCCGGGCTCCTAGCATCATATTTATGTACGATGCTAGGAGTCCCTGCCTCTCCGTGGAACTACTGTCCCGTACTGAAAACATGATTACAGTACGGGACAGTTGTCCTGCAGAGAGGCAGGGACTCCTAGCATCGTACATAAGTATGATGCTAGGAGCCCGGCTCCCTGCACTGTGTTCGGTCCGGTACTTGCGGCCGAAATACGTCCGTCATTTACGGACGTAATTAGTGTGTGTGCACATACACTAAATAGTCACTGTTCAGGGTGCTGAAAGAGTTAACTGATCGGCAGTAACTGTTTCAGTACCCTGGACAGTGACTACCGATCACAGTACCTGTAAAAAAAAAGACGTTCATACTTACCGAGAACTTTCTGCTTCCTCCAGTCCGGTCTCCTGGCCGTTGCCTTGGTGACGCGTCCCTCTCGACATCCGGCCCGACATTCCTTGATGACGATGCAGCCTTGTGAGCGCTGCAGCCAATCACAGGCTGCCGCGGCCTCTGCAGCCAATCACAGGCTGCAGAGGCCTCTGCAGCCAATCACAGGCTGCCGCGTCAGAAAAGGTCGGACTGGAGGAAGAAGAGGGACTCGTCAACAAGACAACGACCGGGTACGTATGAAATGCTTTTTATTTTATTTTTAATCAGCAGCCTCTTTTCTCTATCAGTGATTGATAGAGATAAGTGGCTCCCGATTTGTATAATGTTTTTGACCGGGTTCGGTCAAAACGGGTTCGGCCGAACCCGGTGAAGTTCGGATTCGCTGCGAACCGAACTTTACCGGAAGTTCGGACCAAAACCGGGTTCGGTTGTCCCGGTTCGCTCATCTCTAATACTGTACATGGATTTGTAGTTTAGTGGCACAATGATCAACCTGCTTTGACCCACTATGGGTACTGCAGGGTGACAGTCTTTCACTCCTCCACCATGCCAAGTGAGTCTGGTGCCAAAATAATATGTATCCCTGTTATTGAAACGTTATTGTTTTCAATTGCTAATGGTGCCAGTGACCCCCCTCAATCCAGCACATGCGCCCCCCCCCCCCAAGCTATACTCTTGATTTAAATTACTCCAAATAGGAGATTAGCTTTAATATGAAATTCAGATGTACAAAATGTATAAAACTGCTACTAATAAAAACGTGTATATTGTTCTCTTATCTTTAAAATGCTAATTCACAATTAATATAATTGAAATGTGGGCTTCAATAATGTTTGTACAGTTAGACAATAACTTTAATGCTCTAGTTTGCCAACGACTTCAAAAGAAAAAGTCCATACTATGCCACCTGCATCCTAAAAATAGAACCCTTTCTATTTCAAATGCAAACCCATAATAAATTACCTGTAGGATGACACATATTTTACTGAAGTCTAGAAATAGACTTTGGTTGGGGCTGTGACAGCAGCATTCCCCATGCTATATTTCACATTGAGCCGTTATATATAATGGTATGCAAATATACAAGTGAGATGAATATCTGGCTTACTAAAATAAAAAAATTATCCTACATTATTTAGAATTTTATTTTTTCAACAGCACATCAAATCATATCCGCTGTGAAGACAAGAAAGTACATTATTCATCTATTACTTTCGTAGTTTACTCTTGGCTCATCTGTGCAGTCATTTCAAGGTCTAATCAAGCATTCATTAGAACTATTATGTATATTGTATTACATCTACATTAATAGAACCCATGAAAATGGATGTTGAGTTTATTTTCCTTCAGATTAAAAGGAAACGTATTTGAAAATGTAATTTACAACTGATCCTCGTATTGTTTCACTGGCCATTGTTACAAAGTGACAAGAGGAAGCGCAGTCATAAAGGTTAAACTAATAAAAGCATGCAATCCGCGGCTACATACTGTAGTCAAGGTAGGACAATGTCAATCCATTCAGGTCACTCACCACCTGTAGTACAGGAGGGAAAATGTTTTACAGAAATGACAAAAGGGGTCCAATTTCAGGCAATAACTCCCAATTGCACAGGTTTGCTTTACATTAAAATGTTGGTTCCATTCAAGGTCATGTGCAGAATTCCTGCATGTCTAGATGGGAGAACTGACAAAATAGTGCAGACACCTTCTTACAATTCAATAAAGAATAGATGTCTCATAAAACTCACAAATGTTTTAAAACACTAGCGCTTATTAGATACAATTTCCGAATTAAAAATAGTTTAAAGGGGTTTTCCGGACCAACTAACTAATTGTTATTGCACTGCACATATAAAAATAATGCAATTTGTAATATACTTGCATTTTTATTTTATTTTCTTTTTTTTTTAAATCAAAAAAGTTTTTATTTTTCCAATTTTGCATAACATTACATTGAAAACGATATTCTCACATCCAAAAAACAAGGATAACATATAAACAAAGCAAACAAAGTTACCTGATGACATATCAATATTCATTGTTTTATATCACATCACATTACAGCCATTGATCCCTTTTCCAAACCTGACTATCCTTTTGTTATGTGCATAGTAAGCTGAATTAGATTCAGATTTCAGTTCGTGCCAACTCAGCCAATCTCCTCCCCTCCCTCACCTCCTATCCCCTGTAGTAAGAACTCTGCGCCCAACTTTCCCAAGACCTTTGGAATTTGGCATACTGGAGCTGTTGTGACGCTATCATTTTCTCATACATATAAGTTGAGTTTATTATATTTGTGATTTCCAACACATGAGGCTGTGTTTGGGATTTCCAATGTCGGGTT
This sequence comes from Rhinoderma darwinii, assembly GCF_050947455.1. NCBI lineage: Eukaryota > Metazoa > Chordata > Amphibia > Anura > Rhinodermatidae > Rhinoderma > Rhinoderma darwinii. Next base: position 220,090,710 of record NC_134690.1, on the reverse strand, counting down.
ATGGTTAGTTTGGTAGCCATATAAATATGGGCTACAACTGTCCGTGTGGTAGTCGGGATGTCTCCTATACCTATTAGTAGCAACGCCAACTCCGGCGTCAGAGGAAAGCACAGGTTAGCCACAGATTGTGCTATTTGATGTGCAGCTATCCATAATGATTGGACAACTGGGCAGGACCACAGAGTATGTAAGAGGGTTCCCGGCTCTCCACATTTTCTCCAACAAAAGATCGAAGTGGTTGGGAACATTAAATGAAGTCTGGAGGGAGTATAGTACCACCTCATGTTGGTTTTGATAATGGCCTCCTGAAATGAGGTGCATCGAAATATTTTATATATACAGTGAAATGTTCTTTCCCACTGCTCCTCAGAGACGGATATTCTCAAATCCCTTTCCCATTTCAGCATGGCCACAGTTTTCACAAGTATATTTTTCCCCCCCAGAAGGTTGTAATAGAACGAGATCCCCTTGCTCTTCCCTCCCGAGTGTATCAGGTGTCTAACAATATTTCCCGCAACATATTCGGTCTTGGGGACTACTCTTTGAAGAAAATCTCTCACCTGGAGAAACCTATAGAATTCTTTATGTGGCAGGTCGAATCTATCTCTGAGGTTTTGGAAGTGGAGAGTGTTATGCTGATCATAGAGGTCATGTATCGACCCAATCCCCCATTCTTTCCAGGTGTTCAGATCCAGATCCGGGATCTGATCCTCCAAAAAAGATATAGGAATCTGAGTTAATGGGAGTTGTGAGTCCCGTCCCATTGTGGATATAAATTGAAGCCAGATGCTGTTTGTGACTATGATGGGTGTGAGAAATGCAGGGCCATTAGGTCGTTGCCATAGAGTGTTAATTAGAAGAGATTGTAGTGACTTGCAACCGCTAATAGAAGTCTCAATCTCCACCCATCTTTTATCCCCTGTGTTATTCCACCAGAATGTTGTCTGATCCAAAATGCAGGCTTTGTAATAATCTTTGAGACTAGGTAAGCCCAGTCCTCCAACCCTCCTATGTTTAGTCAGGATTTTAGCCGCTATTCGGGGACGTTTATTGTTCCATATAAATTTTAGAAGTATATTATGTGCTTGTGAGAAGAAGGACTGCGGAATATGAATCGGTAGAGTTCGAAACAGGTATAGGAGCTTGGGGAGAATCAGCATTTTGTATGCCGCCACTCTCCCAAACCACGAAACGATACATTTTGAATATTTGGTAATGTCCTCTTTTATAGTTGACAGTATAGGGGGAAAATTAGTTTGATACATTTTGTTAGAAGGAAAGGTCAGGTGAACGCCCAAATAAGAAATATCCGTATTGCGCCAGTCTAGTGTAAATTCTCTTTTTAAAGTCAGGAGCAGGGGTAGGGGTATGTGAATAGGAAGGATTTGCGACTTTTCCCTGTTCAATTTATAGTATGAGACCCGACCATACTCCTCCAGAATTTCGAATGTCGCCCTAAGAGAGGTTATGGGGTTTGTACCCACTAGCATAACGTCATCGGCAAATAATGCCACTTTGTGTGTAGACCCGCCTACTACTACCCCAGTTATATCTGTGGAGTTCCGAATAGTTTCCGCCAGGGGTTCAATAGACAAAATAAAAAAAATCGGGGAGAGCGGGCATCCCTGTCTAGTGCCATTGGTGATGTCAAACGGGGACGATAGGGTATTGTTCACATATACCTTGGCTGCGGGATTAGAGTATAGAGCCCGAATTGCTGAGTGTATTGTGCCCACCAAGCCAAATTTTTCCAAGACCGAAAATGCGTATTCCCAATTTACCCTATCAAATGCTTTTTCTGCATCTAGTGATAGAAAAACCGCGGGGGAAATAGATTTCTCTACTATTTGTAACAGTGATAACAGTCTTCTAGTATTGTCTGGAGCCTGCCTTCCCGTAACAAATCCCGTTTGGTCATTTTTAACTAACACTGGTATTATGGATAGTAATCTATTGGCTAGTATTTTAGCATAGATTTTTACATCTCCATTTAATAATGAAATAGGTCTGTAATTTGCGGTGGAATCAGTCGGTTTCCCAGGTTTAGGTAACGTGACAATAAGAGCTGTCAACATCTCTTTAGGAAATGATCCAGTTGATATTGCCAGGTTAAACATTGGTAGCATGTGTTCTGTCAGAATGGCCTCAAAGGTCTTGTAATAGTCATTTGAAAAGCCATCTGGGCCTGGAGCTTTATGCAGGGGAAGATTCTTGATAGCTTTGCTTATTTCTTCCCTGGTCATTGGGAGATTCAGTGCATTTAGTTGTTCCTGTGATACAGAGGGCAGTTTTATTTTAGAAAGAAAGGAATTGATTCCCTCTCTAGTAGGTTGAGGTGTTGTGCTATCATCTCTGAGGTTATATAGAGATTTGTAATATGCTTGGAAAGCATTAGCGATACCCCTAGGTGTGTGGACAGGCTGAGAGTTATCGGGGTGTTTAATTACTGGTATTCGTGATTTGAGAGCTATTGTTTTCAGCCGTTTTGCAAGTAATGCCCCGGATTTATTGTCTTGAGAGTAATAGCGTGTACGCATTATGTTGAGAGCCTTATCGTGTTTCTGGAGAAGCAGGCGTTTCAGATGTAGGCGAGCATTCGCCAAAGAAGTGGTGACATGGAGTGATTGTTGCTTTTTGTTTTGTAATTCTAGTTTTTGGATATCATCCATGGCCACCTGTATATCCCTATCCCTTTGTTTTTTTAACCTGCTACCCAGACGTATAAAAGTCCCCCTAATGCACGCCTTATGTGCGTTCCATAGTGTAAATGCATTAATATCCGGAGTGGCGTTAAATTTGAAATATTCTGCTAGTGACTCTCGTAGTTCTTGTGATAGCTTTGTGTGTGAGATTATGAATGAGTTAGCCCGCCATACATAATCTGATACTTGGGGATATTGTGTCGCTATTGTAATTGATATGGGGGCATGGTCGGACCAGTGTATCACCCCTATATCAGCCGAGGGAATGTGGTCTATCAATCTTTGGTCTATCCAGAACATATCTATCCTAGAATAGGATTTATGTCTAGCTGAGTAAAATGTATAGTCCTTTTCACTGTCATGAAGCACTCGCCAAATATCATGTAGGTTCTCTCTCTGTTTCAATGAGCCAATCTTATTTCTCCTCGGCACCTGAGAAGACGAGGTATCCAGTAAAGGATCGCAGATAGCATTGAAGTCCCCGCACACAAGTAATAGGCCTTTTTTAATGGCATTCACTTTTTTCAGTAATTTATTCAAAAATCTATATTGGTTGCAGTTGGGGGCATACAGGTTCACTATAGTGTATTCTACCGCGTTAATAGAACAATGTACTATTATGTATCTGCTAAGCGGGTCCACCACTGACTGGTGAATTTGTACAGTACTAGAACTGCTGAAAGCAATAAGGACTCCTCTCTTTTTTTCAGGGAATGATGAATACAATATAGTGGGAAAGGCCTTATGGCACATTCGCGATGGCCCTCTGTTAGATATATGGGTCTCCTGTATACATGCAACATCGCATTTTTGCTTAGTAAGCTCCCTCCATACCATAGATCTTTTGAAGGGGCTATTCAAGCCCTTCACATTCAGAGACAGAATCTTAAGAGCCATTGAGTCTATTAGAGACTGAGTGTTGCAAATATGTGCATACTCGGTGGAGTATATATGGGCCAGGCATACTAGACATATAGGTTGTGGTCAAAAATCGCACCTTTTGCTTGATCGAACAATATGATGCGCATATCAGGTTAAACATTGAAGACTGAAAGCAAACATATAAAACAAAAACAGAAAAACAATGCACATACATTACCGCACCATAGTGCCTTGGTATCATGATGAACCAATAGTTCTGGGGAGTAAGAACTATTTAAACACGACAATGCTCGGTGTTCGAGCCACTCTTGAATACTATTTAAACGGCTCAGCTAAAAGTTAGGTACTACCAACTACAGTCCATTCTTCTGTCAATCGCCGCAAAGGGGGACCAACCCTTGGGGTAGATGTTGCTTGTGTCACCTGAATGTTCCAATTTTTTAGGAGGGCAATACCCTCTCTGAGGGATGAAACAACGTGGATAGCCCCAGCTCGGTTTATTATAAGTTTCGTAGGGAACCCCCACCTGTAAGGAATTTCATGCTTGCGAAGAGGATTTGTGATGTCTGTCAAGTCCCTCCTGGCCTGGAGAGTCGCCGCTGAGAGATCAGCGAATAGCTTAATATTTGTGTATGGCGGTGGAAGTGGTTGTTGCCTTCTGGCCTTTTCCATTAGCCGGTCTTTGGTCGTGAAAAATGTATATCTGGCCAGTACATCTCTGGGTACGGAGTCCGGAAGATTCTTAGGCTTAGGGATTCTATGCGCCCTGTCGATGCTAAGCTCGTATTCAACGCATGACGGCAATAAACGTTGTGTGAACTTCTTCAGATAGGGCTGTAACTCTGCAGAGGTAACATTTTCCGGTATCCCCCGGAATTTTATGTTATTTCTTCGGTTCCTATCTTCATAGTCCACCATTTTAGCTTGTAGTTTGGATAATTTATCTTCCATGGAGCTGTGGGAATCTACCACTTCATTGTGAGCCGCTGCATAGGAATCCATTTTACTTTCCACCGTGGAGATCCTGTCTCCCAGGTCAGTTATGGTACTTTGAAATGGTAGTATGACTTTAGTAAAGTCCTGATGCAAAGAGCTGCGCAGTGCCAGCAGCATGGCTTTGAGCGTAGACTCTGACACCATTTTATCAGAAGTTTGGAATGAGGTGAAGGTGTCTGTTAATTCCACAATCGGTGGATTATTCCCCTCTTCACCCGGGCTTGATAGTCGCTGACGGTGTTTTGCTGGGCTGCGTATTGGTGACTGAGATCTACCAGGGGGAGAGGAGGGTGAAGTGCTTTCCCTCATGGCTGCAGGTAAGTGTATCCCAGGGCTCGAGTCCCTTCTCTGGGGTAGAGGTGTCACTATCCCCGGGTGTGTTACTGGCGAGCACCAGTCATCATTTAAAGAGAACTGGCTGGTATGTAGAGCTCCCGGGGTATCAGCCGACGTACCTTCTTGCTCTGTCTCGCTTCTCCGTGATGCGACAGGGCGGTCCCATTCACGTGTTGCTGATGCCTGTGAGTCGGCGGCGCCATCTTTGATCCCTCCGTCGGGGAAGAAGAAGCTGTCCAAGGATCTCTCTGACACCGCTTTTTGGGGCTTCTTCCTGCCCATCTCTGTCGGTATCATTCCCCTATTCAGGGTGAGTGTTGTGGCCGCTTGTTAGATGTGTTTTGCCGCTAGAGTAGCCTCGTTACACCGGAGCTCCGAACTTATGCGACCATCCGGTCTGCAGTGCAAGCCACGCCCCCTTTATTTTATTTTCTAACAGTCGATTCCAGCGATGGTCACGTGATGCATCTTCAGTAGTAAAATCTGCAATTCCATGCTCGTTCACTTACGTTTTCTGGCTGGCTTAATGTACGGGAACGTCATTCCTGACGTCACTGTACACTGAAGAAAGGGGTGTACTCTTTGAGCATTCGTGGTTGCTACACTAACAGTGTTTACCACGTCAAAACCCCTCCCCCTAGTGTAGTGGGCGTGTTTGACCAGCCTTGCTCCAGGCGCATGTCATGCTGGGATAAAAACCGATGTATGATGGGAGCGCACCGGAAGCTGTCATTCAAGAAACGGAGGCATGTAAACAAAGTGCAGGATGTAAACAGAGAACTTTTACAGCACGAATATAAACCAAAAACTAACAAAAAGTAATTAGGGGAATTTATTTATGGCTAATAAATGCAGCAGACTGTTAATAAAAATATTTTTTTGATCTCGGAAATCCCCTCCGTAACTGCATGTCAAGGTGAGCAGTAACTTGGGGCACCTTGACATGCAGTTACGTCTGGACTTTGAAAGTTAACCACCGCACGGCACTACACCACAGTAACTGTGCAGGGCATTTGCCCTGCATTCCCTGTAGCCCATTGCCGCTGATTTTGGAAATTAACCCCTTAGATGCGGCGGTTGATTGCGATCGCCGTATTTAAGGTGTTTAGAGCAGATCGGCAGCCCCCACATGAAATCGCGGGGGCTGCCAATGTTAGCCATGGAAACTGTAAGCCAGACAATGGCCTTCGGGTTGCCATGTACGGAAAATTGGTCTTCATAGGCTTCCTGTCAGAGTGACTGTCACATCACAATGACAGTTAGGGTATGTGCACACGTAGTGTTTTCTACCGTTTTTCAGGCCATAAACGTCCTGAAAAATGGCAGAAAAATCGGGAGCCTCCAAACATCTGCCCATTGATTTTAATGGGAAAAACGGCCGCATAAAAAAAACGCCCGCGAAAAAGAAGTGCATGTGACTTCTTGAGACGTTTTTGGCTGTAAAAAGTTCAGTAAAAAGGCGAGTTGCTAAAAAAACGGCTGAAAATCAGGAGCTGTTTTCCCTTGAAAACAGCTCCTTATTTTCAGATGTTTTTTAGTAATCGTGTGAAAATACCCTAAGAATACATTACGCGACGTAGGTCATGTAATGTATTCTAGCAGCGATCAGAGCTGCAAGTCTTCATGTCCCCTAGTGGGACAAGTAAAAAAAGAAAAAAAAGTTAATAAAAATGTTTTCTAAATGTGTAAAAAGAAAAGTTATTAGTTACAAAAAAAAATTAGCACGTTAAAAAAGTACACATATTTAGTATCGCCGCGTTCGTAACGACCCAAACGATAAAACTATAATATTATTTTTTCCGCATGGTGAACACCGCAAAAAAAAAAAAAGTAAAAAACGTTGCCAGAATCACTATTTTTTGGTCACCATCCCTTCCAAAAAGTTCTGGCTCTCAGAATATGGTGACGCAAAATGTGCAGAGCGTTCCAAAAGCGGATAAGATCGGGCACCATTTATTAGTGCTACACCGGCCACACAACTATGAATTATTATTAATTTACCACATTATTATACCCTCTTATTATGCCCTGATGTACTCCACACAATTTACGTATGCCCCCACATTATAAACTGAAATACCAGTAAAACTCCAAACAAAACAACCACCAAGCAAAATCTGCGCTCCAAAAGACAAATAGCGCTCCCTCTCTTCTCAGCCCTGCAGCGTGCCCAAACAGTAGTTTTTGTCCACAGATATGGCATTGCCATACCCGGGAGATCCCGCTTAATATTTTATGAGGTATTTGTCTTCAGTGGCACAAACTGGACGCAACATATTGTGCACTAAAATGGCATATCAGTGGAAAATTTTAATTTTCCCTCCGCACCACCTAATGATCGCTGGTTCAAGTCCCCTAGGGGGACTAAAAACATTTGTAAAGAAAAAACAAAATAAAGTTATAATTAGTGAAAAAAATTAAATTAGTATTTAAAGTCCAAAAAACAACCCTTTCCCATTTTTTCTCTAAAGTAATGTAAAAACTAAAAAAAATACACAAAATTGGTATCGCTGCAACCGTGAAAGTCCAAACTATTTCAATATACCATTACTTAACTCACACGTGAATGCCGTAAAAAATGGCAAAATTGCTGTTAGCTCTAAAAAAATAATAATAAAAGTGCTCAATAAGTTATATGTACCAAAAAACGGTACCAATAAAAACTACAGCTCGTCCCACAAAAAATAAGCCCTCACACCTCTTAATTGACCAAAAAATAAAAAAAAGTTATTCCTATCGGAATGTGGTGAAACAAAACTATTTTTTTTTAACAAATAGTTTTTACTTTGTAAAAGTAGTAAAATATAAAAAAAACAATATAAATTTGGTATCGCCATAATTGTATTGAGTCACAGAAAAAATGTAAGTTGTCGTTTTTACTGCACGTGGAAAGCATTAAAAACAAAACCCAAAAAACTACGGAGGAATCACAGTTTTTTCCAATTTCTGCCTGCAAAGGATTATATTTTCAGTTTCCCAGTACATTAAATGGTACTTTAAATGGTACTTTAAATGGTGTCACTAGAAACTACGACTCCTCCCGCAAGAAATAAGCCCTCACACCACTCTATTGATGGAAAAATAAAAAAAGTTATGGCTCTTGGAATGCGGGGAGGGAAAAACGAAAAAGAAAAAGCAAAAAAATGGATCAGTCCGGAAAGGGTTAATTCATTTCTAATAAAAAAAAAACATTTATGACCACATGTGGGTTATAGCCGTACTCGGGGATAATCGCTTTACAAATGTTGGGGTGCTTTTTCCTCCTTTATCCTTTGGGGAAATAATGTTGATATTCATTTTCACGACCTAATTCTAATAAATTCTGAAAAGACCTGTGGGGTCTAAATGCTCACTATACCCCTAGATAGATTCCTTAAGTGGTGTAGTTTCCAAAATGGGGTCACTTTTTGGGGGTATCTCCTGTTTTTGTCCCACAGAGGCTTTGCAAATGCAACATGACACCCAAAAACCATTTCAGCTAAATTTGAGCTCCAAAAGACAAATAGCGCTCCTTCCCTTTTAAGCCCTGCTGTGGGTTCAAACAGAGGTTTATTACCACATATGGTGCATTGCTGTAATTGGTAGAAATTGCTTTACAAATGTTGGGGTGCTTTTTCTCCTTTATTCCTTGTAATAATTACAAATTTCTATTTTTTTTCATAAAAAAGTCGATTTTCATCTTCACAGACTAATTACAATGAATTCACACAAAAAAAAACTGTGGGGTCAAAATGCTAATTATACCCCCAGAAAAATTCCTTGAGGGGTGTAGTTTCCAAAATGGGGTCATTTTTGGTGGGTTTCCACTGTTTTGGTCCCTCCAGTGCATTGCAAATGTGACATGGCAATGAAAACTATTCCAGCAAAATCAGCGCTCCAAAATCCAAATGATGCCCCTTCACTTCTGAGCCCTGCTCTGGGTCCAAACAGCAGTTTATTGCCACATATGGGGTATTGTCGTAATCGGGAGAAATTGCTTTACAAATGTTGGGGTGTTTTTTCTCCATTATTCCTTGTAAAAATTAAATTTCTACATTTATTTCAGTAAATCTTCCTAGACTAATTCAAATACATTTATAAAAAAAAAAAAACTGTGGCGTCAAAATGCTAACTACACCCCTAGAAAAAAAATCCTTGAGGGGTGTAGTTTCCAAAATGGAGTAACTTTTGGGGAGTTTTTACTGTTTTGGCCCTACAAGACCTCTTCAAACCTGACATGTATCAGTCAAGTAGCACACTAGGGCCACATGTGGGATATTTCTAAAAACTGCAGAATCTGGGCAATAAATATTGAGTTGCATTTCTTGGGTAAAACATTCTGTGTTACAGAAAAAATGTATTACAAATGAATTTTGGCAAAAAAAAATTTAATTTATAAATTTCACCTCTACTATGCTTTAATTCCTGAGAAGCGCCTAAAGGGTTAAAACACTTTATGAATGCTATTTTAGATACTTTGAGGGGTGCCGTTTTCAAAATGGTGTGATTTTTGGGGAATTTCTAATATATAAGGCCCTCAAAGCTACTTCAGAACTGAACCGGTCCCTGAAAAAAATAGCCTTTTGAAATTGTCTTGAAAATATGAGAAATTGCTGCTAAAGTTCTAAGCCTTGTAACGTCCTAGAAAAATAAAAAAATGTTCAAAAAATGAAGCGAACATAAAGTAGACATATGGGATATATGAAATAGTAACTATTTTGTGTGGTATTACTGTCTGTCGTACAAGCAGATACATTTAAATTGAGAAAAATTCAAATTTTTGCAAATTTTCTCTAAATTTTGGTGTTCTTCACACATAAATATTGAATTTATCGACCACATTTTTTTTTTACTAACATAAGGTACAACATGTCACGAGAAAACAATCTCAGAATCAATTGGATACATAAAAGCATTTCAAAGTTATTACCACATAAAATGGCACGTCAGATTTGAAAAAATCGGCTTCGTCCCCAAGACCAAAACAGGCTCAGTCCAGAAGGGGTTAACATGCTTCATACAGCTTGACCCTGGCCTTTGCCTCATTTTGGCATGTTCCGAGGCCCTTGCAGAATGTCTTTGTGTGTCTGCACTATTTTTTCCCATGGTGCGCGTACTATGTTGTCCTTTCTCCCATCTAGAGATGCAGGAATGTAGCACATGACTGTGATTGGTACAAACATAGTAATGTGAAGCAATCCTGGGCAATTGAGAGTTATTGACTAAACTTCTTCATACCTCCGGTAAACCGTTTTCCCTCCTGTACTACCGGTGGTAAGTGATCTGAAAGGATTAACATTGTCTTGCCTTGACTACAGTGTGTAGCTGCAGATTTTTATTAGATTGAGTATTGGCAAATTGTGGACTATTCCCGTTATCTCTGCTTTGGCTTTATAACACATAACCTGTAGATATTTCAACTGTTATTTATAAAGGTAAAACTGCCCCTGTGTTTTCATGGAACATGCTGACATAATGGCAGTTTTTATTCAGTTTCTGAGAAGCTAATTAAAAAATGACAACCAATATGGCTGCACTTCCCGTTGTCACAACTTGTGCAGCAAAACAGAAAATGCCAATATCACTGTAAGTGCCACAAACATAATTACTAAACTTTGGCTAACTTCTGATTTACTAATATATGGTCATTTGTGAGTTTTGGGAGGAAATTCTCTGTAAGACTGGGGTTACATGGCAACATTTCGTCATGCACAAGTCATGGTAAAATCCTGGGAATAACTTGACAGGGGCATGACCTTAATGACACGTTGTGGGAAATAACGTTATAAGTTGACCTTTTGACAGTTGCAAGATGTCTGGGATGGTCAGACTATTTGCAGTTTGGTTGGTTGGATGTTGCTTGTGAACTGCACTTTTAAAATGGTGCCACAGATCCTTAATTGAATTGAGATCTGAAGTTTGAGAAAGTAGAAAATACGGACTTGACCATTGTAGAAAATTCAACTTTTGTTGTTCAACCACTCCTGTGTTGCTTTCAGCATTATCCTGCTGAAAGGTGAACTTTCTCCCAAAATTTCGTTTTCTAGCAGACTGAAACAGGTTGTCTTACAGTATGTCCCTATAATTTACACCATTCATCTACCCTTCAATTCTAACAAGATGGCTAGTCCCACTCTAAGGACAAGCATCCACACAACATTATGCTACCCATGTCATGCTTCACTGCTGGGATGGTGTTTTCTACGTGCGTGTGTGTGTGTGTGTGTGTGTGTGTGTGTGTGTTTATTCTGCGGGTCGTTATGATTATGATGATACCAAATTTATTGACTTTGTTTTAATGTTTTACTACTTTGCTAAAAAAAAATGTTGCCAATTTCCAAGAGCCATTACATTTTTATTTTTCTGTTAACGTAGCTTTATAAGGGCTCTTTTTCTTTTTGCGGGAAGAGTTAAAGTTGTCATTGTCAACATTTTGGGGTAAATGTGACCTTTTGTTTACCTTTTATTCCATTTTTCAGGAGCCAGGATTAACAAAAAGCATGTTGGCTTTGTTTTTTTTTGGTTTTTTTATGGCATTCACTGTGTGGCATTAGTAATGTGATAAGCTTATAATTCAGGTTGTTACGGATGCATCAGTATCAATTATGTGTCGTTTTTTTATTTATTTATTTTTTTCCATAATAAAGCGTTTTTTGAAGGAAAAAGGGGTTTTGTTTTTGTTTTCTACTAGGGATTTTTTTTTTCTATAAATTCGATTGATCTTTATTTTACAATTTTTTTAGTCCCATAAAAGACTCGACCATTTCAATCATTTGATTTCTTTAATAATACACTGCAATACTTCTGTATTGCAATGTACTCTGCCTGTCAGTGTTTTACTGACAGGCAGCCTATTAAGCTCGCTTCTGCAGAAAACCTGGGGACCTTCGTAAGGCCCCTAGTTGCCATGGCAGCACATCTACAGCCCGCGATGGGACGTCGATATACTCACAGAAGGTGACTCCTCTATCATTAAAATTATTTAGGTGCTGCGGTCTCTGTTCACTGCAGATAATGGGGTTAAATGGCCGGGATCGGAGTTAGCTCCGATCCCGGCCACTGCAGCAGGGTGTCAGCTGACTAGCGTTGACGTTTTTTTAATAATTCAAAGGTAGAGGCCAATTGTAAGTCAGTTGTTACAACAATATCTTTCATCTGTGAGAAGGGAGCTTCCACGACACATGGGGAGAATATTTATGCAATAAAAAATACTGTCTATAACAACCTATGTTAGTGTAATTTGTTATCCAGACACGTCTGTTGATTTTTTAGGGTATAAAGCCTTGTATAAATAATATATAAGAGCATTTCCTAAACTACACTTATTACCCTAATCACTCCGTGTCTGAATAGGAGAGATTCAGGTAATAGGGAAGAGCAGCCACAGAAAATTGAAATTCTGTGTGACTGCTCTCCAGATGCCATCAACAGAATACAGGCAATGTATTTGTATTTTGTAACCGGAGAGGAGAGCAAAAATGTGATGATGGCCTTTATTACATTGCAACAGCTCCACTGTAATTGCTTCTTTAAATGATTTTCAGCTAATCGACCATAATTGCACAAGAGTTTTCTCATAAAAAAATTTCATTTTAATGAAAAATGCAGGGTAACTTCCTTTTCCCTGTTATTTCACACTGAATAGCCACCTCTGTAAATTGGAAACTGAGGGCATGCGTGGAAGAGATATACCTGGCAGACATGTTGGTAGATATCCTCCCTCAGTGAAGCAGGAAGTAAAGTTAAACTTTATTGAACAAAGAATTTACAAATCTCCTCCCTAGAGATGTGGGACGTGCTTAAGCCCTATTGGCTCTATTCAGCTGTGAGTTCATCTGTACACTCCTCTTGCATTCCAGGGGCGGTGTCTCCATAGGCGTGTTCCTTCTGCAGGCACCATCTTGTTACATAGATTCAAGTTCTTTGTGGAATATACTGATATTTACTTTATATAAAGTAATAATGTTTTTGCAAGCAATATACAGGCTAATGATCCCTGACAGTCCCCCCTAAAAATATTATTACTCAATCCCTGAGTCTTACCTAGCAACCTACTACTGACCACTCGAACCATTCGGGTAGGGGTTTTTGATTTCTTCACCAGCTTGAGACGAGCTACTCCGTTTGTACCTGGACTTCCAAGTTTTCGGAGTGGTCCTAACTTTCCCTATTCTCCTCAGGATACAGGATGGTTGCCTTTAAAGGGACTGTCGGTGTCACCTCGTCTATTTGTGTAAACATAGTCGGCACAATTGAGGTGGGCCCTAGTTCGTCGGCTAACCCTTGTAAAGCATCTTGGGTATAAATTACAAACCGCTGCTGGTTGTAATATATATAATTAATCCAGTCTACATTTTTATTAATGGTAATAATTGGGATAAAAGACTCAAATTCAAACTGGTATGTAGCTACATGTGTATTAGAAGAATTATGCCAAAACGTGGTCACCCCATCAGCCTGGGAGATTGCTACATGTCCCCCCTCAGCACTCTGTGCAATAACACGAAAAAGGATAAGGATGTATATGGTGATAGTCATTCTTCGGAAGAGACCCTCTTGCAGTGCCAGACGTGGATCCATGTCGGCCTTCCTTAAGGCTTGACTGCAGTGGGCGAGATCAGGATGACCTGGTATAGACCCTCAAATCTGGCTTCTAAGCCCCTCGCCTTCTTTACTGTTAAACCTACTAATATTGGCAATAATCCAAACATCTCCTCCGCGGCACTTGTATTGGTCATAATTGTCGCACTGTCACTTACTGTCCTAAAGGGACTTTTACCCCTGCAGGTATAACAGGTCATGGGCAGCATCTTCCCCAAACCTAAAAGACACCCGGGTAACATAACCTCTGGGCTCTCCTTGCTGCCATGTACTTCTTACATATGAGTGACAACAATCAGTGACCTTCACCTCACACCTCCACATAAAACTCCTCAGATCGTAATTTGCAGTACCGTGGCATATTTACACACATTATAATTATAAACCTCAGACAATATAAACAATAGGGTCTCAACTAATAATATAATGCTATCACCAATCTCATGCTATCACCCTCAGGTTTTGAGTCCCATCAGTTCATTGCAAGTCCTGTACATCATCGTCCTCTTCTTCTCCTGTCTTCTGTCTTCTGCTCTTCTGTGGAGTCAGACTGTGCAGTGGTGTCCTATGGGGGATTTATTATTACACACCCCCCCCTGTCACTTACTTATTAAAACACTTGATACTGCTGACGGATTCACTCAGGTCTTTGGTCTTTACTTTACTTTGCTGATGTCATCAAGAATTGGTTTGGTCCTTCTCATCTGTCAGATACCGTCTCTTTTAGTATACGTCACCGGACTGTACATAGCACCTCATGCTGTGAGCCTGGGGTGAGTTCCCACGTAGACGGAGTAGTGGAGCTTTATTGTGACTACCACAAACCGTCCGCATCTGTCCTCTTCCTCTGGCAAGTGGCTTGTCTGCACGGCTGCTTAGAATTGTGACACTGCCGTCAGTTCATGACAAGCGCATTGTACTTGCTCAGGCTGCGCCTGCCGCATCTCAGTGATGGAGTTCATCATATTAAAAGTCTTTTAGTTCATATTTACTGGCAATTGCCGGGGACCCAACCCTTGTCAATTGTTAAAATAAATGCTAATCTGATGATAACATCATATAAACGTTGTTCTAAGTACATACAATAATAATGACAGGCCCTTAAACTACATCAAACAAACACCTTTATATAAGAAAAACTAATCTGTTCCACTGGACAGGGCACCTAGACAATGTGTATTTACTGGGTACATTGCATTTGCACTTGGTGTTACACTTTCCAGCAGGATTTATATCTTATTCTCAGTTGATTACCTGAAACATCTCGTATTCACAGAAATATACACAGATTCCACATGTTTCTCTGACAAGTGTCTCAAACCAACTTTTTTTCCACTCTGGTTCGTTTTACCTGGGAAGGTCTCTTAAGGTCTGTTCTCTTCGTGGGAGGCGGGTATGATAAGGTTGGCATTGGTCTGCCAGGACTGTTCTGTAGGCAAATCAAACAGCTCTAACAGAATTTACCAGCATCAGCTGTAAAGCCTGGGACATACCAATTAGATCTTACCACATCGATCCTTGCAGTCTTGGGGCATATGTGAGGTCATAAACCATCAATGTAAGTGCCATCAAGAGTGCCTTGGTTGCTACCGGTTTACCTTCCTTTATCCGTCCACATTCTGTTAGAATCTGGTTCTCACGCCTTACGCTCGCAGTTGAACACTTCCTGTGGAGAACAATCTTTTCATCGCATAATCAGTAATTGATCTTAATCAGATAATTGAGTTGAAGAAAAACATTAACAATGACAGATTTATGTTAAACGTTCACACTGGGCAGTAACTAAAACTGATAAATACAAACTGATTCTTCTTCTCTTTATATATATATCTATACATACACATATACACTGCACAGAATTCTCTGCTCTAAAATTTTCCTTTTACAACAAAAATATTTTCAAATGGGAATCTACTTGCACCATACTGTATTATGCTGCAGATTATCCAGAATAAAATCCGCTGCAGAAAATCCACAGTATTTACTTTACATGCGAATCAGTCTTTTGGCATTTTTCTGACATTTGACACACACACACACCATACTGTACCACTACCTATACTAACACTGCAAGATGGAAATATGTGTCTTGAATATGACTGCTCGCAGTAATAAAATGTATTACAAAAAAACAAAACATATTATTTCTCTTCTGCATACTCAATGCTAACTAATTAAACTAAAATACAAGGTGCTTTCCCTTTAAAATGATAACCCGGGATGCTATGATTGAATTTTTATACAGTTTGGTCTCCAATTAGGATAAGGAAGGAACATTTTCCCTTTTGGTACAGATTGGCTCATGCCTTATAAATATATATATATATTTTTTTTTTTTTTTTGCCATACCTTTGATTAGAAGGGGCAAATAAAGTTCTAAAATATACCTCTCCCACTTCCCTTATTCCACATCCTCTCCCTTCCCTTGGTTGAACTTGACATTGTTACATACACTCTCTGGTTTCTGTGTACTTCTGTTGATCTGTTGTTTTTCTTATTCAGCTGCAGCAATGCAATGGTTAATTCTTGTCCTGAGTTCTGAGTTCTTCTAGATGAGGGAAAAGTCTACTATAAAGTCTGTCAGACCTGTTACTCACTGCCTGGTGATAGGTAGTTCCAGGGGTGTAACTACGAAAGACTGGGCCCCATAGCAAACTTTTCACTGGGGCCCCCTCTCCCCTGGTTGCCACACAACCCCCCCTTGTAGATAGTGCCTCCCTGTAGATTCTGCCACACAGCTCCCACTGTAGTAGCACCATACAGCCCCCCTGTAGATAGCGCCATACAAAGCCCCCTGTATACTACACCATACAGCCCCCCTGTAGATAGCGCCATACAGCCCCCCAGTATAAAGTGCCATACAGCCGCCCCTGTAGATAGTGTCATACAGCCCCCTGTAGATAGAGCCATACAGCCCCCTGTAGATAGCGCCATACCGCCCCCCTGTAGATAGCGCCATACCGCCCCCCTGTAGATAGCGCCATACAGCCCCCCTGTAGATAGCGACATACAGCCCCCTCCCTGTGTATAGTGCCATATAGTCCCCCTGTATATAGCACCATACAGCCCCCTCCCTTATATAGTGCAATACAGCCCCCCTGTATATAGCACCATACAACCCCTCACTGTATATAGTGCCATACAGCCCCCTGTAGATAGCTCCATACAGCCCCCTCCCTGTATGTAGTGCCATACAGCCAGCTCCCTGTATATAGTGCTATACAGCCCCCCTGTAGATAGCGCAATACAGCCCCCTCCCTGTATATAGCCCCCCTGTATAGAGTGCCATACAGCCAGCTCCCTGTATATAGCGCCATACAGCCACCTGTATATAGCGCTATAGAGCTCCCCATAGATAGCACCATACAGCCCCCCTGTATATAGCACCATACAGCCCCCCTGTATATAGCACCATACAGCCCCCTGTATATAGCACAGCCCCCCCTGTAGATAGCACCATACAGCCCCCCTTGTATATAACACCATACAGCCTCCCTGTAGATAACGCCATACAGCCCCCACCCCCCCTCCCCCTAAAAATAAATGGCCTCTAGCCTATGGTTTGTCCCACAAAAGACATGTATCCCCTATCCACAGGATAGGAGATGCATGTGTGATTGCTGGGACCCCCAGCGATAAAGAGACCAAAAGTCCCCTGAAGTTCTCCATGAGAAACCTCGGACTTCCGGTGTGTGTGTCGGCAGCTCAGTAAAAATAAAAGGAGCTCTGGTCCTGTGGATCGGGAATACATGTGTTCTGTAGGAACAACCTCTTTAATGGCAGAGCAGGGAGATACCTCCCTGCTCTGCCGTAGTGTTCAGTGGCGTCGCTCTGTAGCAGCCACGGGGGTGGACCCGTGCTGGCAGGCGGGCGCCGTAGCAGCCGCTATGGCTGCTACAGCGGCAGTTACGCCACTGGGTAGTTCCTTACATGGCTTGCTTTACAGGTGTTCCTTTGTGATTGTGAGCCAGTACTTGACCTTGCCTTGTTTTTGACTCTCCTGTTTGTTCCTTTGGATCTACACTCGGTACTGGTTATTGACCTTGGCTTCGCATTTTAACCTGACTTCTCTTTACTTATATTATTAACTTGCTGACTACTGTTGACAACTTCTGGCTAGCCTCTGACTACGTCTTACTTAACGCTGTGCTACCACCTCCAATCTGAGAATACTTTGGGGTCTGCGACCTGGGGATTCCCTGCAGCAAAGTCCTTATCCTTGAAAAGGGACTAAAGGGTGAATACACCAAATCCCTTAGACTCCACACTTTGATTTAGCCAATCGGATTGTGGCTTAGGGGTTTCACTTCCAGTTTTAGCGCAACTGTAATAGCATCATCTGCAGTAGGTGCGTAACAAACTTTAATGGTACTAACAATGTAACTACAGTATGTAAATTAGCAATAAACCATTGGAGCACATAAGTGATGGTTACTGAAATTGGGTCTCTGTATGCATAGATAGATATTCTATTAAAAATCACCCATTTCTAGCAATATTAGTAATTTACAATATTGAATAAGGACAACCCCATCGGCACAACGATCCATTAGCTGATCACTGTGGGTTGGGCTTCTCTCGCTAACGACAATCAACTGATATAGTTGTGGGAAGCTGCAGATACGCATGATTTACATTGATAACTTCTGTTATACATTATGCATTTATGTTCCTTTTTTTTTTTTTGGGCGTGACAAATTTTAGTTAGTCACAATTCACTTTTGTGGGTTATTTAATTCACACATTCGTCTGTTTCCTAAAACAAATTTTTGATGCCTAACAGTCACTGAAGTGAATTTCTATCGCCTAAACCGTAGCTGTTGCTTTCATTGGTGTTTTTACGCTAGGACAGTGCTACAATAGAAAATTAACATTTCTGTTTTGCTTATTTTATTTTCTAGATTTTCTTTCTCTAACATGTTTTCTTTTGAAGCTGCAAATTCAGAGCACAGTGGGCATTCCCTGTGAAGCCTGCTCTTTCCCCTCCATTCTCTCAATGTTCTTGCCTATGTGTGTCTGTCTTCTCAACCCCCCCTCCCCAATCTCTTACCAAAGTGTACAAGCTGTGATTTCTGTGAGAAAATACAGCACAGAAGTTTCCATAAAAAATGTGCTGTGCATGACTAATACTGACCTGCTCCGACCACAAATGCCCCTATGGTGCTCAGGAGTAGGTTAAATTAAGAAAGGGGCAGAGAGAGGGAAGTAATACAAGGCTGCAGGATTAGACTATGCAGTGCACCTCAACAAATTTGCACATTTCACTCCAAAGTACTTCAATTTAAGACTGTCTCATAAAACACCAGTCTTAATAGTCCGTCCCCCCCAAAAAAAATATATATATATATATTTCTGTAGCCTAGGAGCAGCAGCTGCATTAACGTCGTGCAAATAGGTCTGCATAGGAGATAAATAAACCAAATGGTGGGCTTTAAAAAAAAAAATACAAAAATTCTAAGTTGACACCTATGTCCTGTGCCTACTAAGCTAAACATGTATGCTCGAGGCATACAGTGTTATGGCAGAATTCGGCTGTATGGTATGGCAGATGTTTTAGGTCTACGAACAATTTAACAACTGGCTGGGAATTCTGGCAATACAAAGCCTCCATATATATATATATATATATATATATATATATATATATATATATATACACAGTGACATCAGGGGCTCCTCCTTGAGTGGAATCCCTGGAAAGAGCATTGCCGATGCTCTGGTCGTGGATTATGGGGTTTTAAAGCTCCCAATGTCACGGTCCATATATGGATAGTGACATCAAGGGTTTTCCCAATAAAGAAGTTCCCGGCCAGAGCTCTTGCGATGCCCTTGCCGGAAACTTTGTAGCTGAAATCTCCTGATCTCACTGTCCATATATGGACAGTGACATCAGGGGCTTCCCTGGGCATAGCACTTCAAGTAGTGCAGTGCCCAGGGAGTTCGGGCAACATATCCCACTGTATGCCTATACTGACGTAGACCTTCGACGGAAGGGTGTGAATCAGACCTGAAAGGGTGTGAGTCAGCCCTAAAACTAACATCATGGAATTTGAAAGCCTGGGCTTGCACAATGCCAGTGTATTTGTCAATGCATACAGAATTGATTTATTTGAGAAACTTTTTATTTTTTACTTGATTCACTCTTGCACACAATTGGGCATATTTAGGGTATGTTCACACTACAGCGTCCGTTACGGCCGAAATTACGGGGCTGTTTTCAGGAGAAAACAGCCCCGTCATTTCAGCCATAACGGCATGTGCAGGCTCTTGAACGCCGCGTCCAATACGGACGTAACTGGAGCTGGTTTTCCATGGAGTCCATGGAAAACGGCTCCATTTACGTCTGAAGAAGTGACATGACACTTCTTTGACGCGGGCGTCTTTTTTACGCCCCGCCTTTTGACAGCGGGGCGTAAAAAATATGGCCGTCTGAACAGAACATCGTAAGACCCATTCAAATGAATGGGCAGATGTTTGCCGACGCTATTGAGGCGCATTTTCGGACGTAATTCGGGGCTAAAACGTCCGAATTACGTCCGTAAATAGTGTGTGTGAACATACCCTTATTATTGTTGTTGTAGCTGAATTCTGGCCTAAATTGTACCTTTTATCGTGCAAACTCATTTAGACATAATTTGCACCAGAAAAAAAACAAAGGACACTTCAAAAATTTCAAGAGAATCAGGTATGGCCAAGCAGAAAGGGATATGGCTTAAAATGAACCGATGTGCACCAAATTTGTACTATAAAACTGGAATAAACTAAGCCAACCAAGAGAGGGCATAAGGAAGATTATTTTTGACAGCCTGGTTTAAGTTTATCTATATACAGCATTAGTAAATTTGCCCCATCCTTTACTTTTTATATATTTGATTCAGCCTATGCCCGCAGTATTAACCCCTAAGTGACCACCAATATGCCTTTTCAGGGTGGTCACTAAGGGGCCTTAGGATAGGGGCCTTTTTTACGGTGACCCAGTCTAAGCCCTGCACGGGTGGCCTGTGCGGGCTGGAGCCGGGGCTCGGCTATCTCATGACAGCTGGGCTCCTGCTCCAATGGCCATGATTGAAGTTTACTTCGATCACGGCCGATTAACCCATTAAATGCCACGGTCAATACCGACCGCATCATTTAAATCATTTGCAGAGGGAGTGAGCTTCCTCTGTCATCCATCGGCAGCCCACAAATGCAATTGTGGGCCTCCGATGGGGTGCCATGGCAGCCGGGGTCCTGACAATGGCCCCCAGGTATGCCCTGGACATATGCCTATTAGGAAGTGCCTCTGGCAGGCAATAATGCTCTGGTATACGAAGCGGCCCCTGAGGCTGTCATTTGCAGCCCGCAGAGCCACTAATACAGGCTCTGCTCTGGGACTCTGTGGAATTCCCTGACATCGCTGTCCATATATGGACACGCGATGTCTGGAGATTCCCCAGAGCGGAGTCCCGAGCAGAGTGCTAGTAAAGGCTCTGCTCCAGGACTCTGTGGAATTCCCTGACATCGCTGTCCATATATGGACACGCGATGTCTGGAGCTTTCCCAGAGTCGGAGTCCCGGGCAGAGCGTTAGTATAGGCTCTGCTCCAGGACTCTGTGGACTTCCCTGACATCGCAGTCCAGACTTAAGAAGCCAAAGCGCATGCAGGTGAGAGATTGAACTGATTGCTCCCAGAGCATCCTGGGCTATAAGAATTTCCAAGCCCCATCCACCCATGCCTGAGCGTTGTTTGTCGTATCCTAGTTTGTCTATGCAAATGGTCTCCTAGTGTTTTCCAGTTCCCAGTGTTTCCCGTACCTGTATCCTGTATCCCATGTTATCCTTGTCAAGTGCCGTGCTGAGCTTTATTCGTGCTGTGCTGCATACCACGCCTGTCCTGTTACTCCACGCCTGATGTCTGCCTGTTGCCTAGTCCCAGCCGAGCCTGCCTTGCTACTGTCCGAGCTGCCACAGGTACCCTATACGAACTATAGACTGTTTCCTGCATCCTGTTGGCCAGCTGCCATACCGCCAAGGCGGTACGGTCCAGTGGTTCCACGAACCCAGCGTGACAGTACGCTCAGGCCATGGACCCCGACTTTAAGTCTATGGAAGGGGGTGCAGGGGAGGAAGCAGGAGCAGAGTGAGAAAGACAGTCGCTACTGGTAAGATTTCTATATCACCTTAGTGCTGGATTCTCAGGTACACTGCTCATTACTGTTATATAATCTCCTCCATGCTGCTGCTTCTATATATGTGATAGATAGAGATAGGAGAGCAGGATTCTGCTCTTCTATGTGTGCAGTGTATAAAAGACATGATAGCTGTTAGGCTCCACCTACTAGCTTTGAGACAACTAAGAATTAGGGAGAGAGAGACCCTGCAGAGGGGAGAACCGCTAAATAATGCAGAATACAAGTCCTATAATGGCCATAAATAGTGTTATTCCTCATGTACACACATATGACAGCTTATTTTGGAAAGTCCCCCAAAAAGTTAGGCACGCTTAAAAGTACAAGAGAACAATTATAAAGTTACAAGAGGACTTTTATCCCATCTTCTTTTCCCTCTCATGTCTCATCCCCCACCTTTTACTCAATGTACCTAAAAATTAATTCCAGTAATAGGTTTACCTTTAAAGCTTTTTTTTTTTTTCATCTACCTATTATTTTATGTTATGAATTTGCTTAATGTGCTCATCCATGTATTTTTGCACCATATCAAAAGATTCCTCCCTATTTTGTTGTGCTAGTCACATTTTTAACTTTATTCATCAGTACTGAATATAGGAGATTGAACATAAAAATGGTATTGTTTAAAATTGAAATATTCTTTTTTTTTTGTAGCTTACCTGTAACTGTAAATGTAATATTGAACATGCAATAAATACTGTATCATGCAAGTCATTACATTTTATTGTTTCATATATCTGTGTCTTTATATCTCAGATCTAGAAGAAAAACAATACCTGACATCTACATCTGTAACCTGGCAGTGGCAGATCTTGTTCACATCATTGGAATGCCATTTCTAATTCATCAGTGGGCTCGAGGAGGAGAATGGGTATTTGGAAGTCCACTGTGTACTATAATTACATCTCTGGATACCTGCAATCAGTTTGCCTGCACAGCCATTATGACAGCAATGAGCTTAGACAGGTAAACAAACAACTGATATTTTCATTTCATTTTTTTTAATCAATTTATTTTAGCAGGTAGGTGTAATCATAGCAAACATTAATCAAGAAAATGAAATACCCTATTTAAAAAAAAGAGAAAGGAAACGTTAAAATTAATAATTAAAAATATAGCTTATATATTTAAAAAAAACAGACAAGTGAAGAGAAGACATTAAGAAAGAGGAGGTGTTGGAAGAACAGGACTAGGAGGATAATGGACCATGGAGTAGGAAAGTAACTCTCAATGAGATAAAGATATGGAAAGCCTTAAAAGGGAAAAGACAGTAGTAAGTTAGATGCAAAAGTATGAAAGTAATAAAGGGCCATACATGTTGAAATTTCATATGGGAATCCTTTAATCTAGCGTTGATTTATCATGGTGTCTATGAGCTTTCATTGACTTCTGAGAAAGCACTTTCTAGGCATTCGTTTTCTCTGAGTTTCTTGTTGGAGGGGAAAAAACAGGAATTACATTTTTGCTCAGAAGTTGAGATATTAGGGATTTCTTTGTGAATCACTATAGATCCAATGCAATGTCAGGTACATCATTCGAGCCCAAAACATTGGATCATAAAGGTATATACCATAAATGTTTAATTTGTGGGAATGTGACTGCTGGGACACTCACGATCGCAAGAGCAAGACTGAGCCCTATTTATTGAGATGCAAACCGGGAGGGGAGGACCGTAGAGTTAGGCTGGGTTCACACACCCTAGTTACGGACGTAATTCGGGCGTTTTAGCCTTGAATTACTGTACATCCGAAAATACGGCTCCAAAACGTCGGCAAACATCTGCCCATTCATTTGAATGGGTTTTACGATGTTCTGTGGCGAAATTTTTTTTACGCGCCGCTGTCAAAATACGGGGCGTAAAAATGACGTAATTAGAGCCGTTTTCCATTGACTCCATGGAAAAACAGCTCCAATTATGTCCGTAATGGACGCAGCGAAAAACGCCTGCACATGCCATTACGTCTGAAATTCAGGAGCTGTTTTCTCCTGAAAACAGCTCCGTAATTTCAGCCGTAACGGAGGCTGCCGTGTGAACATACCCATAATGGCGTTTCTACGGTCACCTTTTATTATAGTTTATGGAAGTTATAGAAAAACTTTTCTCTGAAGAAACATCTATACACTCTAATGCTAGCACATGCACAACTAACTCTCAGGCCCTTGCTACTTGGTTCCAATGTCAACAAATGGGAGCAAGGGATCCTTGTTCTCATGATTGGTGGTAGTCCAGAGGACCATGGGTACTGTTTTCTCATAAATACCTCATCTAACCCTAATACTGATGAAATCTTAGTTGATCAAGCTGAGATTTGATCGGTATTATGGTTAGATTGTGTCAGAGACACATGGGAGCCGCTTTCATTCAAGCCCTCAGTCCAGCTCACTGACAGATTCAGCTGACAACATTCTGCAGCTTCTATGTACAGAATAAAGCAAAATATTTAATAAAAGTATATTAGAAAAGTGCTTAGTATCACAAAATACCTTACCAAAAAAAATGGAACCAAAGGTTTACAAAGCCATTAAGCTAGTGATGTTGAAAAGTACAGAACACAGTGTACAGAACATAGTTTTCCCACAAAATTGTTAAATTGATATACAACATATCGATAAGTTTTAGTAGCTTGCCACTTTCCATAGCGCCAATTCATTTCAGTGGAGAATGACCGCACATGCATTCAAACTGGCCATCCTAGATAGGATACCCCCTTTAAGTAATAGTGTATGTAATTGTTGGATTCGTCAGCCAACAATATGTTCCTGTGTTTTTTTTATGGATTCCTTGTACTTTTTTGCTTTTGAATCGTATGAACCTATGTATCTTATAACTTTTTTGTCTTCTATAACTGCTCTTTTATTAGGGAACAGCAAATAATTTTGATCAGTATGTAATGCTCTGATAGGCTTTTTGGGGTCTTTCTCGGATAACCTCTCTTAAACAATTATCTCTGAATTAATTGCTGGCCATTTGGAAATCTTCTTACTCTGAAAAGTTTATTTTTAGTCTCAGGCATTGTCAAACCGGAATACCTCTCTTTAATATTTCAGAGTGATAGTGTAAAGGATTTGCCAGACACAGCTTCTGTGTCGACGCCCATGGTTAATCAGTCTGCATCTGTGCCTAGGTCTGCTGGAGTGACTCGATCTGCTACCACTCAGGCTGGTAGGTTGAGAAGGGGGAGAACCTATTACAGCCTTGCCAGATGGTTCTAGCTCCTGCCCTTGGGTCTATGTATATCTTAATTTGCTGCTTGTCCTTTGCCTGTGATTCTCCTGTTTCCTGGCTCTGCTGTTCCTGCTATATACAATTGACCTCTGCTTCATATCGACCCTGGCTTGACTGACAACTATTCTTCTGCTCTGCTTTTGTTACCACGCACTCTCCTGGTTTGACTCAGCTCGTTAACTCTCCTGTTGCTCACGGTGTTGCCGTGGGCAACTGCCCCACTACCCTGCTTCAGTGTACACTTGCCCTGTGTTGTCTGTCATGCACTTATTGAGTGTAGGGACCGTCGCCCAGTTGTATGCCGTCGCCTAGGACGGGCCATGCAAGTAGGCAGGGACTGGGTAGCGGGTAGATTAGCGCTCACCTGTCTGTCTCCCTACCCCGCCATTACAGATAGCTATCCCATTGTAAAATACTATTGGTTGCTGTTGTTTTTTTTATAGATTTTTGTTTTATTTTAGAAAGAATTACAACATACAGTATATATTTATGAATTCCAAAAAAATATAAGCAAACCCATTCCCACCCATTCCCACCCACCCCAGAATTCTGCGAGAGGAAAAGAAGAATAGAAAGAAGAGTGGGAAAAAAAAGGAATATCTTTGTTTGTACATGTAGATCATCATCAAGCCACATAGTAAGATCTAAAGAATTAATTGTGGATTTACTTAACCCATATGTAAATCGTAAACCTGTAGCCTTGAAATTTAAAATGTGTACAAAATCATGGAAAAGCTGGGGATCACCTTCCCACAGAATCAAAATATCACCTATATATCTTCAACAATAAAATAATATGGTGTTTGAAAAAACTCAAGTCTTCATTAAACACACGCAAATCCTCCCACCAGCCCAGGAACAGATTAGCATACGATGGGGCACAAACTGTCCCTATTTCTGTCCCCGTGAGCTGGTGGAAGATTTGGCCTTCAAAAAGAAAGAAATTGTGCTGTAAAAATTTTTTAATAGCTCAATAACAAATTTGCAGCATACATTAATGAGGTTGCTTTACCACGCTGCAATTTTGGGAACTACTCCCTCTAGTGGCCAGCCCATGGAAATGTTATAAATTAGAATCTAACTTAAAGAGGCTCTGTCACCAGATTATCAAATCCCTATCTCCTATTGCATGTGATAGGCACTGCAATGTAGATAACAGTAACGTGTTAGTTTGTTTTTTGAAAAACGATCATTTTTGGCCAAGTTATGAGCAATTTTATATTTATGCAAATGAGCCTTTCTAACGGACAACTGGACGTGTTTTCTCTTATTTCCAACTGGGCGTGTATTGTGTTTGTAACATCTGGGCGTGTTTACTTGTTTTACTAGCTGGGCGTTGTGAATAGAAGTGTATGTCAGCATCATACACTTCTATTCACAACGCCCAGCTAGTTAAACAAGTAAACACGCCCAGATGTCACAAACACAATACACGCCGATCACATGCAATAGGAGATAGGGATTTGATAATCTGGTGACAGAGCCTCTTTATAATATTTCCTGACTTGTGAAAAAATTCAAAAAATTAAAACGATATGTAATCACTTAAATACTAATTGTTTAATTGAAAAAAAAATAAATAAATTCTAGCGACACATTCCCTTTAAGTGATTATATGGTGTTTTTAAATATTTACATACATACCGCTTGTATCCCTAAATGGTGCTGAATACTACTGTAGAGGGCCTCTACGTCTAGGCTCACTATCTATGTACTTGGAGTGACTGTGTCTTTTTTATCTTTTAGATACGAGGGTAGGGTCTCTACAAACGGTCGGATAATATGATTCACATATATCACAAGTAATGGCATGTTCCTTTAAATTATTATTCCCAGATACAACAGGTGTCGCTGGTGGATCACTACTATTTTTATGTATCTTTGGAAAAGTATAGAAAGAAGAAATTGTAAAACAAAACCATGTATATCTACCACATATTTAATAAATAATAGCCCCATACCGTTATTAAATAATAGCATCATACTGCTCAAAAATAATACCACTATATCACGACTAATAATTCATTACATAGTGACTGAATAATACAGTCAAACAATAACCAAATAATACAATCATACAAGGATCGAATAACATCATGACCATGTATTACTGTCACGGAGCGGGTAGTGGACCCACTAGGCCGTACCGCCGTAGCGGGAAGGCAGCTGGCAAAACCACAGGAAACCCCAGAAATACAATGTCCCGCACAAGGGTACCTGGATAGTCCAGACGGTGACCGAAGCTCTGGCACAGATGGAGATTGTTGCAGCAGACAGCGCCAAACGTGGCGGATGACACAGGAGCCGCAAGTTGCGCCAGACGTGGCGGATTCCTCCGGACGTGGCAGATGACACAGGACATGGCAGATTCTTCTGGACGTGACAGATGACACAGGACGTGGCAGATTCCTCTGGACGTGGCAGATTCCTCTGGACGTGGCAGATGACACAGGACGTGGCAGATTCCTCTGGACGTGGCAGATGACACAGGACGTGGCAGATTCCTCTGGACGTGGCAGATGACACAGGACGTGGCACGACTTGATACTAAGGCAAAGCACGGGAAACAGGAATGGGGAACAAGGCACGGGTAACAACAGGAACGGGAAAACACTAAGGGACTATTTGCAAGACAGACTGGGAAAACTAACAACGCTCAGGCAAGGATTAGAAGGCCAGGGGCCTTCTTATAGACCAGGAAATCGTGGCAGTTGATGATGATGACTTCCTCCTATTTGCGCGCGCTAGTCCTTTAAGGCCGGGCACGAGCGTGCGCTCGCACCCTACGGGACACAGCCGAACGGAGCGGAAGTGAGCGCTGGCGTCTCCTAGGAAGGAGATGGGGACCAGCACTCACAGATCCATGGCTGCGGGCGTCGGGAGGTGAGTAAACCCGACGGCCCGTGGCCATGGACGCTACAGTATCCCCAAACTTACGCCCCCTCTTCTTGGGGCCAGAGTGAGAGAGGAACTTTTTAATAAGAGCAGGAGCGCTGAGGTTCTCTTCTGGCTCCCAGGACCAAACCCTCTCCAGTCCACCAAATAGAAAGTCCTTCCTCCTACCCTTTTGCAGTCCAGGATCTCCTTTACCTCGAATTCATCAGAAGAACCGCTCGGAGCAACTGTGGAACAGAAGTCTTGCTGTAGCGGTTCAGGACCACTGGTTTCAGGAGGGACACATGGAAGGAGTTAGGGATTCTGAGGGTAGGAGGCAGCCGCAGCTTACAGGAGACAGGGTTGATTTGTTGCAGGATCTCGAAAGGACCAAGGAACCTGGGAGCAAACTTGTATGAAGGCACCCTCAAGCGAATGTTCCGAGAGGACAGCCAGACTTTAGTCCCAGGAAGATACTGAGGCGGCTCTCTTCTTTTAGTATCTGCCTTTCGCTTCATGCGATCTACCGCCAGCAAAATAGAGGAAAGGGTCTGTTGCCAGATTTGCAGGAAGTCCCCATATGCAGAGTCAGCAGCGGGAACCTGAGATGAAGTTGATACAGGAAGAGGGACTCTGGGATGTTGACTGTACACGATGTGAAACGGAGTGGAAGTGGTGGACTCACTTGTGTGGTTGTTGTAAGAAAACTCGGCCCATGGAAGGAGCTGTACCCAGTTATCATGCTGTGAAGAGATGAGGTGGCGGAGATAATTTTCCATGATCTGGTTGATCCTCTCAACTTGCCCATTGGACTGGGGGTGATAGGCAGAGGAAAAGTCCAAACTCACATCCAGGAGTTTACAGAGGGCTCTCCAGAACTTAGACGTAAACTGAACACCCTGATCTGACACGATGTGTAGAGGCAAGCCATGTAAGCGAAAGATGTGTAGAATGAAGAGACTCGCCAGACGAGGAGCAGAAGGTAGGCCGGTCAGCGGGATAAAATGAGCCATCTTAGAGAACCGGTCCACCACCACCCAGACAGTGTTACATCCTGCTGAGGGGGGAAGGTCTGTGACGAAGTACATCGCAATGTGCTGCCCGGGGGCATTGGGTACAGGCAGAGGTTGAAGCAGGCCGGCAGGCTTGGAGTGAGTCACTTTGTTAGAGGCACACACCGTGCAAGAAGAGACAAAGTCCAGAACATCTTTAGGTAGCGTGGGCCACCAAAAGTGACGAGCAATCAGGTCTCGGGTTTTACGGACACCAGCGTGCCCAGCAAGTTTAGAACTTTGTCCCCAGCGGAGAATTCTTCTCCTGTCTGCCAACCGAACAAAAATCCTCCCAAGAGGGATGTCTCTAACCTGCAGAGGATTAGCAGTGACAATGCAGGACGGGTCTATGATGGTCTGAAGGGACTCCACCGTGTCTTCCGTCTCAAACGATCTGGACAGGGCATCGGCCCTCACATTCTTGTCCGCGGGACGGTAGTGGAGCACAAACAGAAAACGGGTGAAGAAAAGCGACCACCTGGCTTGACGAGGATTCAGTCTTTGAGCGGACTGTAGGTAAGTAAGATTCTTGTGGTCGGTGAAGATCAGGATGGGGTGAGCAGCGCCCTCCAGAAGATGTCTCCACTCCTCCAGAGCCAATTTGATGGCCAGCAGCTCCCGATCTCCAATGGAGTAATTGCGCTCAGCAGAAGAAAACAGTCTAGAGTAGTAGCCACATACTACTGCCTTTCCTTTGGAGCTCCTCTGTAGAGATGAGCGAACTTATGAAAAGTTAGGTTCGGCTATTTCGCCGAATTTCACGAAAAAGTTCGATTCGGACCGAACTAGTTCTGAAATTTCCGTGCGCCGAGCATGGTACTGTCCAGGGTGCTGAAAGAGTTAATGGGCTGCACTAACTCTTTCAGCAACCTTGACAGTACCATGCTCGGCGCGCGTAAAATAAAATTTTAATGTAATAAAAAAAAAAAAAAAAATACGTTCATACTTACATTCCTCCTGTCCGGCCTCCAACGATGACGTTTCATCCATGTCGCCGCTGCAGCCAATCACAGGCTGTAGTGGTGGTCACGCACGTCACGTGACCGCCTCTGCAGCCAATCACAGGCTGCAGCGGCCTCTGCAGCCAATCACAGGCTGCCGCGGCCTCTCAGCGTCATACACTCCTCAACATCTGCACGCTCCTCTCCTGAAATATTCTGTGCTGCTGTGAACTCTGCTCTTACCATTACGTAGCTCTCAGTCTGTTACCTCTCCTCCACTCCTGTCCTCAATAACACCTTCAAATGATTGGCAAGTCACCACCCCACACAAGATCCGCACGCTCATCTCCTGATATACTCTGTGCTGCCTTAAACTCTGTGGACAGGTCAGGATCCTGTTTCTTTTAAATGATGCTGGGGAACCCGCTCAATACACTATATAAGGCTGCGCCTCCATCCTCTTCTGCCCCAGTCACTTATTCAGAATATTTCAGGAGAGGAGCGTGCAGATGTTGAGGAGTGTATGACGCTGACTGGTCACTGATTGGTCAGCGTCATACACATAAACACGCCCAGTTAAAAACACAATACACGCCCAGTTGGACATAACGAAAAAAAAAACGCCAGTTGTCCATTTCAAAGCTCATTTGCATATATTCACACAACCGTAAAAACTCCCGTTATTGCGGATCGTATTTACGACCCGTAATAACGGGCTCATAGACTTCTATTGGCCACGGGTACCTTCCCGTTTTCTTATGGGAAGGTGCCCGTGCCGTTGAAAAAGATAGAACATGTCCTATTTCAGGCCGTAATAACGGCACGGGCAGCCCATAGAAGTCTATGGAGCTGCCGTAATGACGGGTGGCTACATGTGTGCACCCGTCATTACGGCAGCGTTGCTAGGCGACGTCAGTAAATAGTCACTGTCCAGGGTGCTAAAAGAGTTAACTGATCGGCAGTAACAGTTTCAGCACTCTGGACAGTGAATTCCGATCAGAATATAGAGTAACCTGTAAAAAAAAAAGTCGTTCATACTTACCGAGAACTTCCTGCTTCCTCCAGTCCGGTCTCCCGGCCGTTGCCTTGGTGACGTGTCCCTCTCGACATCCGGCCCGAAATTCCTGGATGACGATTCAGTCCAAGTGACCGCTGCAGCCAATCACAGGCCAATCACAGGCTGCAGCCAATCACAGGCCAATCCCAGGCTGCAGCGGTCACATGGACTGCCGCGTCATCCCGGGAGGTCGGACTGGATGTCGAGAGGGACGCGTCACGAAGGCAACGGTGACGCGTCCCTCTCTTGACTTCCAGCCCGACCTCCCTGGATGACGCGGCAGTCCTTGTGACCGCTGCAGCCTGGGATTGGCCTGTGATTGGCTGCAGCCTGTGATTGGCATTTGATTGGCTGCAGCGGTCACTTGGACTGAATCGTCATCCCGGGAGGTCGGACTGGAGGAAGAAGCAGGGAGTTATCGGTAAGTAGGAACTTCTATTTTTTTTACACGTTGATGTATATTGTGATCGGAAGTCACTGTCGAGGGTGCTGAAACAGTTACTGCCGATCGTTTAACTCTTTCAGCACCCTGGACAGTGACTATCTCCGCCGGGTTCGGTCAAAACGTGTTCGGCCGAACCCGGTGAAGTTCGGATTCGCTGCAAACCGAACTTTTCCCGATGTTCGGACCGAAACCGGGTTCGGTTGTCCCGGTTCGCTCATCTCTACTCCTCTGGAACAGAAGTGCACCTGCACCAACAGAGGAAGCGTCCACTTCCAGTGAGAACTGCCGAGATACGTCAGGATTAGAGATGAGCGAACCGGGACAACCGAACCCAGTTTCGGTCAGAACATCGTGAAAAGTTCGGTTTGCAGCAAATCCGAACTTCACCGGGTTCGGCCGAACACGTTTTGACCGAACCCGGTCAAAAATATTATACAAATCGGCAGCCACTTGTATCTATCAATCACTGATAGAGAAAAGAGGCTGCTGATTAAAAATAAAATAAAAAGCATTTCATACATACCCGGTCGTTGTCTTGGTGACGAGTTCCTCTTCTTCCTCCAGTCCGACCTTCTTTCCTGACGCGGCAGCCTGTGATTGGCTGCAGAGGCCGCTGCAGCCTGTGATTGGCTGCAGAGGCCGCGGCAGCCTGTAATTGGCTGCAGCGGTCACATGGGCTGTAACGTCATCCAGGAATGTCGGGCAGGATGTCGATAGGGACGCGTCACCAAGGCAACGGCCGAGAGACCGGACTGGAGGAAGCAGAAAGTTCTCGGTAAGTATGATTGTCTTTTTATTTTACAGGTTACTCTATATTCTGATCGGAATTCACTGTCCAGGGTGCTGAAACAGTTACTGCCGATCAGTTAACTCTTTCAGCACCCTGGACAGTGACTATTTACTGACGTCGCCTAGCAACGCTGAAGTAATGACGGGTGCACACATGTAGCCACCCGTCATTACGGCAGCTCCATAGACTTATATGGGCTGCCCGTGCCGTTATTACGGCCTGAAATAGGACATGTTCTATCTTTTTCAACGGCACGGGCACCTTCCCATAAGAAAACGGGAAGGTACCCGTGGCCAATAGAAGTCTATGAGCCCGTTATTACGGGTCGTAAATACGACCCGTAATAACGGGAGTTTTTACGGTTGTGTGCAAATATGAAAATGAGCTTTGAAATGGACAACTGGCGTTTTTTTTTCGTTATGTCGAACTGTGCGTGTATTGTGTTTTTAACTGGGCGTGTTTATGTGTATGACGCTGACCAATCAGTGACCAGTCAGCGTCATACACTCCTCAACATCTGCACGCTCCTCTCCTGAAATATTCTGTGCTGCTGTGAACTCTGCTCTTACCAGGAATGTAAGAGTGAACGTATTTTATTTATTTTTTTATTACATTAAAGTTTTATTTTCCGCGCGCCGAGCATGGTACTGTCAAGGTTGCTGAAAGAGTTAGTGCAGCCCATTAACTTTTTCAACACCCTGGACAGTACCATGCTCGGCGCACGGAAATTACAGGTTCTGTCAGAACTAGTTTGGTCCGAATCGAACTTTTTCGTGAAATTCGGCGAACTAGCCGTACCGGATGATGGAGGATCAAGGCTGAAGTGAAGGCT
Organism: Rhinoderma darwinii; assembly: GCF_050947455.1. NCBI lineage: Eukaryota > Metazoa > Chordata > Amphibia > Anura > Rhinodermatidae > Rhinoderma > Rhinoderma darwinii. The sequence continues at coordinate 220,057,829 of NC_134690.1, read as the reverse complement.
CTCTTGAGGCTAATAAATGCGGACTCTGCCTCTGGAGTCCACACTTTGGCGTTCACACCCTTCTTGGTAAGGGTCGAGATGGGAGACGTAAGAGAAGAGAAGTTAGGAATAAACTGCCGTTAGAAATTGGCGAATCCCAGGAACCGAAGTATGGCCCTTAAGCCTTGGGGACGTGGCCACTCCAGGACAGACTTCACTTTCTCAGGATCCATCTTGAGGCCTTGATCCGAGATGATGTAGCCCAGGAAGGGCAGAGAACTCTTCTCAAAGACGCATTTCTCCAACTTGGCGTATAAATGATTCTCCCTCAATCGTAGTAGAACCTAACGGACATGCCTCCGATGAGTCATCGGATCTGGGGAGAAAATCAAAATATCATCGAGATAAACAACATATCCCGGAAGATGTCGTTAACGAACTCCTGAAACACTGCGGGAGCATTACACAGTCCGAAGGGCATCACTAGGTATTCGTAATGCCCGTCCCGGGTGTTAAATGTCGTCTTCCATTCATCACCCCGGCGAATCCGGACTAGTATGTAAGCCCCACGTAGGTCTAGCTTAGAAAAATTTTTGGCCCCTCGTATGCGATCAAACAGCTCAGAGATGAGTGGCAACGGGTATTTGTTCTTGACTGTGATCAGGGACGAAGGGATCCATCCTTCTATTTAACGAAGAAGAATCCAGCCCCGGCCGGGGAGGAAGATTTTCATATAAAACCCCTCTCCAGATTCTCCTTGATATAGGCCAACATGGATAGAGACTCAGGCAAGGAGAGAGGATATACCCGTCCACGGGGGAGAAAGGCATTAGGAACCAGTTCAATGGGGCAGTCATAGGTCCGATGTGGAGGCAGCGTCTCAGCCTCCTTTTTGCTGAAAACATCTGCATACTGAGCAAAATGGGGAGGCAGTCCTGCCAACGACTGAGGCAGAGGAGGCTTGACAGGGTGGATCTGCAACAGACAATGACCATGGCACTTGGAGCCCCATTGGAGAATCTCTCCAGAATTCCAGTCCAGGACTGGGGCATGTAGTCAAAGCCAAGGCAGGCCCAGCAGAACAGGATTGATGGCCTTGGGCAAAACAAGGAAATAAATAAATTCAGAATGAAGTACTCCAACCTGGAGCTTCAACGGCTTGGTTTTAGAGATGATGGGATCAGGCAGAGGCAGTCCATTAACTGAGGCAACAGCCAAAGATGTCTCCAGGGGAACTGTGGGTAACTGAAGATGATCCACAAGCTCTTTCTGGATGAAGTTTGCAGCAGAGCCAGAGTCAAGATAGGCAGAAACTTGATGCGTCCTCTCGCCGGATACTAGGGTCACAGGAATAGTCAATTTGGAAGCGAATGCTCTGTTAGGTTCCGTTCCACCTAGGGTTGTCTCTCCAACCAATGCTAGGCAATGGGGTCTCTCCGGCCTCTGGGGACACAGACGCACAATATGGCCTCCATGGCCGCAATACAGACAAAGTCCAGAAGTACGTCTGCGTTGTTTCTCCTGGGTAGACAATTTGACATAATTACCCTGCATCAGATCCTCTGGTGGGACGACTGAGGAGGATTGCGGGACAGCAGAATCCAGCCTGGGAAGTTCTCTCTCCCGGAGAACCTCTTGGGAACGTTCCCGGATCCTCATGTCGACACGGGAGGCGAGTAGGATAAGATCGTCCAGTGTAGATGGGAGATCACGAGCAGCCAGCTCGTCCTTGATCCCTGAAGACAGTCCCTGCCAGAATGTAGCCACCAAAGCCTCGTTGTTCCAGGTCAATTCAGCAGCCAGGATATGGAACTGAATGGCATACGCGCCCACGGTGAGATCTCCCTGGTGTAGGGTTAGCAAGGAGGCAGCAGCCGAAGAACCTCTCCCAGGTTCCTCAAAGATCGAGCGGAAGGTCCGTAAGAAGCACTGCAAGTCCCGGGTCTCTGGTCCCTGATGTTCCCACAGAGGATTAGCCCATGCCAGGGCTTTGCCAGTGAGGAGAAAGTTGATGAAGGCGATCCTGACGTCATCCGAACAGAAGGACCTGGCATGAAGTCTGAATTGGATCAGGCACTGATTCAAAAATCCCCTGCAGGACCTCGGATCTCCGTCATAGCGTGGAGGTAGTGGCAAGAAACACAGGGGGTTGGTACCGGTACAGACAGGAAGTGTAGCAGGAAGAACCACAGGGACGGGTGCGGTGACGACTGTGGTTGGAGCGAGCAACCGATGGGCTATGGCGTTCACCGACAGCAGGAGCTGGTATTGTCGTGACTGGAGATCCTCCATCTCGGCCAGCATGGGTTGTGTCGTCAAAGTCTCAGGTTGACCAGCGGGGTCCATGGCCTGAGCGTACTGTCACGGAGCGGGTAGTGGACCCACTAGGCCGTACCGCCGTAGCGGGAAGGCAGCTGGCAAAACCACAGGAAACCCCAGAAATACAATGTCCCGCACAAGGGTACCTGGATAGTCCAGACGGTGACCGAAGTTCTGGCACAGATGGAGATGGTTGCAGCAGACAGCGCCAAACGTGGCGGATGACACAGGAGCCGCAAGTTGCGCCAGACGTGGCGGATTCCTCCGGACGTGGCAGATGACAAAGGACGTGACGGATTCCTCCGGACGTGGCAGATGACACAGGACGTGGCAGATTCCTCTGGACGTGACAGATGACACAGGACGTGGCAGATTCCTCTGGACGTGACAGATGACACAGGACGTGGCAGATTCCTCTGGACGTGGCAGATGACACAGGACGTGGCATATTCCTCTGGACGTGGCAGATGACACAGGACGTGGCACGACTTGATACTAAGGCAAAGCACGGGAAACAGGAATGGTGAACAAGGCACGGGTAACAACAGGAACGGGAAAACACTAAGGGACTATTTGCAAGACAGACTGGGAAAACTAACAACGCTCAGGCAAGGATTAGAAGGCCAGGGTCCTTCTTATAGACCAGGAAATCATGGCAGTTGATGATGATGACTTTCTCCTATTTGTGCTTTAAGGCCGGGCACGAGCATGCGAGCGCACCCTACGGGACACAGCCGAAGTGAGCGCTGGCATCTCCTAGGAACCAGATGGGGACCAGCGCTCACAGATCCATGGCTGCGGGCGTCGGGAGGTGAGTAAACCCGACGCCCCGCGGCCATGGACGCTACAATTACCACCACAAAGAAGAATATTACCAATAATATCACCATACAATGATCGTATAGTGGTCACATACTTATACTATACTGACACTATTGTCACAATCTGCCGGTCTGTTGACCTACTGGGCCGCACCGCAAAAGCGGAGTAGCAGCTGGCGAAACAACAGTCTATAAAGTCTATGCAAAGTCCTTAGTACAAGAGTACATATAAGAGTCCAGACAGTAGCAGAGGCTTTGCACGGATGGAACTTGATGTGGCAGATGATGCCAGACGTGGCGGATGATACCAGACAGGGTATATTACAGCAGGCGTGGCAGATGACAACAGACATGGTGGATGATACCAGACGTGGTATATTACAGCAGGCGTGGCAGATGACACCAGACGTGGTATATTACAGCAGGCATGGCAGATGGCACAACAGGACTCCAACACTGGATATGACACAGGAACAAACACTGCACGGGATACATGATACAGGATGCAGGATACGGGAAAACTGTGAACAGGATAACAGTAAGGGACCATTTGCTAAGACTAACATGAGAATACACAACAACGCTCAGGCAAGGAGTGAAAGGGCAGAGTCCTTTTTATAGCCCAGGGTAATCTTGGGATAATTGCTAATAGTTTGCATGTGCGCGGGATGAGTGCGCGTGCACCCTAGAGGACACTTCAGAGCATAGCGGCCGCATGTGCTGGCGTCTCCTGGGAGGAAGATGCTGGCAAGAAGACAGAGGTCTGCGGTCGCGGCCGTCGAGGGGTAAGTGAAGGTGGCGGTCCGCGACCGTGACCATTACAACTTTGCCGAGTATTATCACACTGTAGACCGTGTAATGGAATATAGTACAGTTAAAGGCTATGTAAACCTTTGCATGTAATGCATATGTTTTGTGATTTTAATAAATATATATCAGAAAAATTTTAACAAGTTTTTTTTATTTAAAGCGCAGCAGCTTCTATGTATCCAATATAAATAGAAGCTGCATAATTTGGATTTGTGTGTCAGAAGCACACAGGAGTGCTTTTAGCTGAGCCCTCAGTCCAGCTGTCTGATGGATTCGGCTTACAGAAACATTATGCAGCTTCCAGAGGAGTAGCTAGGTTCTCCTGCACAAAGGGCAAAGATTCATCTTAGCGCCCCCCCAACTCTTTCCCGACATCTCCTTCCTACTCACCATGTTTGCTTTCTCAACCAATCAATGAGGTTTAACTTTTATTTTAATGTAACTGTAGCATAAAGCTAATTGTACATTTTACAAGCAATATAGTTCTATGTGCGGTCCTTGTTTTGCGGATCCGTGATGTGCAACCGTATAAATGGCAAAGGATGTGTGCTTGAGGCGTTAGGCCTCATGCCCACTTCAGTTTTTTTCATCAGGGTGCTATCCGTTGTTTGAACGGATAACACCCTGACACATTCATTTCAATGGGGCCATGCACACTGCCGTTGTTTTAACGGAACCGTGCCGCCGTTCCCTCAGAAATAGGACAGGTCCTACTCCTGCCCTTTTTTGACGTAGCAGTCTCAGCCTTTGCATTGATTTGGTGCGTGAAACAACGGACCGTACACGGAAGCCATCCGTGTGCGTCCCGTATTTCACAGAACCATCATTAGCGGCAGTACAACGGCCAACGGAAGTGTGCATGAGGCCTTACAGTCAAATCCTTCCTCCCCACAAAAAACAATTTATACAGAATCCCCTCACCCCACACATAATATTTACAGTCAAATCCCCCCTCCCACACAAAAACTATTTGTAAACACACACACACACACACACACTGTATATACACACACACACACACACACACACACTGTATATACACACGCACTGTATATATATACACACACACACACTGTATACACACACACACACTGTATATATACACACACTGTATATACACACACACACTCACTCACACACACACACACACACACACACACACACACACACACTGTATATACATACACACTGTGTATACACACACACTGTATATACACACATCTCCACACACATTGTATATACACACACACCTCCACACACACACTGTATATACACACACACCTCCACACACACACACTGTATATATACACACACACACACACACACACACACACACACTGTATATACACACACACTGTATATACACACACACACACACACACACACACTGTATACACACACACTGTATACACACACAGTATATACACACACTGTGTGTGTGTGTGTGTATATATATATATATATATATATATATATATCATCTGTACTTATCAGTCCGGAGCTCCGTGGAGGGATCTTCATGTTATGAGGGGTCACACGTTGCAGGCAGGGGGAGAGCTGTGTGTAAGACTGCTCCTCCCCAGCCCTCTTTTCCTCCATCCTCCCTGCCTGTCTGCTAGCTGGGGCTGAACACTTCAATGGTGTTCTCCTCACAGGCGCAGGCAGAGTGTATGGCCGGCTGCATTATATGACGTCACATGTGACGTATAATGCAGCCGCCCGGAGCACGCACGCTCTGCCTGTGCAGAAGAACATCGTGCATTACATACACAGCTCCCGCTCCTGTCCCATACGCTGCCCATGGAACTATGGGGGTACCGGCCCGGAGGGCACATGCCTCCACTCCCCTGGTTGGCGCCCCCCTTCCTTTCCTTGTAGTTGCACCCAGGGCACATGCCCCACCTGCCCCCCCCTAGCTAAGCCCCTGCCTTATTGGCCAAAAATGTAAAGATGCACGCAAATAAGGATGACAACCGTATGTATGATAGAAAAAATAAATATATTTTTCTTCAGATAAAAATTGTGATATACATATCAAACACACATATGCATTAGTGTGTAATTGAAAAAGTCACCCAATATGCTGGAATCATCATGTATGCTATCTTAGTGGCCACAACTAAGTAATAGTGCCGCTTAGTGCCCGATACTCAGTATTAGTGTCACTTAGTTTTCCATACTCAGAAATAGGCCCCCTTAGTGGCCCCCACTTAGCAATAGTACCCCTTAGTGCCTACCTCTACGTAATATTGCCCCCTTATTGGCCCCTACTCATTAAAAATTCCCCCAGTAAATAATACATCTAAAATAATTTGCTAGCTCTGTTCCCAATGCAAACTAAACTGCTCAGTCTAAGTTTCTGAGACTTAGTTTCTGCCTGCACTTCTGTTTTTGTGGCTTGTAACCTACGAAAATGAAAGGCAGCGCAGTGAGGCAGAGACGTGGTCAGGAAAAAGTACAAGCTCGGTACACTTATAAACAGCAATTGGTGGTAACATAAGGAAAAGAGGAACTGGACCGCTAGAAGGACGCTCAATAATCTGCCAAGGAGGTACTGCAAGGCCCAGGCTTATATAGGAGCCACAATGGTGAGACCAAACATGGCAATCAACACAATGACTCTAGAGAGGCAGGAATCAAGAGGAGCTAGACGCTAAATCTAGAACTGGAGCTAGTCAGGTTCGAATCCTGACAGGTACAGACAAAACACAGAAAGATATATACGTGCCAGCACCATTACTGATTTGCAAAATGAATTTCAATCGTCATTTTTAAAACAACTTATGAAAAATCTGAATTTCAAAAGCAAGAATGAATGGGAGTATATGGGGACATGGAGTTCCACATGGTACCCTCAGAGCATTGCATGAGTACAAGGGGAACTTGATTATTGCTGAGAATTATTTTCTAATACTGCAGACAGTAAAAATGTTATCATTGATGAATGGAAAACTGTTTGAAGTTTGCATTCTGTGGCACATCTAACCCTTTATAGGCACAATTATAGTATCTGGTAACTATAACCCCACTGGGTTTTATATATATATATATATATATATATATATATATATATATATATATATATATATATATATATATATATATATATATATATATATATATATATATATATATATATATAAATAATGCACAAACCCTATAAACTATCCAGCAATCCCTTTGTATTACAGTAAAATAAAATTGATATCAAAGGAGAAATTTAAAGATAAGGTTAAAAATTCTTACTCATTACAGCAAAATGGTTAATTACATCCAGACCACCATGTCATACCAACCATAAGATTGATAGGCAGACAGTACAATTTAACTTTGCAGTTAAACAAAAATTCCCAATGTGTTGAAATAGCTGTGTATATGCAGTCTTTGGAAAAGAGCACTCCTACGTATGCTATGAAGTATGAAATTACTGTATGTGTGAATGATTTTATCCTTCTCAGCATCACATTTACTGCAATTATCCTGTTTAAACTTGCAATTCATAATAATAATTCTCTTCGGTAAGCGCTCGCCATGATTGCCACCATTATAGGAAAAACTTTTTTAAACTTTACAACTTGTCAGTGTATAATTGTAGCCCAAACACTATTATTAGTTATTTAAAACAAAGCTGTCATCCTGTGGAGGTTTACTCGCATGACCTGCTGATAGATGTGTATCCAATTTACAAGATACACTATAATAAGTATTTCCATATACAGTAATACAGTATCCCCTGTGCCTTACCAGTTTGAATCAATTCAGGTAGCAATTATGATGAAAAATGTCACACTAAGTACTTATTGCAACACAGTAGATATAAATGTTTACAACTCACATTTTAGCCACATAAAATATATTACTTTTGTCCATGATCTCTGAAGAATTCCCTTTTGCACCTAAAAGTATTTTCTCCCTAGGTGTATATGTGAACTTGTGTCAGCAATCTTGTATTCATATTTTGTGTTAATAATAATAAGAGGCTGTACTGTGGTAGGAACAGTGAGAGGAGGCCTCCATGACAGAGCTAGAAGGGAAGGGAGCCAGTAGCTAGGTGGGGTGGGAGGAGTGGTGGGAGGGGAATCAAAATAGAGGAGGTGAGTAGGATATATTGTCTACCTCCTGCTGGGGCTCGACCTCTCTGAGGGGGCACCAGCAAATTACAGTATGGCATGCTGCTGGTTGTGGCGCCCTCTCCCTCATGGCATCAGTAGATGGTCTGCTGACTCATCTCCTGGGTGTCGCTTCAACCGGGGCCCTGGATTGCTTGAAGCACAGGTCAGGCCTCCTACTGCTTCTCCAGTTCTTACCCTCTGATCCAGCTTAGTCAGGATGTTGTCCTGCGAGCACGATGCCACAGGGGGACTCCATGTTGGGACTCTCCGGGCCTAACTGATGGTAAGCCTCCTTCCTCCCAGTGGTCTAGGTCCAGGAGGAATCCTCAAACGTGGTGCGGCTTGGCAGAGTTAGGGAATGTGCAGCCTAGACTTCCAACCACCCCTCCCCCACCGGATCCAGGACAGACAGTGGTTTGAGGGCCGCCCATGTTGGCCACCCAGCAGGATGACGGGAAGTCGCCTGGAAGAAGATCCGTAATGACCGGCCGCAAACAGTTGTTGGCACTGCTGCAATGGTCTGCCTGGTGCCGTGAAGCTGCCCTTCCCCCTCAGAATACTAGAATGCGGTTGAATGTCGGCCTTGAGTGTGCCAGCTTAGCAGTCAGGATAGCGACGGCTCAAGTTGCCTATTTTATAAATGCCGGAGCGGTCAGTGACGGAGAGATCATAAGGACGATGAAGTGGAACTCCTGCATGGTCAAGTTGTTCCGGCTGACGGGATCACAGCTCCTGTGTGGCCTGGTGTGTGTGTGACTCCATATTTCTGCTCTACTAATGCCTCGACTGTTGCGGGATTGGTCGGATTTCTTAGCGCGCGGGGTGGGTTCTGCGGGCTTGGGAGCCGATGTTGTCCATACGGAACTGGGGGGGATAATTTAAGCAAATTGGGTGTTTGTGGGATCTATTGGGTCGGTTGTTATAGGGCAGTCTCAGTTCCATCTCCTGTCGCTGCGTGGGCAGTGTCACCTGGGATGTCCATCAGTCCTATGCTACCATTCCTGAAAGTGGAATCTAGTGCTGCTCTTGGGGAGGCGGACTGATTACTCCAAAGATGGTGATGGGGTTCGTTTAGACGATCATGCGCATGGCAAAAGTTTATGCCTGTTTCGAGGCCCCTCTGGGGGGCCACCTGAAACAGGAAGTTAGAGACCGTATCTGGAAGGAGTGTGGGGGGGGGCTGCAGGGCAGATCGGTCAGTTCGGACAGGGGTTAGGTTCAAAACTTGGTCTCTGCAAAATAATTAAGGTCTGTGAAAACCTGGGGCCGCTGGGGCCGGATTTAAGTTTATACATGCCTGCTCTCCCTGCAGTGGCACCTCTCCCGGTGTGGCAAAATTCCATAGGAACAGAAAATAGCCTGGATGTAGTGGGCTAGTCTGCTAGTGAAGGGGGTAGCTCTGGTAAAACTGGGAAGGATGGCTCCATTTTTAAGTACCGTATTTTTCGGACTATAAGACGCACCTGACCATAAGACGCACCCAGGTTTTAGACAACAGAAAATAGGAAAAAAATTATTTGTTAAAAGATAATTTATTCTGTTTCACCACATTCTGAGAGCCAAAACGTTTTTTTATATTTTTTTCATCGATTAAGCGGTGTGAGGGCTTATTTTTTGCGGGATGCGCTGTCGTTTTATTGGCACCATTTTTTGGTACATATGATTTTTTTAATCACTTTTTTTTAATGTTATTTCAGGTGACCAAAAAACTATTTTGATGTTTTCAATTATTTATTTTTTTTAATTCTGTTTTTATTTATTTATCATATGTGCATGACAGAGACAGAAAACATGTCACGACTCGGTGATATACATTTGTTACATATGAGCACAAATGAAAATCATACAGACATAGAGAATTCAAAGAGAGAGAGAGTGAACCGGAAAGGGGAAGGGAAGAGAGAAGAGGAAGAAGGGTATAGGGGGGGACTTATCCTCAGCCTCCACCCCATAAGCAATCGGCTCTTAGGAGGAATACTTAAATTCAGTTACACACTATTAGGACAGCAGAGCGATGTACTCCAAAGAATTCTCAAAGCTTACCCAGGTTGACCACATGCATATAAACTTATCATTAGTGTCCCACAAGGAAGCCGTAAGCTCTTCCATAAGCTTCACTTCCTGGATCTTCTGAAACCAAAGGCGCACCGTGGGGGGCTCAACCTGTTTCCACATAGCCGGAATACAAGCACGTGCTGTGTTGATCAGATGTCGTACTATTGACTTCTTGTATGTGGAGATTGGGATGTCACACAGATGAAGCAGGAAGAAGCCCGGGGATCTGGGCAGCGTATAGTTAGTAAACCTAGGAGCTACACTCCAAACCATATCCTAGAAAGTTGTTAATCGCCGACAATCCCAAAAGGTATGTAAAAGATCACCTACCCCCACCCCGCATCTCCAACACATAGGGGACACCTCAGGGTAAAATTTGTGATGTCTGGAAGGAACCCTGTACCATCTCGTCAAAATCTTATATTCCGCTTCCTGAATGCTACTTGATATGGAAGACTGATGAGTCACGGTATATAATTGGGTACGCAGATCCGCTGTAATACTTATGTCAAGCTCCGTCACCCATTTAGCCAAGTAGGATGGATGTGAGTCTGCCGTTGGGGAGTTTATGAAACTATATGTTACAGAAAGGGTGTGACTGACAGGGCCCGACATTGTGCATAACGTTTCAAATGCTGTAAGTTCACATGAAAATTCGGATGCAGGGGTGAGAGAAAATAGAAAGTGACGTATTTGGGAGGCCTGCCAGAGCGGGAGGTGACCCAGATCTGCACTGTCTGTTAATTGAGATGCCGTCTTCCAACTGTCATTACTGATATAATGGCGGGCCTGGGTCTCCCTAGCTAGACGTTTGTGAGAGAATGGTGCAGGTTTACAACTGGCTGAAAAAAGGGATTGTCTAATACTGGGTATAGTGGTGATGGGTACGGGGAGATACGGAAATGTTTGAATGCAACGTCGCAACTCGCAGGGTGGGACCGATAAGAGAGTGAGATCTCGCCGATGATGGGATCTGATCCAACAACCATGGGGCCGCCGAAAGAGGGAGGGATAGAAAGGATTGTTCCAACTTGACCCATGGTTTGGAATTGCCATGCCTACACCAATCTATGATGCGCGTCTAGTGTGCCGCCTGGTAGTATTGGTGAATATCAGGCAAGCCCAAACCACCATCAAACCTCAGGCGAGTCCGAGTCGTTCATGCAATGCGTGATGGTTTGTTCGACCAGATAAACGTAAGCATTAAGGAAGAGAGTGAGGTAAAGAAAAGACGCGGTATGTAGATAGGGAGTGCCTGAAAGAAGTACAACAGCCGTGGCAACACATTCATCTTGAATATGGCGCAACGACACAAACCAAGTGAAGGTCCCTTTAGACCATCTTTCAAGATCTCCCTTAAGTGTTCGTAATATATGGGGATAGTTACATGCATAAAGGTGTGAGGGCTGAATCGCGAGCCGAATGCCTAGATATTTAATGGAACTAGCCGCCCACTTGAAAGGGAAGGAATCCGCCAAGGCTGCCACTAATTGGGGCGAGAGGGAGACATTGAGAGCTTCTGACTTTTGGAAGTTTATTTTAAAATTGGACAGCGCTGCAAACGACCGAAATTCAGCCACCGAGATGCGGACCGTGAAAGGAAAAAGAGTAAGTCATCCGTATATGCTCCGACTTTGTGAGTCGTATCCCCCACTTGGACACCCTCAACATCTGGATTAGCTCGGACATGACATAAGAAGGGTTCCAAACATAGCGTGAAAATCAAAGGAGAGAGCGGGCAGCCCTGGCGGGTTCTGTTAGAGATGGGGAAGGATGAAGAGTGGTGACCGTTGACCTTCACCGATGCCGAGGGGGAGGAGTATAGACTCAAAATCCAACTGAGCATACCCTGGCCCAGACCTATATAAGATAAAGTCTCCTGGAGAAACGACCAATCAATCCGGTCAAACGCTTACTCGGCATCGGTGGAGAGCAAAAAACGCTAGAACCGAGGAGGCGGTAATGTGCTCAATGAGATTGACGGCTCAAATGGTATTATCCCTGGACTCTCTCGAAGGGAGAATGCCCGTCTGGTCCCCATGAATTATTTTAGATAAAAATGGCGTGATTCGTGTAGTTAATATTTTTGAGAAAAGTTTTAAAGGGAATGTGTTGCCAGAAAAACATGTTTTTTTTTTAAAAATTAAACATTTAGTGTGTGGGTGATTAAACATTGTTCAAATTTTTTTTATTTTTTTCGCGAGTCAGGAAATATTATAAATTATTTCTAATTTATAATACTACCCATTTTTGGTCACTAGATGGAGCTAGTTCCCAAAATTGCAGCATTGGGTTAAAAGCCCTCGCTCTAGTGAGCTCTCAGCATCCCCCCCTCCTTTATCCTGGCTAGTGCCGGGATAAACGAGGGGTTTGAAAGGTTTAACCTCCTACACTGTGTGTCGCCATTTTTTGAGGTAACCCACAGTGTAGTAGGTTTACATACAGTAGTAAACACACACAAACACTAACATACATTGAAATCTCTTACCTGCTCCTGCCGCCGCGGCTCCCTCCGGCCCGTCCGCTCCGTTTGCTGCCGCTGTTCCATGTGCACAAGTCCGGAAGCCGCGACCGGAAGTTGTAATATTACTGTCCGGCCGCGACTTCCGGTCCACAGGAAAATGGCGCCGGACGGCGCCAATTTCGAATAGGACTGTGTGGGAGCGGCGCATGCGCAGTTCCCACACAGACGCCGTACACGGCAGTCAATGGGACGGGAGCCGTTCACAGTCCCTATGGGACTGTGGCTGCCGTATTCCATGTCTGTGTGTGTCGTTAATCGACACACACAGAAATGGAACAAAAAATGGCAGCCCCCATAGGGAAGAAAAAGTGTAAAAATAAGAAACAGTAAAACACAAACACACAAATGAATATAAACGTTTTTATTAAAGCACTAACATCTTTAACATATAAAAAAATTATTTGTGATGACACTGTTCCTTTAAGTCTAAATTTAGAAGGGAAATGGGGCGGTAAATACTGCATTGGGAGGGGTCCTTATCTTCCTTAAGGATTACTGTTATGTGGGCTCTTAATGTGTCTATAGGCAGCGATCTACCTTCTGTAATGGAATTAGAGGCCGCCAAAAAAGGACTAGTGAGGAGGGGAGTAAGTTTTTTAAAATAGGCCAGCGAAAGACCATCAGGGTCTGGGGCATTACCGGTAGGGGATGTTTTGAGAGCTTCAAGAAATTCATCTGCCGTAATTGGGGCATCTAGTGTTGTCACCGCCCCCTGTGGAATCTGACCTAATCCCAAGTAGTAAATGTATGATCTGATGGCGTCACGTCTAGTATTGGGGACAGGAATGCCCTCAGTATCCCGTAGGTTGTACAATTTTAAATAGTAGGAACGAAAGGTTTCTGCAATTTGTCCCGGCGAGTGTACCTTTGTGCCCTCTGGTGTGGTAATGCAAGGGACATACGTGTGCTTCCTCTGCACTCGTAAAGCATATGCTAACGTGCGACTCGGCTTGTTGCCAAACTCATAGTAGTGTCTACGGCATTCAGTGGGGGAGGCTTTGGCAGCTGAGATTGTCAGAGTATGTAATTTATCTTGCAACCTTATTAGTTCTGCTCCCGAGCCCGGCTCTAATAGCGTTTTGTGTGTGAGTTCCAGGGCGTGTATTTTCCCCACTAGTTCTGTAAATACTGCAGGGCGTTCCTTTTTGAGTCTGGAGCCAATCCGTATGAGAACTCCTCTCATAACGCATTTATTTGCTTTCCAGACTGAAAGAGGATTAGAGTCTACCGGTTTGTGTCCAAGTAGAAGCAGAGTTCAGACGTCACTTCCTCCAAGACCACTTGATCTTGAAGCAATGAGTCGTTCAGATGCCACTGCCACGGAGTTGAGTGTAAGGAGAGGACGGCCAGGGCTAGAGTTATCATGGTGTGGTCTGAAAACGATATTCAATCTATAGAGGCCACGGAAAGAAGTGTAAGCTGGGAATGCCAAAGCAGAAAGTAATCTATACGTGAGTACAAATTGTGCGGGTGGGAAAAAAATGTATAGTCCCTATCATTTGGGTGGAGTATGCGCCAGGGATCTACTAATTGATGGGAGTGGAGCGGATGCTGTAGGCGACGAGTGAAAGGTCTAGAGACGGCGGGCTGGCCCGATGTGGTGTCTAGTCTAGGGTCTAAGGGCATATTAAAGTCTCCTCCCATGACCAACGTCCCCTCCGCAAATTAGTCTAGTACATTAAGGACCTCTTCCAGTAGTGTCAGTTTACCCGAGTTAGGGAGGTATATGTTAGCAAAAGTCATGGTGCAGGCTGCAATCTTACCTTTTACGAACAAGTATCTTCCCGCATCTTCTGTGTGACACCCCAAACACTTCCAAGGTACAGAGTTCGCCACAAGGATGGATACGCCTTTGGTTTTAGAGTCCGGAGAGGAACTGTGGCATACATCTGGGAATCTTGAGTTTCGGAGTGACGGAAGCTGGTCCGAGCGGAAATATGTCTCCTGTAGGAAGACTACTTGAGCCACAGGTCAATAAATGGAGTCGTAAAAAGGCACAGCAACATAAGATGTCCGGAGCACACGGACAACACAATGCATAAATCATGTTAGGCAATAACATATTGACAGCCAATAACCAGAGACCGTCATATAACCCAAGAGGAGAGAGAACACACACCCTCTCCCTTATGTAGTAACATAAAGAACATGGCCGCCATCTCCCACGAGTCCAACAGTCTCATCAGTTCTCAAAGACCCTGTGACGGGGGGAAAGCCATTTTAGCGGACATCACAAAGGGTCAGACCTATAACCTCCAGACCTATAACAACGAACACTTTCAACTCTGCCGACGGAAACCAAATGGTAGGTGGGGAAAAAGGCCAGTCAGTCCCATCAAACATCGTTCCCACTTCGAGGACTACGAGCCGGGCGCATGGATCCTTCATTCCGCAGCTCTGGCCGTCGTGAACGTGCCCCCAATTCTCTTCTGAGTGGTAGTGGAGGGGGAGGTAGGGTCCATTCCGGGACCCTCTCGAATTCCAGGAATCGGAAGGCCTCCGGGAGATCTAACAGAGTTTTTACGGCAAAGGTTTGGCCAGCCTTCTGTAGGATTATAGGAAAAGGGTGACCCCCAACGATATGAGGCACCCGCCCGTTTGGTGGCTTCCAATAGAGGTTTAACAATACGCCTCATATAGAGCGTTAGTCGAGACACATCTGACAGAATCAGGACATCAGCCCCATAGTAGGGAACCGAGCCGCGGTCCCATGCATTACGCCTATTGTCCTCCTTTTGCTTGTAGAAATGGATTCTACATATCACATCTCTGGGGCGGTCTAGATCCCTGACTTTGGGGCCCACCGTACGGTGCACCCTGTCCAGTTCCAAAGGTGTTCCAGGTGCACGGTTCAACAGTTTATTAAAGATGGTGGACACCACCTCTTGCAGCTCCTCTGGGGGCACTGATTCAGGAATCCCCCATAACTTAAAATTGTTGCGCCTGCCTCTGTTTTCGATATCATCCACATTAAAGGCAAAGTCTTTCAGGCGTATGGCCTGATTACTCACGGTTGTGGAGAGCATTGTCACATCTGAGGCTAAGGACTAGTTGTTGTTCTCTAGTCGGGTAACTCGTTCATCCAGCGAGCGTACAGACTGGGAGACCTCCAGCAGTGCTTTGGCCTGTTTCTCCTCCAACTGTGACATGTGCGCTGCCATGTCGGCCCACGTGGGGAGAGCTCTCACCATCTCCCAGAGTGCAGTGAGGGTACGGTCCATCTGTGCCCAGCTCTGGTTGCCCCATGGAGGACACAGCAGACAAGGGTGAGACCGGCTGAAGAGTTGCCGGAAAGTCCTGCGACAGCTCCGTCGGGATGCACATGGCCGGAGCGGTGGAGGACGCCATGACACCTGCAAGCGAGCGGCCGTCGGACTTCTGCTGCTGAGATGGCGCTGGCTGCAGCAAATGAACCAGGGATGATTCACGGGAGGCTCTGGGTGTGCCGGGCTTGCATTTGCCCCTTAGCATGACTCCTCGGGCAGGTAAGAGGTGGGTTATTGCCGTGATATTCTGATGTGTCCGGAGCTCTGAGTTAATGCTGCGTCATGCCGCCATGCCCAAGTCACGCCCCCGATGTTTTCAATTTTGAAACTCACTGTGCGAGTTTTACGGACGCAGCGATACCAAATTATTTTATGTTTTACATTGTGCTTGGGGAAAAAAAAAATTTATATCAACTTTTAACATTTTTTATTTTACATTGCTGAAAATCGAACATTTTTTTTTACACATTTTATTAGTTCCCCTAGGGGACTTGAACCAGCAGCCAATTGGTTGCATGTGGAGTTACTGAAACAGCTTAACTCACTGAGCTACAGTGTTTTCCTAACTCCCATAGTAGTGAATGGCAGTTACGAAAGCAGCGTAGCATGCGAGCTACGCTGTTTCCGTAACTACTGTTCAGTTCTATGGCAGGTCCGGAAACAGCGTAGCTCAGCGAGTTATGCTGTTTCCGTAACTCCACATGTTAGAAAGCTAGAACTGTGTTTAGGGGGCCCCGTTCTAGATATAGGTGCGGGCACAGAGGTGGGGCCTGCATCTATCTGACATTTATGACATATCCTGTGGATTTGTCATAAATGTTCTTCATAGAAAAACCCCTATAAATGCCACGGTCGCTATTGACCGCGGCATTTAACTAGTTAAAGGGGTTTGCCATAAAACACATGTAGCTCCTATCCACAGGATAGGGGCTACATATGAGATCGCTGGGGGTCCGACTGCTGGGACCCCCAGAAATAAGGCGAGCAGGGGACCGAAAGTCACCCAAAGCGCTACTTGAGAAGCCTGGACTTCCGGGTTCTGTGTCCGGCTTATTTGTTCCGCAGCTCCATAGAGATCAATGGAGAGCCGCTCGCGCATGCGCAGAAGAATCCCATTGATCTCCATGAAGCTGCCGGACGGAAAGAACGGGGAAGTCAAAGCTTCTCATGCAGCGCTCTTGGTGACTTTCGGTTCCCGTTCTCCTTATCGATCGATCACACATTTATCCCCTATCCTGTGGATAGGGGATACATGTTTTTTGTGGCACAACCCCTTTAACCCCTTCCCTCTTTAGCCACTTTTGACCTTCCTGACCGAGCCTCATTTTTCAAATCTGACATGTGTCACTTTATGTGGTAATAACTCCGGAATGCTTTCACCTATCCAAGCGATTCTGAGATTGTTTTCTCGTGACACATTGGACTTTATGTTACTGGCAAAATTTGCTCGATATGTTCAGTATTTAATTGTGAAAAACACCAAAATTTAGCGAAAAATTGCAAAAATTAGCATTTTTCTCAATTTAAATGTATCTGCTTGTAAGACAGGCAGTTATACCACACAAAAATGTTGCTAATTAACATCACCCATATGTCTACTTTAGATTGGCATCGTTTTTTGAACATCCTTTTATTTTTCTATGACCTCACAAGGCTTAGAACTTTAGCAGCAATTTCTCACATTTTCAAGAAAATTTCAAAAGGCCATTTTTACAGGGGCCAGTTCAGTTGTGAAGTGGCTTTGAGGGCCTTATATATTAGAAACCCCCAAAAAGTCACCCCATTTTAAAAACGTCACCCCTCAAAGTATTCAAAACAGCATTTAGAAAATGTCTTAACCCTTTACACATGTCACAGGAATTAAAGCAATGTAGAGGTGAATTTTACAAATTTCATATTTTTTTGCAGAAATAAATTTTTTGTACAATTTTTTTTATAACACAGAAGGTTTTACCAGAGAAATGCAACTCAATATTTGTTGCCCAGATTCTGCAGTTTTAGGAAATATCCCACATGTGGCCGTAGCGTGCTACTGGACTGAAGCACCGGCCTCAGAAGCAAAGGAGCACCTGGTGGATTTTGGGGCCTTATTTTTGTTAGAATAAATTTTAGGCACCATGTCAGGTTTGAAGGGCTCTTGCCGTGCCAAAACAGTCAAAATCCCCCAAAAGTGACCCCATCTGGGAAACTACACACCTCAAGGAAATTATCTAGGGGTACAGTGAGCATTTTGACCGCACAGGTTTTTTACAGAAATTATTGGAAGAAGGCCGTGAAAATTAAAATCAACATTTCTTCAAAGAAAATGTAGGTTTAGCGATTTTTTTTCTCATTTTCACAAAGACTAAAGGAGAAAAAGCACCGTAAAATTTGTAAAGCAATTTCTCCCGAGTAAAACAATACTCCACATGTGGTAATAACCGGTTGTTTGGAGACACGGCGAGGCTGAGAAGGGAAAGAGCGCTATTTGGCTTTTGGAGCTCAAGTTTAGCAGGAATGGTTTATGGAGGCCATGTCACATTTACAAAGCCCCTGAGGGGACAAAACAGTGGAAACCCCCCACAGGTGACCCCATTTTGGAAACTACGCCCATTGAGGAAATTATCTAGGGGTATAGTGAGCGTTTTGACCCAACAGGTTTTTTGCATAAATTATTGGAAGTAGGCCCTGAAAATAAAAATCAACATTTTTTCAAAGAAAATGTAGGTTTAGCTTATTTTTACTCATTTCCACAAGGACTGAAGGAGAAAAAGCACCACAAAATTTGTAAAGCAATTTCTCCCGAGTAAAACAATGCCCCACATGTGGTAATAAACGGCTGTTTGGAGACACGGCAGGGCTTAGAAGGGAAAGAGCGCTATTTGGCTTTTGGAGATCACATTGAGCAGGAATGGTTTGCGGCGGCCATGTCACATTTGCAAAGCCCCTGAGGGGAAAAAACAATGAAAACGCCCAAAAAGTGACACCATTTAGGAAACTACACCTCTTGAGGAATTCATCTAGGGGCGTAGTGAGCATTTTGACCCCACAGATGTTTCATAGAATTTATTAGAATTGGGAAGTGAAAATAAAAACAATCCTTTTTCTTCAATAAGACGTAGCTTTAGCGCAAATTTTTTCATTTTCGCAACAAATAAAGGAAAAAAAGAACCCAACATTTGTAAAGCAATTTCTACCGAGTACGGCAATACCCCATATGTGGTCATAAACTGCTGTTTGGGCACACGGCAGGACTCAGAAGGGAAGGACCGCCATTTGGAGTGCAGATGTTTCTGGATTGGTTTCTGGGCGCCTGTGGGCCCAAAACAGTGGAAACCCCCCAGAAGTGACCCCATTTTGGAAACTACACCCCTCAATGCATTTACCTACGGGTGTAGTGAGCATGTTAACCATGCAGGTGTTTTGTAGAAATTAGTGTGAACTCGATGTTGCAGAGTGAAAATGGGATTTTTTCCACAGATATGTGGACAATATGTGGTGCCCAGCTTGTGCCACCATAACGAGACAGCCCTCTAATTATTATGCTGGGTTTCCTGGTTTTAGAAACACCCTACATGTGGCCCTAATCTCTTGCCTGGACAGTCGACCAGGCTCAGGAGTGAAAGGGTACCATGTCAAATTGAGGCCTAATTTGGCGATTTACAAAGTATTGGTTCACAACTGCAGAGGCTCAGATGTGAAATAATAAAAATAAACCCCTGGGAAGTGACCCCATTATGGAAACTGCACCCCTCAAGGCATTTATTAAGGGGTGTAGTGAGCATTTTCACCCCACAGATCTTTTCCATAAATGAATGCGCTGTGGATGGTGCAAATTAAAAATTTATATTTTTCCCTAGATATGCCATTCAGTGGCAAATATGTCGTGCCCAGCTTATGCCACTGGAGACACACACCCCAAAAATTGCTAAAAGGGTTCTCCCGGGTATGACGATGCCATATATGTGGAAGGAAACTGCTGTTTGGGGACGCTGTAGGGTTCAGATGGGAGGAAATGCCATTTGGCTTTTGGAGCGTGGATTTTGCTTGGTAGTAGTTTTGTTTGGAGTCTTACTGGTGTTTCCGTTTATAATGTAGGGCATATATAAGCCGGGCGGAGTATATAAGGGGCATAGTCAGGTGGTATAATAACGGGGTAAAAAAAAAACAATAAAATAATCCATAGATGTGTGTTACGCTGTGAAGCAATCCTTTCTGCACAGGCCGGTGTCGCACTGATAAATGGTGTCATTTCTTATCCCCCTTTTGGTCCACACTCCGCGCCTTTGTAGTTTGGGGAATTTTGCTGTGAAGTGTTGTCCTGGTATAATACGGGCACCGTCGCTTCCAGCGGATATGTTTGGGCCCTCCCTTTCCTGGTTCCCTAATTTTAGGTCCTTGAAAAATCGCCTCTTCAAACAGAACGGGGAGAGAAAAAGCCACGGCGCCACTTGGTATGGATCAAGAAGGTGGTGTAAGAAGGTGAAGAAATAAAATGCTCACCGTGTGGGTTAGAAGAGTTGAGCACTGGGGTCCACGAGGTAGCTGCTGCCAGATCCGGGCCGGTCGCCAAAGGAGACCGCTTGGGTACGAAAATTGCAGATAAAAACAAGGATCTATACGGCGCTGCTGGTTGTAGTGGACAAATGAGATTCCTGAGAACGGGTAAATAGTTTTGTAAAAAACTGTTTTAATTGCAACGCGTTTCAGCACCGAACCGGCGCTTTCATCATGATGCCTGATGAAAGCGCCGGTTCGGTGCTGAAACGCGTTGCAATTAAAACAGTTTTTTACAAAACTATTTACCCGTTCTCAGGAATCTCATTTGTCCACTACAACCAGCAGCGCCGTATAGATCCTTGTTTTTATCTGCAATTTTCGTCTTCAAACAGAAGAAATGTTCCCCTCGGGCACAACTGCATATTTTTTTATTTCCTGACTTATTGGAGCCATAACTAATTTTATTTTTCATAGACGTAGTGGTATGAGGGCTGGTTTGTTGCGGGACGAGCTGTAGTTATTATTGGTACCATTTTGGGGTACATGCGACTTTTTGATCACCTTTTATCCTATTTTTTGGGATGCCAGGTAAACAAAAAAACGCAATTCTGGCACAGCTTTTTTTGTTTTTTTTATACAGCGTTCACCATGCGTTATAAATTACATGTTAACTTTACTCTGCGGGTCAGTACGATTCCGGCGATACCTAATTTATAGCACTTTTTCATGTTTTACAACTTTTTGCACAATAAAATTACTTTTGTAAAAAGAATGTATTTTTTCTGTCGCCAAGTTGTGAGAACCATAACTTTTTAATTTTTTTGTCGATGGAGGTGTATGAGGGCTTGTTTTTTGCGGGACGAGCTATAGTTTTTATAGGTACCATTTTTGGATACGTGCGACTTTTTGATCACCTATGTAGTGCAATGTATTAGATCTGTCAGTCATTCACTGACAGCAAGCCGATTAGGCTTCGCCTCCCGGCGGGGCCTAAATCGGCTTCCGTAATGGCAGAGCAGGAGACCATTGTGTCTCCTGTTGCCATAACAGCAGTCGCCAGTCCCGATTGCCTGTCAGGGCTGGCGATCTGCTAGTAACCGCTACGATGCAGCAATCGCTTTCGATTGCTGCATCGAAGGGGTTAATGGCAGGGATCGGAGCTAGCTCCGGTTCCTGCCGTTACAGGTGGATGTCAGCTGTACAGTACAGCTGACTTCCACCGCTGATGACGCCGGATCAGCTCCTGACCCGGCGCCATCTTGCCGGCAGCTACGGAAGCCGATCAGGCTCCGCCGCCGGGCGGATCTTGACCGGCTTCGGTGCTAGGCAGACCGGGAGGCCAGTATTAGGCCTCCGGTTGCCATTGCAGCCACCGGAACCCCGGCAATTTCATTACTGGGGTTCCGATGAGCTGCAAACACCTTAAGTGCAGCGATCGCGTTTGAGCGCTGCACTTAAGGGGTTAATGGCGGGGATCGAAGCTAATTTCGGTCCCCGCCGTTACAGCCGGATGTCAGCTGTAAGATACAGCTGAGATCCGGTGATGATGGCACCGGCTCAGCTTCTGAGCCGGTCCCAAACATTTGGCGTACATGTACGGCAAGATGCGGGAAGTCAGTACTTTCCATGACGTACATGTACGGCAAATGTCGGGAAGGGGTTAAACTGCCAGGAACAGCAAATTTGCTGTTCCTGGTCGTTAGAGCAGCGTGTCCGCTGTAAATGACAGCTGACACCTGCAGTGTATGGAGCGCGTGAGCCCGCTCCATACATCACCCCACCGCTCCATGATGTGCTGGCACGTCATGGGTCCGGAAGAGGTTAAGTAATGAAGCGGTCATGGGGCCCGGCGATGCCTTAGGCTGGGTTCACACTGAATTTTTTTGCAGGCAGAAAATCTGCCTCGAAACTCAGTTTGGGATTTTTTGTACAGGGAGGTGTGTGGCATCATATACAGGGAGGCTTTACATAAAACGTAACCTCTGCATTTAATATTCCCACGACACTTCTTGAATACCATTATCAAACAAACTAACTTTGGGATAGCAGCTGGAGAACTGCTAATATCTTAATCATTGTACAAAGACCAGTTCAATAATTGGGAGAAAACTATTCCCCTGTCACTACAAACAACATCACTGAAAATTTTCTTGGCTGTATTCTTTGCAGTTTGGAAGATACTGGTGAGGCTTTACTCCTCCCTGAGAACAGGTCCACACATACAAGCACATTTTCATACACACCTACCTCGGGTAGTCGTATGTTCTGCAGTCGCGGCAACGGGTACTATGGTCGGGGTGCACTTTTCATAGGTACTTTGCTGTTCTACCTATATCATGCCGTGCGCATATCATGCAGGCTACTACAAATCTAGTGGTGGCATTATTGAATCCAGGGACAAGCCAATTGACTGACACAAGGCTGCACATACTTTCCTTGCCAGGTGTATCATCTCTTGCGCTATCAATTGACTTACCCGATGATCCAACAAAGTTCCTACTACCAATGGGCCCATAATTGTGGGCGATGCCAAAAGCGTACCTAGAATCTGTGTAAATGTTGGCCGTATTACCTTTTGCCTCCAGCTCCGCTTCTTGAGATGAACAAGAAGGTGGGAGTGGTTTCTGGATGACTTATGGTAAATTAAACTCTTCTCCAAGGCTAAGAGTCAGACTGACCCCTTCCCTTATAGTAAACAATGTAATTCTTTAGACCGCTCCAGGATGATCGGCTCCTTATCACACAAAAGTAGGTAAATATTTATCTGTACTCTCCATATCAAGATAGAGACTAAATATAAACATCTGGCTCAAGAACAAATAACATAGCATTGTTTCAGACAATGCTGACATAGATGTATTAGCTATAAAGCATCATGACTTATTAATCTCAAAATAGCTACTTCAGGCCACAAGATGGATTCCAACTATCCAAAATGGACGCCATCATACAAGATGGAGTCTACGCAAAATTGAATCATTTAAAAATATTCTGATCACTTTCACACCCTTTAAGAGTATTTTCCTTCGGGATTTGCAGTCCCTGTAGATAAAGCTACATTATGCCTATTGCCAAAGTTTTGTGCCGACGCTTGTCATCAGCGACAGCTGGAGTACGTAAGCCACAGCACTTCATGCGCCTTGTAGTAGATCATCGGGCTGATCTAAGGGTTTGGGCTAGTTTTCTTTAGAATTACAATGGTCTTTCGCTTTCAATGTACAGGTTTTGTCAGAGTCAATGGTGCGTGGACTCCTGGATCTCATTCTGGGCAAAAACTGGACTGACCAAAACCATTTGCCTGCTCGAGGTGTTGCCATCTTGGTCGCATTGAACCTTTTAGGGGACAGGCTCAGGGACAAGGGTTGATAACTCTTTTGTTGATGCTCTCTCGCTCACAGTGGGTGCGGTTCCAGCAGCTGGCTCCGGAGGCGGAGGAGGATGACTTGGATTGCTTTAAGCATTTGTGGGATCTGGTATCCGTGCAGCAGGAGAGTTGATCCAATGGTCACTGGCAAATGCGACAATGTCTTCAAATGTGGTTAGCTGGCAGCAATGGGAGCATTTGGTGCATGCTCTGGGGGACGTTTGCTTAGACGAAGTCAGGGGAGTTATTGTTCTGGTTGGGTCAAGCGGCTGAGACAGGGTAGTCAGTCACCAGGTTGAAATGTTTTGTGGCAGTCTTCGCTTTTGGTTTCATGCTCATGGGGCTGAGGGATGTGACAAAAGATTTTCTGGTGGGCCGGCACTATATAGTTTGTGTAGGGGTGAGGTGATACCAGATAGCAGATGACCTGTGTCCTTTGAGATACCTTTTAGGCTGCAAATATTGGTTGGAGTAATTTGCCGCTATACTTATGAGACTAGGTTGTTTTCGGCTGGCATTCTCACTCACCTTCTGAGGATTTTTGGTATGGGAACTTGTGTCCTAATCACATCTTGCCTGGGAGGTCTCATGCGTAATGACGTAATTTTATATGAGGACAGGGTTTCGTTTTTGTTGCGCTGCTCTAAGACTGATCACGTGGGGCAGGGTAAAAGGGTGATTTTGTTCACATTCCCTGGGGTAGAGGTTTGCCCTGTGTGCTTCTTATGTTTCTCCTCTCACATTATGATTTAATTTTGTTTGTTCTTGTTTTTGGATGATATGGTGGGTCATATGTGTGGCATGTGGTGGAATTTGCCTCTTGTTTATCATGTCATTGTGTGTGGAATGTTGGTTTGGTCTGCTCCCTTTGTTTTCAGTCCAGGATCCTCCCTTGGTCTGTATTTTAGGGTATTTCTATACATATTGTGGTGCCCTGTGGGCGAATGTTCGGCCAAATAGACGCCAGCTGATTATCTCTCATAGCAGCGCGGTACTCCACTGACTTGGAATCAGAGGTATGCCATAAAGCCGGGTATTGCCGGAGTTCCAGACATATGACCTACTTGATCGTGTCCCTGATGTGAAGCACGACTTGCTTTGTTTAAGGACCTTACACCCGGGCGTGATCACGATCTGGTCTGACATTGTTCCCAGAAGGCAGTGGACGCTCACTCCTTCCGTGAAGCGGCTTAACAAGGCTCGCATTAAAGTCAACCAAGTCATTTCTAGTTTTGTAGCCAGGTATTTGTGTCAGATACTGGGATTTAGAGTCAGGCGATGGTTGTTTCTGGAGGGATGATGGTGTGCTTCTGAATGAGGTGGAAATTGATCTGTGGTGCTTAGCCCTTCAAGACGGGTAGAGTGTTCTGTGGGTGTTTGAAGAAACTCGCACACTTGAGGTCAAGGCCTGCTCGCTGTGGCCGGGGTGAGTCCTTGAAGTTGGTGATAATAAGTAGTGGAAGGGGATGCATCGCGGGTATGCATTCTATAAAAAAAAATTGAAATGTAGTTTTCAACTGTCCTTCTGGTTGATGGGGCTCCTTAAAGTGTTATCCCTTTGGAAGCAGTTCTGGTTTTTACCATTAGGGCATCTGCACATGTTTATTGGTGCCCTCGAGCCAAGTTACAACTTGAGATAAAATTGGCGTGGGCAGATGGCCACCAGATCTATATAACTTCAAGAACTTTCCCTGTTATTCATGTAGTCTTGTTTGGCTGTGTGGTGTCTTTGGTTATAAAGAATAGTATGACTCTGTTAGTGTCGTGATATGTGTATATGTTTTGGATGTGTAAAATTTATTTTTTGTATTTTTTCTGTAATAGACAGCAGCTGTGGTCATTAAACTCAGTCCCTTCTGGTCTGTGTCTATATTTTAGGCACTTAGAAATAATGTTGGGAGCATTGGGTTAAGAAGGATTTTATCTAAAACCTTAAAGTGTTATCCAGCGGCAAGAAAAAAAGAAAAGAATTTGTCCAAAACATAATGATGTAGGGAGGGAGCTGCCAGCGCTGCTAGGAAGGGGAGTATACACATTCAGGGCTGTAGCCTCCACTCTTCAGCGCTAAACTTCCTCTCATACTCTCCAGGTGTCACCTCTTGCCACTTATCCTCCGCTTGTAGGACACACTGACACGCAACCTTGCCTCCTCCTCTTAGTGCTGTCACTCAACCTTGCCTACCCCTCCTGTTAATGTCGGGTTGTCAGCATGTGACCGCAGGGGCTGGCAATCTTACACTAGTCAAGCCCCTTGCGATCATATGATCAGTGACGAGCCGACACCAACAGGAGGGAAGGCAGCTCTCAGTCACATGGCACAGGAAAATCTACACAACTTCCTGTTCCACGTGACAGAGGTTCAGCATGGGGGATTGGTGCAGCTTTGAAAATGGGAGTGAATTAGTAAGTGCTATTACTTCTTTGTCTAAAAATCAATGGTAAATTATTTTTGCCCGCCGGATAACCCCATTATGGCACAACTGACTCAAGTTATTCAAGTCATGGATCTGATGCATAGTACTGTAAATTTAAAAGGGTTGTCTAAGAAATACATTGGATACATATCCTTATGATATGCCATCAATGTATGATTGTTTGGTCTCCATCCACTGGGCCCAAAACCAATATCGAGAATGAAGGGACAGTGGCCCCTTGGTGGAGCACTACGGCTCTTTCATTTTGTTACACTTGAATGTGTCTGAGCAGATAAAACAGAACAGACTATGGGCAAGAGCAGCAATGTATCTGGGGCTTTCTCAAGAACTTTTTTTTAGGACAGGTAGAAATCCCAGGGTCCTAAGGATTTGCCTTCCATGATATATCTCAATAAATATTAGGACGTATGTTTTGAAAAGTTACAGGAATTAAATCACAGAAGATTGTCGTTATTAAAGTGTAGTAAAATTAAAATCTGATTCTGTTCCTGAATCCTTGGATATAGTAACTGTGTTTAATTTTCCTTTAAGCTGATTCTCGAACAGGAGAAAGGTATCTGGCAACTATTATTATTATTAGATATATTAGCTGTCACAGGAATGCCTTTATTTTTTTAATCACCTACTCCTAATACTTATTAATGGCCAAATATTTAATTGTGCATCAAGGATGTGTCAGACAGACCAGACACTTTGCCTAATTAATAGCTTATGAAGTTTAAAGATTTTTTCTTAACCCCCTCAGGATGCAGCTATTTTGGGCCTTGAGGAATGTTTGTTTAGTTTTTTTCATCACTGCCTTACTGAGGGCCATAACTTTTAAATTTTTCATTTGGGGTAATCATAGGAGGACTTGTTTTTTCAGGACAAGTTATATTGTTAATGCCTCCATTTTGGGTTACATATAACGTATTAATATGTTTTTTATAATTTTTTGGGGGAAAAATGAAAAAAAAAACAGCAACTTTGCCATTGAATTTTGGGTTTCATTTTTATGCCGTTCATGCTGCGGTACTAATGACATGGTAACTTTATTCTGCGGGTTGTAACAATTATGGCGAAATCAAATTGAAATTGTTTTTTTGTTTTACGACTTTTGCAATAAAAACACTTTTTTAAAAAAAACTAAAGATAATCTTGTGTAGCCACATTCTGAAAGTCGCAACTTTTTTTTTTCTTTTACCATCGATGGAGCTGTATGATGCCTTTATTTTTGCATGACAAGTTGTATTTTTCAGTGGTACCATTTCAGGGTACATATAAGGCTATGTTCACACGGGGTCTTTTGCCGAGTTTTTTGACGCGGAAACCGCGTCGCAAAACTCGGCAGAAACGGCCCGAGAATGCCTCCCATTGATTTCAATGGGAGGCGTCGGCGTCTTTTTCCCGCGAGCAGTAAAACTGCCTCGCGGGAAAAAGAAGCGACATGCCCTATCTTCGGGCGCTTCCGCCTCTGACCTCCCATTGACTTCAATGGGAGGCAGAAGAAAGCGTATTTCTCGCTGTTTTATGCCCGCGGCGCTCTATGGCCGCGGGCGAAAAACGGTGCGATAATTGCCGCGAAAATCGGCGTGCAGGGAGAGGAATATCTGCCTCAAAGTTCCAAACGGAATTTTGAGGCAGATATTCCTCCCCCAAAATACTCCGTGTGAACATAGCCTAACAAATTGATTAACTGTTATTAACTTTTTTATTGTGGAGTTGGAAAAAAAAGAAACAGCCATTCCTCCATTGTATTTTGCATTTTTAATTTACATCATTCACCATGTGACATAAATAATGTTTTTAACAGTTGGCACGATTATGGAAATACCCAATATGTATAGCTTTTATATGTTTTACTATGTTTTGCACGATAATTCCATATTTCATGGGAAAACAAAACATTTTTATATCGCTGCGTTCCAAGGGTTATAACTTTTTAACTTTTTTCATCAATGTAGCCATTTTTGGTATTGTTTTTTGCAGGACTAGTCCTATTTTTTAATAGAACCATTTTGGGGTACATACAAACTATTGAATAATTTTTATACATTTTTGGGGGGAGAATAGGAAAAAATAGAATTCTGTGATGGTTTTGTAAATTGTTCCCTGTATGATTTAAATAATGTGTTAACTTTACTATACGGGTTAATAATTGTGGTGATACCATACAGTGAAGGAAATAAGTATTTGATCCCTTGCTGATTTTGTAAGTTTGCCCACTGTCAAAGACATGAACAGTCTAGAATTTTTAGGCTAGGTTAATTTTACCAGTGAGAGATAGATTATATAAAAAAAAATCAAAAAAATCACATTGTCAAAATTATATATATTTATTTGCATTATGCACAGAGAAATAAGTATTTGATCCCTTTGGCAAACAAGACTTAATACTTGGTGGAAAAACCCTTGTTGGCACGCACAGCAGTCAGACATTTTTAGTAGTTGATGATGAGGTTTGCAGACATGTTAGATGGAATTTTGGCCCACTCCTCTTTGCAGATCATCTGTAAATCATTAAGATGTCGAGGCTGTCGCTTGGCAACTCGGATCTTCAGCTCCCTCCATAAGTTTTCGATGGGATTTAGGTCTGGAGACTGGCTAGGCCACTCCATGACCTTAATGTGCTTCTTTTTGAGCCACTCCTTTGTTGCCTTGGCTGTATGTTTCGGGTAATTGTCGTGCTGGAAGACCCAGCCACGAGCCATTTTTAATGTCCTGGTGGAGGCAAGGAGGTTGTCACTCAGGATTTGACAGTACATGGCTCCATCCATTCTCCCATTGATGCGGTGAAGTAGTCATGTGCCCTTAGCAGAGAAACACCCCCAAAACATAATGTTTCCACCTCCATGCTTGACAGTGGGGACGGTGTTCTTTGGGTCATAGGCAGCATTTCTCTTCCTCCAAAAACGGCGAGTTGAGTTAATGCCAAAGAGCTCAATTTTATTCTCATCTGAACACAGCACCTTCTCCCAATCACTCTCAGAATCATCCAGATGTTCATTTGCAAACTTCAGACGGGCCTGTACATGTGCCTTCTTGAGCAGGGGGACTTGCGGGCACTGCAGGATTTTAATCCATTACGGCGTAATGTGTTACCAATGGTTTTCTTGGTGACTGTGGTCCCAGCTGCCTTGAGATCATTAACAAGTTCCCCCCGTGTAGTTTTCAGTTGAGCTCTCACCTTCCTCAGGATTAAGGATACCCCACAAGGTGAGATTTTGCATGGAGCCCCAGATCGATGTCGATTGACAGTCATTTTGTATGTCTTCCATTTTCTTACTATTGCCCCAACAGTTGTCTCCTTCTCACCCAGCGTCTTTCTTATGGTTTTGTAGCCCATTCCAGCCTTGTGCAGGTCTATGATCTTGTCCCTGACATCCTTAGAAAGCTCTTTGGTCTTGCCCATGTTGTAGAGGTTAGAGTCAGACTGATTAATTGAGTCTGTGGACAGGAGTCTTTTATACAGGTGACCATGTAAGACAGCTGTCTTTAATGCAGGCACCAAGTTGATTTGGAGCGTGTAACTGGTCTGGAGGAGGCTGAACTCTTAATGGTTGGTAGGGGATCAAATACTTATTTCTCTGTGCACAATGCAAATAAATATATATAATTTTGACAATGTGATTTTCTTATTTTTTTTTAATATAATCTATCTCTCACAGGTAAAATTAACCTAGCCTAAAAATTCTAGACTGTTCATGACTTTGACAGTGGGCAAACTTACAAAATCAGCAGGGGATCAAATACTTATTTCCTCCACTGTATATGTGGGGGGGGGGGGGGGAGTTTACACTTCTTTTTAATGTGAACCTTTTTTTTATAAACTTTATTAAACTTTGTTTAATTCGTTTTTTTATTCCCAATAGGGAACTTCACAATGCGATTTTTTGATTGCTTACATAATACTTTAGTGTACTCAGTGTACCAGAGCATTTTTGGGTGTCAGTTTAAAGCTGACAGGCAATCTATTATGCCGTGTATACGATCCTGGCCATTGCAGCAGGATGTAGGTTGTATATTAAAAGCAATTATATCCGATAGACTCAATCTAATTGATTACTTCTGTAGGAACAGGCATGTTGTGTCCAGGAAGTCTCAGTTTCTGGGGCTTCTGGAAAACTTAAAGGAACAGTAAGCCTTATAATTAACAATAAAAGTAACCAGGAGATAAATTTGTCTCCACTTTTTTCAGTTTGAAAGATTGTCTTCATGTTTCTGAAATAGTCTTCAAAAATCTTGCAGAGAACATAGGTATAAGTTAACTTCTAATATTTTCTATTTTTAGCTGGTGGAGGCTCAAGGGGCAGAGCTGAGCAAAAGGGCAGGACTTAATAGTATTTGTCTCCTGTTGCAGACAAAGAAGTATGAAAAAGCTCCTTTCCTTTACTCCTATTTTGTCTCATATTGCAATTAAAACAAAAAATATCTAAAGAGTTCTTCTCTATAGGTTCCAGGAAATCAGCCATTTCCCCCATCCTTCTTCTCACTATCCTTTGTCTGACTAAGACAACTGGCTGCAGAAAAAACCTTCCCACACTGCTCTGTCAGCATATTCAAACGCTAAGATTGTTAAGCCCCGCCCCTTGGCTAGCCCTCACTCACTAAACCGTTCACCACCAGTTTAATGGAAGAGATAAACAGGATTGTCACGATTTAGGGGTATGTGGACCAACTAGGCCGCTCTGCCATAGTGGAGAGGCAGCTTGCCAAATCACAGTCTATGCAAAGTCTATACAAGCAGTTTGTAGCACACGGGTACCTGAGATAGTCCAGACAGTGGCAGAGGTTCTGGAATGATGGGGCTGGATGTGGCAGGTTGTACCAGATGTGGCGGATGGTCCCAGGAGTGGCAGATGACACCAGACGTGGTGTATACCAACAGGTGTGGCAGGTTGCACCAGACATGGCGGAAAATACCAGGAGTGGCAGATGACACCAGACGTGGTGTATAACAGCAGACGGCACACCACGACTCCAACACAAGACACGCTCAGGAACAAAATACAACACAGATAGAGGAAGCAGGGCATGGGAACACTGGAAGCAGGATAACACTATGGGACCATTTGCAATACGAACATGGGAAAACTACAACAACGCTTAGGTAAGGAGTGAAAGGGTAGGACCCTTTTTATAGTCCAGGGTGATCTGGAAATTAATTAATAAATTAATTACCAGTGCGCGCCCCATCACAGACATTGCAGGACAGAGCGGCCGGATGCGCTAATGTCTCCCGGGAAGGAGACGTCGGCGAGAGGAGGAAGGTCTGCGGCCGTCAATAGGTCAGGGGAGGTGGTGGTCCACGAACCCCATTCCTTACGCCCTCTCTTCTTGGATCCAGAGGAATATTTTAACGAGGGTAGGGGCATTAAGGTTCTCTTCTCCTCAGGACCAAACCCTCTCCAGTCCACCAAATGGAAAGTCCTTAGACCTACCCTCGTCCAGTCCAGGATCTCTGTTACCTCAAACACATTAGATGAACCGCTGGGAGTCACTACAGGACTAGGAGTTTTACTTACGCGGTTCAGGACCACAGGTTTCAGTAGGGACATATGAAAAGAGTTGGGGATTCTGAGGGTAGGGGGCAGCCAAAGCTTATAGAAGACAGGGTTTATCTGTTGTAGGATCTCCAAGGGTCAGAGGAACCTGGGAGCAAATTTGTATGAGGGCACCTACAAACGAATGTTCCTTGAGGATAGCCAGACCTTGACTCCAGGAGAGGACTTTGGAGGAACTTTTCTTCTTTTATCGGCATGCTTTTTCATGTGGTCCACTGCCTGGAGGATTGCAGGCTTAGTTTGCTGCCAGATATGAATAAAAGTCCCAAATGAGGAATTTTCTGCTGGTACTTGAGTCATGGCTGGCACAGGAAGAGTCACTCGAGGATGTTGGCTGACACAATGTAGAAAGAAGACGAGGCATTAGATTCACTTGTGTGATTGTTGTACGAGAATTCCGCCCAAGGCAGAAGTTGTAGCCAATTGTCATGCTGGGCGGAAACTAAATGACGGAGATAATTCTCCATAATTTGATTGGTCCTCTCCACTTGACCTTTGGACTGCGAGTGATAAGCGGAAGAGAAGTCCAGCTTTACATCTAGCAGGTTGCACAGGTCGCTCCAGAACTGGGACGTAAACTGTACACCCTGATCCAAGATATTATGCAGAGGAAGTGTGCAGATGGAAGATGTGTAAAATGAACAGATTTGCTAGGCGAGGAGTAGACGGAAGACCGGTCAACAGAATAAAGTGTGCCATTTTAGAGAAACGATTCACTACTACCCAGACCATAGTACATCCAGCTGAGGAGGGAAGGTCTGTAATAAAGTCCATAGCGATATGCTGCCAAGGAGCATCAGGAACAGGCAGAGGTAGGAGCAGACCAGTAGGTTTCGAGCTGGTAGACTTGTTCGAGGCACAGTTCATACATGGAGAGACATAGTCCGCAACATCTTAGGCAGTGTGGGCCACCAGTACTGATGGGCTATGAAGTCCTGAGTCTTTCGAACACCCGAGTGCCTTGCGAGTTTGGAGCTGTGTCCCCAGCGGAGAATTCTCTTCCTGTCGGCAATGCGGACAAAAGTCTTTCCAGGAGGAATGTCCCTAATTTGCAACAGGTTAGCGACAATATTCCTAGAAGGATCTATAATATATTGAGGAATTTCCTCAGAGTCATTAGTCTCAAATGATCGAGACAGGGCGTCAACCTTCAAATTCTTGCAAAAAACTTTATCAAGCATCCTGCAGAGTCAAAACGTAGCACTTTGTTATTGGGATGTGTTAATAAAACACTTTTACACTTTTGCCATACGGATGTCTTTTGCATCAATTGATTGTCCGGAAGGGATCTCTGGACTTGGAATTTGCATCCTGCCATAATCGAGTGGAGATATTCCGACCAAGTGAGAGCTGTGTATAACCTGTCAACCTTCAAATTCTTATCGGCAGGACGGAAGTGGATCAAGAATTGATATCTAGCGAAGAACAACAACCACCTGGCTTGGCGAGGATTTAGTCATTGTGCTGACTGTAAGTACGTAAGGTTCTTGTGGTCCGTACAAATGATAATAGGGTGAACTGCGTCCTCCAGCAAGTGTCTCCATTCCTCTAATGCCAACTTGACGGCCAGCAACTCCTGATCCCCAATGAAATTGTTGCGTTCTGCCGGAGAAAATTGTTTTTTGAGACAAAGCCACAGGCTACCTTCTTGCCCTTATAGTTTTTTGGACATAGCAGTGCTCCAGCACCAACGGAAGATGCGTCTACTTCCAGAAAGAACTGCAGAGAAGCATCAGGGTGATGGAGAACAGATGCTGAGGTGAAAGTACTCTTGAGCTTAGTAAATGCTGATTCTGCCTCCGGAGACCAAACCTTGGCGTTCAGCCCCTTCTTGGTGAGGGCCGAGATTGGAGCAGTCAGAGATGAGAAGTTCGGGATAAATTGCAGATAGAAGTTTGTGAATACCAAAAATCTTTGCATGGACCGAAGGCCTTGTGGACGTGGCCACTCTAAGATGGATCTCACCTTCTCTGGGTCCATCTTGAGGCCATTGTCTCGAACACACATTTCTCAATTTTATCATATAGGTGATTCTCCCTTAACCACGACAGAACTTGGCAAACATGCTTCCAATGTGTCATCAAATCAGGTTAGTAAATCAGGATGTCGTGAAGATAGACCACCACCCAGACAAACAGTATATCGCAGAAAATGTCATTTACAAACTCCTGGAAAACAGCTGGAGCGTTACACAGTCCAAAGGGCATCACAAGGTATTCGTAGTGGCCGCCTTGGGTCTTTAATGCGGTTTTCCATTAATTTCCTTTGCAGATACGGATAAAGTTATATGCTCCGCGTAGATCCAGCTTTGTGAATACCTTGGCCCCCCAAATTCTATCAAAAAGTTCTGAGATGAGCGGCAGAGGATACTTATTCTTTACCGTAATTTCGCTCAGACGCCGGTAGTCGATACAAGGGTGAAGAGATCAATCCTTCTTGTTCACGAAGAAGAATCCGGCTCCAGCCGGGGAGGAAGATTTCCGGATGAACCATCTCTCGAGATTCTCATTTACGTAGCGGACATGGCTAAGGTCTTTGGCAAGTAGGTGGTGAAGCATTAGGGAGTAAATCAACAGGGCAGTCGTAGATGCGATGAGGGGGAAGAGTCTCTGCTTCCCTCTTACTGAAGACGTCCGCAAAACTAGCATAATGAGACCGTAGATCAGAGAGTGACTGAGGTAGTGGAGGCAAAACAGGACGAACCTGTGGCAGGCACTGTGGAGGACCTCTCCAGAATTCCAGTTTAGCTTTAGACAAGACAAGAAAGGCGATCTGTTCTGAGTGAAGAACTTGAGATTTGTAGTGTCAGTGGTTCAGTGACGGAAACAATAGGATCGGGCAGTGGTAGTCCACTCACAGAGGCAACAGCCAGGGGTCTCTCCAAAAGAACTGTGGGCAGATGTAGACGATCCACCAGATCCTGTTGGATAAAATTTGCAGCTGCTCCAGAATCCAGATAGGCAGAGGAGGCATGTGATGTCTCTCCAGAGACGATGGTCACAGGAATAGATAACTTGGGAGAGGCTTTGACGTTTAGCGTCATCCCACCTAGAAATGTTTCCCCAACCAACCCTAGGTGCTGGAGTTTCCCAGGTTTTTCTGTGGACATTGGCACACGAAATTACCTTTAAGGTCGCAACACAGACACAGACTTGAAGAGCGTCTGCGCTTTTTCTCCTGTTCGGACAGTTTCATTCTGTCTACCTGCATAGGTTCCTCAGGCAGAGCAACAGAAGGAGGCAATAGTGGTCTCTTAAATGACGGTGCCAATCTGTGGAAACGTCTCTCCCGCCAAACCTCCAGAGCATGTTCCTGGATTCTCATGTGAACCCGGGTAGCCAACAGGATCAGAGCATCCAGGGTAGAGGGAAGATCGCGGACTGCTAACTTGTCTTTGATGTGACAGTCCCTACCAAAAGGTCACCACCAACGCCTCATTGTTCCATGTCAACTTTGCTGCCAGAGTACAAAAGGAGATAGCATACTCTCATACTGTGGACCCTCTTTGCTTGAGGGTTAGCAGAGTGGCCGCTGCAGAGGATGCTCGACCCGGCTCCATGAACACAGTATGAAAAGTCTGTAAGAATAAAGCTAGGTCCGGAAAAGCAGCAGCATCCGGAAGAGGAGCAGGAGGTTGATCCAATCGAGCGATGATGGAGTTTACAGCCAAAAGGAGTTGATCCTGACGTGCACGCAGGTCACACATATCCATTTGTATCACCTGAACTGCGGTCTAAGATTGGCCAGCGGGTTCCATGGCCTGAGCATACTGTCACGATCTAGAGGTATGTGGAGCTACTAGGCCACTCTGCCGTAGCGGAAAGTCAGCTGGCCAAGTTACAGTCCATGCAAAGTCTATACAAGAAGTTCGTAGCACAAGGGTACCTGAGATAGTCCAGACGGTGGCAGAGACTCTGGCACGGATGGTACAAGATGTGGCAGGTTGTACCAGATGTGGCAAATGATACCAGGAGTGTCAGATGACACCAGATGTGGTGTATACCAGCAGGCGTGGCAGGTTGGGCCAGACAAGGCAGAAGATACCAGGAGTGGCAGATGACACCAGACATAGTGTATAACAGCAGGCGGCACATCACGACTCCAACACTAAACAGGCTCAGGAACAAAACACAGTATGGGATACAGGTAGCAGGGCTCGGGAACACTGGAGGCAGGGTAAGACTAAGGGACCATTTGCAATACAAACATGGGAAAGCTACAACAATGCTCAAGCAACGAGTGAAAGGGCAGGGCCCTTTTTATAGTCCAGGGTGACCTGGGAAATAATTAATTGCACGACAGAGCGACCAGATGCACTGACGTTTCCCGGGGAGGAGACGTGGGCTAGAGGAGGAAGGTCTGTGGTTGCGGCAGTCAATAGGTAAGTGGAGGCGGCGGTCCGCGACAGTGGCCATTACAAGGATATTAATCCCCACATTCTCTACTAGACTGTTTTTTTCAGGAACATGCAGAATAACCTGCAGGCTGACAAACACTGTGGACATGTTTATCTTCTAATAACTCAAAATGTTTCAATTCTCTTTCTCTTCCCTGTGACCTTAGATAATAGGAAAAACCATTTGTTTTCAAAGATAAGACATTTCATGAGAAAATTAAGTGCATTGTGTTCAGCATAACATTTGCAAATAGGCATACAAATCAGAAGGTGGGAAAAACTTCAGAAGTGTGAATCTTGACATGAATTTACACAGCAGATGAAGCCACAAGCAGCCCCTACAATTCAAAGAAAAGATAACAGGATTTTGAATTTGCTTACAAAAGCTGTGGATCAGTGACCGCCTGGTGCTGCCCAAGATTATTTCTGGCATTTTTTTATTCAGCAGGGAAAGATGAAAGAGAAGTAATGCAGAACATAAAAGCAAAAGATACAACGATCTCAGCAAGTGACACATTTTTTCCAACTTTCCTGAGCCTTTTGGAAATACTTTTCTGTTCCCTTTCCTGTAATAAACAAGCATAGTGCTGAAAATCATGCCTTGCATACCTTATATAGGTTGAATTGGATTATTTACTCATCCAGTACTATAGTATATGTATAATGTTTAATATTGTTGGCTAATTACAACAAAATACAACATAGTACAGAATTTAAAAAAAATAATAATAACATATATTACATATTATTTTGATCATAACAACATTTGAATTTTAATGCATATACAAATTAAAATGACATTTTTAAACTACAATCTTCTTTAGTACTATTGATAGAGAAGCTTGGGTCTCCAGTGTTTGTTAACAAAAGGGTAAGATTCTGAATTCTCCACTAAAATTATGCCTTGTTTCATTGTGCAGTGCAAAACCACAAAACACGCCATATTTTGAGTCAGGAAAAAAATCTATTTTCTGGTACATAAGGGTTTCTTTTTTAACCTTAAACTAGATGGACTATTCTTTTTTTCAAACTTACTAATTATGTAACTATCTAGCCCCCATCGCCTCATAGACTGCAGGCCTAATGTGGGCTGACTGCTCCCTGCCCTGCCATAGTATTTAACTGTATCTGCATGTACCTGAGGATGCAGGTATAAATGAAAGTGGCGGTCATCCATGGATACGGGGCACTGGGCCAATTCACAAGCTGTCTCGTTGATCAGCATCATTTTCACGGCCCATAACAGGCTGTGTAAGAATAACAGGCTGTGTAAGAGGACCTTTAGACTTGTTCAGAGATAAAAAGGAAAAACATCTTAGACTTGTCGGCATCTGATTTAAATTTATTGAAAAATGTCAAATTAAAGATACTAAACTAGTGTTTTAGACACATATCAGGATGTTAACCCCCCCTACCCCCCCCCCAAACACCTTGGACAAAGCTCTCTCTAAACAAGCACCACCTCATAGAAAACATATTAGAGTTGTTGTCACCTAATTTAAGATTGCTGAAAATGGCACATCAAGACATAATTTAATGGCACATCAAGACATAATTTAATTAAAACCACCAGACAAGACATAATATGCACTTGAGCATTGGAGGAACTTAAGGGGATGCAGAGGTTGTGGTTGTACTAGGGCCTGGAGCCTGATGGGGCTCAAAAGGTTCCTCTACCCCATATTAGAAGACCACTACTACAATTGACGCATACTATTTGGTTGGCCCTTTTACAGATTCTTAAGTTAGGCCTCTGAAGTCTTGTGCAGAGTAAGCCTAAACACCATCATTTTATATAGTTAACTTAGTGGACATTTTAAGTACAGAAAACTATTGTATGTTTTGGAATGTTATAAAGATTTTTACTGGAGGAATGAAATGTTTCAGTAAACTGAAAATTAAAATAGACCTCATTTTAAATAGAAGAATATGTTATCACCTATTACCATACAAAATACCTAAATTAATATTATTTCACTACTTGATAAAACTTTTTCTGTATAATGGTTCTAATGAATAAAAATGAATAAAAAATAATAGGTATACAGTCATCTATAAGCCATTTAAAATGATCCCACAGTGTCTCCCTTCTGTTTCAGTTTTTATAATTGAGACCTTAGCCTAAAGTCTTTAAAATACAGAATTTAATGATTTGACCTGAATTTCCAGAAATTATAATATCTGCGGTATATCTAATTAATTTAAGGTTATGCTTTTAAAAAAAAAAAAAGCACAATGATTTATGATGTATTTCTATAATTGCTTATGTGCACGTCCTAGAAGTAGCCCTCAAATTAATAGGCGTAAAGGTTTATTATTGCTATATTGTTGAATAGGAGCCCCTTCTGAAAATAACCTGTATTATGTTGTTTAGAAAAGGAAAAAAATAATACAGCTGGAGTGTGTGTGTGTGTGTGTGTGTGTGAACTTGTGCTAGTGCACGTTGTTTAAAAACCGTTCATGATGATGGGTGTATTATAGAGACAGGGTAGCCGACGTTACATTGTAAGCCTAAAATAGGTCCTCTGATATTTCTCTGGTAGTTTATATAACTTAGATCTTTCCCTGACGATAGATAGTGGAAGGACTGAGCAGAAGGTAAATATTGGATGCCCACGAAATTAAGTGAGCAAAATAATTTGTGGATTCCACAGAAGAGTTCTTGATCATGTTGTCAATATACGTAGTGAGGAAGACACCTGTCCATCACAACATATGCAAAAAACACATAAGCAATATCCAGAAGAAATTCTGTTCCAGATTATAGAGGTGATACGACCTTCAGGCTGAGGAGGCGATTTAGATAAACTTTTATTCAAGGAGTGTAGATAGATTTACCACCTACAATAACTACCCCTCTATTGAATAAATAACTATATGTCAAAAACCTGCTTTATATGATGAAACATAAACCTATTGGTACGTACAGGAAAAGCGATCTTGCTAGTATGCATGAGAAAGGTAAGTAACCAATATTTAACCAAATCAAACGCAAGATCTTGAAAAAACCAAGTGAACCTTGGTGCATTGACCCTAAAAATCTGTTATATAGCCTATAAAGAGTAGGGTGCAATTAACACAACACATATCTGATACAAAAATATAAACTTTATTCATCATAATCGCAAGAGTTAAAAGATGAGTCATACAAAGCATGAAATGGAGACGTTCATCAAATGCAGAGGAAATGTAAATATAGTGGGTAAGGTAACAAACAGAGACAATATGTATTTGTCTAGCTGTTGCAAACAGGCTGACTAGATAAATAATCAATAAGAGCTATGGTACAAGCAATGCCATGAACAGTGTAATACTGTATACAAAGAGAGCTAAGAAAATAATAATGCGGTACAGTTTAGAGTATCACAAACAACAGCACCTCATTGCTGGAGGACACACTGTAATGTTATATATCAAACAGAAATGCACCTAGCACTGTTCTCAATGAAGTTTAAATGGATCAGCCTGAAGGGAATAGAAACAGTAACATACCCATGATGATACCTCTGCAGAGAGACCGTCAAACCCGACGCGCGTTTCGACTTACCTGCAAACGCTGATGCTGCTGCAGAATCAACTGTAGCCTCTGTCGCCTGGTGCCGATGTGTCCCCGCTCGTCCGACACGATGCAGGACCTGGGGCAGGAAGTGACGTCACAGCGTGATCTCTCGAGAACACGCTGTGTGTCTGTGCACTGCCAGAAGCTGGGTGTTAACGAAGAGAAGTGGATGATGCTGATTCGTCAGCATCATACACTTCTATTCACAACTCCCAGCTAGTAAAACAAGTAAAAACGCCCAGATGTACACACACAATACACGCCCACTTGGACTTAACTTTAAACACGCCCAGTTGTACTTAAGAAAGGCTCATTTGCATAAATATAAAAATGCTCATAACTTGGCCAAAAATGCTCGTTTTTGAAAAAAAAATATGTTACTGTTATCTACATGGCTGCGCCGATCTGCTGCAATACGAGATAGGGGTTTGAAAATCTGGTGACAGAGCCTCTTTAAGTATTCAGACCCTGTACTCAGTACTTAGTTGAAGCACATTTGGCAGCGATAACAGCCTATATTCTTCCTGGATATGATGCCACAAGGTTTGCACACCTGGATTTGGGGATTCTCTACCATTCTTCTCTGCACATCTTCTCATGCTCTGTCAGTTTGGATGGGGACCATCAGTGGGCAGCCATTTTCAGGTCTCTCTCTCGAGATGTTCGATTGGGTTAAAGTCGGGACTATCGCTGGGTGACTCAAGGACATTTACATAGTGGTCCCTAAGACACTCCTGTGTTGTTTTAACTGTGTGCTTAGGGTCATTATCTTGTTGGAGTGTGAACCTTTGGCCCAGTCTGATGTCAAGCACTCTGGATCAAGTTTTCATTAAGAATATCTCAGTACTCCATTTATCTTTCCCTCCACCCTGACCTGTCACCCTGTCCCAGCCACTGAAAAACACCCTAGCCGAGCCTGACTTGTTGCTGTCTGAGCTGCCACAGGTACCTATACGAACTATAGACATTCACCTGCGCCCTGTTGGCCAGCTGCCTTACCGCCAAGGCGGTACGGCCCAGTGGGTCCACAGACCCTTCATGACAGTATGCTAGTATGCTCAGGCCATGGACCCCGCTGGCCGATTCAAGACCATGACGATGATACAGGAGATGCGAGCGGATATGCTGGACCTCCGGTCCTGACAGGACCAACTCCTCCAGGCGTTAAACATCCTTGCACGTCGGCAGAAGGCACAAGCTGCTTTTCCTCCTACTACACCTCCTGGTAGTGTTGATCCTCAGACTATACCTCTTGGCAATGTTGACCCGTGTGTTTCTTTGCCACTTCCTGACCGCTATGATGGAGAAGCAAGTACCTGTCATGGATTTCTTAATCAATGCCAGATACACATCAGCCTGTATAAGAGGACATTACCATCTGATGGCGCAAGGGTCGCTTTCATCATTTCTCTCCTCACCCACAAGTCTCTTGCATGGGCGAACCCTATCTGGGAGAGACAAGGTCTAGAGACCCGTGACTTCCAAGCCTTCCTCCGGACTTTTCGCATGGTGTTTGAGAGGAGCCTGGACGAGTCTCATCTGCAGCGGCATCTTTGATTAATCTACGCCAAGGAGACACCTCCGTGAATGAGTACGCCATCCACTTCCGCACCCTGGCGGGAGAGCTGTTATGGAACAATGAGGCCCTGGTGGCTGCATTCTGACATGAACTGGCTTCTAGAATTAAGGACGAACTTGCCGCCCGAGATCTGCTGTCTACCCTGGACGACCTCATCCTTCTGAACAAGAACCTAAGAACGGAGTCAAAACCACGATATTATAGATAAAATAGTACATTTTTATTAATACATAACAAAACACCAATAAATATAAATTCTTACATATTACAATTAAGGATGACTACCACAGTGTGGAAAAAATGGAGGCCAGACTCCTGTATGCGATGGGCTAATGTAATGGCATATGCATAAGGTAGATAGTACAAAAGTACATGAATGAGATAGCAAGCAAGTCACTAAAACTTGGAAGACCATCAAAAAGTATGTGTTTGTGTAACGAGCTATACACGGTCCCAGGTCATGTTTGTGAGGTTGTAACTATTGGTGCCACTTGGCACCTACCTCACATAGGTCACTAATAAAGAGGAACATATGCAGCTTGATGTAAATAGCTTAC
Organism: Rhinoderma darwinii; assembly: GCF_050947455.1. Taxonomy (NCBI): domain Eukaryota; kingdom Metazoa; phylum Chordata; class Amphibia; order Anura; family Rhinodermatidae; genus Rhinoderma; species Rhinoderma darwinii. The sequence goes on along the minus strand of NC_134690.1, from coordinate 220,016,031 downwards.
CCATAATGTATAGCACTATTTGTCTGGCGTCACACCCTCATCCTTCTGTCTGCCCGGATTGATATACGGATCCGAGAACATATCCAAGAGGTTCGACGGGAGGGAGCCATTCCCAGTTTGGCTCCTACTTTGCAGCAACCCCTGCTGTCCTCAGATATCGATCCTCCTAAGGAGTCTGTGATAATGGACCAGTGTAAGATATCCACCCAGGAGAGGCAACGCAGACGCACATCTGGACTCTGTCTTTATTGCGGCCTCGGTGGCCATCTTGTGCGCCTGTGTCCCCAAAGATCCCAAAACCTAGGGTTGCTAGGAGTGACAACCTTGGGTAAGAATAGACTTCCGTCTAGATTGTCCATACCTGTGACCATAGTGTCCGGTGGGAGAACGCACCAGGTTTCTGCGTATCTAGACTCTGGATCCGCTGCTAATTTCATCCGTAAAGACCTGGTGGATCTTCTGCAATTACCCACCACCCCTCTGGAGAACCAGTTGACAGTTGCTTCAATGAATGGACTACCTCTGCCAGACCCAGTTATATCTGAGACCAAGCCGCTGAGGCTCCAAGTGGGAACCCTTCACTCCGAACTTCTGCCTTTCTATGCGCTACCCAAAGCTGTTAACCCTGTGTTGCTGGGTCTGCCTTGGCTCCGACTGCATGTCCCAGTTTTGGACTGGAATTCTGGAGAGGTTCTCAAGTGGGGTCCTAAGTGTCAAGGTCGTTGTCTGGTGCAGATTCGGTCGGCTCAGCCTTCGCTGCCTCAGTCATTGGCAGGATTGCCGAGTCATTATGCAGCATTTTCGGACATCTTCAGCAAGGGGGAGGCGGAGACATTGCCTCCACATCGGGCATATGACTGTCCTATAGAGCTGATTACTGGTGCATCACTTCCCCGTGGTAGGGTATATCCTCTCTCCTTGCTAGAGACTATGTCCATGTCCGCCTATGTGAAAGAGAACTTGGAGAGGGGCTTCATACGAAAGTCTTTCTCCCCGGCAGGAGCCGGGTTCTTCTTTGTCAAAAAGAAAGATGGCTCCCTTCGTCCTTGTATCGACTACAGAGGTCTCACCAGATCATGGTGAAGAATAAATATCCATTGCCACTGATCTCTGAACTGTTTGATCATATACGTGGTGCCAGGATTTTTTCTTAACTAGACCTGCATGGGGCTTACAACCTAGTCCGGATTTGCCAGGGTGATGAGTGGAAGACTGCATTTAACACCTGTGATGGACACTATGAGTATCTAGTAATGCCCTTCAGCCTATGTAATGCTCCCGCGGTCTTCCAGGAGTTTGTGAATGACATTTTCCGTGACCTCCTCTATGTTTGTGTAGTAGTCTACCTTGATGACATCTTGATTTTTTCTCCAGATCCTATAACGCCCCAGAGACTTGTCCGTCAAGTTCTGCTACGGTTAAGGGAGAATCGTCTGTACGCCAAGCTGGAGATGTGCATATTTGACAAAGATGCTCTACCCTTCCTGGGAAACATCGTCTTGAATCGAGGTCTCGAGATGGATTCTGAGAATGGCCACGTCCTCAAGACTTGAGGGCCATACATCGCTTTCTGGGATTCGCTAATTTTTACAGGCAGTTTATTACAAACTTTTCCTCACTGACTTCTCCCATCTCCAACCTTACTAAGAAGGGTATGAACACCAAGGTGTCGACTCCCGAGGCAGAGTCCGCATTCAATAGCCTGAAGAGAGCCTTCACGTCAGCCTCTATCATCCGGATGTCTCTCTGCAGTTCTCGTTGGAGGTGGACGCATCCTCTGTCGGTGCTGGTGCACTCCTGTCCCACAGAGGTCCCAAGGGCAAGTCAAGGGTGTGTGGATATTTTTCTAAGCTCTTCTCTTCCGCAGAACGCAACTACTCGATTGGGGATCAGGAGTTACTGGCCATCAAATTGGCCCTGGAAGAATGAAGACATCTACTAGAGGGCGCAGCTCATCCGATCCTGATTTTTGCAGACCACAAGAATCTGACCTACCTCCAGATGGCAGAACGGCTGAACCCCCGTCAGGCCAGGTGGTCACTGTTCTTTACAAGGTTCCAGTTTGAGCTCCATTATCGCCCGGCCAACAAGAATGTGAGGGCCGATGCCTTGTCCAGGTCTTTCGAGATGGAAGACACCATAGAGAGTCCACACAACATTATTGATCCATCTTGCATTGTCTCTGTCAATCCCCTGCAAGTTGAGGACATTCCTCCAGGGAGGACTTTTGTGCACCTGACTGATCGTGGAAGAATCCTCCACTGGGGACACTCCTCTAGACTGGCAGGTCACGCGGGGGTCTGTAAGACCCGGGATCTGATTGCTCATCATTTCTGGTGGCCCACGCTGCCCAAGGACATTATGGACTTTATTTCTTCCTGTTCTGTATGTGCAGCCAACAAGGCCGCTCACTCCAGACCTGCTGGTTTGCTCCAGCCATAGCCTGTGCCCAATGCTCCCTGACAGCATATAGCTATGGACTTTATTACGGATCTGCCTCTCGCTGCTGGATGCAGTACTGTCTGGGTGGTGGTGGACCGATTTTCGAAGATGGCCCACTTCGTTCCTCTGACCGGTCTTCCTTTTGCTCCTCAGCTGGCCAAGCTGTTCATCCAGCACATCTTCCACCTGCATGGCCTGCCACAACATATTGTGTCTAATCGGGGAGTTCAGTTTACCTCGAAGTTCTGGAGAGCCCTCTGCGGACTCCTCGGTATGAAATTGGACTTTTCATCAGCCTACCATCCTCAGTCCAATGATCAAGTCGAGAGGATCAATCAGATCTTGGAGAACTACCTACGCCACTTCATTTCCAAGCAGCATGATGACTGGGTGCAGTTGCTCACATGGGCAGAATTCTCCTACAATAATCACACCAGCGAGTCTACAAGGAATACATCGTTCTTCATTGTCTACGGCCAGCACCCACAAATTCCTCTCCCGGTGCCCGATTCTTCCGAGGGTCCAGTGGCTGACTCCACCTTTAGAGACTTCCTACAGATCTGGCAGCAAACTCGATCCTCCATCCTGATGGCAGTCGACTGCATGAAACGGAAGGCTGAAACAAGGAGAAGAGAACCTCCTCAGTTTCTTCCTGGCACGAGGATCTGGCTGTCTTCCAGGAATATCGGACTAAGGGTGCCATCATGCAAATTTGCTCCCAGGTTCCTCGGACCCTTCGAGATTCTACAGCAGATTAACCCTGTTGCCTATAAGCTTCGGCTGCCTCCTACCCTCAAGATCCCCAACTCCTTCCATGTCTCCCTACTGAAGCCGGTGGTCCTGAACCGCTACACCAAGACTCCTGTGGTTGCCTCCAGCGGCCCTTCAGACACCTTTGAGGTTCAAGAGATCCTGGACACCAAAAAAGTGAGAGGAAAGACCTTTTATTTGCTGATTGGAGGGGGTTTGGTCCTGAAGAGAGGTCCTGGGAGCCAGAGGAGAACCTCAATGCTCCTGCTCTTCTGAAGAAGTTTCTCTCTCGCTCTGGTCCCAAGAAGAGGGGGCGTCAGAGGGGGGATACTGTAATGTCCGGTCCCCTCAGCGGCAGCAACGAGTTGGCAAGCACTGGCCACAGCCTCCTCCTCAGGAGACGCCAGCGCTCGCGTCCACTCACCTCAGCCGGACCCCCGTAGGGTGCGCCCGCACGCTCGTGCCCGCTCTTAAAGGGGAAGCATGCGCACCGGACCTTTTGACAAACTTTGACCCATGAGTACCCTGGACTATAAGAGGGGTCCAGCCCCCTGCTTCGATGCCTGAGCATTGTTGTTGTTCCCTAGTTTGTCTATGTGATGGCCTCCTAGTGTGTTACCTGTTCCTGTACCTGTTCCAGTTCCTGTTCCTAGCATTCCATACCACCCTGGCCGAGCACTGTACTGCCAAAGTCGTGTCCCGCTGTATGCACGTCTGACTTGCTTCACCTCGCCTGACGTCTACCTGCTGCCTATTCCTAGCTGAGGCTGCCTTGCTGCTGTCTGAGCTGCCACAGGTACCTATACGAACTATAGACATTCACCTGCTCCCTTTGGGCCAGCTGCCTTACCGCCAAGGTGGTACGGCCCAGTGGGTCCACAGACCCTTCGTGACACTTGGTCACCTCTTTCCAAGGCCCTTCTCCCCCGATTACTTAGTTTTGTGGTACGGCCAGTTCTGGGAAGAGTCCTTGTATTTCCAAGCATTTTACATTTAAGAATTATGGAGGGCACTGTGCTCCTGGGGACTTTCAGTGCCACAGAAATTCACGGTATTCTGGCTCTGAGCTCTACAGGCAGTTCTTTCCTCCTCATGTCTTGGTTTTTACTCTTATATGCATTGTCAGCTGTAAGACCTTATATAGACAGGGATTTGTCTTTCCAAATCATGTCCAAACAAATGAATTTGCCACAGGTGGACTCCAGTCAAGGTGTAGAAACATTTCAAAGATGATCTAGAGAAATGGGACGCCCCCAGAGTTAAATTTCAAGTGTCATAGCAAAGGGTCTTTTGTCATTGTGAAATTTGAGTTTTTAATTTTTAATAAATTTGCAAAAATTTCTAACATTCTGTTTTTACTTTGTCACTATGGGGTATGAGTGCAGAATGAATGGGGAAAAACATTATTTTTTTTTATTTTAGCACAAGGCTCTAACATAACAAAGTGTGAAAATAATGAAAGGGTATGAAGACTTTCTGAATGCACTGTTCAGTCCTGGCCAAAAGTTTTGAGACTGACACAAATTTTGGTTTTCACAAAGTTTGCTGCTTCAGTGTTTTTACATCGTTTAGTCAGCTGTTTCTATTGTATGCTGAAATACAATTACAAGCATTTCATATGTTTTTAAAATTTTATTGACAAATACATCCAGTTTATGCAAAGACTCAATATGTATAGTTGTAGACCGTTCTTTGTCAAGATTTTTGCAATTCGCCTGGCATGCTGGATACAAGCTTCTGTGCCAAGTCCTGACTGATGGCAACCTGTTCTTGCCTAATCAGTGCTTGAAGTTGGTCACAATTTCTGTGTTTTTGTTTATCCATCTGCTTTTTGGGGGATTGACCACAGGGTCTCAATGGGATTGAGATCTGGAGAGATTCCTGACCATGGACCCAAAACTTTATTGTTTTGTTTACCCAGCCACTTCGTTATTACTTTTCCCTTGCGACATGGTGCTCCATCATGCTGGAAAAAAATCATTGTTCATCACCAAATTACTCCTGGATCATTGTGATAACTTGCTCTTGGAGGATGTTTAGATCCCATTCTTTATTTTCATGGCAAGGTATGACTTTGCAATTAATTGCAATTCATCTGATCACTCTTCATAGCAATCTAGAGTCAATGTAAATTGCAACAATAAAAACTGAAGCAGCAAACTTTGTGAAAACCAAAACATATGTCAGTCTCAAAACTTTTGACTTATTTTAGGCTTACAATGTAATGTGGACTACTAGGCTCATGCAAGCCTAAGCATAAAGGCTATATTCTATGTAATACTATGCAAAAAATAGGCAGCACTCCTAGATATAAAAGTGAAAAAATGATGAACTTTAATCCATAGGCGACATTTCGGCAGATGCAACTGCCTTTCTCAAGCAACTAGCACTATCATGGGTTTTCATATATAGCTATATATATAAATATATATATATATATATATATATATATATATATATATATATATATATATATATATACAGGGTGGGCCATTTATATGGATACACCTAAATAAAATGGGAATGGTTGGTGATATTAACTTCCTGTTTGTGGCACATTAGTATATGGGAGGGGGGAAACTTTTCAAGCTGGGTGTTGACCATGGCGGCCATTTTGAAGTCGGCCATTTTGTATCCAACTTTAGTTTTTTCAATGGGAAGAGGGTCAAGTGACACATCAAACTTATCGAGAATTTCACAAGAAAAACAATGGTGTGCTTGGTTTTAACATTACTTTATTCTTTCATGAGTTATTTACAGGTTTCTGACCACTTATAAAATATGTTCAAAGTGCTGCCCATTGTGTTGGATTGTCAATGCAACCCTCTTCTCCCACTCTTCACACAATGATAGCAACACCGCAGAAGAAATGCTAGCACAGGCTTCCAGTATCCGTGGTTTCAGTTGCTGCACATCTCGTATCTTCACAGCATAGACAATTGCCTTCAGATGACCCCAAAGATAAAAGTCTAAGGGGGTCAGATTGGGAGACCTAGGGGGCCATTCAACTGGCCCACGACGACCAATCCACTTTCCAGGAAACTGTTCATCTAGGAATGCTCGGACCTGACACCCATAATGTGGTGGTGCACCATCTTGCTGGAAAAACTCAGGGAACGTGCCAGCTTCAGTGCAGAAAAGAGGGAAACACATTATCATGTAGCAATTTCAGATATCCCGTGGCCTTGAGGTTTCCATTGATGAAGAATGGCCCCACTATCTTTGTACCCCATATACCACACCATACCATCAATTTCTGTGTTCCAACAGTCTTGGAGGGATCTATCCAATGTGGGTTAGTGTCAGACCAATAGCGGTGGTTTTGTTTGTTAACTTCACCATTCACATAAAAGTTTGCCTCATCACTGAACAAAATGTTCTGTGTAAACTGAGGGTCCTGTTCCAATTTTTGTTTTGCCCATTCTGCAAATTCAGTGCGCCGATCTGGGTCATTCTCGTTGAGATGCTGCAGCAGCTGGAGTTTGTAAGGGTGCAATTTGTGAGTAGCTAATATCCGCCGAAGGGATGTTCGACTGATGCCACTCTCCAGTGACATGTGGCGAGTGCTACACTGTGGGCTCTTGCTCAATGAAGCTAGGACAGCCACTGATGTTTCTTCATTAGTGACAGTTTTCATGCGTCCACATTTGGGCAAATCCAACACTGAACCAGCTTCACGAAACTTAACAAGCAGTTTGCAAACTGTAGCATGGGAGATGGGTGGTCTCGTAGGGTGTCTTGCATTGAAATCTGCTGCAATGACCCAGGTACTGCGTTCACCAGTGTGTGTGTGTGTGTGCATATATATATATATATATATATATATATATACACTGTGTGTGTGTGTGTGTGTGTGTGTGTGTGTGTATATATATATATATATATACATACTTATATATATATAGATATATATATGTGTATATACAGTGGAGGAAATAAGTATTTGATCCCTTGCTGATTTTGTAAGTTTGCCCACTGTCAAAGACATGAACAGTCTAGAATTTTTAGGCTAGGTTAATTTTACCAGTGAGAGATAGATTATATAAAAAAAAATTAAAAAAATCACATTGTCAAAATTATATATATTTATTTGCATTGTGCACAGAGAAATAAGTATTTGATCCCCTACCAACCATTAAGAGTTGAGCCTCCTCCAGACCAGTTACACGCTCCAAATCAACTTGGTGCCTGCATTAAAGACAGCTGTCTTACATGGTCACCTGTTTAAAAGACTCCTGTCCACAGACTCAATTAATCAGTCTGACTCTAACCTCTACAACATGGGCAAGACCAAAGAGCTTTCTAAGGATGTCAGGGACAAGATCATAGACCTGCACAAGGCTGGAATGGGCTACAAAACCATAAGTAAGACGCTGGGTGAGAAGGAGACAACTGTTGGTGCAATAGTAAGAAAATGGAAGACATACAAAATGACTGTCAATCGACATCGATCTGGGGCTCCATGCAAAATCTCACCTCGTGGGGTATCCTTAATCCTGAGGAAGGTGAGAGCTCAGCCGAAAACTACACGGGGGGAACTTGTTAATGATCTCAAGGCAGCTGGGACCACAGTCACCAAGAAAACCATTGGTAACACATTACGCCGTATACACACATATTATAACAGTTTGTTTCAGCTATATTAAATTTTTTCTTTTCTTAAGGAAGTATTAGGCCTCATGCACACATCCGTCGGCCGTTGTACGACCGTTAGTGACGGTTCCGTCAAACATGGGCCACACACAGATGGCTTCCGTGGGCAGTCCATTGTTTCACGGACCAAATTCAATGAAAAGGCCGAGACTGTTCCATCAAAAACGGGCAGTAGTAGGACCTGCACTACTTTTGACGGAACGGCCGCACGGCTCCGTTAAAACAACAGAAGTGTGCATGGCCCCATTGAAATTAATGTGTCAGGGTGCTATCCGTTGAAAAAACGGATAGCACCCTGATGAAAAAAACTGAAGTGGGCATGAGGCCTTAGAGGTAATGTTTTAATAGTGCACTACCACTTCTTTGTTGACATCTCAGTGAAAAATATACTATGTATAAAGCAAGTTTTGGAAAAAATCTCATTATGAATAGATCAATGGCGTCCTCCTAAATTAAGAATGTCTGCCTTCCCTGCTTATGATTATTAATTTGCTAGTTATGCAATTGAGTTTTCTAAATGTCTAAAGTTGTTTGGGGACATGTCACACATATTGTAGCACTGAGAAAAACTAGTATGTACAGAAATCTCTCTAAGTAAATGTATTTATATTCTCCACTTTCAAAATCGCACGGGAAACAAAATGCACTGAGCTGAGTAACACATTCATCACTTTAATAATTTTCAACAAAGAAGTTAGCTCAGTTTAATGATGGATTTGAGCTGTAAAGACACATTTAATACCCACCACTTTGGTCTTGGTTCAGAGGGAAAATCACAGTCACAATGCAGATGGAACGGGAGTATTGACGTGCGATACGTGACTTGATGTCCTCTTAGCTTTTATTATGCAGTATGCTGTCTGTCACAGCATAAATGATTAAAATAAGCGATTTATGTATGATCTATTTATGGATGATTTGTGGTATAGTCACAATTCAAAAAAAAAATTCAAAATATATTTTTTTATATAACAATGCAGTGTACAAAATACATTGATAATATATGCAAAGAAGGCAAACAAAGGTGATGAAAATTAAACTATGGTTGAAAAGAGAAAGAATATAGAGGCAATAAGAATAATGGTGAAAAGCTGTAGGAAAGGAAATGATGGAAAGAATGAAGTGGGATTGATACTCACTTGTGGAAATGAGCTCCCAATCATTTCATTCCATTTTCATTCTTGGAACACAATTATAAGATTACATGACCCCCGGACGAAGGCATCCACCGAAACGCGCGTCGGGCTCATGCGACTCCGCTGTGCAGGATACTTAACCCTGGTATGTACCTCCATTTGTACAGGCATTTGCTCTACATTTTCTAGGCCTGTGTTTAACTCCTGTTGTCTGGCCTCATAGTTCACTGCCTGTTTCCTGCATGTCTGCCATATAGATGTGCAACGTAGTGGTTCTTGGTACCTGCACTAGCACTTTACATTGCACTGTTATCTACACATATATTCCTCACCTTGCGCATGCCAGGCACAGTCAGGGTTCATTTACTTATTTTTATCCATATGTCTGTATATCTCCATTTATGCATGTTCATACCTTGATTACACTTTATTGTGTCCTGCATAGGTTGACGCCTTCTTTTCATTGTGGGACTCATCTTTTTTAATGTTTTGTATCTATCTTTAAATAAAAAAATATTTATTACTTATCACGTTTGTGCTAGTATTGATCCCTTTTGTTTGTAGGATTTTTTTTGTAACATGATTACAGTACGGGACAGTTTTCCTGCAGCGAGGCAGTGACACCTAGTGTCATAGATAACTATGACGCTAGGAGCCCGGCTCCCTGGAGTGTGTTCGGTCCAGGAAATATTGCCGACATACGGTCCGAATATCACGGACCGAACACACTCGTGTGAATTCGGCCTAAGGCAGCGATTTTCCCATCTTTTTCAATAGAGGTGTTAATTTATTTAATTTATAAGCATATAAATGCAATGTTTTAGAGCATGTGTAAGTGATTATAAATAATAACAAAGACAAAGTCAGTGTCTGCTGTGAATCAGTGATATATATTTGTGTAAATTCAATAGCTTGGAGGGAATTTTTTATAATAATTTATCCAAAAGGTTTTTAATATTAATAATAGGAGTTCAGTGTGGGTTTACAACATAGATATGTGACTTACTATTTGAACTGTCTGTTAACCCCTTAAGGACGCAGCCTAGTTTGGGCCTTAAGGCTCAGAGCCCATTTTTCAAATCTGACATATTTCACTTTATGTGGTAATAACGTCGGAATGCTTAAACCTATCCAAGCGATTCTGAGATTGTTTTCTCGTGACACTTTGGGCTTCATGTTCGTGGTAAAATTTGGTCGATATATTCAGTCTTTATTTGTGAAAAATTGCAAAATTTAGAGAAAATTTACAAAAAATAGCATTTTTCAGAATTTAAATGCATCTGCTTGAAAAACAGACGGTTATACCACCCAAAATAGTTACTAGTTCACATTTCCCATATGTCTACTTTAGATTGGCATCGTTTTTTGAACATTATTTTATTTTTCTTGGACGTTACAAGGTTTAGAACATAAACAGCAATTTCTCATATTCTTAAGAAAATTTCAAAAGCCTTTTTTTGAAGGTGCCAGTTCAGTTCTGAAGTGGATTTGAGGGGCCTATGTATTAGAAACCCCCATAAAACACCCCATTTTAAAAACTAGACCCCTCAAAGTATTCAAAACAGCATTTAGAAAGTTTTTTAACCCTTCAGGCATTTCACAGGAATTAAAGCAAAGTGGAGGTGAAATTTGCAAATTTCGTTTTTATTTCTGAATTTCAATTTTATTCTATTTTTTTTTAGTAACAGAGAAGGTTTTACCAGAGAAACACTACTAAATATGTATTGTCCAGATTCTGCAGTTTTTAGAAATGTCCCACATGTGGCCCTACTGCGCTCGTGGACTAAAACACAAGCCCTAGAAGCAAAGAAGCACCTAGTGCATTTTGAGGCCTCTTTTTTATTAGAATATATTTTAGGCAGCATGCCAGGTTTGAAGAGGTGTTGAGGTGTCAAAACAATGGAAACCCACCAGAAGTGACCCCATTTTGGAAATTACACCCCTCAAGGAATTCATTTATGGTTTTTGTTATCATTTTGACCGCACAGTTTTTTCACAGCACCTATTTGAATTGGGCTGTGAAATGAAAAAAATGATATTTTTTCCAATAAAATGTCATTTTTGATCAAATTTTCTTATTTTCACAGGGAACAACATACCCAATTTTGTTGCCCAATTTGTCCTTAGTGCGGCAATACCCCATTTGTGGTGATAAACTGCCGTTTGGGCCCATGGGAGGGCTCAGAAGGAAAGGAGCGCTATGTGTTTGTTGGAGTCCAGATTTTGCTGGATTGGTTTTCGGGTGCCATGTCGCATTTGCAGAGCCCCAGAGGTATCAAAGCAATGGAAACCCACCAGAAGTGACCCCATTTTGGAAACTACACCCCTCAAGGAATTCATTTATGGTTTTTGTTATCATTTTGACCGCACAGGTTTTTCACAGCACCTATTTGAATTGGGCTGTGAAATGAAAAAAATGATATTTTTTCCAATAAGATGTCATTTTTGATCAAAATTTCTTATTTTCACAAGGAACAACATACCCCATTTTGTTGCCCAATTTGTCCTTAGTGCGGCAATACCCCACTTGTGGTGATAAACTGCCCTTTGGGCCCATGGGAGGGCTCAGAAGGAAAGGACCACCATTTGGCCTACTGGAGCTTTTCTGGTGCTAAGTCGTGTGTGCAGAAGCCCCTGAGGTACCAGTACAGTTGAAACCCCCGAGAAGTGACCCCATTTTAAAAACTACACCCCTTAAGACATTCATCTAGAGGTGTAGTGAGCATTTTGACCCCACAGGTACTGTGTAAAAGATAATGCGCAGCAGATGGTGCAGTGTGAGATTTGCAATTTTATATATGTATATGCCATTTCAGTGTCCAATATAGTGTGCCCAGCATGCGCCACCGGAGATATACACCCCTTAAATTGTAATGTGGGTTCTCCTGGGTACGACAATACCCTACATGTGGCTGTTATCAGCTGCCTGGGCATACGGCAGGGCTCAGAAGGGAAAGATGAGGGGGGTAAGCTGTGCGGAGTGCATCAGGGTAAATTAAAAATCAAGGGATGTATGATACATTTTAAAACAATCTTTTATACAGAGCCCTGGTTTTTCGGGACACGTGTCACATTGGTATATTGTGTTCTTCCTTATCCCCCTCTTATAGCAGACTCTGCACCTCTTTTGACTCTTTCCCTTTCCACCGGTTTGGGGACCTTCTCCTGGAAAGTGTTGCCCTGGTACGATGCGTGTGGCCTCGCTTCCAGAAGTACTGGGTGCCCCCCCTTCCTGGTCCCTAAAGATTAGATCTTGAAATTCCAGGAAAGTTCCCCTCTGGCCTGCACATCGACGTAGCACATACGCATTGTACAAAGCCATCTGTATGATGTGCCCGGCCAGCTTCTTATACCACACCGCATGGCGCTGTAGGGCTTCAGGACTTGATTTGACAAGTCCATCCCTCCCATGTACCTATTGTAGTCCAGGATGCAGTCTGGTTTGGGGGTGGCCTTTCCTTCATATATCCTAAACCTGTAGGTATACCCTGATGCACTCTCGCACAGCTTATACATCTTCACGCCATACCTTGCCCTCTTACCTGGCAGGTACAGGCGGAATTGAACCCTCCCTTTAAAATGTACCAGGGACTCATCAATAGAAATACAGTTCTCGGGGGTGTATGCTTGGGAAAACCGGGCACTGGAACGGTCTAATAGGGGTCTCCGTTTATACAAACGGTCAAAACTGGGGTCATCTCGGAGTGGGCACGGCTCATTATCAGTATAATGTAAGAAGCGAAGTATTGCCTCATTTATTTATTTTTTTAGGTTCCAGTTCATTTCTGAAGTTGCTTTGAGGGGCCCATATATTAGAAACCCCTATCAAACACCCCATTTTAGAAACTAGACCCCTCAAAGTATTCACAACAGCATTTAGAAAGTTTATGAACCCTTTAGGTGTTTCACAGAAATTTAGAGCAAAGTAGAGGTGAAATTTACTCTTTTTATACCATTTTTTTTATAACACAAAAGGATTTATCAGAGAAACACCAATTAATACTTAATGCCCAGATTCTGCAGTTTAGAGAAATATCCCACCTGTGGCGCTAGTGCGGTAATGGACTGAAGCACCGGCCTCCGAAGCAAAGGAGCACCTAGCGGATTTTGAGCCCTCTTTTTTATTAGGCACCATGTCCGGTTTGAAGAGGTCTTGTGGTGCCAAAACATTGGAAACCCCCCAAAAGTGACCCCAATTTGGAAACTAGACCCCTTGAGGAATCCATTGTAGTTTTCTTGGGGTGCATGCGGCTTTTTGATCAGTTTTTATTCCATTTTTAGGTGGCGTGGTGACTAATAAACAGCAATTCTACTATTGTTTTTGTATACTTTTTTTTTTACAGCGTTCACCGTGCGCTATAAATGATATATTAACTTTATTCTGCGGGGCGATACGATTACGGCGATACCAGATGTTTATAGGTTTTTTTATGTCTTATGGCGTTTGCACAATAAAATACGTTTTGTAAACAATCATTCACTTTTTGTGTTACCTTATTCTAAGAGCCAGAACGTTTTTATTTTTCAATCAATAAAGCCGTGCGAGGACTTATTTTTTGCGTAACGAACTGTATTTTCCATCAGTACCATTTTTAGGTACATGCGACTTTTTGATCTCTTTTTATTCCATTTTTTGGGAGGTGAAGTGACCAAACAATTGTGATTGTGGTACGGTTTATTAATATTTTTTTTTACGGCGTTCACCGTGCGGGATAAATAACAAAATAATTTTGTAGTTCAGGCCGTTACGGACGCGGCGATACCAATTATGTATAGTTTATTTGTTTGTTTATATATTTTTATTAATAATAAAGGACTGATAAGGGAAAAAGTGGGACTTTTACTTTTATTACTTTTAAAACTTTTATTTTCTTATTTTTACACATCTTTTTTTAACTTTTTTTTTACTTTATTACTTTGTCCCACTAGGGGACTTGAGGGCAGGAGGCCCTGATCGCTATTCTAATACACTGCACTACATGCGTAGTGCAGTGTATTAGAACTGTCAGCTACTCACTGACAGCAAGCATAGTGGGTCCTGACGTTGTCAGGACCCACTAGGCTTCCGTCTATGGCATAGCCGGACGCCATTGTTTGGTGTCCGGTTGCCATAGTCACCATCGCCGGCCGCTATCGCGTAGCAGGCCGGCGATGGCAGCTTAACCCCTAAAAAGCCGCGATCTCTATAGAACGCGGCTTTTAAGGGGTTAATCAGCGGGGACACAGCGATCGGTCCCCGCTGTAGGAGCTGTGACAGCTGCTGAACAAGACAGCAGCGTCACAGCTCCTGTATGTGTCGGGAGGACGGCCGAAACGGCCGTTACTCCCGTGACGTACTATTACGGCATGGAGCGCGAACGATACAGCTGCCATGACGTAATAGTACGTCAAGGAGCGGGAAGGGGTTAAGGTGCACGCGTGCACTCAACCCTGGCCTCAATGGGCCAGCGCGCGCTTACTAACAATTCCCTACCAATCCCCAGATCACCCTGGACTATAAAAAGAGCTCCGCCCTTCCATTCCTTGTCTGAGCGTTGTTGTTGTCTACCTATGTTCGTATTGCAAATCGGTCCCTTAGTTGAATCCTGCTCCCAGTGTACCCGTATCCTGTTGCTGTATTGTCTCCTGTACCTAAGCTTTTGGCTGGAGTCGTGTGTATCATCTGCTACATCTGCTGTCATCTGCCACACCTGTTGTCATATGCCACGTCTGCTGTCATCTGCCACGTCTGCTGCCATCTGCCACATCTGCTGTCATCTGCCACAGCAAGTTCTACCGTTCCTAAGCCTCTGCTACTGTCTGAACTCTTACAGGTACTCTTGTGCTAAGGACTTTTGCATAGACTGGATAGACTATTGTTTGGTCAGCTGTCTCTACGCTATGGCGAAGCGGCCTAGTGGGTTCACATACCCCTAGATCGTGACAGTACGCTCAGGCAATGGAACCCGCTGGCCAACCGAAGATTGTGTTTCAGGTGAGGTAAATGGATATGCATGACCTGTGTGCATGCCAGGATCAGCTCCTACTTGCAGTGAATTCTATCATCACCCGTCTAGATAATCATCCTCCTCCTGTGGATGCTGCTGCTGTTCCACTGCCTGTTACCTCTCCTGCCTGTTCCGGAATCCACAGTTTCGCTATGTCTACCGCCTCGCTATGACGGATATCCTAAAGCCTGTAGAGGCTTCATTAACCAATGTACCATCCATTTTAGAGTGCATGCTCATTTCTTTCCCTCTGATGAGGCCAAGGCAGCATTTATCATTTCTCTTCTCACTGGCAAGGCCCTGGCTTGGGCGAACCCCATCTTGGAACGAGAGGGCCCAGAATTCTCGGCTCTAGCCTTATTTTTAGAGACTTTTCGTACAGTGTTCCAGGAGCCGGGTCGAACATCCTCTACAGCTGCCACTCTGCTAGCTCTTAAGCAAGGGGAGTCGACAGTAGGAGAAGATGCCATCTCCTTCCGCACACTGGTGGAAGAACTGAGATGCCCCGGTGGCAACCTGTTGGCAAAGACTGTCCACACACATCAAAGACGAGCTTGCAGTTCGCGATCTACCTTCTACTCTGGATGCTCTCATCCTTTTAGCAACCAGGGTCGAAATGAGAATCCAGGAACGTGCTCAGGAGGTTCGGCGGGAGAGACGTCTCTACAGACTGGCACCCCTATTCCAGAGACCCCTATTGCCTTCCTCCGTCATTCTGCCAGAACAACCTATGCAGGTGGACAGAATTAAGAAACAGCGCAGACCATTTTGTGCACCAGTGTCCCCAAAAGCCGAGAAACTCCAGCACCTAGGGTTGGTTGGAAAGACAGCTTTTGTTGGAACATACGCTAACGCAAAACCCTCTCCCAAATTAGCTATTCCTGTAACCATCGTCTCTGGAGAAACATCACACTCCTCCTCTGCTTATTTGGATTCTGGAGCAGCTGCAAATTTTATCCAGCAGGGTCTAGTGGATCATCTGCATCTACCCACAGTTCCTCTGGAGAGATCTCTTGATGTTGCCTTTGTGAATGGACTACCACTGCCCGATCCTATTGTTTCCATCACTAAACTACTGACACTACAAATCGCCTTCCTTGTCTTGCCTAAAGCTATCAAAGCTATTTTGATGGGCCTGCCTTGGCTTCATCTACCCGCTCTGGTTCTCGACCTGAGTTCTGGAGACATCCTCCAATGGGGGTCCAAGTGACTTCACCGCTGCCTGCCACAGGTTCGTCCTATTTTGCCTCCACTGCCTCAGTCACTCTCCGATATACCCTCACATTATGCCAGTTTTGCAGACGTCTTCAGCAAGAAGGAGACAGAGACTCTTGCTCCCCATCACATCTAGGATTGCCCTGTTGAGTTACTTCCTGACGCCTCATCACCTCGTTGGCGACTCTATCCTCTCTCCCTGCCGGAGACCCTAGACATGTCCGACTACATTAAGGAGAACCTTTAGAGAGGGTTCATCCGGAAGTCTTCCTCCCTGGCAAGAGCCGAACTCTTCGACAGAATATGTGGTGCCAAGGTGTTCACAAAGCTCGATCTATGTGAGGTTTATAACTTGATCCATATCCACAAAGGTGATGAGTGGAAAACGGCCTTCAACACCCGAGATGGTCACTACAAATATGTAACGCTCCAGCTGTGTTCCAGGAGTTCATAAATTACATCTTCTGGGATCTGCTGTAGGTTTGTCTGGTGGTCTATCTGGATGACATCCTGATCTACTCACCTGATTTGATGACGCATTGGAAATATGTTCGCCATGTTCTGTCGCTGATAAGGGGGAATCGTCTACATGCTAAACTCGAAAAGTGTGTGTTCGAGAGGAGCTCTCTGCCCTTCCTGGGCTACATTGTATCTGACGAAGGACTCAAGATGGATCCAGAGAAGGTGAAATCCATCTTAGAATGGCCACGTCCACAGGGTCTTCAGTCCATACAACGATTTCTGGGATTCACAAACTTCTATCGGCAATTTATCCCGAACTTCTCGTCTCTGACTGTTCCAATCTCTGCCCTCACCGAGAAGGGGGTGAAGACCAAGGTTTGGCCTCTGGAGGTAAAGTCAGCATTCACCAGCCTCAAGAGCGCTTTTACCTCAGCCTCCGACCTCCATCACCCTGATGCATCTCTGCAGTTCTTTCTAGATGTGGACGCATCTTCTGTTGGTGCTGGAGCATTACTATGTCAAAAAAACTCTAAAGGCAAGATGGTGACCTGTGGCTTCTTTTCGAAATTATTCTCTCCTGCAGAGCACAACTATTTCATTAGGGATCGGGAGTTGCTGGCAGTCAAGTTGGCATTAGAGGAGTGGAGACACTTGCTGGAGGGTGCAGTTCACCCTATTATCATCTATATGGATAACAAGAACCTCACGTACCTACAGTCAGCACAACTAAATCCTCGCCAACCCAGATGGTCACTGTTCTTCACCCGATTTCAATTCTTGCTAATGTCCTGTCTCGATAATTTCAAACAAATAACTCTGTGTAAATTCCGCAATATGTTACAGATCCTTTTAGGATTATTGGCGCTAACCCCCTGCAAATTAGAGACATTACTCCCAGAAAGACTTTTGTTCATGTTGCAGACAGGAAGAGAATTCTCCGCTGGGGACACAGCTCCAAACTGGCGGGGCACTTTGGTGTTTCAAAGACTCAAGCCTTGGTAGCTCGTCATGTCTGGTGGCCCACGCTGCGTAGAGATGTTGCAGACTATGTCTCTTCATCTGCGAACTGTGCATCAAACAAGTCTACCCGCTCCAAACCTGCTTATCCTTCTCTTACCCCTGTCTGTCTCTGATGCTCCTTGGCAACATATCACTATGGACTTTATTACAGACCTTCCCTCCTCAGCTGGATGTACTACGGTCTGGGTAGTAGTGGATAATTTCTCTAAACTGACACATTTTATTCAGTTGACTGGTCTTCCGTCTGCTCCTGGCAAATCTATTTATTCTACACATCTTCCGTCTGCACTGTCTTCCTCTGCATATTGTCTCAGATCGGGGTGTACAGTTTACGTCCGAGTTCTGGAGAGCCCTGTGCAACCTATTAGATGTAAAGCTGGACTTCTCTTCTGCCTATGACCCGCAGTCAGGGCCAGACTGGCCATCTGGCAGTTTTGGCAAATGCCAGATGGGCCGCTGAACAGTGGGCCGCCTGCTTGCCATCCAAAATGATCAGTGTTGGCTTAGGCAGCATGGTACAACATTTGTAATGGGGCAGCCGGCACAGCAGCTAAGAACTTCCGTCCGACTGTAATAGCAGCCGTGGTCTGTGCTGCTATTACTAAAACTCCCTGTGCTAAGCTAAAATCTCCCCCTCCAGCCCCCCTTCCCTGCTCTTCACACAACCTCTCCTCTTCCTCCTCCTCCTGTTACCAGTCGGGTCATGAGGGAAGGGGAGGGGAAACTGTTGACGGGCTCTGTTTCGGGCTGTGTGCATCAACCTGCCTCCACAAATATCCTACATAAAAGTAAGTGCATGTGTGTTTACAATGTGTACTTTATATGTGTATAATGTGTGCATGTAATGTGCATATTTGTGTGTCTGTTATGTGTACATTTGTGTATATATAGTGTATGTGATGTATACATGTGTATATATAGTGTGTGATGTGTTCGTTATGATGTATATATAGTGTATGTGATGTGTACATGTGTGTATATATAGTGTGTGATGTGTTCATGTGTGTGTATATAGTGTGTGATGTGTTCATGTGTGTGTATATATAGTGTGTGATCTGTTCATGTGTGTATATATAGTGTGTGATGTGTTCATGTGTGTGTATATATAGTGTGTGATGTGTTAGTGTGTGTGTGTATAGTGTGTGTGTATATAGTGTGTTTGAGGTGTAAGTGTGTGTGTGTGTGTGTATGTGTGTGTGTGTATATATATATATATATATATATAAAAGTGGAGAGCGCTATAGCTGTTGTATTTATTTTACTCGTAGTTTAAATACTGCAGATATTACCAATGGATTTCGTTGTGGTAAGGGCTCATCCACACGCTCCTGAATTGCTGCGTTTTTTCCGGCCGTTAAATACAGCAGAATACAGTAGCAGCATAGTGGATGATATTCAACAAATCTCATCCACACGCTGCGTAAAATTTCCGAGCCTAAATTGACCTGCGGTGCGTAATTTACAGACCGTATCATGTCAATTCCTGCTACGGAAAGTGTGCAGAATTGCTGCGTTTTTCATAGGAGATGTCTCCATCTCCTAACATTGAGAAAAACTCAGCAATTTACGCTGTGGCGGATTGAGTGTACCATGGGCCCAGGGCTGTTGACACAACTTGGGCCCCCTCCTTCCCCCTCACATGCAATTCAACCCCCCAACCCGCTGACACTGTACCCGTCAGTGCCACTGACCTGACGGATACAGGTTTTAGCACTAGATACAGCTGATCTGTACTTAGGATATAAAGCAGCTGTATCTCAAAAAGTAAAAATCATTTTTAATAAAAAGTGTTTGGAAAGTTGCACCAAACACACTGATACACTGTTTTATTAATGAAAATAAATTAATAATAATAATTACAAAAATTATAACACCTCTCTTTAAAGTGTACCTAAACTTTTAACATGTCATAGTGATTTGTCAGAACTTTTAATCGGTGGGGGGTTCGAGCACTGAGACCCCCACCAATCGCTATAGTGTAGCGGCAGAAGCGCATGATTGAATGCTGCGCCGCTTCGCTTCTGATCGCCATTCCTCGGAGTGGTGTACGTCCATACAACGCTTGCTCGGCTTTCCGAAAAAAGCAGATCAGAAATGAAGCGGTCACCTGTGCGCTTCTGGCACTTTGTTTTAGCGATCCATGGGGGTCTCAGTGCTCGGACCCTCACCGATCAAAACTTCTCACATTTCACTATGACATGTCAGAAGTTTTTTAGAAGTTTAGTTACAAATTAAAGGGGTTTTCCCGTAAAGGAAATTTATGACATATCCTGTGGATCCTGTCAGATAGGTGCAGTTCCCAGAGGTGGGACTCACATCTATCTCTAGAACCGGGCCCCCTAAACCCTGTTCTACCTCTTTCTGCTATCGCTGCCTCTCGGCCACTTCCTGACCATGGACTTTCCGTAACTCATAGTAGTGAATGGCAGTTATGGAAGCAGTGTAGCATGCGAGCTACGCTGTTTCCATAACTACCATTCATTTCTATGGGACTTACAGAAACAGTGTACCAGAACCAAGCTCAGCACATAAATACAACACCAGAACCAAGCTAAGTACATATATACATCACCAGAACCAACCTCAGTACATATATACAGTAGTAGAACAAAGCTCACTACATATATACAACACCAGAACCGAGTTCAGTACATAAAGACAGTACCAGAACAATGCACAGTACATAAATACAGCCCCAGAACCAAGCTCAGTACATAAATACAGCCACAGAACCAAGCTCAGTGTATATATATAAGCTCAATTTAGTGCAACCCCTGCTGTAAAGGTTTGTATGAATAAAACTACAGCTCCCGGCATGGCTCGAACAATGGTAAAGATATGCTGGGAGTTGCTGTTTCCCCCCCAAAAAATATACCACCCATAATCTCGCTGCAGATCATACAGTGACTACAGTACTGATTAGAGGCAGAATAAACATTTACATTAAGTGACTTACCGGTGACTTAATTTCAGAATCTAGTTCTTCTATTTCTCTTTACTTCTCCATCCGGTCCAGACCTCTATTTCTTCTCCCGGCCACGACCCATTTCTGCAGTTTTCTGCTCAGATGTCTTGGGCTTCTCACTTTTCAAATATTTCTGCATCTATAAACAAAGATAAAGTTATCATGGTGCTGCACAATACGTCCATATTTATAATAGTACCATACACTGCACCTCTAATTATAATAACACCATACACTGTGTCCCTAAATATAATAGCACCATACACTGTGTCCCCCACACACACAGTGCTCCCCTTAGATAGTGTCCCCATAGAGCCCCCTGTAGATAGTGCTCACATAGATAGTGTCCCCATAGAGCCCCCTGTAGATAGTGCCCCACATATAGCCCCCCTGTTGATAGCGCTCTACATATAGCCCCCTGAAGATAGCGTTCTACATATAGCTCCCCCTGTATATAGTTCCCTACATATAGTCCCCCTGTAGATTCTGTCCCACATAAAGCCTCCCCTGTAGATTGTGCCCCACATACAGCCCCCTGTAGATTGCGCTCTACATATAGCGCACCCTGTATATAGTGCCCTACATATATTCCCCCTGTAGATTGTGTCCCGCATAAAGCCTCCCCTGTAGATTGTGCCCCACCTATAGCCCCCTGTAGATGGCGCTCTTCCTATAGCACCCTACATAGAGTCCCCCTGTAGATTGTGTCTCACATAAAGCCTCCCCTGTAGATTGTGTCCCACATATAGCCCCCCTCCTGTTGAAAACAACAAAATGTACATATTCACCGTGATCCCGTTCCCACGCCGTCCTGTGTCAATGCAGGCCTGCTCTCTTCTGAGCAGGTCTGCTGGGGCTGAGAGACGCCATCGCGCCACTTGCATCGTTGAAAGGCGCTGACTGGCCGGGCAGAATGACATGCCCCGTCAATCAGCGCCCTTCAACAATGGAAGCGGTGCGATGGCATCATCAGCGTCATTGTAAGGTGCTGAATGGTAGGGCATGGAACGTACCCGGCCATTCAGCGCTTATGCAGATACACGCAGGTACAATTAGTGTAGGAGGTGGTGGCTGGTTTCAGTTGCGCCGCCGCCCCCTCAGAGAGGCAGCAGGGCAGACGGTGCGGCCCTATTCCCTCTCAGCCCGCCCCTCCTCCCCATTAGCGGCGCAAGCGCTGCAATGTGTTTTGTTTTTTTTAAATGATGTGCAGTTTGGCCAGCCAAGGGTCCCCTGGGAGCCGTGGGCCCCGGTCGGCCACCCGAACTGCCCATATGATAATCCGCCACTGAATTTACGCACCATTTTCTGACGCAAACACCACAGAAAATGGTGCGTTTTTGCCACAGCAGAAAGCCTTTGACTTTCAAACGGAATTGCTGCAGAAATTTTCTGCAGCAATTCCGTTGTGTGTGGACAAGCCCTAATCCGCAGCATAAGGGCTTCTCCACACATATTGGAATTGCTGCAGAAAATGGTGCGTATTTTGCGGCGCTTTTCTCAATGTTGGGTGATAGTGACATTCCTCTGAAAAACGCAGCAATTCATTCTACTTTCCACAGTAGCAATTGACATGCTGCAGTATTAAAAATACGCACTGCAGGTCAATTTCCTGTCAGAAAATTTTTCGCAGCGTGTGGATAGGATTTGATAAATCTCACCCACTTTGCTGCTACTGTATTCTGCGTATTTTTCATCCGCAATTACAGATGGAAAATACGCAGCAATTCCGTTACGTGTGGACAAGCCCTAATGCAGTAGCAGCAGAGTGGGGGAGATTTGAACAAATCTCACCCACACGATGAGCTGGAGAAAAGGCTCAGTAATTGACCTGCGGTCCATTTTTTTCATCCGCAGCATGTCAATCGTATTTGCATAAATGCTTCTTATTTGTTTCTGGTTTTCCCCATTTAATTCATGTGGAGGTAAAATTCGCAAACAAATAGCAGATGTTGTGGTTTTTTTGCGCTGGAAATGCAGCGATTCCGATGCAAAAAAATCGCAACTCAGGAAAAATTTAAATCTTATACTTACCCAGAATTCTGTTTTTTTGTCAGGGCCGGCCTCCTGGGATGACGTTTCATCCATGTGACTGCTGCAGCCAATCGCAGGCTGCAGTAGTCACATGGGATAAAACATCATCCCAGGGCCGCAGGATGTAGGAGGAAAGCGTCCCCACGGTAAGTATCCATTTTTTCTCAGTTTTCTGCAGCGGCCATTCCTGGTGTGGATTTTCAGCCAGAATTCCCTGCGGTGCACAGGGCGTATACACTGTGTGCTTTTACAGAGCATATCCACCCTGTGTGAACATACCTGTACAGTATATACCTATAGTAGCTGCTGTCTTACAATTATACAGCTGCAAACCACATCAATATATTGCATTCCCACGAGTCAGCGCAGTTTTCAAATGATTGTTAATGTCCATGCAGTTTTTTGAAAACCATAACAATCATTTGAAAACCACACCGACTTTTGGTAAAACTGCATGTGCTACGTGGTGTACTGGACAACTTTTGTTGTTATGATCTGATTGTTTGCATTAAAGGCTATGTAACCCTTTGAAGGGGATTTTTTATTATTTTTTTAAATAAAATGGCTGTCAGTGTGTTTTGTGCATTTTTATAACAGTTTTAATTAAACAATCTTTTTACTTTTTGAGATACAGTTGCTCTATATCCTGTATACACAGCAGCTGTATCTTACGCTGAATCCTGAACACGTCAGGTGCGTGGGACTGACTGGTTCAGTGTCAGTGTGTCCTGTGTGTCTCTGACACGCAGGTTCCACCTATAATAAATCACATCTAAGTTACTTAAATGTTATAGATTACAGGTGGATACAGTCGACTAATGTGGTAATGGTAACGGAAAGCTATGGGTTCTGTTTGGTTTCTGTTTGTGTGTTCCCCTGACGGAAATGTCTGATGGAACCCATGAACGGAACCCCGACACAGGTGAGAATGAAGCCTAACTATTACTGTATGATCTGTACAGATGGTGGAGTGTACTATTTTTTGGGGTATAAGCAACTCCCAGTATATCATTACCATTGTTCAGGTCATACTGGAAGCTGCTAACCTGACTTTGCAAATTACCTCTGTACTGAAATGTATTTGTACGGAGCTTGGATTTTGTGCTGTATTTATGTACTGAGGTTGGTTCTGGTGCTGTATATCTGTACTGAGCTTTGTTCTGGTGTTGTATGTATGTATTGAGCTTGTTCTGGAGCTGTATATATGTACTGAGCTTGGTTCTGGTGTAGAGCAGATGGCATTGTTGCAATTCATTGTATGTTTAATCAGAACATGTCTGGTAGTTTTAACCTCTTGAACCGCCACCATGCAGTAATACATGATCTGGCAATATTTCCAAACATTCCCCTGTATGTTTTGTTTCAGATGCAGCAAAATCTTTAAAATAACTGAACGCTATATGCTAATTACTCTATAAAGGGTCATGGGTCGGTGCCGCTATCCTGTAGACTCACACAGTCCTAACTGCAAACCCACCTTTCCATGCTTGGTTGACATCCCCCTGGCTGTTATACATCACTACCAGTCTTCTCCAACTTTCTTGAATGCGCCATTGCCTAGTACTCCATGAACACGCACCGTTCAGCGAGTTGTACTCTGCTCGGCTTCATCACTGCACCGCGCATACCAGGGGAGTACAAGGCAAAGGAGACGGCTGGTAGTAATGTAGCAGAAAAGCTAGAATTGGCCCTGTGCGGCGGCATCACTGAAACCAGCTGCCACAGCCCTTTCATGCACTAATTGTATCTGCCTTACAATGATGCTGATTGGCAGGGCAGAAAGACTTGCCCCGCCAATCAGCGTCTTTCAACGATGCTAGCTGCACCATGACATCATCGCACCTCTTCTGTTGTTGAAAGGCGCTGATTGACGGAGCAAGTTATTCTGCCCTGCCAATCAGTGCCGTTGTTCAGCCCCAGCAGACCTGCATTGACATAGGATGACATGGGAACGGGATCGAGGTGAGTATGTAAAGTTGTTGTTTTTTGTCTTTTTTTTTCCACTTAAACGTGTGAGTGGCATTATCTATGGGGGGAGGGCTATATGTGGGCCACAATCTACATGCGAGACTATATGTGAGGCACTATACAGGGGGGCCAAATGACACCATATTCAGGGGGCTATATGTGGGGCACCATCTACAGGGGGGGCTATATGTGGGCCACTATATACAAAAAAAATCCTCTAGAATAACGAGCATGTACATTATTCAAAAGCAGTGGATTCGTTGCAGTTGGGGCTATCAGGAACTATTCCTCTTTGCATTTACACCTGTTTTAATAAATCTCCCCATGTCTTGCATAGCTGAAAGGTGGTCCCATGTACTCCAGCCCAACACTGGTGGCTGCGTATGGCCTACGGTGGGCCTGTCTGCTTAAAAAGCCAGGGCTGATTTTAAGTCCCAGTCTGGCCCTGCCCGCAGTTAAATGGTCAAGTGGAGGGGACCAATCAAATTTTGGAGTATTATCTTCATCATTTCATTTCCACCCAACATGACAATTGGGTACAACTTCTACCTTGGGTGGAATTCTCCTACAACAATCATACAAGTGAGTCTACTGCCTCTTCTACTTTCTACAATGTGTACATCAAACATCCACGATTTCCTCTTCCTATGCCCGCCATGACTCAAGTACTGGCAGCTAACTCTTTATTTGGGACTTTTATTCACATCTAGTAGCAAACTATGTTTGGGATCCTCCAGGCAGTGGACCGCATGAAAAAAACATGCCGATAAAAAAAGAAAAGTTCCTCTTCGGTTCTCTCCACAGGTAAAGGTCTGACTAACCTCAAGAAACATTTGTCTCAAAATGCCCTCTCACAAATTCGCTCCCAGGTTCCTCTGTCCTTTCGAAGTTCTGCAGCAGATAAACCCTGTATCCTTTAAACTTCGGTTGCCTCCTACTCTCAGGATTCCAAACTCATTCCACGTGTCCCTCCCTAAACCTGTGGATCTGAACTGCTACAGTAAAGCTCTTCTGCAGTTGCTCCCAGCGGTTCTTTTGAGGGGATCCTAGACTACAAGAGAGTAGAAGGAAGGACTTTCTATTTAGTGGACTGGAAAGGGTTTGGTCCTGAGGAGAGATCCTAGGAGCCAGAAGAGAATCTTAATGCTAGGGGCATTAAGAAAAATTCCTCATTAAAAAATGTCTCTTACACTCTGGACCCAAGAAGAGGGGGCGTATGGGGAGGGGTTCTGTTACGTCTGTGGCTGCAGATCGCCACCGCTCACCTCTGTCGGAGGTCCGCGACGGCAGACTACTGGCTGCTTGCCAGTATCTCCCTTCTAGGAGACACCAGCTCGTGCAACCATCCTACCCTAGACTGTCTGTCAAGGTGCAGGCGCGCGATCATCCCCAGCCTTTTAGGGCCAGCGCGCGCACTTACTAAAAATTCAATATCCAATCCCCAGATCACCCACGACTATAAAAAGGGCTCCGCTCTTCCATTCCTGAGCATTGTTGTTGTCTACCCATGCTCGTATTGCCTAATAGTCCCTTAGTTGCATCCTGCTCCGTGTTCCCATCTCCTGTTGCTATATTGTTTACCCGTAAATAAGCCTTTAGTTGGAGTCGTGTGTATCATCTGCCACGTCTGATGTCATCTACCACGGCTCGTGTCATCTGCCACGTCTGCAGTCATCTGCCACATCAAGTTCTACTGTGCCTAAGCCTCTGCTACTGTCTCGGCTCTTATAAGTACTTTCGTGCTAAGGACTTTTGCATAGACTGAATAGACTGTTGTTTGGTCAGCTGCCACTCCGCTACGGCGGAGCGGCCTAGTGGGTTCACATACCCCTAGATCGTGACAATACACTTATCCTCACATACAACACCTCTACCCAAAAAAAAATCCTATAATACACCCTTCCACAGTTTCTTGAGCCCATCCCCCCATATACAACCCCATAGTATACAAAGCCTGAATAGCTACCCCAGAACAAAGGATCCTCTCATCTCCTCCCTTACCAACATCACATAGAAACCTGATCCTGTTTCCGGTAATACAGAGTACCGGAAACAATGTGTCCCTCCCTTCCATAACAACACATGACTCTGCATCAGCCACTTACAATCGCAAAGATCTGCAGGGGACTGTTCCAGCTTCTTCAAGTTGCAGATAGGGACATTGTCCTTTTTCCCCAACTTGCTGCTGGTGTTCTTTCATTCAATGGCAAGAGGCAGTGGATGTTATCAGGAAGCCCCCTCCTTCACATACACCAGTGCAGCTATAGAGCCCTCCCCCTCAACCTCCGGCACTGGAAAGTATGCAGTCAGAGTTTCCCTTTTGCCGATTGGTGGAGCACCTGTCAGCTGACAGGCTTTCTACCAATCAGTGCTTCTGCACAGTAAAAGGCAAGTGTGAAGGATTTGCCTGACACAGCTTCTGTGTCGACGCCCGTGGTTAATCAGCCTGCATCTGTTCCTAGGTCTGCTAGAGTGACTCGATCTGTTACCACTCAGGCTGGTAGGCTGAGGAGTGGGAGAGCCTATCGCAGCCTGGCCAGACGGTTCTAGCTCCCGCCCTTGGTCTACTTATACCTTCTGTTAAGGATCAGCCAGGCACAGCTTCTGTATCCACGCCCATAGGTAATCAGTCTGCACCTGCTTCTATGTCTGTGAGACTGACTCCATCTTCCACCACTCAGGATGGCAGGCTTAGGAGTGGGAGAGCCTATCACAGCCTGGCCAGACGGAGCTAGCTCCCGCCCTCTGTCTATTTATACCTGCCTTTCCTGTTCCTCCTTGCTTGTGATTTCTTCTCTGTTGGTTTCCTGGCCCTGCTGCAGCTTCTTGATCTACTTGTCCCTGCTTCCTATTGACCCTGGCTTACTGACTACTCTTCTGCTCTGCGTTTGGTACCTCGTACACTCCTGGTTTGACTCGGCTTGTTCACTACTCTCCTGCTCTACGTTTGGCACCTCGTACTCTCCAGGTTTGACTCGGCTCGTTTACTACTCTTGTTGCTCACGGTGTTGCCGTGGGCAACTGCCCCGTTTCCCTTTGTTCTGTGTTTCCTTGTCTGTTGTCTGTCGTGCACTTATTGAGTGTAGGGACCGTTGCCCAGTTGTACCCCGTCGCCTAGGGCGGGTCGTTGCAAGTAGGCAGGGACTGAGTGGCGGGTAGATTAGGGCTCACTTGTCTGTTTCTCTATCCCTGTCATTACACCTTCATTTGCTGCTTGTCCTTTGCCTGTGATTCTCTTGTTTCCTGGCTCTGCTGTTCCTGCTGTTACCATTGACCTCTGCTTCATATTGACCCTGGCTTGACTGACTATTCTCCTGCTCTGCATTTGACACCACGTACACTCCTGGTTTGACTCGGCTCGTCCACTACTCTGTTGCTCACGGTGTTGCCGTGGGCAAATGCCCCACTTCCCTTTGCTTTTGTTTTGTTTGTCTGTCGTGCACATATTGAGCGTAGGGACCGTCGCCCAGTTGTACGCCATCGCCTAGGACGGGCTGTGCAAGAAGGCAGGGACTGAGTGGCGGGTAGATTAGGGCTCACCTGTCTGTATCCCTATCCTGACATTACATAATCTCAGGCCCATATACCTTTTCTACCCTGGTCCCTGACACACCATGGACCCCCTTGAGGCCCTGGCTCAGCAAATGCAGGGTTTCTCCCTACAGGTCCAAGACCTGGCTCAGAGGTGCAACCAGCGTGATGCTACCCAGGTAGTGCCCTCCACCCCACCTCTTGAACCCCACCTCAAGTTTCCTGACTGGTTCTCAGGAGACCGGAAGACTTTTTTCTCCTTTCAGGAAAGTTGTAGGCTCTATTTCCGTTTAAGGCACCACTCCTCAGGTTCTGAGAGCCAGCGAGTGGGTATAATTATGTCCCGGCTCCAGGACGACCCCCAGGAATGGGCCTTCTCCTTGGCCCCTGACGCCCAAGAAATCTCTTCTGTTGACCTTTTTTTTCGGCTCTCTGACTCATCTATGACGGGACTAACAAGACTGTCTTTGCGGAGAGTCAGCTTGTGACCTTACGTCAGGGTAAGAGACCCGTTGAGGAGTACTGTTCTGACTTTAGGAAGTGGTGTGTAGCTTCTCGGTGGAATGACCATGCCTTGAGGTGAGAGTTTAGATTGGGTCTGTCGAACGCTCTGAAAGACCTGTTAGTTAGTTAGTTAGTTATCCCTCTTCTAACTCTCTAGATCAGGTTATGGCTTTAGCGGTACGTCTTGACCGACGTCTCAGGGAACGTTTTTGTGCATTCTCCTCTGGCTCCCCTATGATGTCCCCCAAGGTTCCGTTGCTTCGTTCTTCCACGAAAAACTCGGATGAACCAATGCAACTCGGGGGCCTCCGTGTCCCCCCAACAACGTAGAGAGTTCCGCAGGAAGAATGGTCTCTTCTTCTACTGTGGGGATGGCAAGCATCAAGTGAACGACTGTCCTAGACGTAAGAATAAGCAGCCGGAAAACTTCCGCTCCTAAGTGACCATCGGATAGGTCGCTTGGGCGCACAGGTATTTCCCATATACATGAAACCTAATAAGATCTTGCTTCCCTTTCAGGTCTCTTTTTGCGGTAGGTCTGCCACCGGCAGTGCCTTCGTGGATTCTGCTAATATTATGTCTGTGGAATTTGCTATGTCTGTAGCCATGCCATTGATTGATTTGCCTAAACCTGTCCCGGTAGTGGGTATCGACTCCACTCCACTTGCTAATGGTTATTTTAAGCAGCATACCCCTGTTTTTGAACTCATTGTGGGCTCCATTCATTCGGAGCAGTGTTCTGTGTTGGTGATGCAGGGATTATCATCCAATTTGGTTTTAGGCCTTCTTTGGTTGCAGATGCATAATCCCACGTTTAACTGGAATACCGGGGATCTTACTAAATTGGGTAATGAATGCATGACGTCCCGTTATTCTATTAATTTGCTTTCTCTCGCTGAGGAGGTGAACACTCTACCTGAGCTTATTCAGGATTTCGCTGATGTTTTTTCTAAAAAAGCTTCCGAAGAGTTACCTCCTCATAGAGAGTATGATTGCGCTATCGATTTGGTACCAGGAGCTAAGCTCGCTAAAGGTAGGATATTTAATCTCTCTTGTCCCGAACGTGAAGCCATGAGAGAATATATACAGGAAAGCCTGGCCAAGGGTTACATTCGTCCCTCTACTTCTCCGGAAGGTGCAGGCTTCTTCTTCGTAGGGAAGAAGGGTGGTAGTCTTAGGCCGTGCGTCAATTACCGAAACTTGAATAAGGTCACTGTAAGGGACCAATATCCCCTTCCTCTGATTCCTGAACTCTTCAATCAGGTTCAGGGGGCCCAATGGTTCTCTAAGTTTGATCTTCGGGGGGGGCTTACAACCTTATCCGAATCAGAGAAGGGGATAAGTGGAAGACTGCGTTTAACACGCCCGAAGGTCATTTCGAATACCTCGTCATGCCCTTTGTGTTGTGTAATGCTCCCGCGGTCTTCCAGAATTTCATAAATGAGATTTTAAGAGACTACCTGGGGGTATTTCTTGTAGTGTACCTTGATGATATACTTGTGCTTTCCAAGGACTGCTCCTCCCACATTGAGCATGTCAGGAAGGTGGTCCAGGCCCTTCGGGAAAACAAACTCTTTGCTAAAATCGAAAAATGTGTGTTTGGGGTGCAGGAGATACCATTTTTCGGTCAAATCCTCACTCCTAACGAATTCCGCGTGGACCCTGCCAAGGTTCAGGCTGTGGCTGAATGGGTCCGACCTGCCTCCCTGAAGGCTTTACAGTGCTTCTTGGGGTTTGCTAATTATTATAGGAGATTTATTGCTAACTTCTCGGTTATCGCTAAGCCTCTTACGGACCTTACTCGCAAAGGTGCCAATCTCCTCCACTGGCCTGCGGAGGCGGTCCAGGCTTTTGAGGTCCTTAAGAGGTGCTTTATCTCTGCCCCAGTGCTGATTCAGCCTAACCAGAGGGAGCCATTCATCGTGGAGGCTGACGCCTCGGAGGTGGGAGTGGGTGCTGTCTTGTCCCAGGGTACTAGGTCTCTCACTCATCTCCAAAAGTAGAGAGTTACCACAGCACCGAACCGCCAGGAGGGTGCACGCCTCTTCAGAACCTGGTCCAAGGTCCTCAATATCAGGCAGAAAAATGGACAATGAGGCAGCACTTCCAAAATGTATAAAAACCTTTATTCACCCATGCAACGTTTCAATCCCTCAGGATCTTTCTCAAGCATAATAAAACACATAAAAACACAGAGTATTTAAGGACTCACAGAGTCATTAAGCAATAAAGCGTTGATCAAGTAAAAAATTTTACTCAAATAAATAAATATTTGTAAATAAAGCAATCATAAAATACAGACATGAATAGGGGTGATAATTACATGTGTGCATACAATTTTATAGGGCACTGGTACAGACAAAGAACAGTCCAAGTGTAAACAGTCAATAAGTGATTAATACATCACCCAGGTGTACATGTTAAAAAGCAAATTACATACTGTCATTATGCAGATAGCGGAGGGACCTGCTCCTGATGTGATTACGGCATCCCTGTACAGCAGCTGGGTATATCTCACGTGTAAATACGGAAGTGAATCTAATCTAACAGTAAGAGCCGAAATCCCGCGAGACTACGTAATCCAAATCTCGCACATGTGCAGTAGCTCAAAAACTTGTGCGGCGGCCATATTGGAAGATGGAAAATCACTAGAATTGATGCCAGCAACCTCATAAACCGAGATAGACTATAGAACTACATCAGGGCAGGGAACTACAACGACAGTACATGCCATACAAAGACACAAAGACAGGATGATGGAATATCTATGGGGACAGAGAGGGGAAACAGTGGTATACCCCAAAGGTCCTATATACTGTATCAAAACCGGTATAGAGATACCAGGTATTGGCACGAATTCAGTATATGCAAAATAGATACCATCAAAATATGTACAAATGTATATATCCACAAGTAAAAACAGGGATAGAATAATCGCTGACATTGAAGCAGTATATGCCAATATATGCAAAGACCTAGAAAAATAGCCATACAAGATGAGCAGAATAAATGTGTTCGGCACGAGTACATTATGTTTGGGTTTCCGAAACCAAAGGGGATGGTCCAATCCGCAAGATATATCTGCAAATGATATTGAAAGAGATAAAAAATATAATTAATAAATATTGCGAATCAATATAATTTCGCAACACAACATATATTCAAAATGTGTTCAGCTGATACACACAAAGAAAAATGACACTTCAAGATCAAGCAAGGTATCATGACATGAACGAATAGTAGTCAAAAAGGTGTTATCAACACCTCATGGCCGCACCAACTTTAAAATCGATATTCAAACCCTGTGGAGCTAGGGAGTTTAACTTGAAAATCTATTCAAGCTCCCTATGTTTAAGTCTCAAGACTAGAGATGAGCGAACTTATGAAAAGTTCGGTTCGGCTAGTTCGCCGAATTTCACGAAAAAGTTCGATTCAGACCGAACTAGTTCTGACCGAACCTGTAATTTCCGTGCGCCGAGCATGGTACTGTCCAGGGTGCTGAAAGAGTTAATGGGCTGCACTAACTCTTTCAGCAACCTTGACAGTACATGCTCGGCGCGCGGAAAATAAAATTTTAATGCAATAAAAAAAATAAAAAATACGTTCATACTTACATTCCTCCTGTCCGGCCTCCAGCGATGACGTTTCATCCATGTCGCCGCTGCAGCCAATCACAGGCTGTAGTGGCGGTCACGCACGTCAGGATGACGTCAGAAGGCCGGCCTCCAGGGATGACGCTTCATCCCACGTGACCGCCTCTGCAGCCAATCACAGGCTGCAGCGGCCTCTGCAGCCAATCACAGGCTGCAGCGGCCTCTACAGCCAATCACACGCTCTTCTCCTGAAATACTCTGTGCTGCTTTAAACTCTGTGAACATGTCAGGATCCTGTTTCTTTTAAATGCTGCTGGGGAACCCGCTCGATCCACTATATAAGGCTGCGCTACAGTGCAGCATTTAAAAGAAACAGGATCCTGACCTGTCCACAGAGTTTAAGGCAGCACAGAGTAGTTCAGGAGATGAGCATGCAGATTCAGTGCTGCTGTGAACTCTGCTCTTACCATTACGTAGCTCTCAATCTGTTACCTCTCCTCCACTCCTGTCCTCAATAACCCCTTAACGCTCAGTAACGTACTATTCTATCATGGAAACCGCCCTGTTCGCGCTCCATGACGGAATAGTAAGTCACGGGAGTAACGGCCATTTCGGCCGTCCTCCCGACACACACAGGAGCTGTGACAGATGCTGTCTCGTACAGCAGCTGTCACAGCTCCTACAGCGGGGACCGATCGCTGTGTCCCCGCTGATTAACCCCTTAAAAGCCACGTTCTATAGAGATCGTGGCTTTTTAGGGGTTAAGCTGCCATCGCCGGCCTGCTACACGATAGCGGCCGGCGATGGTGACTATGGCAACCGGACACCAAACAATGGCGTCTGTCTATGCCATAGACGGAAGCCTAGTGGGTCCTGACAATGTCAGGAGCCACTATGCTTGCTGTCAGTGAGTAGCTGACAGTTCTAATACACTGCACTATGCATGTAGTGCAGTGTATTAGAATAGCGATCAGGGCCTCCTGCCCTCAAGTCCCCTAGTGGGACAAAGTAATAAAGTAAAAAAAAAGTAAAAAAAAGATGTGTAAAAATAAGAAAATAAAAGTTTTAAAAGTATTAAAAGTAAAAATCCCCCTTTTTCCCTTATCAGTCATTTATTATTAATAAAAATATATAAACAAACAAATAAACTATACATAATTGGTATCGCCGCGTCCGTAATGGCCTGAACTACAAAATTATTTCGTTATTTATCCCGCACGGTGAACGCCGTAAAAGAAAATAATAAACCGTACCAGAATAACAATTCTTTGGTCACTTCACCTCGCAAAAAATGGAATAAAAAGTTGCATGTACCTAAAAATGGTATTGATGGAAACTACATTTCGTTACGCGAAAAATAAGTCCTCGCAAGGCCTTATTGATGGAAAAATAAAAAAGTTCTGGCTCTTAGAATAAGGTAACACAAAAAGTAAATGATTTTTTACAAAACGTATTTTATTGTGCAAACGCCATAAGACATAAAAAAAAACTATAAACATCTGGTATCGCCATAATCGTATTGCCACGCAGAATAAAGTGAATATGTCAGTTATAGTGCACGGTGAACGCTGTAAAAAAAATAGAATAAAAAAACAATAGTAGAATTGCTGTTTTTTAGTCACCGCGCCACTTAAAAATAGAATAAAAACTGATCAAAAAGTCTCATGCACCCCAAGAAAACTCCACTGTTTTGGCACCACACGACCTTTTCAAACCGGACATGGTGCCTAATAAAAAGGAGAGCTCAAAATCCACTAGGTGCGCCTATGCTTCGGAGGCCGGTGCTTCAGTCCATTACCGCACTAGGGCCACATGTGGGATATTTCTCAAAACTGCAGAACCTGGGCAATAAGTATTGAGTTGCGTTTCTCTGATAAAACCTTTTGTGTTATAAAAAAAATGGTATAAAAAGGATTTTCTGACAAAAAAAAAAATGTAAATTTCACCTCTACTTTGCTCTAAATTTCTGTGAAACACCTAAAGGGTTCATAAACTTTCTAAATGCTGTTGTGAATACTTTGAGGGGTCTAGTTTCTAAAATGGGGTGTTTCATAGGGGTTTCTAATATATGGGCCTCTCAAAGCCACTTCAGAACTGAACTGTAACCTAAAAAAACAAATAAATGAGGCAATACTTCGCTACTTACATTATACTGATAATGAGCCGTGCCCACCCTGAGATGACCCCAGTTTTGACCGTTTGTATAAACGGAGACCCCTATTAGACCGTTTCAGTGCCCGGTTTTCCCATGCATACACCCCCGAGAAGTGTATTTCTATTGATGAGTCCCTGGTACATTTTAAAGGGAGGGTTCAATTCCGCGAGTACCTGCCAGGTAAGAGGGCAAGGTATGGCGTGAAGATGTATAAGCTGTGCGAGAGTGCATCAGGGTATACCTACAGGTTTAGGATATATGAAGGAAAGGCCATCCCCAAACCAGACTGCATCATGGACTACAATAGGTACATGGGAGGGATGGACTTATCAGATCAAATCCTGAAGCCCTACAGCGCCATGCGGTGTGGTATAAGAAGCTGGCCGGGCACATCATACAGATGGCATTGTACAATGCGTACGTGCTGCATCGATGTGCAGGCCAGAGGGGAACTTTCCTGGAATTTCAAGAGGTGATTATCAAGAACCTAACCTTTAGGGACCAAGAAAGGGGGGCACCCAGTACTTCTGGATGCGGGGCCACACGCATCGTACCAGGGCGGCAACACTTTCCAGGAGAAGTTCCCCAAACTGGCAAGAAGGGAAAAAGTCAAAAGAGGTGCAAAGTCTGCTATAAGAGGGCGATAAGGGATGACACAATATATCAATGTGACACGTGTCCCGAAAAACCAGAGCTCTGTATGAAAGAGTGTATTAAAATTTATCATACATCCCTTGGTTTATAATTTACCCCAATTTTACTTACCCTGATGCACTCCGCACAGCTTATCCCCCCTAGTCTTTCCCCTCTGGGCCCTGCTGAGTGCACAGGCAGCTGATAACAGCCACATTGAGGGTATTGCCATACCCGTGAGAACCCACATTACAGTTTATGGGGTGTAGGTCTCCGGTCAAAATGCTCACTACACCTCTAGATGAATGCCTTAAGGGTGTAGTTTTTTAAAACGGGGTCACTTCTTGCGGGTTTCAACTGTACTGGTACCTCAGGGGCTGCTGCATACATGACTTCGCACTAGAAAATCCCCAGTAGGCCAAATGGTGGTCCTTTCCTTCAGAGCCCTCCCATGGGCCCAAACGGCAGTTTATCACCACAAATGGGGTACTGCCGCACTCAGGACAAATTGGGCAACGGAATGGGGTATTTTGTTTCTTGTGAAAATAAGAAATTTTCAGCCAAAACTACATATAATTTGAAAAAAATTATTTTGTTTTCATTCCCAGCCCAATTCAAATAAGTTCTGTGAAAAAACTATGGGGTCAAAATGGTCACAACACCCATAAATGAATTCCTTGAGGGGTGTAGTTTCCAAAATGGGGTCATTTGTGGTTGGTTTCTATTGCTTTGATACCTCTGGGGCTCTGCAAATGCGACATGGCACCCGAAAACCAATCTAGAAAAATCTGGACTCCAAAGAACACATAGCGCTCCTTTCCTTCCGAGGCCTCCTATGGGCCCAAACGGCAGTTTATCACCACAAATGGGGTATTGCCGCACTCAGGACAAATTGGGCAACAAAATGGAGTATTTTATTTCTTGTGAAAATGAGAATTTTTTAGCAAAAATTACATATTATTGGAAAAAATATATATTTTTTTAATTTCCAGCCCAATTCAAATAAGTTCTGTGAAGAAACTATGGGGTCTAAATGGTCACATTACCCATAAATGAATTCCTTGAGGGGTGTAGTTTCCAAAATGGGGTCACTTCTGGTGGGTTTCCATTGCTTTGATACCTCTGGGGCTCTGCAAATGCGACATGGCAACCGAAAACCAAACCAGTAAAATCTGTACTCCAAAGAACACACAGCGCTCCTTCCCTTCTGAGGCCTCCCATGGGCCCAAACGGCAGTTTATCGCCACAAATTGGGTATTGCCGCACTCAGGAGAAATTGGGCAACAAAATTGAGTATTTTGTTCCCTGTGAAAATAAGAAATTTTGATCAAAAATTACATCTTATTGGAATAAATGGCATTTTTTTTAATGTCACAGCCCAATTGAAATAGGTGCTGTGAAAAAACTGTGCGGTCAAAATGGTAACAACAACCATAAATGAATTCCTTGAGGGGTGTAGTTTCCAAAATGGGGTCACTATTGGTGGATTCCTACTGTTTTGGCACCTCAACACCTCTTCAAACCTGGCATGCTGCCTAAAATATATTCTAATAAAAAAGAGGACTCAAAATGCACTAGGCACTTCTTTGCTTCTAAGGCTTGTGTTTTATTCCACGAGCACACTAGAGACACATGTGGGACATTTCTAAAAACTGCAGAATCTGGACAATACATATGTAGTAGTGTTTCTCTGGTAAAACCTTCTGTGTTACAGAAAAAAAATTAATAAAATTGAAATTCAGCAAGAAAAATAAAATTTGTAAATTTCACCTCTACTTTGCTTTAATTCCTGTGAAATGCCTGAAGGGTTAAAAAACTTTCTAAATGCTGTTTTGAATACTTTGAGGGGTCTCGTTTTTAAAATGGGGTGTTTATCAGGGTTTCTAATACATAGGCCCCTCAAAGCCACTTCAGAACTCAAGAGGTACCTTAAAAAAAAGGCCAATCTAAAGTAGACATATGGGAAATGTGAACTAGTAACTATTTTGGGTGGTATAACCGTCTGTTTTTCAATCAGATGCATTTAAATTCTGAAAAATGCTATTTTTTAAAAATTTTCTCTAAATTTTGCAATTTTTCACCAATAAACACTGAATATATCGACCAAATTTTAACACGAACATGAAGCCCAATGATTCACAAGAAAACAATCTCAGAATCGCTTGGGTAGGTTTAAGCATTCCGACGCTATTACCACATAAAGTGAAATATGTCAGATTTGAAAAATGGGCTCTGAGCCTTAAGGCCAAAACTAGGCTGCGTCCTTAAGGGGTTAATGACTCTGTGAGTCCTTAAATACTCTGTGTTTTGATGTGTTTTATTATGCTTGAGAAAGATCCTGAGGGATTGAAACGTTTCATGGGTGAATAAAGGTTTTTCTAAATTTTGAAAGTGCTGCCTCATTGTCCATTTTTCTGTCTCACTCATCTCCGTCCCTGTGCCTACTTCTCCAGGAAATTCTCCCCCACTGAGAGTAACTCTAATGTTAGCAACCGCAAACTCTTAGCCATTAAATGGGCATTTGAAGAGTGGCGCCACTTCCTGGAGGGGGCTAGGCACCAGGTAACGGTCCTTACCGACCACAAGAATCTGTTTTTTCTAGAATCTGCCCGGAGGTTAAACCCGAGACAAGCTCGATGGGCATTGTTTTTTACTAGATTCAACTTTGTGGTCACCTATAGGGCTGGGTCTAAACATATTAAAGCTGATGCACTGTCGCGTAGCTTCATGGCCAGCCCTCCTATGGAGGAGGATCCTGCTTGTGTTTTGCCCCCAGGTATAATCATATCCTCTATTGATTCTGACTTAGTCTCTGAAATTGCGGCTGATCAAGGTTCAGCTCCCAAGAACCTTCCTGAGAACAAGCTGTTTGTTCCCCTGCAATTCCAGCTAAGGGTACTCAGGGAGAATCATGACTCTGCACTATCTGGCCATGCAGGCATCCTGGGTACCAAGCACCTAATTTCTAGAACCTATTGGTGGCCTGGGTTGCTTAAAGACGTTAAGGCCTACGTCGCCGCTTGTGAAATTTGTGCTAGGTCCATGACTCCCAGGTCCCGACCAGCGGGCTTACTTTGTTCTTTGCCCATTCCCCAATATAGTTACATTTTACCTATACTGTAAAAAACAAACGCAGGCTGGGAGGGCAAAAATATTTAATTTTAAGAAGGCCAATTTCCCCAGGATGAGGGCTGAAATTCAGGATATAGACTGGGAAGAACTAATGTTAAATAATGGGACGAATGATAAATGGGAGATTTTCAAATCTACTTTGGGTAATTATAGTGCAAAATTTATTCCTACAGGTAACAAGTATAAATGACTAAAATTAAACCCCACATGGCTTACACCTTCTGAAAAAAGGGCAATACATGACAAAAAAAGGGCATTTAAAAAATACAAATCTGAGGGTACAGCTGTAGCCTTTGTAAAATATAAAGAGCTTAATAAAATCTGTAAAAAGATAATAAAATCAGCAAAAATGCAAAATGAAAGGCAGATGGCCAAGGATAGTAAAACAAATCCTAAAAAATTCATCAAGCATATAAATGAAAAAAAGCCAAGGTCTGAACATGTAGGACCCTTAGATAGTGGTAATGGGGAGTTGGTCACAAGGGATCATGAGAAGGCAGAGTTACTAAATGGGTTCTTCCGCTCTGTATATACAACAGAAGAAGGAGCAGCTGATGTAGCCGCTGCCAGTGCAGTTAAAGGCACAGTGTTACCACAATTATTTTTTTAATATGTTAAAGATGTTATTGCTTTATTAAAAACGTTTGGATTAATTTGTGTGTTTGTGTGTTACTTTTTCTTATTTTTACACTTTTTCTTCCCTATGGGGGCTGCCATTTTTTTTTCCATTTCTGTATGTGTCGATTAACGACACATACAGACATGGAATACGGCAGCCACAGTCCCATAGGGACTGCGATCGGGGCCCGTTCCATCCACTTCAATGTACGCCGTCTGTGTGGGAACGGCGCATGCGCCGCTCCCACACAGTCCAATTTGAAATGCGCGCCGTCCGGCGCCATTTTCCTGTGGACCGGAAGTCGCGGCCGGACAGTAAGATTACTACTTCCGGTCGCGGCTTCCGGACTTGTGCACTTGGACCAGCGGCAGCAGACGGAGCGGACGGGCCGGAGGGAGCCGCGGCGGCAGGAGCAGGTAAGAGATTTCTATGTATGTTCGTGTTTGTGTGTGTTTACTACTGTATGTAAACCTACTACACTGTGTGTTAGCTCAAAAAATGGCGACACACAGTGTAGGAGGTTAGACCGTTCAATCCCCTCGTTTATCCCGGCACTAGCCAGGATAAAGGAGGGGGAGATGCTGAGAGCTCACTAGAGCGAGGGCTTTTTACCCAATTTTGCAGCATAAAGCAATGTGGTTGCTTTACCACATGCAATGCTGCAATTTTGGGAATGGCTCCATCTAGTGACCAGCAATGGGAAATATTATAAATTAGAATCCAATTGAATCCAATTTATAATATTTCCTGACTCGTGAAAAAAAAAAAAAAATAGAACAATGTTTAATCACCTATACACTAATTGTTTAACTAAAAAAAAAAAAATCATGTTTTTCTGCCAACACATTCCCTTTAATATATCAGTTGATATACTGAATTGGATGAATGTAGATATGGTGCAAGCTAAATAAAATAAAATAAATGTACACAAGGCCCCGGGACCAGATGGGTTACACCCTAGAGTTCTTAAGCAGCTTAGTTCAGTTATTTCTGTCCCCCTCTTCGTAATATTTAAAGAGTCTCTCATGACTGGTATAGTGCCAAGGGACTGGCGCAGGGCAAATGTGGTGCCTATTTTCAAAAAAGGCTCTAGGTCTTCGCCGGGTAATTATAGACCAGTAAGCTTAACATCAATTGTGGGGAAAATGTTTGAGGGGCTATTGAGGGACTATATACAGGATTATGTGACAAAAAATAGTATTATAAGTGACAGACAGCACGGTTTTACAAAGGACAGAAGCTGTCAAACCAACCTGATTTGTTTTTATGAAGAGGTAAGCAGAAGCCTAGACAGAGGGGCCGCTGTGGATATAGTGTTTTTGGACTTTGCAAAGGCATTTGACACTGTCCCCCATAGACGTCTAATGGGTAAATTAAGGACTATAGGTTTAGAAAGTATAGTTTGTAATTGGATTGCGAATTGGCTCAAGGACCGTATCCAGAGAGTTGTGGTCAATGATTCCTACTCTGAATGGTCCCCAGTTATAAGTGGTGTACCCCAGGGTTCAGTGCTGGGACCACTATTATTCAACTTATTTATTAATGATATAGAGGATGGGATTAATAGCACTATTTCTATGTTTGCAGATGACACCAAGCTATGCAATATAGTTCAGACTATGGAAGATGTTCGTGAATTGCA
Organism: Rhinoderma darwinii; assembly: GCF_050947455.1. NCBI lineage: Eukaryota > Metazoa > Chordata > Amphibia > Anura > Rhinodermatidae > Rhinoderma > Rhinoderma darwinii. The sequence continues at coordinate 219,975,593 of NC_134690.1, read as the reverse complement.
GGCAGATTTAAACAAACTAAGTGTTTGGGCGTCCACTTGGCAAATTAAGTTTAATGTAGATAAATGTAAAGTTATGCACCTGGGTACGAACAACCTGCATGCATCATATGTCTCAGTATTGCCGCACTCAGGACAAATTGGGCAACAAAATGGAGTATTTTATTTCTTGTGAAAATGAGAATTTTTGAGCAAAAATTACATATTATTGGAAAAAATATATATTTTTTTTAATTTCCAGCCCAATTCAAATAAGTTCTGTGAAGAAACTATGGGGTCTAAATGGTCACATTACCCATAAATGAATTCCTTGAGGGGTGTAGTTTCCAAAATGGGGTCACTTCTGGTGGGTTTCCATTGCTTTGATACCTCTGGGGCTCTGCAAATGCGACATGGCAACCGAAAACCAAACCAGTAAAATCTGTACTCCAAAGAACACACAGCGCTCCTTCCCTTCTGAGGCCTCCCATGGGCCCAAACGGCAGTTTATCGCCACAAATTGGGTATTGCCGCACTCAGGAGAAATTGGGCAACAAAATTGAGTATTTTGTTCCCTGTGAAAATAAGAAATTTTGATCAAAAATTACATCTTATTGGAATAAATGGCATTTTTTTTAATGTCACAGCCCAATTGAAATAGGTGCTGTGAAAAAACTGTGCGGTCAAAATGGTAACAACAACCATAAATGAATTCCTTGAGGGGTGTAGTTTCCAAAATGGGGTCACTATTGGTGGATTCCTACTGTTTTGGCACCTCAACACCTCTTCAAACCTGGCATGCTGCCTAAAATATATTCTAATAAAAAAGAGGACTCAAAATGCACTAGGCACTTCTTTGCTTCTAAGGCTTGTGTTTTATTCCACGAGCACACTAGAGACACATGTGGGACATTTATAAAAACTGCAGAATCTGGACAATACATATGTAGTAGTGTTTCTCTGGTAAAACCTTCTGTGTTACAGAAAAAAAATTAATAAAATTGAAATTCAGCAAGAAAAATAAAATTTGTAAATTTCACCTCTACTTTGCTTTAATTCCTGTGAAATGCCTGAAGGGTTAAAAAACTTTCTAAATGCTGTTTTGAATACTTTGAGGGGTCTCGTTTTTAAAATGGGGTGTTTATCAGGGTTTCTAATACATAGGCCCCTCAAAGCCACTTCAGAACTCAAGAGGTACCTTAAAAAAAAGGCCAATCTAAAGTAGACATATGGGAAATGTGAACTAGTAACTATTTTGGGTGGTATAACCCTCTGTTTTTCAATCAGATGCATTTAAATTCTGAAAAATGCTATTTTTTAAAAATTTTCTCTAAATTTTGCCATTTTTCACCAATAAACACTGAATATATCGACCAAATTTTACCACGAACGTGAAGCCCAATGATTCACAAGAAAACAATCTCAGAATCGCTTGGGTAGGTTTAAGCATTCCGACGCTATTACCACATAAAGTGAAATATGTCAGATTTGAAAAATGGGCTCTGAGCCTTAAGGCCAAAACTAGGCTGCGTCCTTAAGGGGTTAATGACTCTGTGAGTCCTTAAATACTCTGTGTTTTGATGTGTTTTATTATGCTTGAGAAAGATCCTGAGGGATTGAAACGTTTCATGGGTGAATAAAGGTTTTTCTAAATTTTGAAAGTGCTGCCTCATTGTCCATTTTTCTGTCTCACTCATCTCCGTCCCTGTGCCTACTTCTCCAGGAAATTCTCCCCCACTGAGAGTAACTCTAATGTTGGCAACCGCAAACTCTTAGCCATTAAATGGGCATTTGAAGAGTGGCGCCACTTCCTGGAGGGGGCTAGGCACCAGGTAACGGTCCTTACCGACCACAAGAATCTGTTTTTTCTAGAATCTGCCCGGAGGTTAAACCCGAGACAAGCTCGATGGGCATTGTTTTTTACTAGATTCAACTTTGTGGTCACCTATAGGGCTGGGTCTAAACATATTAAAGCTGATGCACTGTCGCGTAGCTTCATGGCCAGCCCTCCTATGGAGGAGGATCCTGCTTGTGTTTTGCCCCCAGGTATAATCATATCCTCTATTGATTCTGACTTAGTCTCTGAAATTGCGGCTGATCAAGGTTCAGCTCCCAAGAACCTTCCTGAGAACAAGCTGTTTGTTCCCCTGCAATTCCAGCTAAGGGTACTCAGGGAGAATCATGACTCTGCACTATCTGGCCATGCAGGCATCCTGGGTACCAAGCACCTAATTTCTAGAACCTATTGGTGGCCTGGGTTGCTTAAAGACGTTAAGGCCTACGTCGCCGCTTGTGAAATTTGTGCTAGGTCCAAGACTCCCAGGTCCCGACCAGCGGGCTTACTTTGTTCTTTGCCCATTCCCCAATATAGTTACATTTTACCTATACTGTAAAAAACAAACGCAGGCTGGGAGGGCAAAAATATTTAATTTTAAGAAGGCCAATTTCCCCAGGATGAGGGCTGAAATTCAGGATATAGACTGGGAAGAACTAATGTTAAATAATGGGACGAATGATAAATGGGAGATTTTCAAATCTACTTTGGGTAATTATAGTGCAAAATTTATTCCTACAGTTAACAAGTATAAATGACTAAAATTAAACCCCACATGGCTTACACCTTCTGAAAAAAGGGCAATACATGACAAAAAAAGGGCATTTAAAAAATACAAATCTGAGGGTACAGCTGTAGCCTTTGTAAAATATAAAGAGCTTAATAAAATCTGTAAAAAGATAATAAAATCAGCAAAAATGCAAAATGAAAGGCAGATGGCCAAGGATAGTAAAACAAATCCTAAAAAATTCATCAAGCATATAAATGAAAAAAAGCCAAGGTCTGAACATGTAGGACCCTTAGATAGTGGTAATGGGGAGTTGGTCACAAGGGATCATGAGAAGGCAGAGTTACTAAATGGGTTCTTCCGCTCTGTATATACAACAGAAGAAGGAGCAGCTGATGTAGCCGCTGCCAGTGCAGTTAAAGGCACAGTGTTACCACAATTATTTTTTTAATATGTTAAAGATGTTATTGCTTTATTAAAAACGTTTGGATTAATTTGTGTGTTTGTGTGTTACTTTTTCTTATTTTTACACTTTTTCTTCCCTATGGGGGCTGCCATTTTTTTTTCCATTTCTGTATGTGTCGATTAACGACACATACAGACATGGAATACGGCAGCCACAGTCCCATAGGGACTGCGATCGGGGCCCGTTCCATCCACTTCAATGTACGCCGTCTGTGTGGGAACGGCGCATGCGCCGCTCCCACACAGTCCAATTTGAAATGCGCGCCGTCCGGCGCCATTTTCCTGTGGACCGGAAGTCGCGGCCGGACAGTAAGATTACTACTTCCGGTCGCGGCTTCCGGACTTGTGCACTTGGACCAGCGGCAGCAGACGGAGCGGACGGGCCGGAGGGAGCCGCGGCGGCAGGAGCAGGTAAGAGATTTCTATGTATGTTCGTGTTTGTGTGTGTTTACTACTGTATGTAAACCTACTACACTGTGTGTTAGCTCAAAAAATGGCGACACACAGTGTAGGAGGTTAGACCGTTCAATCCCCTCGTTTATCCCGGCACTAGCCAGGATAAAGGAGGGGGAGATGCTGAGAGCTCACTAGAGCGAGGGCTTTTTACCCAATTTTGCAGCATAAAGCAATGTGGTTGCTTTACCACATGCAATGCTGCAATTTTGGGAATGGCTCCATCTAGTGACCAGCAATGGGAAATATTATAAATTAGAATCCAATTGAATCCAATTTATAATATTTCCTGACTCGTGAAAAAAAAAAAAAAATAGAACAATGTTTAATCACCTATACACTAATTGTTTAACAAAAAAAAAAAAAATCATGTTTTTCTGCCAACACATTCCCTTTAATATATCAGTTGATATACTGAATTGGATGAATGTAGATATGGTGCAAGCTAAATAAAATAAAATAAATGTACACAAGGCCCCGGGACCAGATGGGTTACACCCTAGAGTTCTTAAGGAGCTTAGTTCAGTTATTTCTGTCCCCCTCTTCGTAATATTTAAAGAGTCTCTCATGACTGGTATAGTGCCAAGGGACTGGCGCAGGGCAAATGTGGTGCCTATTTTCAAAAAAGGCTCTAGGTCTTCGCCGGGTAATTATAGACCAGTAAGCTTAACATCAATAGTGGGGAAAATGTTTGAGGGGCTATTGAGGGACTATATACAGGATTATGTGACAAAAAATAGTATTATAAGTGACAGACAGCACGGTTTTACAAAGGACAGAAGCTGTCAAACCAACCTGATTTGTTTTTATGAAGAGGTAAGCAGAAGCCTAGACAGAGGGGCCGCTGTGGATATAGTGTTTTTGGACTTTGCAAAGGCATTTGACACTGTCCCCCATAGACGTCTAATGGGTAAATTAAGGACTATAGGTTTAGAAAGTATAGTTTGTAATTGGATTGCGAATTGGCTCAAGGACCGTATCCAGAGAGTTGTGGTCAATGATTCCTACTCTGAATGGTCCCCAGTTATAAGTGGTGTACCCCAGGGTTCAGTGCTGGGACCACTATTATTCAACTTATTTATTAATGATATAGAGGATGGGATTAATAGCACTATTTCTATGTTTGCAGATGACACCAAGCTATGCAATATAGTTCAGACTATGGAAGATGTTTGTGAATTGCAGGCAGATTTAAACAAACTAAGTGTTTGGGCGTCCACTTGGCAAATTAAGTTTAATGTAGATAAATGTAAAGTTATGCACCTGGGTACGAACAACCTGCATGCATCATATGTCTCAGGGGGAGCTACACTGGCGGATTCACTTGTTGAGAAGGATCTGGGTGTACTTGTAAATCATAAACTAAATAACAGCATGCAGTGTCAATCAGCTGCTTCAAAGGCCAGCAAAATATTGTCGTGTATCAAAAGAGGCATGGACTTGCGGGACAGGATGTAATATTACCACTTTACAAAGCTTTAGTGAGGCCTCATCTAGAATATGCAGTCCAGTTCTGGGCTCCAGTTCATAGAGAGGATGCCCTGGAGTTGGAAAAAATACAAAGAAGAGCAATGAAGCTAATAAGGGGCATGGAGAATCTAAGTTATGAGGAAAGATTAAAAGAACTAAACCTATTTAGCCTTGAGAAAAGACGACTAAGGGGGGACATGATTAACTTATATAAATATATAAATGGCACATACAAAACATATGGTGAAATCCTGTTCCATGTAAAACCCCCTCAAAAAACAAGGGGGCACTCCCTCCGTCTGGAAAAAGAAAGGTTCAACCTGCAGAGGCGACAAGCCTTCTTTACTGTGAGAACGGTGAATTTATGGAATATCCTACCGCAGGAGCTGGTCACAACAGGGACAGTAGATGGCTTTAAAAAAGGCTTAGATAATTTCCTAGAACAAAAAATATTAACTCCTATGTGTAGAAATGTTTTACTTCCCCTTTCCCATCCCACTTCCCCTTTCCCATCCCTTGGTTGAACTTGATGGACAAGGATTTTATCACCGATCTGCCTCCATCCCAAGGCAAGATGGTGGTGTGGGTTGTAGTAGACCGCTTCAGTAAGATGTGCCACTTTTTGTCCCTCAAGAAACTACCCAATGCCAAGACGTTAGCTACCTTTTTTGTCAAACACATCCTGCGTCTCCATGGGGTTCCTGTCAATATTGTTTCTGACAGAGGCGTACAGTTTGTTTCATTGTTTTGGAGAGTTTTCTGTAAGAAGTTGGAGATTGATCTATCCTTCTCCTCGGCCTTCCATCCTGAAACCAATGGCCAAACCGAGAGGACTAATCAGTCTCTAGAACAATATTTAAGGTGTTTTTTCTCTGACTGCCAAGATGATTGGGTCTCCTTCATTCCCCTCGCCGAATTTTCCCTCAATAACCGGGTCAGTAACTCGTCAGGGGTCTCCCCCTTTTTCTGTAATTTTGGATTTAATCCACGGTTCTCCTCCGTTTCACCTGGTGGTTCCAACAATCCCGAGGTAGATGTCGTTCATTGGGAACTGTGCACAGTCTGGGCCCAGGTTCAGAAGAACCTTGAGGCGTCCCAGAGCATACAAAAGACTCAGGCAGATAAAAGACATTCTGCTATTCCCTTGTTTGTGGTCGGGGATCTGGTGTGGCTGTCTTCAAAAAATTTGCGCCTTAAAGAGGCTCTGTCACCAGATTTTGCAACCCCTATCTGCTATTGCAGCAGATAGGCGCTGCAATGTAGATTACAGTAACGTTTTTATTTTTAAAAAACGAGCATTTTTGGCCAAGTTATGACCATTTTTGTAATTATGCAAATGAGGCTTGCAAAAGTCCAAGTGGGTGTGTTTAAAAGTAAAAGTCCAAGTGGGCGTGTATTATGTGCGTACATCGGGGCGTTTTTAATACTTTTACTAGCTGGGCGCTGTGAAGAGAAGTAACATCCTCTTCTCTTCAGAACGCCCAGCTTGTGACAGTGCAGATCTGTGACGTCACTCACAGGTCCTGCATCGTGACGGCCACATCGGCACCAGAGGCTACAGCTGATTCTGCAGCAGCATCAGCGTTTGCAGGTAAGATCGACTTACCTGCAAACGCTGATGCTGCTGCAGAATCAGCTGTAGCCTCTGGTGCCGATGTGGCCGTCACGATGCAGGACCTGTGAGTGACGTCACAGATCTGCACTGTCACAAGCTGGGCGTTCTGAAGAGAAGAGGATGTTACTTCTCATCAGAGCGCCCAGCTAGTGAAAGTATTAAAAACGCCCCGATGTACGCACATAATACACACCCACTTGGACTTGTACTTTTAAACACACCCACTTGGACTTTTGCAAGCCTCATTTGCATAACTACAAAAATGGTCATAACTTGGCCAAAAATGCTCGTTTTTTTAAAATAAAAACGTTACTGTAATCTACATTGCAGCGCCTATCTGCTGCAATAGCAGATAGGGGTTGCAAAATCTGGTGACAGAGCCTCTTTAAAGTTCCGTCCAAAAAATTTGCTCCCCGGTATATAGGGCCGTACAAGGTCATTGAGGTCCTTAATCCTATCTCCTTCCGGCTGGAGTTACCCCCGTCTTTTCAAATACACAACGTGTTCCATGCCTGCCTCCTGAAACGCTGCTCCCCGTCCTTGGCTACCTCGAGGAAACCTCCGGTACCTGTTCTTACCCCTGAAGGGGTAGAATTCGAGGTGGCCAAGATTGTGGACAGCAGGATGGTCCAATTCTCCCTCCAGTACCTGGTCCATTGGAGAGGATACGGGCCTGAGGAGAGGACTTGGGTACCCGCCCGGGATGTTCACGCCGGGTTATTGCTCAGGAAGTTCCATCTTCGGTTCCCCATCAAGCCAGGTCCACCTAGGAAGGGTCCAGTGGCCCCTCATAAAAGGGGGGGTACTGTGAAGGATTTGCCTGACACAGCTTCTGTGTCAACGCCCGTGGTTAATCAGCCTGCATCTGTTCCTAGGTCTGCTAGAGTGACTCGATCTGCTACCACTCAGGCTGGTAGGCTGAGGAGTGGGAGAGCCTATCGCAGCCTGGTCAGACGGTTCTAGCTCTCGCCCTTGGTCTACTTATACCTTCATTTTCTGCTTGTCCTTTGCCTGTGATTCTCTTGTTTCCTGGCTCTGCTGTTCCTGCTGTTACCATTGACCTCTGCTTCATATTGACCCTGGCTTGACTGACTATTCTCCTGCTCTGCATTTGTTACCACGTACACTCCTGGTTTGACTCGGCTCGTCCTCTACTCTATTGCTCACGGTGTTGCCGTGGGCAACTGCCTCACTTCCCTTTGCTTTTGTGTACCCTTGTCTTGTTTGTCTGTCGTGCACATATTGAGCGTAGGGACCGTCGCCCAGTTGTACACCGTCGCCTAGGATGGGCTGTGCAAGTAGGCAGAAACTGAGTGGCGGGTAGATTAGGGCTCACCTGTCTGTCTCCTTATCCTGACATTACAGCAAGCTCTTACTTACCGACTGTAGCAACTGCTCGGAGCATGAAGTACAATGTCAGAATGGCCTCTGAGGAGTTGCATGAGGCATCTTATCTCTGTGTCTCCCTTTCGTTAGTCCACAGTTAGGGCCCTCCCCCAGTTGCCTACCCAGCTTCCATGGTAGGTATGCCACTGATTGTGCTATATAGGCGCTGCTTATCTCTTCCTGCAGAAGTAGTCTGTTACAGATTGCCATAGCAGGAAGATACTTCTCCTGTTTAGTACGCTTCTTTCCTTAAGAGGAGGTTCCTCAGTGTGTATTATTCTGTGCCTCAGATGCTGAAGAACATAAATATACGGCTGCTGCTGCAGAACTTTTTTAAGAAAACAATGAGGGTGTTTCATATCAATCAATTAAAAAATGGGGGACAAGAATCAGCACTTCACTCTTTACATAGAGGTAGCAGATGTGTTTATTGAATAATTCTCCTCTTCTATCAATTACTAAGAATATTAGAAGTCACCTCAGTGTTCCGTGACCAAAATAAATGCACTGTGGCCTCATACTTTTATATTTTCATGAAGCTCCTCAGTAATATCTTTATAATTCATAGTAAGAGGCTACAAGGTGTGTGCGTGTATGTATATTGTGACAGAACCAGGGGAAAAGTAGTGGACAGAGTGTACATCTCACACAGGTTCCTGTCATATACATTTTAAAACAGCCAGGGAATTGAGCTAGAAGGAAAATGTGTTTCCCTTGCTCACGGGTTTTCTGGAAAACCTGTGTAAAAGGGCCTGGTTGTTGGAATATGGAGAGTTGGGAGGGTTCCTATTCCACTAGCCACTTCAGGTATTGCATTGTGGCTAATTACCTGCACAGCTGAGGTGTGCTTTAAACAGAGGAAGAGTTCACAGTCTCTCTCTCTGCTTCTGGGAAAGCTGGATGTGAGTAAAGCAACTGTGGTGTTGTGTTTGGGAGTTGGAGCTCTAGGCTCAGCTCTTTGTAGTTAGGAAGTGTATGCTTAGTTAGTGGCCAGACAGCCTAGGATTTACTTTATGTATTCTTTTGTTTTCCGCTACGGCTCTTTTACCTAATAAAACTGGCTGACGCCAGTAGTACCGCACTGGACTGGACTGTAGTCTGTTCTTACTGTGCCAAAAGTGCCTGTCTACCCCAGGAGACAGCGATCCAGTTGGCTGCCCCCTTACAAATGGTGCGAGAATGCGGGCACAGGAAGATCAGCATTGGCACAAGAATCTTGTCAGTTTGATGTCCTGGGTTAAATCGGCTGTGCTAAAGAAAAAGTCAAACACGGCAGATATGGAGGAAATTGTTAAACAGCTGATCCAAGCAAATACTACCAAGCAGGAAACAAATCGTTTGCTTCTATTGTATAAACAAGCCGCCTTCAGAGAGCAGCAGGTGATTAATAAAAATCTGGTGGAGCAGATAAAGGTGCTGGCTGAAGTCCAGGCAGAAGCTGCAGGTGCTGGAAGGAGAGTGCAAGTCTCGCTCCAGAAAATGACACCAGAGGATGATGTGGAAGCATTCCTCACTATTTTTGAAAGGGCTGCAGAGAGAGAGAGACTTTCAGCAGATCGGTGGGCGGATACAGTTGCTCCGTTTTTCACTGGACTTAAATGAGCAAGAGGCCGAGCAATACCCAAAGTTGAAAGCTGAAATTCGGGTACACATCTGGACTTTCCACCTGGATAAACCAGCAAGGTCCCAGATGTACGACCTAATCCACCTGGCTAAAAAGTGGCTGCAGCCAGATGTCATCACTGCTGGACAGGTCGTCGAAAGAGTGGTCCTGGACAGATTTTTCAGAGCCCTGCCCATCCGGATACAACGCTGTGTCGGCCAAACTGAGCCCAAAGATGCGGATCAGCTAGTCGCCATCTTGGAGAGATACCTGAATACGGAGGACTATCTCCAGGATTTCTCTGTTACTCGGCCAACCCCAAGGAACCAGAAAACCTCTGAACTGGGTAAGACTGTTCCTAATCTCAAGGGGGCAAAGGAAGCCCGTGAAGGAGGACCTGTGACAGAGGTGGTAGCCAAGCCCATAAGCCCAGTTAGCCCTAAAAGGTCTATGAATGTAAAAAAACATTGTCTGCTGGCGTTGTCAAGGCCTGGGCCATATGGCTGCCAATTGTCCCATAGTGGATGAGGCTATGAAGTGTTATAGTGGGCGGAGACCATCACTGTTTGCTAGACCCGCCTACTCTGCCTTGTTCTCTCCAAACACAGAGCGACAAACCTGCCAGTTGATGATAGTGGGAAACTCTGTGGAGGCTCTTTTGGACTCTGGTAGTCTGGTGACTCTTGTCCATGCCAGTCTGGTGGACACCTGAAAACTGCAAAACAGGCAGATGGGAGTGGTCTGCATACATGGAGATACAAAAGATTATCCCACTGCTGTGGTGTCTTTTGAAACTCCATGTGGAAATGTAACCCATAAAGTAGTGGTTGTAAAAACATTAATGCATAATATAATTGTGGGATGTGACTTTCTTTTGTTTTGGCAAATGTGGGAAAGGATTAAAAAATGTTTGACCAACGCTTTTGTAAGACTTCCGGAAGCTGAATGCTGAATCCAAGTTTGATGCTTATCCAATGCCACGGGTGGATGAGCTAATGGATAGGCTGGGTAATGCCAGGTATATCACAACTTTAGACCTTACCAAATGCTACTGGCAAGTGCCATTGACCGATTCGGCCAAAGAAAAAACAGCCTTTAGCACCTCTGAGGGACACTTTCACTATGTGGTCCTTCCCTTTGGTCTGCATGGGGCTCCGGCCACCTTCCAGCGATTGATGGACAGAATTCTAAGGCTACATCACAAATATGCCGCTGCCTATCTGGATGATGTGATCATACATAGCCCAGACTGGGAGAGTCATCTACCCCAAGTTCAAGCAGTCTTAAACTCTATTAGAGAAGCCGGTTTGACAGAAAACCCCAAAAAGTGTGCCGTTGGACAGGAAGAGGCGAAATACCTGGGATACACAATTGGGCGAGGTATTATCAAGCCTCAAATAAATAAGGTTGAGGCCATTCAGAACTGGCCCAGGCCGGTAAAAAAAAAACAGGTGAGGGCCTTCTTGGGCTTAACTGGTTATTACCGGCGGTTTATCGAAAATTGTTCTACTATTAATGCACCTTTAACTGACCTCACAAAGGGTAACAATTCTGTTATGGTCAAATGGACCACTGAAGCTGAGCAGGCTTTTCAGAGCTTAAAGCAAGCTCTATGTGCCCAGCTGGTGTTAATAACACCAGACTTCAGAAAAGAGTTTGTGGTGCAAACTGATGCCTCTGATGTAGGAGTAGGGACTGTATTGTCACAACTGAGGGGAGGAGAAGAACATCCGGTGGTTTACCTGAGTAAAAAACGAAATGAGCATGAGAAAAACTACGCCATTGTAGAAAAGGAGTGCTTGGCGATAAAATGGGCCTTAGAAGCTCTCTGGTATTATCTGATAGGGAGAACATTGACCATGCCCCACTCAAATGGATGTGCCAAAATCGGGAGAAAAATAGACGCATGACCCGGTGGGTTCATGTCGTTACAAAACTTCAGTTTTGTAGTCCAGCATAGACCAGGACATCAACAGGGAAACGCAGATGTCCTATCCAGGATCTACTGCTTGGAGGCACAGATTGTTCCGCCCCCAAGGTCGAAACAGGGGGGGAGGATATGTGACAGAACCAGGGGAAAAGTAGTGGACAGAGTGTACATCTCACACAGGTTCCTGTCATATACATTTTAAAACAGCCAGGGAATTGAGCTAGAAGGAAAATGTGTTTCCCTTGCTCACGGGTTTTCTGGAAAACCTGTGTAAAAGGGCCTGGTTGTTGGAATATGGAGAGTTGGGAGGGTTCCTATTCCACTAGCCACTTCAGGTATTGCATTGTGGCTAATTACCTGCACAGCTGAGGTGTGCTTTAAACAGAGGAAGAGTTCACAGTCTCTCTCTCTGCTTCTGGGAAAGCTGGATGTGAGTAAAGCAACTGTGGTGTTGTGTTTGGGAGTTGGAGCTCTAGGCTCAGCTCTTTGTAGTTAGGAAGTGTATGCTTAGTTAGTGGCCAGACAGCCTAGGATTTACTTTATGTATTCTTTTGTTTTCCGCTACGGCTCTTTTACCTAATAAAACTGGCTGACGCCAGTAGTACCGCACTGGACTGGACTGTAGTCTGTTCTTACTGTGCCAAAAGTGCCTGTCTACCCCAGGAGACAGCGATCCAGTTGGCTGCCCCCTTACAAATGGTGCGAGAATGCGGGCACAGTAAGATCAGCATTGGCACAAGAATCTTGTCAGTTTGATGTCCTGGGTTAAATCGGCTGTGCTAAAGAAAAAGTCAAACACGGCAGATATGGAGGAAATTGTTAAACAGCTGATCCAAGCAAATACTACCAAGCAGGAAACAAATCGTTTGCTTCTATTGTATAAACAAGCCGCCTTCAGAGAGCAGCAGGTGATTAATAAAAATCTGGTGGAGCAGATAAAGGTGCTGGCTGAAGTCCAGGCAGAAGCTGCAGGTGCTGGAAGGAGAGTGCAAGTCTCGCTCCAGAAAATGACACCAGAGGATGATGTGGAAGCATTCCTCACTATTTTTGAAAGGGCTGCAGAGAGAGAGAGAGACTTTCAGCAGATCGGTGGGCGGATACAGTTGCTCCGTTTTTCACTGGACTTAAATGAGCAAGAGGCCGAGCAATACCCAAAGTTGAAAGCTGAAATTCGGGTACACATCTGGACTTTCCACCTGGATAAACCAGCAAGGTCCCAGATGTACGACCTAATCCACCTGGCTAAAAAGTGGCTGCAGCCAGATGTCATCACTGCTGGACAGGTCGTCGAAAGAGTGGTCCTGGACAGATTTTTCAGAGCCCTGCCCATCCGGATACAACGCTGTGTCGGCCAAACTGAGCCCAAAGATGCGGATCAGCTAGTCGCCATCTTGGAGAGATACCTGAATATGGAGGACTATCTCCAGGATTTCTCTGTTACTCGGCCAACCCCAAGGAACCAGAAAACCTCTGAACTGGGTAAGACTGTTCCTAATCTCAAGGGGGCAAAGGAAGCCCGTGAAGGAGGACCTGTGACAGAGGTGGTAGCCAAGCCCATAAGCCCAGTTAGCCCTAAAAGGTCTATGAATGTAAAAAAACATTGTCTGCTGGCGTTGTCAAGGCCTGGGCCATATGGCTGCCAATTGTCCCATAGTGGATGAGGCTATGGAGTGTTATAGTGGGCGGAGACCATCACTGTTTGCTAGACCCGCCTACTCTGCCTTGTTCTCTCCAAACACAGAGCGACAAACCTGCCAGTTGATGATAGTGGGAAACTCTGTGGAGGCTCTTTTGGACTCTGGTAGTCTGGTGACTCTTGTCCATGCCAGTCTGGTGGACACCTGAAAACTGCAAAACAGGCAGATGGGAGTGGTCTGCATACATGGAGATACAAAAGATTATCCCACTGCTGTGGTGTCTTTTGAAACTCCATGTGGAAATGTAACCCATAAAGTAGTGGTTGTAAAAACATTAATGCATAATATAATTGTGGGATGTGACTTTCTTTTGTTTTGGCAAATGTGGGAAAGGATTAAAAAATGTTTGACCAACGCTTTTGTAAGACTTCCGGAAGCTGAATGCTGAATCCAAGTTTGATGCTTATCCAATGCCACGGGTGGATGAGCTAATGGATAGGCTGGGTAATGCCAGGTATATCACAACTTTAGACCTTACCAAATGCTACTGGCAAGTGCCATTGACCGATTCGGCCAAAGAAAAAACAGCCTTTAGCACCTCTGAGGGACACTTTCACTATGTGGTCCTTCCCTTTGGTCTGCATGGGGCTCCGGCCACCTTCCAGCGATTGATGGACAGAATTCTAAGGCTACATCACAAATATGCCGCTGCCTATCTGGATGATGTGATCATACATAGCCCAGACTGGGAGAGTCATCTACCCCAAGTTCAAGCAGTCTTAAACTCTATTAGAGAAGCCGGTTTGACAGAAAACCCCAAAAAGTGTGCCGTTGGACAGGAAGAGGCGAAATACCTGGGATACACAATTGGGCGAGGTATTATCAAGCCTCAAATAAATAAGGTTGAGGCCATTCAGAACTGGCCCAGGCCGGTAAAAAAAAAAACAGGTGAGGGCCTTCTTGGGCTTAACTGGTTATTACCGGCGGTTTATCGAAAATTGTTCTACTATTGATGCACCTTTAACTGACCTCACAAAGGGTAACAATTCTGTTATGGTCAAATGGACCACTGAAGCTGAGCAGGCTTTTCAGAGCTTAAAGCAAGCTCTATGTGCCCAGCTGGTGTTAATAACACCAGACTTCAGAAAAGAGTTTGTGGTGCAAACTGATGCCTCTGATGTAGGAGTAGGGACTGTATTGTCACAACTGAGGGGAGGAGAAGAACATCCGGTGGTTTACCTGAGTAAAAAACGAAATGAGCATGAGAAAAACTACGCCATTGTAGAAAAGGAGTGCTTGGCGATAAAATGGGCCTTAGAAGCTCTCTGGTATTATCTGATAGGGAGAACATTGACCATGCCCCACTCAAATGGATGTGCCAAAATCGGGAGAAAAATAGACGCATGACCCGGTGGGTTCATGTCGTTACAAAACTTCAGTTTTGTAGTCCAGCATAGACCAGGACATCAACAGGGAAACACAGATGTCCTATCCAGGATCTACTGCTTGGAGGCACAGATTGTTCCGCCCCCAAGGTCGAAACAGGGGGGGAGGATATGTGACAGAACCAGGGGAAAAGTAGTGGACAGAGTGTACATCTCACACAGGTTCCTGTCATATACATTTTAAAACAGCCAGGGAATTGAGCTAGAAGGAAAATGTGTTTTCCTTGCTCAAAGGTTTTCTGGAAAACCTGTGTAAAAGGGCCTGGTTGTTGGAATAGGGAGAGTTGGGAGGGTTCCTATTCCACTAGCCACTTCAGGTATTGCATTTTGGCTAATTACCTGCACAGCTGAGGTGTGCTTTAAACAGAGGAAGAGTTCACGGTCTCTCTCTCTGCTCCTGAGAAAGCTGTATGTGAGTAAAGCAACTGTGGTGTTGTGTTTGGGAGTTGGAGCTCTAGGCTCAGCTCTTTGTAGTTAGGAACTGCATATTTTGTTAGTGGCCAGGCAGCCTAGGATTTACTTTATGTATTCATTTGTTTTCTGCTACGGCTTTTTTACCTAATAAAACTGGCTGAGGCCAGTAGTACCACACTGGACTGGACTGTAGTCTGTTCTTATTGTGCCAAAAGTGCCTGTCTACCCCAGGAGACAGCGATCCAGTGGGCTGACCCCTTATAATATATGTGTATAAATATATATATATATATATATATATATACATACAGCACACACAAAATAAAACACTGCGAACAGCACACTGCGAACACCAATGTCACACCAGCTACAGGTTAAAAGTTGTCAGTTAATTTCTCATCTAATTATTTTGATGTTGAAGTTGGCAAACAGGAGAAAAAAGTCTGGTGAAAGCCAAAGGTCACACGGGCAATAAAACGTTTGCCAATTTGTGCGCTGATGTTTTCCTGTGTGTGGTTTATACATAGGACTGAGGATCAGGTGTGCGCCAACTTTTCTTCACTAAAAATGGAAACTTGGAGACTGTTTTTTATATATTAATGTGATTATTATTCCTAGTGTGTTACCAGGTTTCCTTTAGAGCTCAATAATAAAGAACTAATTAACGGCCGCTCTTTGTTGGCATGCATAAGAGCCAATCAAGTCTCAATTCCTTGTGAAATTACGGAAAAGTCCTGTTTTTACATTTGTATTTATTTGTTGTGTTCATTCCTTTTATTGCATATTTAATAAGTTATTCTAACAAAAAAACATGCAATTTTTTTCTGCAGGGTTCATGTCTCTGACATATCTATAGTGCTTTGTTATTTTCAATCATCTTATTCTCTTTTGTTGGTTTGAATAATGCCTATTAATAACGGTGTTCGACTGTTTTATAGTAGTAAAGATCATTAAAAGAAAATGGAAGTCTTAATTTCTATAATCCAACAATATGTATTTGACTTTTAGCTAACGATGCAATATTTATTAAAAATACAATCTTTTTTTTTTTTTTTTTTGCTTGTTTGAATAACTTTTTACTATTAATGTAGTTCAAGTACTGTTAAACTAAAAATCTGTCATCGAAGATTATTGAATTAACCAGATAGTTACAATTCTTTCCTCTGATCTTCTAAACAAAATAATAAAACTCATGAATAATAAATTATCAAAGTTGTTTTGAAAAAGGCCATTTTCAAATGTTTATAAATATATTATCATAGATTACTCTTCTCTAGGATAAATATATTTGGTTTTGAGAACCTTTCTTAATACAATTTCCCATACCTTTTATTAATTTGGTTGCCCTTCTTTGAACTTTCTACACCTTTCTGATATCTTTTTTACGAATTGCATATTTTCAAGTGCTTTATAAAGGGGTACGAAAATACTTTCTATTTTGAAATGTATGCCCTTTGTAGTGCAAAATATTCTGTTCTGGCAGATTTTTTAATACTGTCTTAAATTTAGACAGCTAAGAACTAGACTAGATGTTACACAGTTACATAGATCGTACGGTTGAAAAAAGACACATGTCCATCAAGTTCAACCAAGGGATGGGAAAGTGGAAGTAATAAATTTTTTACACATAAGAGCTTATATTTTATTGTTCTAGGAAATTATCTAACTCCTTTTTAAAGCCATCTACTGTCCCTGCTGTGACCAGCTCCTGCGGTAGACTATTCCATAGATTCACAGTTCTCACAGTAAAGAAGGCTTGTCACCTCTGCAGGTTGAACCTTTTTTTCTCCAGACGGAGGGAGTGCCCCCTTGTTTTTTGAGGGGGTTTTACATGGAACAGGATTTCACCATATTTTTTGTATGTGCCATTAATATATTTATATAAGTTAATCATGTCCCCCCCTTAGTCGTCTTTTTTTCAAGGCTAAATAGGTTTAATTCTTTTAATCTTTCCTCATAACTTAGATACTCTATGCCCCTTATAATATTGGTCCCAGCACTGAACCCTGGGGTACACCACTTATAACCGGGGACCATTCAGAGTAGTAATCATTTACCACAACTCTCTGGATACAGTCCTTGAGCCAATTCTCAATCCAAATACAAACGATACTTTCTAAACCTATAGTCCTTAAAGAGGCTCTGTCACCAGATTTTGCAACGCCTATCTGCTATTGCAGCAGATAGGCGCTGCAATGTAGATTACAGTAACGTTTTTATTTTTAAAAAACGAGCATTTTTGCCAAGTTATGACCATTTTTGTATTTATGCAAATGAGGCTTGCAAAAGTACAACTGGGCGTGTTTACAGTAAAAGTACAACTGGGCGTGTATTGTGTGTGTAACATCTGGGCGTGTTTACTTCTTTTACTAGCTGGGCGTTCTGACGAGAAGTATCATCCACTTCTCTTCAGAACGCCCAGCTTCCGGCAGTGCAGACACACAGCGTGTTCTCGAGAGATCACGCTGTGACATCACTCACTTCCTGCCCCAGGTCCTGTATCGTGTCGGCCACATCGGCACCAGAGGCTACAGTTGATTCTGCAGCAGCATCAGCGTTTGCAGGTAAGTAGCTACATCGACTTACCTGCAAACGCTGATGCTGCTGCAGAATCAACTGTAGCCTCTGGTGCCGATGTGGCCGTCACGATGCAGGACCTGTGAGTGACGTCACAGATCTGCACTGTCAGAAGCTGGGCGTTCTGAAGAGAAGAGGATGTTACTTCTCTTCACAGCGCCCAGCTAGTAAAAGTATTAAAAACGCCCCGATGTACGCACCTAATACACGCCCACTTGGACTTTTACTTTTAAACACACCCACTTGGATTTTTGCAAGCCTCATTTGCATAACTACAAAAATGGTCATAACTTGGCCAAAAATGCTCGTTTTTAAAAAATAAAAACGTTACTGTAATCTACATTGCAGCGCCTATCTGCTGCAATAGCAGATAGGGGTTGCAAAATCTGGTGACAGAGCCTCTTTAAGGGTGTGTGACGTAACATGAGAAAAAAAAGTAAGCCTGCAGAATCTGCCCCAAATTTGCGGCATTTCTGGAGCTAAATTTGTATCTTAGACATGCCTATTTTGCTGCGGATTTTGTTGTGGTTTTCATCAGGAATTTTACCACTCTCATTAAAGGGAATGTGTTGCTAGAAATATATATATATTTTTCAGTTAAACATTTAGTATTTAAGTGATTACATTTTTTTAATTTTTTCACATTTCAATTTATAACATTTCCATGTGCTGGTCACTAGAGGGAGCAATTCCCAAAATTGCAGCATTGCAATGTGGTAAAGCAACCTCATTGCTTTATGCTGCAAATTTGGTGTAGACACACACGCTCTAGTGAGCTCACATAATCCCCCCTCCCTTTTCCTGGCTAGTGACAGGAGAAGGAGGGGGTTGAATCTTCTAATTCTCCTACACTGTGCATTAGCTCTGAAAATGGCGGCACACAGTGTAGGAGGATTAAATACAGTGGTAATCATACAGTATAACATGAACATAATACACACATCACATACACAAACAAAACTTACCTGCTCCTGCCACCGCTGCTGCCTTCGATCCTACTCCTCACGTCTTCACTGCCTGGAACATATGTCCGGAAGCCGCGACCGGAAGTAGTCATCTTACTGTCCGGCCGCGGCTTCCGATCCACTTGAAAATGGCGCCGGATGTCGCTCTGCCGAAGACCTTCCTTCTGGACTGTGTGGGAGCAGTGCATGCGCCGTTCCCACACAGACGGCGTACACTATAGTGAATGGAACGGCTCCCGTTCGCATTCCCTATGGGGATGTATGTGCCGTATTCCATCTCTGTATGGTATGTGTTGTTAATCGACACATACAGAGATGAAAAACAATGGCAGCCCCCATAGTGAAGTAAAAGAAAGTAAAACACAAAAACACAAATAAATGAAATTTATTTTAATAACACACTAAAAGCTAATTTATAAAAAAAAAACAAAAAAAAACACCTGTCCTTTAAAGGGAGTGAAAAATCTGCACCACAGATCAATTTATGTCTGGAAATTTTACATAAATTTTACATAAAGTGTGGATGAGATTTGTTAATATGTTATCCTCTTTTCTCCTACTGTAATACGCTGCAGATTTTCCGGCCTGCAAATCCGGATGGAAAATCTGCAGCATATTCGCCACATGTGAACATGTCCTAATTGTCCCAGACAGATATGAGGCTATGACTGAGTACCAGTGAGGTCAGAAATGCCATTTTTTTCCTGAGGTTTTACATGCGGTACATACTGTTTTTATGTACACCAAATAAAAAGGGAAGTTTCACTTTTTCCGCTACCAGTCATCTGGTTTTTCCACCAGTCCCAGTACAGATCCCTGAGGCACTCTACTTTAGTCCAGATTAAATATGACCCATTTATAATTATCTTTATATAAGTTGTGAACTAAGCTAAACAACAGACTTTAACATGTACAATAAACATGTGATAAAGCTCCTGGCCCAGACGGCATTCACCCACGGGAATTTAACTAATGGACAGACCATTGTATCTCATTGTCTTAGACTCTCATGTAACAGGGTCAGTGCCATAGGATTGGAGGTCGGCTAATGTTGTACCAATATTTAAGAAGGGTAAAAAGGAACTCAGTAATTATCCTCCAGTAAGTTTGACATCCATGGTATGTAAAATATCTGAAGGTATCCTAAGAGATGTACTGCAAAAGTATATAGACTAATCTAATAACTGATAACCAGCATGGATTTATGAGAAAGATGTCATGCCTAATCAACATGCTAGGTGTCGATGAGGTAAATGCAAATCTGGATGTTGGCCGCGCAACTGATGTGATATATTTGGATTTTGCAAAAGCATTTGATACTGTACCACACAACAGCCTTGTTCTGGAGCTACAGATGCAGGGACTGGGGGAGCAAGTATGCATGTGGGTAAAGAATTGGATAAGGAACAGAAAACAAAGCGTTATTATAAACGGCACTTACTCAAATTGGGCTGAAGTCAGCAGCGGGGTACCATAAGTATTAGTACTAAGCTCAATTCTTTTTAATATCTTAATTAATGACCTTGTGAATGGGATTGATAGCAACGTGTCAGTTGCTGACGATACAAAACTTTGTAGGATACTTAACCCCTTCCCGACATATGACATACAGTTATGTCATAGCCGGGTAGGGGAAGTATCGAGTCAACCCGCTCCATACGATGCGGGTGTCGGCTGTATGTTACAGCCGCCACTTCAGAGTAACGAGCGGCATCGCGCTCGAGCGCAATCCCGCTCGTTCAACTCGTTAAATGCTGCGGTCAATAGTGACCGCAGCATTTAAATCGTTAGAAAGAGGGGGGCTGCCCCCTCTAACAGCTCATTGCGCCCCCCGCAATGAAATCGCGGGGGGGGGGGGGGCAATGGTTGCTATATCTGCCTGGGGGCCTAATGAAGGCCCCCAGGTCCGCCATCTTTGTGCACCTATTAAGCCCTGCCTCCGGCAGGGTTTAATAGATGCCTGTCAGAATCATGATATACTGCAATACATTAGTATTGCAATATATCGTGCAAGCGATCTAACGATCACTGGTTGAAGTCCCCTATGTTACAAATAAGCTAAATCTCTCGTCGCTCCGATGAAGGAGTAAGTCACGTCACAGCGTGATCTCGCAAGATCACGCTTTGCTGTCAATAAAGATGGGCATGAATGAAGAGAAGTGTATGACGCAGATTTTTCAGTATTGTACACTTTTCCTTACAACGCCCACTTGGTTAAACTTAAAAAACACCCAGTTGGGCATTAAGAAAAAATTAGGATAAATCTAAAAATGATCAGAACTTTGTCAATAATAAACATTTTTCAAAAAAATCTACACAGTAGTTATCAGCATCAAAGCATTTATTAGATTAGGTAGGAGATAGAGAAGTATTAAACCGGTGACAGAGTCTCTTTAAAACTCAGCTTGACTATAAAATATTACAGAAAGACCTAGATAAGTTGGCAGCATGGGCAAAAACATGGCAGATGAAATTTAATGATGATAAATGTAATGCACCTAGGACGCAATAATAGTATTAACACATATACATTAAATGTAATAAAACTGTGGATAACAGAACAAAAGAAGGACCTGGATATGCTGGTTACAAATAAGCTAAGCAGCCGTGGTCAATGTCAAGCAGCAGCTGCAAAAGCAAATAGGATGTCAGGGTGTATAAAAATAGAAACAAAAACCTGTAGTTCAAAAGCAATATTAATATTAACCCTCTATAAATGTAAGGTCACATCTTGAATATGGAATTCAGTTTTGAGCTCCAAATTGTAAAAAAATATATAGAACTGGAGAGGGTTCAAAGGCAGCTGACTAGATTATTAAATGGGATGGGAGTTGTCCCTTACAATGAAAGGCTAGAGAAATTTGGCTTGTTCAGCTTGGAAAAAAGACGCCTTAGAGATGATCTTATTAACATTTATAAGTCTATGTATGGTCAATGCAATGAACTAGAACATTATCTGTTCTTTCCAAGGACTCTACAAAGGACCAGGGGACATCCATTGGATGAAGGACAAAGACGATTTAGACATAAACATGAAAGTGTTCTCTTTACAGTTAGAGTAGTCAAACTATGAAATGCCCTAACCCAAGAGGTAGTGATGGCAGATACTATGACAGCATTTAAAAAAGGCTAGATGATTATTTACTGACAAATCACATTGAGGATTATAAATAATAAAGCAATGAATGACGTGTAATTTATTGAGAAAGGTTGAACTTGATGGACCTTTGTTACTTTTTTCAACCTATGTTACTATGATGAACGATCTCAAATGATTTAGAAAATCCAAGTGTATTACATCTACCACCAGCCTCAGTCTAGGTTTCTGCTTAGTACTTCATAAAGATCAGGTAAATTGGTTTTACAAGCCCACTCTTTCATAAAGCCATGCTGATTCCGGTGAATATATCCCTGTCTAAAACATACTGTTCAGTATGATCTCTTATTAAACTTTCAAGTAACTTTGCAACTATAGATGCTAAAATACCAACCTATAATTAACAGTCTAGGAACTTGAACCATTTATGAATATGAGTATAACATTAACTTTTCGCTAGTCCATTGCTATCTTACCTGTGTGTAGGGAATCCTTAAATAAAAAAAATAGATTTTGCAATTAATGAGCTAAGTTCCCTATGAACACCACATTTAGACTCAGAACCTTTATTTACATTCTTTTTTTATTTATTGAGGTCCCATCAACATTGGTTTTAGATACAAAAGCCAGCTAACTATGAGCTAAATAAATCTGGCGCTTAAAGAGGATCTGTCACTAGTTTATTAATTCCCTATCTCCTAACTAATCTAATAGGCACTATGATGGTGATAACTACAGCATAATTTTTTTTCAGAAATGTTTATTATTTGCACAGTTATGTACGTTTTTCTAAATATGCTAATTTGGCTATACTTGCCAAATGGGAGGTTACTCTTTCTTTTCACTCTGGGCGGTGTAATGTTTTCAGATAGAGTAGAAAAGAAAACGGCTCCTATCAGAGAAGACATCACTGGATCTATAGGGGATCTCCTCTCCAAACATGTCTGTTGCAGGTAATTCTTGTATTTTACATATCTCTGTGTACCCAGAGCTAATAGACAAATGTGTGTTACCGTTCCCCTTGTCAGGAGGATGTGTCCCTACACAGTGTGATACTGTCAGCGATGGTTGGAGACTGTCAGTATGTAGGGACACAGACCTTTGACAAGGGGAATTGTAACAACGATTTGTCAATGCTCACACAAAAAGGTGGTGTTCACTATAGACACGACAGAGTGGTGGGGTAGGGGGGCCCAAATTTGTGGAACAGCCCAGGGCCTATGGTCTACTTAATCCGCCCCTGCCGGCCATTCAGCGCCTTTCTATGAGTTGAAAGGCGCTGAATGAAAGGGAAGCGTTCAACCCCAGGAGACCTGCGCAGAAGAGAGCAGGTCTCCTTTGCTGCCGGACGGCGTGGGAATTGGATTAAGGTGAGTTTGAATTGTTTGTTATTTTATCGTAATAAAAAAGTGTGTGGCATTATCTACAGGGGGGGTTTTATCTATGGGGGGGCTTTATCTACCAGCGGGGGGCTTTTTCTATGGTGGGGCTCTATCTACAGGGGGGGCTATATACTGGGGTGGGCTATATGTGGAACACTATATACAGGGGTTGGCTATATCTACAGGGGGCTTTATACAGGGGTGGGCTATCTGTAGAGCACTATAGGGGGAGCTATATGTGGGACACTATACAGAGTTGGGCTATATGGGGGCACTATCTACAGGGGGCTCTATGAGGGGCACTATCTACAGGGGGCTCTATGGCAGGCACTATCTCCAGGGGGCATAGTGTGTGTGTGTGGGACACGGTGTATGGTGCTGTTATAATTAGAGGTGCTGTGTATGGCGCTATTATATTTAGGGGTGTAGTATGTGGTATAATGAGAACTTTATCTTTGTTTATAAGTGTAGAAATGTTAGAAAAGTGAGAAGCTGAAGACATCTGAGCAGCAAACTGCAGAAATGGGCTGTGACCGGGAGAAGTCATCATAGAGGTCTGGACCGCATGGAGAAAAAGAACTAGAATCTGAGACGTCACCGGTGAGCCACTTAATGTAAATGTTTATTCTGCCTCTAATCAGTATTGTAGTCACTGTATGATCTGCAGCGAGATGATGGGTGGTATGATTATGATATGATTTATTTTTTGTGAAACAGCAACTCCCAGCATATCCTTACCATTGTTCGGGCCATGCTGGGAGCTGGAAACAATTTAGGGGTTGCACTAAATTGAGCTGTATTTGTGCTGGTGCTGTATATATGTATTGAGCATGGTTCTGGGGCTGTATTTATGTACTGCCTGCCGGCAGAAAAAAGCCCTGTTTTCCAACTATCATTCAAAAAATAACAAAGTCTTTATTAGATTTGCAACAAGGACAGACTACATAAAGATTAAAAGTTAAAGTCCATTTCTGACAGCGATCAGCATAGTGCAGGATACAAGGACTCTATATTGGGAAAGTTAAGTGCCAACGGCTGCAGAACGCAACACTCAACCCACAGTTAGATTCTAAAGAGTCAGCAGGACATATATTAAAATAAGGGTAGAAGCCCCCCCGACATGTTTCGCTACGATGTAGCGTCTTCAGGGGTATCGGGGCCAATGACAGCGCGCGGCGGGATAACCCTGGCTATATACGTACTGAGATTAACTGCACATGTCACATCAATCAATAACCAATCAGGGAAGGAATAGAGGACCGTGCCCTCTCCTCATTGATAGACGGTGCCGCGAATCACGGACTTAGGAAGAGCCACCAATGAGCCTGCGGATTAGCGCGCAGGCGCAGTAAGGTAAATCAGGGTGATAGAGATAATCTCAACACAGTGGCACTGTAACGAATTTAGCAAAAGACACCAATGAGCGTGCGGATCAGTGCGCAGGCATAGTAGGGCAAATCAAAGTGATAGAAATAATCACTGTGGTCAAGATAACGGCGCATGCGCATGGCAGCAGGATTGAACGTCAATGGAGCTCGATAATATGCCAGACACCGGTGTCGGTCATATAAAAGGTAACAGAGGGACATGAGTAAATAAATAGTAAAACACAAAGCACTGTACTAAACAGGCTCCGTAGGAACCCAGGATATTAACTTAGTAGCCCAAAGGATAGCATTGATAATGGCCCTAGATGGAAGTACAGTAGGTTTAGATTAACTAGGGTAACAACAAAGCCGCCGCATCAACTACCAAACGGTAGTCTGGAGAAGTGCTTGAAGCAAATAACAAATACAGTTTATATCAAGTGTATTTAAAAAGAGGTAAGTAACAAGGCAGGTACATCAGAGTTCAATCTCAAAGTCTCTACACAAATGACACAATAACTCCTACAAGCAAGAGTGTAAATATAGTATATTTGTAATGGCAAGTAGCCATCATTTAACAGTATAATAACTACATTTTAGATTTCACAGAAACGCTGCGAACATGAATCCCTCATTGAGGCCTCCTGGACTGAGAGATCCCAGGCGATGGATGCAACGTGCCTCCTCTTATAATAACTTAGAACGAGGAGAGAAAAAGCCACGGTGCCACGTGTGGGTTAGAAGAGTTGAGCACTGGGGTCCACGGGGTAGCTGCTGCCAGATCCGGGCCGGTCGCCAGAGGAGACCGCTTGGGTACGAGAATTGCAAATAAAAACAAGGATCTATACGGCGCTGCTGGTTGTTGTGGACAAGGTAAGATTCCTGAGATCGGGTATATATAGTTTTGTAAAAAACTGTTTAATTGCAACGCGTTTCAGCACCGAACCGGCGCTTTCATCAGGCATAGGTTTACAGAAAAAAAGAGACAAGTTTATATAGCGCCAGTTCAGACTGGATAATTGCACAAAAAACCGCGAAAACACAGCAGCAGGTCAAAGTTCAAAAATGTACAATCAAATAAAACATATCATAATATAAATACATGGGGAACAGGTAAAAGATATAGATAATAAAAGGCTGTGTGCTCTGTCAAAGAATGTACTTGGAGCGTAGCAAGTTAAAACGTAAAATGTGAAAATTACTATCATCGTTTTATTAATTTTGACAGAAAATTGTGAAAGGTGACATCGGGAAACTGGGGTGGGTAAGCGTTGTTTGACTAAGGGTTTGTGTGTGTTATTTTCAGGAAGTAACACTGTATGATATGTTTGAATGTTGCCACGGGAACCAGAAGAGTTACGGAAGCCGAAGCGCTCCAAAAAGAAGTGGAACGCAAGATGGAATGCAATACGCGAAAGAAGGATGAGATGCTCAGGCAGGACCGGCGGAGGCTGCCGGGCCGAGACGGAATATGAGCATCGGACGGTGGGTGAGTAAAAGATAATTATCAGATGTAGATGCGTTACAGAAACTTAGATGAATAGACGGGTCTATCACTTGTGGGTATTTAAAAAGGGCCGTACATCAAAACTAGCAGGTGAGGATAGCAGCGGTCGTACGTCCGCAGCTGAAAGGTATGTTTGACATCATGTGTTATGTTTAGCAGGAGAACTGGATCATTTGTTTAATGTAGCAAACGACACGTGAAGTGCCCTCAATTAAATATAGTAGTTGACCATTTGAAATTTGGAAATGTCTGAATACTGCAATATTGGGGAGGTCTGAAGGATAATCGGTTCGATTAATCTAAAGATGATTCTGTAATATCATTTAGACCCAAAGGGTGAAGTGTGTTCATTTTAAAAATCCAGTAGTTTTCTCTCTGTTTTAATTTGCTGAATCTATTTGGGACGTCACTACTGATGTGTTCTATTGGAGTGATATTGATTTTATTGAATTTGCAGTTATGCATATGGAAGAAATGTCTAGAGACGCTATGCTTAAGGTATCCGTTGTTTATATTGAACCGATGGTTATTAATTCTGGTTCTCAGACACTGAGTGGTTCTACCAATGTATTGCAAATGACACGGACACTCTAATAAGTAGATGACATAAGAACTGCCACAATTTAGAAGAGATTGTATGCTGAAAGTTTCATTGGTGACTGTGGATGTGTAATCCAATTTTCTGTGGCTGATGGACTTGCAGCAAAGGCAACGCGAGTGCCCGCATTTATATGACCCTTTGATACTGGAAAGAAAGTCTGTGTTAGTTATAGGATGTTTATTTATTCTACTGGGGGCCAAAATGTTTTTAAGGGATAGGGACCGTCTGAAAGTGATATTAGGTTTACATAGTAATGTGTCCTTTAAATACGGATCAGTTCTGAGAATGTGCCAATGTTTCGAAAGTATGTTCCTGATTGTTTTATTGCCCCTGTTGTAGGTGGTGATGAAATTGAGATTGGGACTAATTGTACCCAATTTTGGAATCTTAATTGAGGGGTTAAGGCAAGATATTTGAGTAAGCCTAGAAGCTTTTAATCGTGCACCTTTTATAAGATTTCTTGGGAAACCTTTATCTTTGAACCTTTTTTCAAGGACCGCGCATTCTTTGTCAAAGTCATTGTCAGTACTGCAGTTTTTTCTAATCCTACGGAATTGACCAAAGGGTACGTTTTTCAACCAGGGGCGATGATGGGCGCTTCTGAAGTCAATATAACTATTGACATCAACTAGTTTAAAGTGTGTCTTTGTTATAAATTCTTTGCTGACAATGTCGTAATTAATGGTCAAGTCTAGGTAGTCTATGGAAGTTGGAGAAAAGGTATATGTGAATGCTAGGTCATAATCGTTTTTATTGAGAGTATCGATGAAGCGCACAGCTTCCTCCTCAGTGCCCTTCCATACTAGAAACAGATCATCGATGTACCTTTTGTAAAGTAGTATATTGTTTTTATAGGGGTGTTCGCCATAAATATATGTTTTTTCGAACGACCCCATATACAGATTTGCGTAGGAAGGTGCAAAACGGCTGCCCATTGCACATCCTTTTATTTGGTGGTAGAAGTTGCTGTCAAAACTAAAAATGTTATGTTTAAGAATGAAGTCGATGCAGTTAGCTAGAAAATCAACCTGGGGTTTGGAAATGTTGTTAATTTGGGATAGAAATGCATGGGCTACTTTTATGCCTTTATCATGAGGGATGTTACTGTAAAGTGTGGTTACGTCCGCTGTCAGAAAACAGACTGGGGCTATTAAAGGGTCAAGTTTTAGATCGTTTAAGTCTCTGATTAATTGTGTGGAGTCCTTAAGGTGGGAGGGTAGGGTGAGAACAAGTGGTTGGAGATGAAGATCTATGAAATGTGAGAGATTACTAGTGAGTGAGTCTATTCCCGAAATGATGGGACGTCCAGGGGGATCTGTTAGTGACTTGTGAATTTTGGGTAGATTCACAAGTCACTAACAGATCCCCCTGGACGTCCCATCATTTCGGGAATAGACTCACTCACTAGTAATCTCTCACATTTCATAGATCTTCATCTCCAACCACTTGTTCTCACCCTACCCTCCCACCTTAAGGACTCCACACAATTAATCAGAGACTTAAACGATCTAAAACTTGACCCTTTAATAGCCCCAGTCTGTTTTCTGACAGCGGACGTAACCACACTTTACAGTAACATCCCTCATGATAAAGGCATAAAAGTAGCCCATGCATTTCTATCCCAAATTAACAACATTTCCAAACCCCAGGTTGATTTTCTAGCTAACTGCATCGACTTCATTCTTAAACATAACATTTTTAGTTTTGACAGCAACTTCTACCACCAAATAAAAGGATGTGCAATGGGCAGCCGTTTTGCACCTTCCTACGCAAATCTGTATATGGGGTCGTTCGAAAAAACATATATTTATGGCGAACACCCCTATAAAAACAATATACTACTTTACAAAAGGTACATCGATGATCTGTTTCTAGTATGGAAGGGCACTGAGGAGGAAGCTGTGCGCTTCATCGATACTCTCAATAAAAACGATTATGACCTAGCATTCACATATACCTTTTCTCCAACTTCCATAGACTACCTAGACTTGACCATTAATTACGACATTGTCAGCAAAGAATTTATAACAAAGACACACTTTAAACTAGTTGATGTCAATAGTTATATTGACTTCAGAAGCGCCCATCATCGCCCCTGGTTGAAAAACGTACCCTTTGGTCAATTCCGTAGGATTAGAAAAAACTGCAGTACTGACAATGACTTTGACAAAGAATGCGCGGTCCTTGAAAAAAGGTTCAAAGATAAAGGTTTCCCAAGAAATCTTATAAAAGGTGCACGATTAAAAGCTTCTAGGCTTACTCAAATATCTTGCCTTAACCCCTCAATTAAGATTCCAAAATTGGGTACAATTAGTCCCAATCTCAATTTCATCACCACCTACAACAGGGGCAATAAAACAATCAGGAACATACTTTCGAAACATTGGCACATTCTCAGAACTGATCCGTATTTAAAGGACACATTACTATGTAAACCTAATATCACTTTCAGACGGTCCCTATCCCTTAAAAACATTTTGGCCCCCAGTAGAATAAATAAACATCCTATAACTAACACAGACTTTCTTTCCAGTATCAAAGGGTCATATAAATGCGGGCACTCGCGTTGCCTTTGCTGCAAGTCCATCAGCCACAGAAAATTGGATTACACATCCACAGTCACCAATGAAACTTTCAGCATACAATCTCTTCTAAATTGTGGCAGTTCTTATGTCATCTACTTATTAGAGTGTCCGTGTCATTTGCAATACATTGGTAGAACCACTCAGTGTCTGAGAACCAGAATTAATAACCATCGGTTCAATATAAACAACGGATACCTTAAGCATAGCGTCTCTAGACATTTCTTCCATATGCATAACTGCAAATTCAATAAAATCAATATCACTCCAATAGAACACATCAGTAGTGACGTCCCAAATAGATTCAGCAAATTAAAACAGAGAGAAAACTACTGGATTTTTAAAATGAACACACTTCACCCTTTGGGTCTAAATGATATTACAGAATCATCTTTAGATTAATCGAACCGATTATCCTTCAGACCTCCCCAATATTGCAGTATTCAGACATTTCCAAATTTCAAATGGTCAACTACTATATTTAATTGAGGGCACTTCACGTGTCGTTTGCTACATTAAA
The DNA here is from genome assembly GCF_050947455.1 of Rhinoderma darwinii. NCBI lineage: Eukaryota > Metazoa > Chordata > Amphibia > Anura > Rhinodermatidae > Rhinoderma > Rhinoderma darwinii. The sequence goes on along the minus strand of NC_134690.1, from coordinate 219,946,040 downwards.
CAAATGATCCAGTTCTCCTGCTAAACATAACACATGATGTCAAACATACCTTTCAGCTGCGGACGTACGACCGCTGCTATCCTCACCTGCTAGTTTTGATGTACGGCCCTTTTTAAATACCCACAAGTGATAGACCCGTCTATTAATCTAAGTTTCTGTAACGCATCTACATCTGATAATTATCTTTTACTCACCCACCGTCCGATGCTCATATTCCGTCTCGGCCCGGCAGCCTCCGCCGGTCCTGCCTGAGCATCTCATCCTTCTTTCGCGTATTGCGTTCCATCTTGCGTTCCACTTCTTTTTGGAGCGCTTCGGCTTCCGTAACTCTTCTGGTTCCCGTGGCAACATTCAAACATATCATACAGTGTTACTTCCTGAAAATAACACACACAAACCCTTAGTCAAACAACGCTTACCCACCCCAGTTTCCCGATGTCACCTTTCACAATTTTCTGTCAAAATTAATAAAACGATGATAGTAATTTTCACATTTTACGTTTTAACTTGCTACGCTCCAAGTACATTCTTTGACAGAGCACACAGCCTTTTATTATCTATATCTTTTACCTGTTCCCCATGTATTTATATTATGATATGTTTTATTTGATTGTACATTTTTGAACTTTGACCTGCTGCTGTGTTTTCGCGGTTTTTTGTGCAATTATCCAGTCTGAACTGGCGCTATATAAACTTGTCTCTTTTTTTCTGTAAACCTATGCCTGATGAAAGCGCCGGTTCGGTGCTGAAACGCGTTGCAATTAAACAGTTTTTTACAAAACTATATATACCCGATCTCAGGAATCTTACCTTGTCCACAACAACCAGCAGCGCCGTATAGATCCTTGTTTTTATTTGCAATTCTCTTATAATAACTTACAGTCCAAATTGCCTGTTCTTGGACCGAGTTTAACCTGCATGATGCCCCAGAATTGTAGGGAGCGAACATCCCCACCATGTGCTAAGCGCACATGCCTAGACAATGGCATATCTTCTTTTTGATTTATAGTGCTTAAATGCTTTGAAATTCTCCTCCTCAATTCTTGTATGGTCTTACCCACATACAGCTTGGGGCAAGGGCACCTAGCTATATAGATAACCCCCTTACTCTGACAGTTAATAAATTGTCTGACCTGGTACGATCTATTGTCAAGTGGATTAATAAATTGTTTGATAGTAGGCATCAAATAGCAGAAAGAACATCGACCGCATGGATGAGAACCTGTGACCGACGTCTTTAGCCAATTTTTAGACATAGTAGTAGGTCCAGAATGATGACTATGCACTAGGTAGTCACGCAGATTCCTGCCTCTGCGATAAGTAATATTCGGGGTAGGGGGGACAACACCCTGTAGGTCAGGGTCGGCCAAAAGGATTGGCCAGTGTCCATCTAGAATCTCGCGGACCTGTTGGGAACCGGTATCGAAAGTACCGATGCATCTAACACTAGTCACTCCACTAGACTTAATGGCAATTACTGATTGTTGGTCAGTCACAGATTTACGTTCGCATAATAGCTCTTTTCTATCCTGTTTAGTACAGTGGTTTATGTTTTACTATTTATTTACTCATGTCCCTCTGTTACCTTTTATATGACCGACACCGGTGCCTGGCATATTATCGAGCTCCATTGACGTTCAAGCCTGCTGCCATGCGCATGCGCCGTTATCTTGACCGCAGTGATTATTTCTATCACTTTGATTTCTCCTACTACGCCTGCGCACTGATCCGCACGCTCATTGGTGGCTTTTGCTAAGTTTGTTACAGCGCCACTGTGTTGAGATTATCTCTATCACCCTGATTTACCTTACTGCGCCTGTGCGCTAATCCGCAGGCTCATTGGTGGCTCTTGCTAAATCCGTGATTCGCGGCACCGTCTGTCTATCAATGAGGAGAGGGCACGGTCCTCTATTCCTCCCCTGATTGGTTATTGATTGATTGAGGTGACATGTGCAGTTAATCTCAGTACGTATATAGCCAGGGTTATCCCGCCGCGCGCTGTCATTGGCCCCGATTACCCCTGAAGACGCTACATCGTAGCGAAACATGTCGGGGGGGGGGGCTTCTACCCTTATTTTAATATATGTCCTGCTGACTCTTTAGAATCCAACTGTGGGTTGAGTGTTGCGTTCTGCAGCCGTTGGCACTTAACTTTCCCAATATAGAGTCCTTGTATCCTGCAGTAATGGACTTTAACTTTTAATCTTTATGTAGTCTGTCCTTGTTGCAAATCTAATAAAGACTTTGTTATTTTTGAATGATAGTTGGAAAAAAGGGTTTTTTTCTGCCGGCAGGCAATTTTTTTAATTTAACTGTATCATGCCCACCAACTATTGGGGTCCTTCCCCCTTGTTTCTATTGGTATTTATGTACTGAGCACTATTATGGTATTGTGTATAGAACTATATTGCTTGTAAAATGTACAAATGTTTTTATGCTCGAGTTACGTAAAAAGAAATGTGGAAAAGAAATGACATGTCGATTGGTAGAGAAAACAAACATGGCGAGGGGGAAGGAGATGTCGGGAAAGAGGTTCGGGGGGGGGGGCGCCAAACTGAATATTTGCAATATAAGAACCTAGATACACCTCTGTATAGCCTCATTTGCATATTTAGAAAAATAGACACAATTTTCACTAGCATTATCAATGTGATAGCGTGTATTAGATTAGTTAGGAGATTTGGCATTATTAAACTAGTGACAAATCCTCTTTAACCCCTTCCCGACATTTGACGTACATGTACGTCATGGAAAGTACTGACTTCCCGCATCTTGCCGTACATGTACGTCAAACGTTTGGCACCGGCTCAGAAGCTGAGCCGGTCCCATCATCACCGGATCTCAGCTGTATCTTATAGCTGACATCCGACTGTAACGGCGGGGACCGAAATTAGCTTCGATCCCCGCCATTAACCCCTTAAGTGCAGCGCTCAAACGCGATCGCTGCACTTAAGGTGTTTGCAGCTCATCGGAACCCCAGTAATGAAATTGCCGGGGTTCCGGTGGCTGCAATGGCAACCGGAGGCCTAATACTGGCCTCCCGGTCTGCCTAGCACCGAAGCCGGTCAAGATCCGCCCGGCGGCGGAGCCTGATCGGCTTCCGTAGCTGCCGGCAAGATGGCGCCGGGTCAGGAGCTGATCCGGCGTCATCAGCGGTGGAAGTCAGCTGTACTGTACAGCTGACATCCACCTGTAACGGCAGGAACCGGAGCTAGCTCCGATCCCTGCCATTAACCCCTTCGATGCAGCAATCGAAAGCGATTGCTGCATCGTAGCGGTTACAAGCAGATCGCCAGCCCTGACAGGCAATCGGGACTGGCGACTGCTGTTATGGCAACAGGAGACACAATGGTCTCCTGCTCTGCCATTACGGAAGCCGATTTAGGCCCCGCCGGGAGGCGAAGCCTAAACGGCTTGCTGTCAGTGAATGACTGACAGATCTAATACATTGCACTACATAGGTAGTGCAGTGTATTAGAAAAAAAAAAATCTGACCGTTGGACCTTCAAGTCCCCTAGTGGGACTTGAGAAAAAGTGTAAAAAAAGTATAAAAAAGTGTAAAAAAAAGTGCAAAAAATAAAAGTTTGAAAACAATAAAAGTTTCAAGTAATCAAATAACACACAATCCCCCTTTTACTCTTATCAAGTCCTTTATTATTGAAAAATAATAATAAACCATATGTATTTGGTATCGCCACGACCGTAACGACCGGAGGTATCAAAATATTATATTATTTATTGCACGCGGTGAACAGCGTAAAAAAAACCCGTAAAAAACGTTACCAGAGTTTCTGTTTTTTAGTCACTTTGCCCTACAAATATTACAATAAAAAGTGATCAAAAAGTCGCACGTATCCAAAAATGGTACCTATAAAAACTATAGCTCGTCCCGCAAAAAACAAGCCCTCATACAACTCCGTCGACAAAAAAATTAAAACGTTATGGTTCTCACAACTTGGCGACAGAAAAAATACATTCTTTTTACAAAAGTAATTTTATTGTGCAAAAAGTTGTAAAACATAAAAAAGTTCTATAAATGAGGTATCGCCGGAATCGTACTGACCCGCAGAATAAAGGTAACATGTAGTTTATAATGCGTGGTGAACTCTGTATAAAAAAAAACCAAAAAAAGCTGTGCCAGAATTGCGTTTTTTGGTTTACCTGGCATCCCAAAAAATAGGATAAAAGGTGATCAAAAAGTCACATGTACCCCAAAATGGTACCAATAATAACTACAGCTCGTCCCGCAACAAACCAGCCCTCATACCGCTACGTCTATGAAAAATAAAATTAGTTATGGCTCCAATAAGTCAGGAAATAAAAAAATATGCAGTAGTGCCCGAGGAGAACATTTCTTCTGTTTCAAGAGGCGATTTATCAAGGACCTAAAATTAGGGAACCAGGAAGGGAGGGCCCAATTATATCCGATGGAAGCGACGGTGCCCGTATTATACCAGGATAATACTTTCCCAGCAAAATTCCCCAAACTACAAAGGCGCGGAGTGTGGACCAAAAGGGGGATAAGAAATGACACCATTTATCAGTGCGACACCGGCCTGTGCAGAAAGGATTGCTTCACAGCGTAACACACATCTATGGATTATTTTTATTTTTTTATACCACCTGACTATGCCCCTTATATACTCCGCCCCGCTTACATGTACCCCCACATTATAAAACACCAGCAATACTCAAACAAATATAGTACCAAGCAAAATCCGCTCTCCAAAAGCCAAATGGTGCTCCCTCGGCCCTGAACCCTACAGCGTGCCCAAACAGCAGTTTCCTTCAACATATATGGCACCGTCATACCCGTGAGAACCCTTTTAACAATTTTTGTGGTGTGTGTCTCCAGCGTCATAAGCTGGGCATGACATATTTGCCACTGAATGGCATATCTAGGGAAAAATATAAATTTTTAATTTGCACCATCCGCAGCGCATTCATTTATGGAAAAGACCTGTGGGGTGAAAATGCTCACTACACCCCTTAATAAATGCCTTGAGGGGTGCAGTTCCATAATGGGGTCACTTATCAGGGGTTTCTTTTTATTATTTCACATCTGAGCCTCTGCAGTTGTGAACCAATACTTTGTAAATCGCCAAATTAGGCCTCCACTCCGCATGGTACTCTTCACTTCTGAGCCCTGTCATATGTCCAGACAAAAGATTAGGGCCACATGTAGGGTGTTTCTAAAACCGGGAAACACCGCATAATAATTAGAGAGCTGTCTTGTTATGGTGGCACAAGCCGGGCACCACATATTGGCATATCTATGGAAAAAAATCCCATTTTCACTCTGCAACATTGAGCGCACACTAATTTCTACAAAACACCTGCAGGGTTAAAATGCTTACTACACCCCTTGGTAAATGCATTGAGGGGTGTAGTTTACAAAATGGGGTCACTTCTGGGGGGTTTCCACTGTTTTGGGCCCACAGGTGCCCAGAAACCAATCCAGCAACATCTGCACTCCAAATGGCGGTCCTTCCCTTCTGAGCCCTGCCGTTTGCCCAAACAGCAGTTTATGACCACATATGGGGTATTGCCGTACTCGGGAGAAATAGCTTTACAAATGTTGGGTTCTTTTTTTCCTTTATTTGTTGAGAAAATGAAAAAATTTGCGCTAAAGCTACGTCTTATTGAAGAAAAAGGACTGTTTTTATTTTCACTGCCTAATTCTAATAAATTCTATGAAACATCTGTGGGGTCAAAATGCTCACTACACCCCTAGATGCATTCTTCAAGAGGTGTAGTTTCCTAAATGGAGTCCCTTTTTGGGCGTTTTCATTGTTTTGTCCCCTCAGGGGCTTTGCAAATGTGACCTGGCCTCCGCAAATCATTCCTGCTAAATGTGATCTCAAAAAGTCAAATAGTGCTCTTTCCCTTCTAAGCCCTGCCGTGTGTCCAAACAGCCGTTTATTACCACATGTGGGGTATTGTTTTACTCGGGAGAAATTGCTTTACAAATTTTGTGGTGCTTTTTCTCCTTTAGTCCTTCTGGAAATGAGAAAAAATTAGCTAAACCTACATTTTCTTTGAAAAAATGTAGATTATTATTTTCAGGGCCTACTTCCAATAATTTCTGCAAAAAAACTGTGGTGTCAAATCGCTCACTATACCCCTAGATAATTTCCTCAATGGGTGTTGTTTCCAAAATGGGGTCACTTGTGGGGGGTTTCCACTGTTTTGTCCCCTCAGGGGCTTTGTAAATGTAACATGGCCTCCGCAAACCATTCCTGCTAAATTTGAGTTCCAAAAGCCAAATGGCGCTCTTTCCCTTCTCAGCCTCGCCGTGTGTCCAAACAGCCGTTTATTACCACATGTGGGGTACTGTTTTACTCGGGAGAAATTTCTTTACAAATTTTATGGTGATTTTTCTCCTTTAGTCCTTGTGGAAATGAAAAAAAATTAGCTAAACCTACATTTTATTTGAAAAAATGTAGATTTTCATTTTCACAGCCTACTTGCAAAAATTTCTGCAAAAAACCTGTGGGGTCAAAATGCTCACTATACCCCTAGATAATTTCCTCAAGGGGTATAGTTTCCAAAATGGGGTCACTTGTTTGGGGTTTTCACTGTTTTGTCCCCTCAGGGGCTTTGTAAATGTGACATGGCCTCCGCAAACCATTCCTGCTAAATGTGAACTCCAAAAGCCAAATGGCGCTCTTTCCCTTCTCAGCCACGCCGTGTCTCCAAACAACCGTTTATTACCACATGTGAGGTATTGTTTTACTTGGGAGAAATTGCTTTACAAATTTTGCGGTGCTTTTTCTCCTTTAGTCCTTGTGGAAATGAGAAAAAAAATCGCTAAACCTACATTTTCTTTGAAGAAATGTTGATTTTAATTTTCACGGCCTACTTCCAATAATTTCTGTAAAAAACCTGTGCGGTGAAAATGCTCACTACACCCCTAGATAATTTCCTTGAGGTGTCTAGTTTCCCAGATGGGGTCACTTTTGGGGGATTTTGACTGTTTTGGCACCGCAAGAGCCCTTCAAACCTGACATGGTGCCTAAAATATATTCTAACAAAAATAAGGCCCCAAAATCCACTAGGTGCTCCTTTGCTTCTGAGGCCGGTGTTTCAGTCCAGTAGCACGCTACGGCCACATGTGGGATATTTCCTAAAACTGCAAAAACTGGGCAACAAATATTGAGTTGCATTTCTCTGGTAAAACCTTCTGTGTTATAAAAAAAATTGTATTAAAAATGTATTTCTGCAGAAAAATATGAAATTTGTAAATTTCACCTCTACTTTGCTTTAATTCCTGTGAAATGTTTAAAGGGTTAAGACATTTTCTAAATGCTGTTTTGAATAGAGATAGGAGAAGGTTAGATCCAGCGCTTAGGTAGAGATAAAACGGAAGAAAATTTCCAAGTTTAATTGAAGCTAGTTAAAAGTCCATGATAGTATGGTCCTGGTGTGTGGGTAATGAGAGGATGATCCTGTAGAAGCCTACGCGTTTCGGACGGTAACGACGTCCTTAGTCTTAAGGACGTCGTTACCGTCCGAAACGCGTAGGCTTCTACAGGATCATCCTCTCATTACCCACACACCAGGACCATACTATCATGGACTTTTAACTAGCTTCAATTAAACTTGGAAATTTTCTTCCGTTTTATCTCTACCTAAGCGCTGGATCTAACCTTCTCCTATCTCTGCTTCTGCTACGTGTGCCGACACGAAAAGGATCCGGGCGCAGACAGCGACACTCATACCGTGCCAGGTGAGCTGTTTTGAATACTTTGAGGGGTGAAGTTTTTAAAATGGGGTGACTTTTTTGGGGTTTCTAATATATAAGGCCCTCAAAACCACTTCACAACTGAACTGGCCCCTGTAAAAATAGCCTTTTGAAATTTTCTTGAAAATGTGAGAAATTGCTGCTAAAGTTCTAAGCCTTGTGAGGTCATAGAAAAATAAAAGGATGTTCAAAAAACGATGCCAATCTAAAGTAGACATATGGGGGATGTTAATTAGCAACAATTTTGTGTATTATAACTGCCTGTCTTATAAGCAGATACATTTAAATTGAGAAAAATGCTAATTTTTGCAATTTTTAGCTAAATTTTGGTGTTTTTCACAATTAAATACTGAACATATCGAGCAAATTTTGCCAGTAACATAAAGTCCAATGTGTCACGAGAAAACAATCTCAGAATCGCTTGGATAGGTGAAAGCATTCCGGAGTTATTACCACATAAAGTGACACATGTCAGATTTGAAAAATGAGGCTCTGTCAGGAAGGTCAAAAGTGGCTAAAGAGGGAAGGGGTTAAGAGCAGTGGCGGATTAAGAAGACCATGGGCCCTGGGCTGTTACCCAAACTTGGGCCCCCCTTCTCCACCACCACCCTGCCGCGCCGTAACTATTGCTAACACTACCTAAACACTAGTACACAAAGTAGGCACATTATGCACAAAGTACACACAGTACGCACATTATGCACAAAGTACGCACATTATGCACAAAGTACGCACATTATGCACAAAGTACACACAGTACACAAAGTAGGCACATTATGCACAAAGTACACAAAGTAGGCACATTATGCACAAAGTACGCACAGTACACAAAGTACGCACATTATGCACAAAGAACGCAAATTATGCACAAAGTACGCACATTATGCACAAAGTACGCACATTATGCACATTATGCACAAAGTACGCACATTATGCACAAAGTACACAAAGTAGGCACATTATGCACAAAGTACGCACATTATGCACAAAGTACACAAAGTACCACATTATGCACAAAGTACACAAAGTAGGCACATTATGCACAAAGTACGCACATTATGCACAAAGTACACAAAGTACGCACATTATGCACAAAGTAGGCACATTATGCACAAAGTACGCACATTATGCACAAAGTACACAAAGTACGCACATTATGCACAAAGTATGCACAGTACACAAAGTACCACATTATGCACAAAGTACGCACATTATGCACAAAGTACACACATTATGCACAAAGTACACAAAGTACGCACATTATGCACAAAGTACCCACATTATGCACAAAGTACACAAAGTACGCACATTATGCACAAAGTACGCACATTATGCACAAAGTAGGCACATTATGCACAAAGTACGCACATTATGCACAAAGTACGCACATTATGCACAAAGTACGCACATTATGCACAAAGTACGCACATTATGCACAAAGTACGCACATTATGCACAAAGTACGCACATTATGCACAAAGTACGCACATTATGCACAAAGTACGCACATTATGCACAAAGTATGCACAGTACACAAAGTACCACATTATGCACAAAGTACCACATTATGCACAAAGTAGGCACATTATGCACAAAGTAGGCACATTATGCACAAAGTACGCACATTATGCACAAAGTACGCACATTATGCACAAAGTACGCACAAAGTACGCACATTATGCACAAAGTACGCACAAAGTACGCACATTATGCACAAAGTACGCACAGTACAAAGTACCACATTATGCACAAAGTACGCACATTATGCACAAAGTACGCACATTATGCACAAAGTACGCACAAAGTACGCACATTATGCACAAAGTACGCACAGTACAAAGTACGCACATTATGCACAAAGTACGCACAGTACACAAAGTACACACATTATGCACAAAGTACACAAAGTAGGCACATTATACACAAAGTATGCATAGTACACAAAGTACACACGAGTATGCACATTATACACTAAGTAGGCACATTATACACGAGTATGCACATTATACACAAAGTACACCTTGTAAACACATGAATATGGACATTAAACATACATGAATATGGACATTAAACATACATGAATATGGACATTAAACATACATGAATATGGACATTAAACATACATGAATATGGACATTAAACACACATGAATATGGATATTAAACACACATGCACTTACCTTTTATGTCTTCACTGCAGCTCTTCTCCTGCTCACAGCACAGAGCCCGCCGACAGTCTCCCCTCCCCCATGTCCTGACAGCTAGCAGCAGAGATGTTTAGAGCAGGGAAGGGGGGCTGGAGGGGGAGCTTCTAAAGCAGCACAGACCACGGCTGCTAAGTAGAAGCAAAGCTCCCCTCGCCTGACAGGTGCGGTCCTGGCACCGGGGCTCCCTCCGGTGCTAGCGACGCCACTGGGCATGAGGGGGTTCGGGCGGTCATAGGCTCCTTGGGCCCCCTGGCAGTCTTGGGCCCCGGGCGACCGCCCGAAACGCCCTAATGATAATCCGCCACTGGTTAAGAGCAGCACTTGACCCTTCTTTCAAGGGGTTTCAAATCCACCTATGTTATTTTCTGATAGGTTTCAATGACATGTCTGAATATATGTGTAAGTTATGTTACTGTTTAAATGGGTATTCACATCTCAGAGATTTATAATGTTGAGCTACGCAGTTTTCATAACTTACATAGAAGTGAATGGGAGTTACAGAAACTGAGTAGCACAGTGAGTTATTCTGTTTCTGTAACTCCCATTCACCTCTACTTCCAGCCACCTTGTAAATCAGTGTCTGGAGAGAAACAAGAGAATGACCAGGTAGGACTGGTGTCAGTGACCTCGTCCTAGAGATAGGTGCGGGTCCCAGAGGTAGGACTCGCATCTAACAGACTTTTATTGCATTTCATGTAGATTTGCCATAAATGTCCGGGATGAGAATACCCAAGAAATTTTGTAACAGCATTTGGAAGCTAAACAACTCTTGGTGTTTATATTGGACGAAATTGTATGCTTTTCTATCATTATATATAAATAGTGATGTCATCATTTCATCTTACAGATATATGGCTCTTGTGCAGCCATTTCGTCTTACAAGCCTGAGGACAATATCAAAGACAATCCGTGTTAACATACTTCTGTGGGCAGCATCTTTTGTAGTCGTGTTTCCTGTCTGGGTCTATTCCAAGGTTATCCAGTTCAAAGATGGGTTGGAAAGTTGTGCGTTTGATCTCACAACGCCTAACGATGTTCTCTGGTAAGTATGAGAACATTTAATCAGCAATCTGAGGTCAATTTAACTATGATTTTCAAGGGCCTCTTGAAAGTTTTGAATATTTTCTTTATTTTAAGTATGTTATTTCTTTCATGCTTTTCCTCTTAGTGTTACACTTTAATGTAAAACTTATAATTTTTTTAAATGAGTTTTTAAAAAAAGAAGTCAGGTTAATCAAAAAATAATAGATGCGTTAAAGGGCTTTTGCTTTTTTACTTTTTAAAAACTTTCTTTGGAATTTAAAAAATAAATAAATAATGAAACAGGGGTGGGGCGGGTTCTATAAGCTTTCTTCTGTTTAACGCTATGTTCATTAGAAGCTTACCGGCGTAACCTGCTTTCACATGCAACTTGTTCCATCACAATCCCTCCATAAGATGAGTGGCTACACAAGGGTGGCATGACTAAGAAAAAGCAAAGTTCTGGATTATTACCAAGATGAATCCAAGATGCAGACACCTCATCTCCAGTGCACAGCTTGATAGGCAGGGGGGAAAACCCTCCAAACAAACGTCGGAATAATTATATTAGCCCCGGTTAGCGTGACAAAAAAAGCTCCACTCCTGGCTCTCCCAACTTTAAAGGCCCAGTGCAAAAGAAATTTTAGTCAGTCACCATCACTCTCAGGGAACACTGCATCAAATATATATGAAGTTTCCCGCTTAAGCTATTCATATCTACAGATGGCATTACCCATGAGATCTCATCACCTTTTAGAGGGAGTCTCTCTCTCCTGCACTAAAAGTTCTACAGGCTGCAACCCTCTCTTCCACCAAGTCTTCACCCGTTATTCATCCAAAATTGGAAATAGTACAGGAATCATCCTTATCATAAACTCTGTATATCCAGATAACAGATACCATGCAATGTACTTGTAAAAGCTTTTAGGTGTATGTTTCTCTCTTCCCAAGGAGGACATTGCAGCGCAACATAGGCACTAACTTCTAATTTTCTTTTTCTGACTTATTTGTTTATTGTGGTTTCTTTAGTTAAAGGGTTATTCCCATCTCAGACATTTAGGGCACATCCACAGATTATGCCATAAATGTCTGATATATTCGGGTCCCAAGTGGTGAGTCGGCTGTTGGCTGCTGATTTTGGACGGGATCTAAGTGGAGAGGATGCCATGAATTTTGCGTGGCTCTCCGTAATGTTTTATGGGAGTTACGGAAGCAGCAATCATAAGTAAACTAATAACTACAGTCACGTTAGAACTCAATTAGAGACCGTTCTCGCAAACCAGCTTAAATACGCTTTTAAAAAAAACCTCAAAATTAACTATGCACATAGCAATAGACCAGGTATATTAAGGTCCTTTTATACGGGCAGATACTCTGTCCATTAAACGGGCACTTGTCAACAATACAGCATGTCGATTGATGCTTGTTTGCTCCATTTACATTTAGTAATGATAGCAAGTATGGGGAAAAATGATCTTCAATAAAATCTTTCATCCCCATGCATTTTTCATCATGTCAGCAGTACATCCTCTGTTTACATGCTGCTGACAAGTGAACATTTATCTAGCCGCATAAAAGATGCCATTAGCTGATGAACAAGCGTTTGCTCATACATCGGCTGACTGCTGCCCTGTTAACACAGGGCAGTGATTGGGAACGATTTATTGTACGAACGCACATTCGCCCGACCATTGGCCCATGCATGTAAAAGGGCCTTAACTGGCTAAAATATGAAAAAATAAAGCAGCCAATCAGAGGATATCATTCCTGCTTGATATTTAGGGTTAATAGATTTGTTGAGAATATTTCTGGCCGGGTGGAAAATCTTCTAAAGCCCTTGGTGAGGTGCACACCCAGTTATGTCCAGGACACCACAGACGTCCTCTGCAAACTCTCAGCCCTAGGTCCACTACCAGAGGGAACAATATTGGCAACTATGGATGTGGAGTCTCTGCATTCTAACATCCCCCATGAGGATGGCATAGCCGCATGCCAACACTTTCTTCAAAAGAACAATCTAGCGCAGGGCCAGCCCTACCACTCATCAGGTTCGTACTCCATCACAATCATTTTTTATTTGACAAAGACATATATCTGCAATGTATGGGAAGTGCTATGGGTAGCAAAATGTCACCACAATATGCTAACCTGTTCATGGCCAAACTAGAGGAGGAGTTTTTATCAACCTGCGCAACTAAACCTCCAGCATATTTCCAGAACATTGATGACCTGCTGATAATCTGGACAGGCTCTGAACATGAACTGCTTTCTTTCCACAAAAACTTCAACAAGTTCCATCCTACCATCAAACTCACTCTCAACGACTCAAAATCTCAAATACATTTCCTGGACGTGACCATATACATGAGAAACAATACCATACAAACAACAATCTACCATAAACCTACAGGCCATCCAGCATATCTGAAATGGAACAGCTTCCATCTGAGACACATAAAGAAATCCATCATCTACAGCCGGGCTCTGCGCTACATACGGATCTGTTCAGACAGTGAAGACAGAAAACAACACCTGCTATCACTGAGGAATACATTCTTACAACAGGGATACCATCCAAGGATTATAGATGATCAGATCTACAGAGCAACAAGAATTCCAAGGAGCAATCTTCTGAAGTACAAAAAGAAGGACGACAACAGCAGGGTGCCCCTAGGGGTCATATACAACCCACAAATGAACCTTGAGGAAAATTTCTGCTGATCTCCAACTTATATTTAACAAAGACAATAAACTGAAGGAAATATTCCTGGATTTACCTCTCCTTGCATACACACAGCCACCAAACCTATGGAATCTCTTGATCAGGAGTGCCCTCTCGTCACCATCAGAGACTGGCACCTTTCCTTGCAACAGTAGAAAATGCAAGACCTGTACCAACATCTTGTCATCAAACACCATCCAGATACCAAACACGCAGCAGGACTATAAAATCACTGGCACGTTCTCCTGTACATCCTCCAATGTAGTGTATATGATCCTGTGTACAAGGTGCATCAATAAAAGAATCTACATTGGAGAAACCATACAAAAACTACAAACCAGGATGAATCTTCACAGACATACAATAAAACAGGAGCTGGATACACCCGTGGGAAACCATTTCTCTGGACCTGATCACAGTTTGGCAGATTTAAAGGTCCTAATTCTGAAGGGTCATTTTAAAGACAGAGAAAGAAAAATTTGGGAATTCAAGCTGATGATAAAATTCCAGTCATTGACACAAGGCCTCAATCTAACACCTGGATTTATGAGCCACTACATGGACACACGTCACATCCCCCATCAGACTGACTCCAGATGCCTTAACTCCTAAGGCCTCATGCCCACTTAAGTTTTTTCCTTCAGGGTGCTAGCCGTTTTTCTGACGGCTAGCACACTGACCCATTAATTTCAATGGGGCCATGCACACTTCAGTTTTTTTGACGGTCCCGTTACTCCGTTCCGATCCAAAGTAGAGCATGTTCTACTTTGGTCCGAGAATCCGTGACCATGAGGCCCATGCAAATCAATGGGGCCGTCAAAAAAACTGAAGGCACACGGAAGGCATCAGTGTGCCGTCCGTGTGTGACGGAGCCGTTGCCTAGCAACCGCCCAGAGGGCAGAAAACATTAGAAAAATATTACACTAATCGGCAGCTACTTGTCTCTATCAGTAACTGATAGAGAAAAGAGGCTGCTGATTAAAAATAAAATAAAAAGCATTTCATACGTACCCAGTTGTTGTCTTGGTGACGAGTCCCTCTTCTTCCTCCAGTCCTACCTTCTTTTGTGACGCGGCAGCCTGTGATTGGCTGCAGAGGCCGCTGCAACATGTGATTGGCTGCAGAAGCCGCTGCAGCCTGTGATTGGCTGCAGAGGCGGTCACGTTGGATGAAGCGTCATCCCTGGAGGCCGGCCTTCTGACGTCATCCTGACGTGCGTGACCGCCACTAGAAGCCTGTGATTGGCTGCAGCGGCGACATGGATTGAACATCATCGCTGGAGGCCGGACAGGAGGAATGTAAGTATGAACTTATTATTATTATTTTTTTATTACATTAAAATTGTATTTTCCGCGCGCCGAGCATGGTACTGTCAAGGTTGCTGAAAGAGTTACCGCCGATCAGTGCAGCCCATTAACTCTTTCAGCACCCTGGACAGTACCATGCTCGGCGCACGGAAACACGGAGTGCACACGGGAGTGCACACGGAAATCACACGGCCGCTAAAACGGGTTCACGGACCCGTCAAAAGCGGCCGTGAAAATGGTGATGTAAGTGTGCACGAGGCCTAAGTCATCCCCCCTATAACCTCAGTTTTATTGCCCCGGCTTATCTTAATGATGTATCACCTCATGTACTAATTGTCTTTGTGTAACATCTAAATGTTGTGCTTTTTTCTAAGTCATTCATTTGTAAACTGCCTGAAGAAGGGGCCTCTGTGCTCTGAAAGCTTGCATATAGAACTTTTATGGTTAGCCAATAAAGATATCATACTTACTATACTTTTTTGACACAAAAGTATTTAACATTTCATATTACCCTTAACATATAAGAGAACAATTTATTTATTAATTTTTTTTGACTATTTGTTTTCGATTTTTCAATGTGTACAAATTACAAACTGAAAGTAAACATAGGGGGTGAGAAATGGGGTGCAACAAAACCATGACTGCAGGTACTTATGTAAGAATACACAGAGGATCACTATTGAATCACTTTGGTAATAGCATACAATTGCATCTGAGATATAATAGAAAAATGAGTGTACAAAGCAAAAAAAAAAAAATATCCTAGAGACTGATCACGGCTGACTGACTACAATTAAACATTAAATAGTAAGATAAGCAGGTCCAAGATGTGGAGAGGCTCTATCATGTGCAGAAACTGAGGGCCAAAGGCTTTAGCAGGATGAAGAGGTTGACACAAGATGCCACCTTTTTCAGACATTAACCCCTTCGCGCTCAGGTCAGTACTATTACGTCCTGCTGAGCGCATCGTTCGCGCTCAGGTCAGTAATAGTACAGACCTGAGTTAACACGGCGCCATCTTTCCCCGGCGCGTGTCTGAGCTGTGATACCTGCTGTTTCCGACAGCAGGCTATCACAGCTTAGTGTGCAGGGACCGATCGCGGTGGTCCCCGCCGATTAACCCCTTAGAAGCCGCGTTCAATAGCGATCGCGGCTTCTTAGGGGTTAAGCTGCCATCGCCGGCCTGCTACACGATAGCGGGCCGCGATGGCTACTATGGCAACCAGAATCCTAACAATGGACTCTGGCTACGCCATCGACGGAAGCCTAGTGGGTCCTGACAAAGTCAGGACCCACTATGCTTGCTGTCAGCAAACAGCTGACAGTTCTAATACACTGCACTACGCATGTAGTGCAGTGTATTAGAACAGCGATCAGAGCCTCCTGCCCTCATGTCCCCTAGTGGGACAAAGTAAAAAAAGTGTAAAAAAGTAAAAAAAAACTTGTATAAAAATAAGAAAATAAAAGATTTAAAAGTAATAAAAGTAAAAGTCCCCCATTTTCCCTTATCAGTCCTTTATTATTAATAAAAATATATAAATAAACAAATAAACTATACATAATTGGTATCGCCGCGTCCGTAACGGCCTGAACTACAAAACTATGTCGTTATTTATCACGCACGGTGAACGCCGTAAGAGAAAATAATAATAAACCGTACCACAATCACAATTGTTTGGTCACTTCATCTCCCAAAAAATGGAATAAAAAGAGATCAAAAAGTCGCATGTACCTAAAAATGGTACTGATCGAAACTATAGTTCGTTACGCAAAAAATAAGTCCTCGCACGACTTTCCTGATGGAAAAATAAAACAGTTATGGCTCTTAGAATAAGGTAACACAAAAAATAAATAATATTTTACAAAATGTATTTTATTGTGCAAACGCCATAAGACATAAAATAAAACTATAAACATCTGGTATCGCCGTAATCGTATCGCCCCGCAGAATAAAGTGAATATGTCATTTATAGCGCACGGTGAACGCTGTAAAAAAAATAGAATAAAAAACAATAGTAAAATTGCTGTTTTTTTAGTCACCACGCCACTTAAAAATAGAATAAAAACTGATCAAAAAGCCGCATGCACCCCAAGAAAACTACAATGAATTCCTCAAGGTCTCTAGTTTACAAAAAGGGGTCACTTTTGGGGGGTTTCCACTGTTTTAGCACCACAAGACCTCTTCAAACCGGACATGGTGCCTAATAAATTAAATTAATTAAATGTCACCTCTACTTTGCTCTAAATTCCTGTGAAACACCTAAAGGGTTAATAAACTTTCTATATGCTGTTGTGAATACTTTGAGGGGTCTAGTTTCTGAAATGGGGTGTTTGATAAGGTTGTCTAATATATGGGCCCCTCAAAGCAACTTCAGAACTGAGCTGGAAACTAAAAAATAAAATAAAAATGAGGCAATACTTCGCTTCTTACATTATACTGATAATGAGCCGTGCCCACCCCGAGATGACCCCAGTTTTGACCGTTTGAATAAACGGAGACCCCTATTAGACCGTTTCAGTGCCCGGTTTTCCCAAGCATACACCCCCGAGAAGTGTATTTCTGTTGATGAGTCCCTGGTACATTTTAAAGGGAGGCTTCAATTCCGCCAGTACCTGCCGGGTAAGAAGGCAAGGTATGGCGTGAAGATGTATAAGCTGTGCGAGAGTGCATCAGGGTATACCTACAGGCAGTGGCGTAGCTATAGGGGTCGCAGCGGTCGCAACTGCGACTAGGCCCCGTAGCTAGGGGGGCCCGCAGGCCCCCCTCACCACACTAGCGCTGCAATGATTGCTCTACATTGCTGGGTCCCTGCTGTGGCACAAAAGAGACCCAGTAATGTAGCTTAAAGCATTGGTGGCAGCTCAGCTGTCAGAGAGTCATTGCGTGGAGGGGGAACAAGAGGGTGGAAAATGAATGATAGATGAATCCACTCATCTTACAAGACCCAGGCCCGCCCACTGTACTGTCCACCCAATCAGCTCAATTCTTGCTGTTTCCCTCTTCCTCGTGACCTGTTCAGAGGGAAAGGAATGGCTACAGCAAGAAGATGGTGTGCGTGTCTGCTGCTCCCCTGCAGTACGAGCTGCTCTCTGACCCCACAGCAGATGTAAGTAGCAACTAGTAATCCAGCTCTTAACCCCTTCACTGTGTGTGTGTGTGTGTGTATGTATGTCTGTCATGCTGAGCAGTCACACCTCAGGGCTGACAGTTTAGCATAACAGACAAAGTATCTATCTATCTATCTATCTATCTATCTATCTATCTATCTCATATCTACACTGGCGTAGCTATAGGGGTCGCAGCGGTCGCAATTCGAGAGGACAGAACTTCCGCCGCGGCTGAAGAGGAAGGTAAGATTAGTTGCCCTGACTGGCGGGGTCCAGCTGTTTTGAAGGGGCCGCAGCACTCGTACGAGAGCTGCTCCCCTTCATTCCGGTCACACTGTGAATCGGTGTCAGCGATTCACAGTGTGAGCGAGTAGTGAAATGAAGGGGATGCAGCTCTCGTACGAGTGCTGCGGCCCCTTCAAAACAGCTGATTGGCGGGTCCCGGGAGTCGGACCCCGCCAGTCAGGGCAACTAATCTTACCTTCCTCTTCAGCCGCGGCGGAAGTTCTGTCCTCTCGATGTTGTGCGCGGCGCATAGCGCTGTGACGTCAGGACCTCCGCTGCGATCCGGAACCAGGAAGGTCCCGGGAGTCGGACCCCGACACATCAGCTATTGATGGCCTATCCTGAGGACAGGCCATCAATGTTTAGGGACTGCACAACCCCTTTAAGCCTACGATGTAGCAGGCCTAGAGGGCCCATGAGACAGGATCACAGATTGTGTGATCCTGTCTGCTGGGCCCTGTATCTAAGACAATCACATGGTAGGCTTAGATACATGGCCCATGCGTGATCCTGTCTGCTGGGCCCTGTATATATGCCTACCACACTGTCTGTTTAGATACAGGGCCCCAGCACACCGTAATCTTATACTGTATAAGATTACTGTCTGCTGGACCCTGTATCTAAGCCTACGTTGTGATAGGCTTAGATACAGGGTCCCACAGACAGTATCACACATGGGCCCTGTATCTAAGCCTAAAACATGTGTTACTAATAGTTTTTTGTGTGTTTTCTTACAGGTTTGGTCGTTGGACTACGGCAGATTCCAGGACTACTTCGATGACGGCTTTTTATATTATCAATAAAATGGTTAACGAGGGTTGTGTGTTTTTTTTTTTATTTCAATAAAATATTTTTTCTATGCCTTTGTGTTTTTTTTTAAACTATATTACTACCGCCTTAGTAATGGCCGCCGGCTGATTGACAGCATCCATTGCTAAGGCGGGGCTTAGTGTTAGTCGGTGCAGAGGCGAACACTAACCTCCTTTATTACCCCGGTACCCACCGCCACCAGGGGTGCTGGGAAGAGCCGGGTACGATCCAGTACTTGACCATCTGTAGTGATGGTCGGCCACTGGGGTGGCCGCAGGCTGGTAGTATCAGGAGGGGAAAGGCCAAAAACAGTGGCACGTCCCACCCTGGTGATGCTAGGCTACTGCTGCTTTATTGTATCTGGCTGGTTATGAAAAATGGGGGGGAACTCACGTCATTTAAAAAAAAAAAATAATAATAATAATTGGAAAGAACGATGTGGGGTCCCCCCCCCCCCAATTTTCATAACCAGCCAGATGCAAAACAGCAGCAGCAGGCAGCATTACCAGGGTGGTTGGGCCTTCCCCAGCCTAATACTACCAGCCTGCGGCCGCCCTGGTGACTGCCCGTCACTACAGATGGACGGGTACTGGTTCGTACCCGGCTCTTCCCAGCACCTCTGGTGGCGGTGGGTACCGAGGTAATAATGGGGGTTAGTGTTGGCCTCTGCACCTGCTAACATTAAGCCCCGCCTTAGTAATGGAGGTTGTCAATCAGCCGGCGGCCATTACTAAGGCGGTGATAATAAAGTTTAAAAAGATACAAGCACATAGAAAAAATATTTTATTGAAATAAAAAAAAACAACCCTCATTAACCATTTTATTGAGAATAAAAAACGCCGTCATTGAAGTCCTCGAATCCGAAGTCCAACAACCGAACCTGTAAAAAAAACACAAACACACAAAAATAATCAGTAACACATAAAGAAGCAAAATTATTATTCTTACCTATCCTGGGTCCAGCGCCGGAGCCGCAATATCAGCGAGCTGAGCCCTGTATCTAGTCCAATCATGTGTGATACTGTCTGCTGGGCCCTGTATCTAATCCTATCATGTGTGATACTGTCTGCTGAGTCCTGTATCAAATCCGATCATGTGTGATACTGTCTGCTGGGCCCTATATCTAATCCTATCATGTGTGATACTGTCTGCTGAATCCTGTATCTAATCCGATCATGTGTGATACTGTCTGCTGGGCCCTATATTTAATCCAGTCATGTGTGATACTGTCTGCTGGGCCCTATATCTAATCCAATCATGTGTGATACTGTCTGCTGAGCCACTGTATCTAATCCTATCAAGTGAGATACTGTCTGCTGAGCTCTGTATCTAATCCTATCATGTGTGATACTGTCTGCTGAGCTGTGTATCTAATCCTCTCGTGTGATACTGTCTGCTGAGCTGTGTATCTAATCCTATCATGTGTGATACTTCCTTCTGAGCTACTGTATCTACTCCTATCATGTGTGATACTGTCTGCTGAGCTGTGTATCTAATCCAATCATGTGTGATACTGTCTGCTGAGCCACGGTATCTAATCCTATCATGTGTGATACTGTCTGCTCAGCCACTGTATCTAATCCTATCATGTGTGATACTGTCTGCTGAGCCACTGTATCTAATCCTATCATGTGTGATACTGTCTGCTGGGCCCGATCTCTAATCCTATCATGTGTGATACTGTCTGCTGAGTCATTGTATCTAATCCTATCATGTGTGATACTGTCTGCTGAGCCACTGTATCTAATCCTATCCATAGTTTATAGGGTCGTAGTGCTATAGATATGCTGTCTCCTATACACACATTTTTTTGGGCAGACACATATGTATTAGGGCTATTTCCCCTGACATTTTAAGCCCTTAGTGACGCCCCCGGCTGCTAGTGCTGCATTGTTGGGTCACTTAGACCCAGCGATGCAGCTGAAAGCTGCGGACCGTCGGCCATGAGAAGTTTGTGGGGGGGGGCCCAATAAGAACTTTTGCATCGGGGCCCATGAGCCTTTAGCTACGCCCCTGCCTACAGGTTTAGGATATATGAAGGGAAGGACACCAGTATTCAGCCCCCTTCCCCTTACGGGGAGTTAATGCAAAAATTGTGTGGGATTTGGTGCACCCACTGCTGGACCAGGGTTACCACCTCTACCTGGATAATTTTTATACCAGCGTCCCACTCTTCAAATGCCTCGCTTCCAGAAGTCCTGCGGCATGCGGCACTGCTAGAATAAACCTGAGAGGCCTCCCTAAGACTCTGCTTGGGCAAACAAGAAGGGGTGAGAGCAGGGCACATTCTAGCAGCAACATATTGTGTGTCAAGTACAAGACCAGGGAGATGCCACACCAGTACCCATGTACCTGTACAAGGTACCAGTACAGAGACCCCCAAACCAGACTGCATCCTGGACTACAATAGGTACATGGGAGGGGTGGACTTGTCAGATCAAGTCCTGAAGCCCTACAATACTTCTGGAAGCGGGGCCACACGCATCGTACCAGGGCAACACTTTTTAGGAGAAGTTCCCCAAACTGGCAAGAAGGGAAAAAGTCAAAAGAGGTGCAGAGTCTGCTATAAGAGGGGGATAAGGAAGGACACACTATATCAATGTGACACGTGTCCCGAAAAACCAGAGCTCTGTATGAAAGTGTGTTTTAAAATTTATCATCCATCCCTTTATTTTTAATTTTACCCCAGTTTTACTCGCTCTGATCCACTTCGCACAGCTTACCCCTCCTCAGCTTTCCCCTCTGAGCCCTGCTGTGTGCCCAGGCAGCTGATAACAGCCACATGTAGGGTATTGCCATACCCGGGAGAACCAACATTACAGTTTATGAGGTGTATGTCTCCGGTGGCGCATGCTGAGCACAATATATCGGACACTGAATTGGCATATTTGTATAGAAAATTGCAAATCTCACTCTGCACCATCTGCTGCACATTATCTTTTACACAATACCTGTGGGGTCAAAATGCTCACTACACCTCTAGATGAATGCCTTAAGGGGTGTAGATTTTAAAACAGGGTCACTTCTCGGGGGTTTCAACTGTACCGGTACCTTAGGGGCTTCTGCGTACAAGACTTAGCACCAGAAAAGCTTCAGTAGGCCAAATGGTGGTACTTTCCTTCTGAGCCCTGCCGTGTGCCCAGGCAGCTAATAACAGCCACATGTAGGGTATTGCCATACCCGGGAGAACCCACATTACAGTTTATGGGGTGTATGTCTCCGGTGGCACATGCTGGGCACAATATATCGGACACTGACATGGCATATATATAGAAAATTGCAAATCTCACTCTGCACCATCTGCTGCGCATTATCTTTTACACAATACCTGTGGGGTCAAAATGCTCACTACACCTCTAGATGAATTCCTTAAGGGGTGTCGTTTTTAAATCGGGGTCACTTCTCGGGGGTTTCAACTGTACTGATACCTCAGGGGCTTCTGCACACATGACTTAGCACCAGAAAATTCCCAGTAGGCCACATGGTGGTTCTTTCCTTCTGAGCCCTCCCATGGGCCCAAACGGCAGTTTATCACCACGAATAGGATATTGCCACACTCAGGACAAATTGGGCAACAAAATGGGGTATTTTATTCCTTGTGAAAATAAGAAATTTTGAGCCAAAACTACCTCTTATTGGAAAAAATATATATTTTTTTAATTCACAGCCCAATTCAAATAAATTCTGTGAAAAAACTGTGGGGTCTAAATGGTCACAACACCCATCAATACATTTTTTGAGGGGTGTAGTTTCCAAAATAGGGTCACTTCTGGTGGGTTTCCATTGCTTTGATACCTTTGGGGCTCTGCAAATGCGACATGGCACCCGAAAACCAATCCAGCAAAATCTTGACTCCTAAGAACACATAGCGCTCCTTTCCTTCTGAGTCCTCCCATAGGCCCAAACGGCCGTTTATCACCACAAATTGGGTATTGCCGCACTCAAGACAAATTGGGCAACAAAATGGGGCATTTTGTTCCCTGTGAAAATAAGAAATTCTGATCAAAAATGACATCTTATTGGAAAAATTTTCATTCTTTTAATTTCACAGCCCAATTCAAATACGCGCTGTGAAAAAACTATGCGGTCAAGATGGTAACAATAACCATAAATGAATTCCTTGAGGGGTGCAGTTTCCAAAATGGGGTCATTTTTTGGGGATTCCTACTGTTTTGGCACCTCAACACCTCTCCAAACCTGGCATGCTGCCTAAAATATATGCTAATAAAAAAGAAGCACCAAAATGCACTAGGTGCTTCTTTGCTTCTGGGGCTTGTGTTTTAGTCCACGAGAACACTAGAGCCACATGTGGGACATTTCTAAAAACGGCAGAATCTGGACAATACATACTTAGTAGTGTTTCTCTGGTAAAACCTTCTTTGTTACAGAAAAAAAATAGAATAAAATTGAATTTCACCTCCACTTTGCTTTAATTCCTGTGAAATGCCTGAATGGTTAAAAAACTTTCTAAATGCTATTTTGAATACTTTGAGGGGTCTAGTTTTTAAAATGGGGTGTTTTATGGGGGTTTCTAATACATAGGCCCCTCAAAGCCTCTTCAGAACTGAACAGGTACCTTAAAAAAAAGGCTTTTGAAATTTTCTTAAAAATATGAGAAATTGCCGTTCATGTTCTTAACCTTGTAACGTCCAAGAAAAATAAAATAATGCTCTAAAAACTATGCAGATCTAAAGTAGACTTATGGGAAATGTGAACTAGTAACTATTTTGGCTGGTATAACCATTTGTTTTACAAGCACATGCATTTAAATTCGGAAAAATGCAATTTTTTCAAAATTTTCTCAAAATTTTACAATTTTTCACAAATAAACACTGAATATAGCGACCAAATTTTACCACTAACATAAAGCCCAATGTCTCACGAGAAAACAATCTCAGAATCGCTTGGATAGGTTTAAGCATTCTGACGTTATTACCACATAAAGTGAAATATGTCCGATTTAAAAAATAGGCTCTGAGCCTTAAGGCCCAAACTAGGCTGCGTCCTTAAGGGGTTAAAGAGGTTGTTAAGTCTAGTAGTCAAAGAATTGTCCATCTCGTAGGAAAAGTCAATATAAGAACGTAGTTCAGATGTAGGTAATGAGGCTTGGATTTGACAGAATTAAGCTATAATTACGGTAGTCTCGTTCAGGAGTCAAAACAGGGTCAGGAGACATACACAGGCCCATAACAAGTTAAATTTCATGGAAAAATGGCTCAAAGGGAATGTGTTGCAAATGTAATTTTTTTAAATTACATTTCTTAGTTTTATTATGTTTTACTAGTTTTTTTGGTGTATTTTTGTTTCTTCCACTGGGTGGGAAATATTACAAATTAAATAATAATTTGACATGATTCCTTAGAGGTAGCACTGTTCCATCAGGTGTGCAGATATGTACCCCGATGACTACAGACTTTCCTGCATAAGTCTAAGGAGGTAGGGCTCATTTTCTCAGACACCTCCCAGTGAGTAGCGCCTTTGGAGATACACTATTTGGACAAAAGTATTGGGACACTTACACATTACACTTACAGGAGATTTAAAGGAAAAGTGTCATCACAATTTTTTTTTTAATATGTTAAAGATGTTAGTGCTTTATTAAAAACGTTTATATTTATTTGTGTGTTTGTGTTTTACTTTTTCTTATTTTTACACTTTTTCTTCTCTATGGGGGCTGCCATTTTTTGTTCCATTTCTGTATGTGTCGATTAATGACACATACAGACATGGAATACGGCAGCCACAGTCCCATAGAGACTGCGAACGGGTCCCGTCCCATCCACTTCTGTGTACGCCGTCTGTGTGGGAACTGCGCATGCCCACACAGTCCAACTTGAAATTGGCGCCGTCCGGCGCCATTTTCCTGTGGACCGGAAGTCGCGGCCGGACAGTAATATTACTACTTCCGGTTGCGGCTTCCGGACTTGTGCACTTGGACCAGCGGCAGCAGACGGAGCGGACGGGCCAGAGGGAGCCGCGGCGGCAGGAGCAGGTAAGAGATTTCAATGTATGTTTGTGTACGTTTACTACTGTATGTAAACCTACTACACTGTGTGTTAGCTCAAAAAATGGCGACACACAGTGTAGGAGGTTAGACCGTTCAAACCCCTCGTTTATCCCGGCACTAGCCAGGATAAAGGAGGGGGGGATGCTGAGAGCTCACTAGAGCGAGGGCTTTTTACCCAATTTTGCAATGCTGCAATTTTGGGAATAGCTCCATCTAGTGACCAGCAATGGGAAATATTATAAATTAGAATTACTTTATAATATTTCCTGACTCGTGAAAAAAATAAAAAAAATTTGAACAATGTTTAATCACCTACACACTAAATGTTTAATTAAAAAAAAACAAACATGTTTTTCTGGCAACACATTACCTTTAATGACATCCTATTCTAAATCCATAGGCAATTATATAGTGTTGGTCCCCCCCCCCCCCCTTTGCAGCTAAAACAGCTTCCTGGGAAGGCTTTCTACAAGATTTTGAACTGTCTGTAGGAATTATTTCCATTCATCCAGACGAGCATTTGTGAGGTCAGACACTGATGCTGGATCGAGAGAGCTTGGCTCACTATCTCCATTCTAATTCACCCCAAAGGTGTTCAATGGGGTTGAGGTCAGGGCTCTGCATAGGTCAGTCAAGTTCTTCCACTCTAAACTCACCCAACCATGCCTTTATGAACCTTGCTTTGTGCATTTGGGCGCAGTCATGCTGGAACGGAATAGGACCTTCC
This sequence comes from Rhinoderma darwinii, assembly GCF_050947455.1. NCBI lineage: Eukaryota > Metazoa > Chordata > Amphibia > Anura > Rhinodermatidae > Rhinoderma > Rhinoderma darwinii. The sequence continues at coordinate 219,920,104 of NC_134690.1, read as the reverse complement.
CCAAACTGTTTCCACAAAGATGGAAGCATACAATTGTCCAAAATGTCTTGGTATGCTGAAGCATTAAGATTTCCCTTCACTGGAGCTAAGAGGCCTAGGCCAACCTCTGAAAAACAACCCTATAGCATTATCCCTCCTCTACCAAACTTTACAGTGCGCACAATGCAGTCAGACAGGTAACGTTCTCACGGCATTCACTAAACCCAGACTCAACCATCAGACTGCCAAATAAACAAGGATGATTCTACTACACGATCACATTCAGTGAGCTCTTTAGAATAACCCATTATTTCACAAATGTTTGTAAAGGCAGACTGCATGGCTAGGTGCTCGATTTTATACACCTGTAGCAATGGTTCTGAATGAAATACTTGAATTCAATGATTAGGAGATGTGTCCCAATACTTTTGTCCATATAGTGTAGGTCACTTTGGTACTGACCCTACACTGTAACCCTATATTTAAAAAAAAAAAGAAGTTAACACCCCAAAAGGGACGACCCCAGACAGGAACCTCCTATTACACTCTAATGCACTCTACAAAATTTCTAATACATACAAACTGGTGATGTATAGCAGTCAAAACTCTATACACCAAGAACAAAATGTGGCACGATGCAACAATGTTTTAAGGGCATCGTAGATTACTACAATGTGTCCAAAAAAATGATAACACAGGAAGGGAGGGAATTAGTGAGGATCAAACACAGCTTGAAAAAAAAATGGGTAAATATTAATCTCAGGTAAATTGCTAGATAGTATAGCTTGGGTAATAAGTCACTAAGGTACTGACCCTATAAGAGGAGTAATCACCCCGAAAGAGGTGGCCCTACACAGGAACCCCCTATCACAGCCTAATGCACCCCAAGATTGGTAATTCACATGCATAACGTAACATATAACACAAATACAAGCTAGAAGCCAATGTAAATAATTTCAATAAAACTAGTCAAGATACATTATAACCGGTAATCAGTCTATATAGTGTCCCAATGCATTTCCCCAGGATTTTTGGTTCATAAGGCAATGAAAAACCTAATATGTGTGATAAGAAATAACCCAGCAGATTGGCTCAATCCACAAAAGCATAGATAAAACAACTTGGATCAAAACAGACCCAGTAGAACAGTACCAATATGCTCATAGCTAACAATCTAAGATAATACACTGTCTTTGTGAGACAGATCACCTAAAACATAACTTTTAATCCCTTCCAAATTATATAAATAGTGATAGAAACGCCATATTGCATCAGACAAGCGGCACAATGACGACATTGTGCCACCTACGTCATTCCGCAGGAGTCTGGTCAGAAGAGGCCAATACTTTCCTGTGTGGCAGCAGTATGGGAGGTTGGATAAAACACAGAGAAAAAAGGAGTCAAATACTATTAGGATATTAATTGCCAAAGGCATAGAAAAATAAATATTTTATTGGACAATACAAGATACATATGGTTAAAATGCAGACTACAAATCGGACAACTGTATATCTCCAATTATGTAGGAGGAAAAATAGGGCCACAATGGTTGTAAGTGTGCACACAGGGAAAGGAAGCTCTGAAGGGGAGGTTATGTGAATTACTGTAAAGTAGCAGTCAGATAGCGATGTAAGGCATAGAACAGAATGTGCACAAGTTCATATCCCATAATATATCATGCCACAGTTACAGTGAATCGTGTAATGATTAGAGTGGAAGACACCCCTTGAAAAGGCCATCTACGCGAAACGCGCGTTGGGGTCTTTCTTCAAGGGCACAGTATGTGGTACTTTTTTATTCAGGGACATAGTGTTGAGCATTTCTTATTCAGGGGCCCTGTATGTGAGTTATTTTCAGGGGCACAGTGTGGGTCATATTTTTATTCAGTGGCAGTGAATTCAGTGGCATATTTTTATTAAGGGACACAGTGTGGAGCAGTTTTTATTCAGGGGCACTGAGTGGGGTATTTTTATTCAGGTGCAAAGTTTTGGGACATTTTATATTCAGGGGCACAGAGTGGGCCCTATATATGACACTGTTATTTTCAGGGGTACAGTGTGGGGATGTGCTGCAAAGTGAGAAGCAGAAGACATGTGTATGATAAACCCTGAAGTGATCAGTCGTGGCCGGGAGAAGTTGCCATGGAGCTCTGAGCTAGAAGGAGAAGAAAAAGAAAAGAAAACAACTCCAATAAGAGAAGATGTTTATGCTGCCTCTGACTGCATTGGTTCAGTAATGTAGTTACACGTATGGTCTTCTTTCTTGTTTGTGAAACACAGCCTATCTTTACCATTGCTAAAGAGGCTCTGTCACCAGATTCTCAAATCCCTATCTCCTATTGCATGTGATCGGCGCTGCAATGTACTGTAGATAACAGTAACGTTTTTGTTTTTTTATAAAACGTTCATTTTTGGCCAAGTTATGAGCTATTTTATATATATGCAAATGAGCTTTGAAATGGACAACTGGGTGTGTTTTTTTTCGTATGTCCAACTGGGCGTGTATTGTGTTTTTAACTGGGCGTGTTTACTTGTTTTACTAACTGGGCGTTGTGAATAGAAGTGTATGATGCTGACGAATCAGTGACCAATCAGCATCATGCACTCCTCTCCATTCATTTACGCAGCAGCATCACATTTTTACTAGAACGATGTGCAGCCACATACACAAGTGTCCTGATAATGAATACACATGACCTCCAGCCTGGACGTCATGTGTATTCAGAATCCTGACACTTCTGAATCTTTTCTGTGAGATTTCCAGCAAGGGAAACAAAATCTCATTTACCTCGTAATTTCGCGAGATTACGCGTGGCTTGCTGGAAGCTCACAGAAAAGATTCAGAAGTGTCAGGATTCTGAATACACATGACGTCCAGGCTGGAGGTCAGGTGTATTCATTATCAGGACACTTGTGTATGTGGCTGCACATCGTTCTAGTTAAAACGTGATGCTGCTGTGTAAATGAATGGAGAGGAGTGCATGATGCTGATTGGTCACTGATTCGTCAGCATCATACACTTCTATTCACAACGCCCAGTTAGTAAAACAAGTAAACACGCACAGTTAAAAACACAATACACGCCCAGTTGGACATACGAAAAAAAAACACGCCCAGTTGTCCATTTCAAAGCTCATTTGCATATATATATAAAATAGCTCATAACTTGGCCAAAAATGAAAGTTTTTAAAAAAAAAAACAACTTCACTGTTATCTACAGTACATTGCAGCGCCGATCACATGCAATAGGAGATAGGGATTTGAGAATCTGGTGACAGAGCCTCTCTAAGGTTTTACTTGGAGGTGAAGTTTCACACGGTACAAACTTTTATACGGCAGTCGGTTAATCTCACTTTGCAATTGATCACTGTATTGTCACTGTATTTATGATATGAGCTTAGTTCTGTTGCTGTATTTATGTTATGAGCCTGGTTCTGGAATCATATTATTTATGAGCTTAGTTCTGGCACAGTATTTATGTTATCAATTCGGTTCTGGTACTGTATGTATGTACTATGCTTGGAAATTATCTAAGCATTTTATAAAGCCATCTCATGTTGCTGCTGTGACTAGTTCCTGAGGTAGGCTATTCCACAGATTCACATTAATTCTGCTTACCTTTTTGTGTTGTGCTCAGGGCACAACCCCTAATGATGCGTGTCGGTGTGAAAGCTCCTGCCGTTCTTTCCTCTAGGTGATAGGTAGTGCAAAGACCTAGTCCATATTAAGAGTGATGCAAAGAATTTTAAAATTAGATTTTCGAGGTGCTGCTTATATAAATTTTAGTTGAGGCAGAATATATAAATAATAGATTTGTTTATTTCCAAATACCATATTTAAAAACAGAGCTTTTTATATAAAATCATAGTATGATAAAAAAAATATTCATTTAAATTTCACATTAATATATAGTGTATTTGGAATATTATAATTATTTTATGGTTATAACTACACCGCGGAAACCCCAACATACATCTTTGTCATTCAAGTAGGAAACCTGTTGCTAAAAATGTGAATGCCACCCATGATTCACACAATAAATGCCACACATTTCCTTTGACATTTTTGTCACCATCCTCAATAGCATTGCATGAATCCAAGAACAGGGTTGGATTTACATTGTCAATCAGGTTATTTGAAATATTTCAACTGTTTATTTTATAAGAGAGGAACATGAAAATCCTAATGCAAATTTTGGATTTTTAGACAGGCTAAAGAAGTTTTACTTTTGTTTACTTTTAAACAATACCTTTTTATATGCTTTGTGCTTTTGTGGAATATCTACCTAATGTGTCACTCTTTGTGTGTGAAGGACAATATATGAAAAAACACACATAGCTTACATTGTTCCATTATAATTGCCACATGGGTGAGGATCTGTTATCTTTTGGAGGCTTAGACTATAGGGGGTTTTACACTGGGTGATTATAGAACGCTCGTTGCCGATAATTGCAATATGTAGACAGGGCAACGATCAGGCGATAAACATGCAAATGTTCGTTCATCGGCTGAATGTATAGTTTATATAGCAATAAATATTATCATTGTCGGCAAGTTCTCTTCCTGTGTAAACATGATGGAAATGTATGGGGTCAATCGATTGCAGCTGTCTCGTTCATCAGCGCTCATTTTTACGGCCAAAATAATCCGGTGTTAAAAAAAACTTACATTATAAAGATTTGTTTGTACTCAAAATTAATTAATTAACATGTGTTTGCTCTGGTTGAACATGAAGGATATGTGTATTTTATTTTTCACAAAACTATATAACTATTCTAGGGATGTGATGACTTTTAAGTATATGAATTGTTAAATATATTTTATCTGATCCATAAATGTGCTCAGAGCAGTTGATATTTCTCTTCCTCCTGTTCTCTTAGCTGTTATTACATAGAAGTAGTGATTTTCCATAGATGCGGTTCTAGGAACATATTTGTAATTTCTTCTTTAGGCTAGGACTCCACTGTGACTCTTTGTATTGAATTTTAGGGTATGTTCACACGGCCTATTTACGGACGTAAATCGGGCGTTTTTGCCCCGAATTACGCCCGAAAATAGCGCCTCAATAGCGCTGACAAACATCTGCCCATTGAAAGCAATGGGCAGACGTTTGTCTGTTCACACGAGGCGTATATTTACGCGCCGCTGTCAAATGACGGCGCGCAAATAGACGCCTGCGTCAAAGAAGTGACCTGTCACTTCTTTGGCCGTAATCGGAGCCGTTATTCATTGACTCCAATGAATAGCAGCATCAATTACGGCCGTAATGGACGCGGCGTTCAAGCGCCTGCACATGCCGTTACGGCTGAAATTACGGGGATGTTTTCAGGCTGAAACATCCCCGTAATTTCAGCCGTAACGGACGCCCTCGTGTGAACATACCCTTAGCTATTCAGTGACAGCTGCAGTCCACAGGAATACATATAACTAAAATGATTCCTTTGGATTGCAGCTGTGATTTATTACTTAAAATTGGGAAGATCTTTTGGAAGGTACCGATTCTCTTTGCGGAGATCCAAGAGTAGAATCAGTACCTTCCAAAAGCGGCTTCAATGGCATCTCACCCAGCCAAGCAGAACCCTATTGATTGCTTTAATAATGCACTTCAATACTTCTGTATTGCAGTGTTATATTGCAGTGTCTTATTCCTGTCAGTGTTTTAATGACAGGAAGCCTATTAGGCCTGCCTAAGGGGCCGATCCCATAGCTTTCTATTGGATCTGTTCTGGCGCAGGGGACATCAGTTGTGACGCTGTACGGCGTTGGACCTCTCTGGGAGCCGCATCCAAAAACGATACCTGCAGCGTTTCTGGGTCCGGCTCCTAGGAAAGTCCGGCGTCGTATGCTATCTTAGTACATTGTAGTCGTATGAACGCTGGGTGATGCTGCATGCACCTTCCGGCAGCACCCGGCGGGAAGGTGAATGTGACCTGGGAGTGGAATCCCCGGTCATAGCATTGTTGGGGATTCCGCTCCAAGCGGAGCCCTTGACTACCTCCCAACCATCCCAGTATTTCTCGCTGTCAACAGTTGAACTAATACTGAAGCAGGGAACCATCAGGTCCCTGCTTCAGCATTAGTTCACAGAGGAGGAGCAGATCGGCAACATGGAGACCAGGGCAGACAATCTGCACAATTAACTGCAGCTGCGGTGTAGCGCCGCACGGCGGTTAACTGTTAAAGCGCGGACGTAACTGCATGCCCAGATGCACTGCTCACCTGGACGTGCATTTACGCCAAGGTACGGGAAGGGGTTAATAGCTTTTCATGTCATATATGTTAAATGTGTAACAAATACATCAGGAGATTTTCCCTGACGTATATATGTTTAAAGTAGGCAAAAAAACTTGATATGAACATAGCCTTACAATGTCTGTTGTTTTCTCTAAACTAAATGGAGGAATTCAGTTTGAGTAAACCTACCTTCAAGGAATTACAATAATGATTTGATAAAAAAACAAAAAAAAACGCATTTTGTCCTTGTCCAAAAAAATGGAAAAGCTTGGAAAAAATAATATGCACCATTATACATTTTAATAAATGCACACTTTCTGATATAGTTTGTACCATTTATTATCCATTACAGTTATAACAATTATGTATTCTAATATGTTGCAGTTTTATATGTATATTATTCTATTATTCCAATGTGATGAGTAAAACAGTTGTAATAAAGTGGTTTTTAAAATAGATGGATAAAACTATGCATTGCATGTATATGAGCTATACCAGAAATAGTGTAAGTGAGCATCACTCGTGTGAGTGATGTTTTAGAGCTAGTTATAGGGGCATTGCTAGATGATAAGTATAATTACATGTATTAATATTTTAAGGTCACTCAATAATATTATGACTATCTGACCCACATTTTGTATGAGAAATATGTCCCCTATTTTCTGAAAATACCTGATTTGCCAACCTCTGCCCTGCTCCTTTTCATGAACATGTAAAGCACTCATGGGAGAAAAGTCAGCAAAACTTACCTGATATCAGCAGACAATCTCATATGTATGTGGGTCTGCCGATTGTCTTCTGACAGCAGATGTCGGGAAGAGTTGTATCGGGTATGTTAGATTTCAACATGCCCGTGTAAAGGATCTGCCAGGCACAGCTTCGGGGTTAACTCCCAGAACTAATCAGTCAGCACCTGAGAATACATCCCTGAGACTGACTCCTGCTTCCACCATTCAGGCTGGCAGGCTTAGGAGTGGGAGAGCCTATCGTAACCTGGCCAGACTCAGCTAGCTCCCGCCCTCGGTCTATTTAAGCCTGCACTTCCTGTCCCTCGGTGCTTGTGATTCTTTCCTTGTGGTTTCCTGGCCCAGCTACAGCTCCTGCTATTTTTGATCCTGCTCCATACAGACCCTGGCTTACCGACTACTCTTCTGCTTTTCGTTTTGTACCTCGCACACTCCTGGCTTGACTCGGCTCGTTCACCACTCTGGTTGCTCACGGTGTTGCCGTGGGCAACGGCCCCTTTTCCTTGCTTGTGTTCCTTTGTATGTTTGTCGAGCACTTACTGAGCGCAGGGACCGCCGCCCAGTTGTACCCCGTCGCCTAGGGCGGGTCGTTGCAAGTAGGCAGGGACAGAGTGGCGGGTAGATTAGGGCTCACTTGTCCGTCTCCCTACCCCCTGCCATTACAGCCCGATCCTTTATTCCCTCGAAAGATAAACTGCTGGGAGAGATGTCTAGTAGCGTCTTGTACCTCTATGCCCAATGAAATAAATATTTTACTGAGCGTGCATATTTATGGAAGAGTCAGCAGACAGCTTTACAGGATTGCCGATAATGCAATTCTATAATATTAATAATTTTAAAGCAGCTCCAATATTAATAAGTTTAAAGCAAAGTTTTACTTTAATGCATAACAGAAGTGAACACCATTCTGTGTATTTCTACCATTTTGTTTTTCAGGTATACGCTGTACTTGACAATCACAACATTCTTCTTTCCTTTACCGCTGATAGTAGCCTGCTACATTTTAATTTTGTGTTACACATGGGAGATGTATCATCAAAACAAAACAGCAGGACGGTAAGTTAAAAACTGTTAGTGACTCTACAATTTTATTTTTATACCTGCTTTGAGTGGAAATGCAACACCCAAATCAGTCATATTACTGCTCCAACTTGCACAGCAATATTTGCAACCAAAGGCATCATATATAAGTCAGGGATACATTTGACTGTACCATTTGTCTTGGAGGAATCCTACTTGCTATTACGGAGTATATATGAACATAAAGGAGTAGTCCTTCTAAAGTCTGTGCAGCTGGTTGCTCATAACTCTTCAGTGGGAGTGGGTGACAGAGCGTCCTGCCCGTTATGACCCACTGGTAGCACAGATTTTACCCAGACGATGCTGGTGCTAGAAGTAAGATCGTTAATACTAGTGATTTAGAAAAACAATTATAGTGCACACTCCTGCACTATTAGGGCACGTTCAGACGTGGCAGAATTTTTCTGCTGCAAATGTTGGTGCAGATTTGCATTGCAAAGGCTGAAATCCGCAGTGAAATTCCGCTTCTTCTCTGCAATGGAAAGAGCATGCTGTAGAGGGAAAATCTTCACTGCAGCCTAATATCGGCACAGTTATTTTCTGCAACGTCTGAACTAACTTTCCTAAAAATGTATGGAAAGAAATGAAAAAAACGGCTGCTGCAGAATTCCACTGCGGACTGTCCGCAGCGGAATTCAACAGCAATACCGCCACATGTGAATCTGCCCTTATAATTTTTCACTAAAAGTGGAGGTACACTTTAACTAATAAGTCAAATAATGCTGGAATCAGCATGTCTGTCCCTTCTTTATGTTGCCCTCAGACAGAGCAGCATAAATATCTGATTGATTTGCTATAAAAAACCTGGATAAAGAAATGGGTTTTGGACGATCATCAGGTTGTTGTGCCATGTTCCTCCTCTTTTGTGCATATAAAATCTCTGAAAATGATAATTCAACTCTTGCGGCATACAATAAAAATTCCCATTATGACATTTACTGGCAGCCTCATAGGAATTACCATAATAACATCAACAGCTGAGCAGAATTTATATCAACCTGATGAAAGAAGACAATAGAGGATCTATCATTTTCCAATTAAAGGAACAGATTTTTTTATTTTTTTTTTACCTCAAGGGGAAATCCTTTTAAGGGGATTGTAAACACACATGCAAAACTGACTATTTTGGGCTTGTATAGTCATATCTAATTTTATTCCCACAGTTTTTTAAAAGAAGTTGTCCAAACCTTCGGCCTCATTCACACGAGCGTGAATCACGTCCGTGTGCTGTGCGTTGAAACAACGCACAGCACACGGACCCATTGATTTCAATGGGGTCGTTCACACATGCGTGATTTTTCACGCAGCGAGAGTCTGCTGCGTGAAACATACTGCATGTCCTGTATTGGTGCGTTGTCACGCACCTACGCGCCCATTGAAGTCAATGGGTGCGTGAAAACCACGCACCACACACGCATGCACATGCGTGTTCAGTGCGTGATTTACACATCAATTCAGTTGAAAAAGATGGGCAGGACTATAGAGTAGAGAAACTTTTCTACTTGACATGGCATTGTTATTTGCATATGAAAGACTCATTAACATTGTGAAATGTATGCAACTGATTTACTAGGTGCCAGATTATTAAATATTCTGAATGATCAGGCATAGTAAAATGTGTAAAAAAAAAAGTTTTACCTTGGAGAAAGCACAAAATAAAGCATTAACATCAAATCTGCTATTATAATTTGTCAGGGAAATTCCTAGTTGATTATCTATACCCAGTTTTGGGTGAAATTCCACATTATATTGCAGTTTTAAGTGCCAGAAAATCCAACTTTTAGGATTGTCGAGTTAAAGGAATATTACTGTATAAAGTTGTGAAACTTAATAATTCAAAATGTTCCATATAACAACTCATTGCTAACTGAGCAGAGAATCTATTTTTAAGGCCAATTTCAAGTGTGACAAAGATAGAAAATTGTTCATTTATGTGATCTCAGAATTTAAATTCCTTACTTATCCTTGCAAAAAGGGTCAGGTAAAGGGAAATTGAAAAGCTTAATATGGAAAGGCCATATTAAATTGGTTTGCAACAAAATGTTTAGCTTTAATCTTTTAGAAAACGGTAAGGGATCATGTTGAAGCCACTAAGCATGCCACTACCATCAAAGTCAGTGGTGATTGTCGCCATTATCGAGGTTTCCATAATCATTAGAACATATATTTTCAAATGCAACCTGCTCCACTTAACAGTAAAAGGAAAAAAAGTGTTGTTTATAATCAATCTTCTGACAGATGAGGCTGTAGCGTGCGACTCTCCTGATGTCGAAAAAAAATAGTATTATTTTGGATGTTTTGGATGACTTTATCACTGCTATGAATCAAGTTTTTGACTCTAATCGCTGTGCCACAGCTGAAGCTAAACTGCAGAATTTGCGGCAAGGAAGGTGCTCTGTTGCTGTATACACAGAAGAATTTTTAATGGCAACATGCAGTTTATTGCCCAAAGAAGATTTGCAGGACAATTGCTGTAAAACAGATGAAACTTGAGACATTTGATCTGTTGGATCAAAAAATACATTAAAATTCGCTTCTGGCACAGAAGACAATTTATTGGTACCAGAGTCCCATTTTAACTAGCCAATACACAGCTATAAACATAAACTTTGCTCATGATAATAATATTATATTGCTAACAAAGTCAGCACTAGTAGACATGGAAACAGTTTATAGGTCACCCCTATCATCTCGGCCTGTTACTCACGAGACTATGCATCTTCAAGTTCTTGAAGCCCGATCAAGAAGTTATTTATTTCCAACTAAGTTTTAAGTTATTTTGGGAATTCCAGAGAAAAACAAGTGTGACAGCATAATTTTATCTGAAAATAACTTTGTAGGGGCTATTCATTAAAAAGAGTTTCTGACTCTGCTTTAGGCTGGATATGAAAATGACTCATTGCTCAGTCATCCTCCAACCAATATCAATATCTTCTTCAAAGATGGATTCTGGATGCCACATCATTGCATCTATGTACCAGAAACAGCACAACTTCATGTTCTAAAATTAGTCCATGATTCTAAGCTGGTTGGACATTTAGGCATTGAAAAGACTCAAGAACTTCCTTCCTGTTCCATTTGGTGGCCAAGCTTAAATAAGGATATCCAAAAATATGTTGTGTGGTTTATGCTCAAAAGAAAACGCCATGATCTTTACCTTTAGGTTTGCTACAGTCACTCTCCATTCCATCTCACCCATAGGGCTCAGTTTCCTTGGATTTTGCAGTTGACCCACCTCCTTCCAAAGGAATGAACATCATCCTGGCTGTCGTAGACCGTTTCACAAGGATAGCCCATTTTATTTTTAACTATGGGAATACCCAACATGGAACAAACTGCTGAACTAATGATTTGGGAAGTATTCAAAATAAATGAAATTTCAGATAAACTACTCTCTGAGCAAAGGGTACAATTCAATTTTAAATTCTGGAAAAGATTTTGCTCTGCTTTTGGTATGAGAGTAAACATGTCTTCTGCTTTTCATCCCCAATCGAATGGACAAACTGGAAGAATTAATCAAACTCTTGAACAGTGCCTTCAGTGCTTCATTAGTTATCTTCAGCATGACTTGTTGGATTACTTACACAGAACTGAGTTTAAAAATAATAAATTTGATAATATAGTTTTCCATTACAAAAATAAAACAAGGAAAAGTTAGTAAAGCGAAAAGTACATAAATACATACCCCATCCCAACCATTTCATCACACTCCCTAACACAGGGATGGAGAACCTTTTTTCTGCCAAGGGCCATTTGGATATTTATAACATCATTCGCGGGCCATAGAAAATTATCAACTTAAAATTAGCCTGCTATATTTGGTCAAACATTGAATTAACTCACCCCTAATGTGATGGCTGGAACTGCCTCTCTTTGGTGAGGTGTGTGATATTAGCTTAGCCGGTATTGATGATGTTGCATCGGTCAGTCTGGAGCGACCGTCAACTCTTTGCAATGGTAAGTTTTGAAAATAACTCGCAGCAGTAAGTTGTTCCGACATACTTAAAGGGATTTTCCCATCAGGAACATTTATGACATATCCACGGGATATGTAAAAAAATGTCAGTTACATGCGGGTCCCACCTCTGGGACCCACACCTGTCTCTAGAACGAGACCCCCTAAACCTAGTTCTACCTCTCTGTGCTCCGGCTGATTAACGACCATGAAGAAGAAAAAGGCGTATCTCGCTGAGCTACGCTGTTTCCATAACTCACATAGTAGTGAATGCAAGCTACGCTGTTTCCGTCACTACTATTAAGTTATATGGGACTTACGGAAACAGCTTAGCTCGGCGAGTTACGCTGTTTTCTTATTCATGGTCGGAAATCACAAGCTTCAGCACAACACAAAGAGGTAGAATGGTGTTTAAGGGGTCCAATCTAGAGATAGATCTGGGACCCAGAGGTGGGACCCGCATCTATCAGACATTTATCCTGTGGGTACATCATAAATGTCCTTGATGAAAATAAAAACCCTTTAAGTCACCTGGACTTCACTTCGAGTAAGAAAGGCGGGCGAACGGAGCCAAGGAGGGAATGACACGGCAGTAGCGGCGGTCAGAGTGAGGTCGGAGCGTGCTGTTGCGGGAGTGGACCAGTCCAGTCACCTGACCTTAATAGAGATATCCCTAGGGGTTAATAGAGAAATCCCTTGCAGTCTAGGGGAGAGAAAGGATTAATAGAGAAATCCCTGGCAGTCTAGGAGAGAGAAAGGATTAATAGAAACATCCTTAGTTGTTTAGCGAAGAGAAAAGTTAGCAGAGACATTACTGGTAGTCTATGGAAGTGAATGGGTTTATAGTAAAGTCCCTGGTGGTCTAGGTGATAAATACCTGGTGTCCAGGTGTTACTCACCTCTCCAGGCTCCAGCACTGTCTGGTGCAGCTTTATGATGGTTGGGCAAAGCAGTCTGCCTGGTGACTACTGCCGCTGAGAGGGGAGAAAAGAAATGTCTGTTCCACTATCTGGTTGCTGCTGCTCGTTCTGTGCTCGGGATCCCCCTAGGAAACAGGGGGCTCGGACAACTGCTCACTTTGCCTCTCCACCCCTGACATGAGGTCACGCGACTGGACTGTGCCGGCCCAGGAGTGGACCAGTCCGGTCACCTGACCTCACGTCACTGACTCAGGTCAGGTGACTGGACTGGTCCACTCTTGGGCCGGCACACTCCAGCCTCACTCAGACCGCCCCCACCATGCTTGGCTTCATCACTGAGGTGAGGTCAGATGACTGGACAGTGCAGGCACGGGAGTGGACCAGTCCGGTCACCTGACCTCATGTCACTTACTCAGGTCAGGTGACCGGATTGATCCACTCTTGTGCCGGCAAGCACCGACCTCACTCAAACAGTCCCCGCCGCCATAATTGGCTCCGTCCACCCTTCTCCTGCTCCTAAGGCCTCATTTACACGAACGTGTGCGTTTTGTGCACGCAAAAAATGCATCGTTTTGCGTGCGCAAAAGGCACTTAACAGCTCCGTGTGTTATCAGCGTATGTTGCGCAGCTGCGTGATTTTCGCGCATCCGCCATTATTATGACACTCCGTTTGGATGTTTGTAAACAGAAAAGCACGTGGTGCTTTTCTGTTTACATTCAGAGTTTGACAGCTGTTGCGCGAATCACGCAGTTTGCACGGAAGTGCTTCCGTGCGGCATGTGTGGTTTTCACGCACCCATTGACTTCAATGGGTGCGTGATGCGCGAACAGCGCACAAAGATAGGACATGTCGTGAGTTTTTTTCAGCGCACTCACACTGAGCAAAACTCACGGACTGTCTGCATGCCCCCATAGACTAATATAGGTGCGTACGACACGCGTGAAAAGCACGCGCGTCGCACGCACGTATATCATGCTCATGTAAACGAGGCCTTACACTGAGAGGCAATAATGCTTTGGTATATTAAGTATACCAAAGCATTATATAAGCGATCAAAAGATCGCATAGTGAAGTCCCCTACTGGGACTGAAAAAATAAGTAATTAATGTGAAGTAAAAACTATTCATAAAGATTACAATAAAAAATAAATAAACATTTTTTTCCATTTAAAAGTCATTTTATTTAGTAAAAGTATAAAAAATAAATAAAAAGACACATATATGGTATTGCGACCACCGTAATGACCCCCAAAAAAGTAAAAATAGTTCATCAATAATTCAAGTGTACCCGAAAAAAGTATTAATTAAAACTACGTCTCGTCCCGCAAAAAAAACAAGCGACATATCACTACATTGACAGAAAAAAAAAAAGTTATGGCTGTTGGAAAGCGACGATGCAAAAACAAATAATTTTAGTTCAAAAGTGTTTTTATTATGCAAAAGTAATAAAACATAAAAAAAGTATACATATGTGGTATCACCGTAATCGTACTGACCCATAGAATAAAGGTAACATGTTATTTACACCGCACGGTGAATGGCGTAAATTGAAAACGCATAGAACTATGGCGGAATTGCTGTTTTTTGTCTATAAAAAGTTAATAAAAGTTAATAGAAAAAGTATATGTACCACAAAATGCCATTAAAAAATACAACAAAACCCGCAAAAAACAAGCACTCATACAGCTATAAACAGTAGGAAGAAAAAACAGGGTGATTGTAGCACTGATAAGCACTACAAACGGACTTCCAAGTAAAGATGGCGGTATATATTGGGAAGTAATGGACAACGCGTTTCCGCTCCGAACCGGAGGAATCCGGTCCTAGTGCCAGCCCATAGAACAGGCAGCTATATATATACACAGCTATATATGCAGTTAAAATGGTGGATAAAGGGGAGTCAAAGTGTTGCAGACACAGTGAAGTGTCAGGGTATGTTCACACGCTTAACAAAAAACGTCTGAAAATACGGAGCTATTTTCAAGGGAAAACGGCTCCTGATTTTCAGACGTTTTTTGAGCAACTCGCGTTTTTCGCTGCGTTTTCGCGGCCGTTTTTGGAGCTGTTTTCAATAGAGTCTATGAAAAACGGCTCCAAAAACATCCCAAGAAGTGTCCTGCACTTCTTTTGATGAGCCGTCATTTTACGCGCCGTATTTTGACAGCGACGTGTAAAATAAAGGCTCGTGATAAGAGAACATCGTAAAACGAATTGCAGGCAATTGGCAGATGTTTGTAGCCGTATTATGGGTGTTTTTCAGGCGTAGTTCGAGGCATAAAACGCCCGAACTACGTCTGAAAACAGTGTGTGTGTGTGTGAACAAACCCTGACAGTGCAGGTTACATAACAATGACATAACAGGTTACATAATAATTACTTAACAGGTTAAAAAAAAGTGTGCAGAGGAACACTAGTAAGTTGGGAACCTAAAGTCCATATTTATTTTGAAAAAATCAATAAATAAATAAAGTAGAAAACTCAATCCTGAGGCAGGTCGTCATGGCAGCCTGTAAACAGTGGGAGCAGCCGACTGTTGTGTCAGTGAGATATTTTGTGCAAAAAGGCATCCTGGGTTGTTGGAGCCGGCGTATAGGCATATAACCATAATGCAGGGAATCCGTTTCTACCACATATCAGCACTAGTTATACCAAGTCCAATGTACAGCCCAAAGTGTTGCTATGGCAAAATGTAAACAGGGGGGAAGAAAATAATTCATTATATAAACTGCTGAGGATATGCTAAATTGGGGAATTACATAAAAAGTCAGATATGTAGGTAGAAATGTGGTCTGTACAATAGAGATAATACGGATCAAACAGTCAGCCTGCAAATGAATAGATTAAATTGCCTAATAATCAATTAACCATAAAATCTCAGGACGTACATCAGGAACTTATGGGAAACTGATGACTAAAATGGTGCATTTATGTATGTGTACGTATAAGAAACTGATGTCTGCATAAAAAACATAACCAAATAAAAAGAGGTACACATATAAACAATTTCACAACGGTGCATGAATTGGCCTCCATGTCAAAAAAGTACGAATATGCATCAATATAAAATACAAATGTCTTCATAAAAACATATATATACCTGGATTAACCCCTTAAGGACGCAGCCTAGTTTTGGCCTTAAGGCTCAGAGCCCATTTTTCAAATCTGACATATTTCACTTTATGTGGTAATAACGTGGGAATGCTTAAACCTACCCAAGCGATTCTGAGATTGTTTTCTCGTGACACATTGGGCTTCATGTTCGTGGTAAAATTTGGTCGATATATTCAGTGTTTATTGGTGAAAAATTGCAAAATTTAGAGAAAATTTTGAAAAAATAGCATTTTTCAGAATTGAAATGCATCTGCTTGTAAAACAGACGGTTATACCACCCACAATAGTCACTAGTTCACATTTCCCATATGTCTACTTTAGATTGGCATCGTTTTTTGAACATTTGTTTATTTTTCTTGGACGTTACAAGGCTTAGAACATAAACAGCAATTTCACATATTTTTAAGAAAATGTCAAATGCCTTTTATTTAAGGTACCTGTTCAGCTCTGAAGTGGCTTTGAGGGGCCTATGTATTAGAAACCCTGATAAAACACCCCATTTTAAAAACTAGACCCCTCAAAGTATTCAAAACAGCATTTAGAAAGTTTTTTAACCCTTCAGGCATTTCACAGGAATTAAAGCAAAGTGGAGGTGAACTTTGCAAATTTCATTTTTCTTGCGGAATTTCAATTTTATTCATTTTTTTTTCTGTAACACAGAAGGTTTTACCAGAGAAACACTACTAAATATGTATTGTCCAGATTCTGCAGTTTTTAGAAATGTCCCACATGTGGCCCTACTGCGCTCGTGGACTAAAAGACAAGCCCTAGAAGCAAAGAAGCACCTAGTGCATTTTGAGTCCTCTTTTTTATTAGAATATATTTTAGGCAGCATGCCGGGTTTGAAGAGGTGTTGAGGTGCCAAAACAGTAGGAATCCCCCAATAGTGACCCCATTTTGGAAACTACACCCCTCAAGGAATTCATTTATGGTTGTTGTTACCATTTTGACCGCACAGTTTTTTCACAACACCTATTTGAATTGGGCTGTGAAATGAAAAAAATGTCATTTTTTCCAATAAAATGTCATTTGTGATCAAAATTTCTTATTTTCACAGGGAACAAAATACCCCATTTGGTTGCCCAATTTGTCCTTAGTGTGGCAATACCCCATTTGTGGTGATAAACTGCCGTTTGGGCCCATGGGAGGGCTCAGAAGGAAAGGAGCGCTATATGTTTGTTGGAGTCCAGATTTTGCTGGATTGGTTTTCGGGTGCCATGTCGCATTTGCAGAGCCTCAGGGGTATCAAAGCAATGGAAACCCACCAAAAGTGACCCCATTTTGGAAACTACACCCCTCAAGGAATTCATTTATGGTTGTTGTTAGCATTTTGAGCACACAGTTTTTTCACAGCACCTATTTCAATTGGGCTGTGACATTAAAAAAATGACATTTTTTCCAATAAGATGTAATTTTTTAGCAAAATTTCTTATTTTCACAGGGAACAAAATGCTCAATTTTGTTGCCCAATTTCTCCTGAGTGCAGCAATACCCCATTTGTGGCAATAAACTGCCGTTTGGGCCCATGGGAGGCCTCAGAAGGGAAGGAGCGCTGTGTGTTCTTTGGAGTCCAGATTTTGATGGATTGGTTTTCGGCTGCCATGTCGCATTTGCAGAGCCCCAGAGGTATCAAAGCAATGGAAACCCACCAGAAGTGACCCCATTTTGGAAACTACACCCCTCAAGGAATTCATTTATGGGTAATGTGACCATTTAGACCCCATAGTTTCTTCACAGAACTTATTTGAATTGGGCTGGGAATTTAAAAAAAATATATTTTTTCCAATAATATGTCATTTTAGCTCAAAAATTCTTATTTTCACAAGAAATAAAATACTCCATTTTGTTGCCCAATTTGTCCTGAGTGTGGCAATACCCCATTTGTGGTGATAAACTGCCGTTTGGGCCCATGGGAGGGCTCAGAAGGAAAGGACCACCATTTGGCCTACTGGGGATTTTCTAGTGCGAAGTCATGTATGCAGAAGCACCTGAGGTACCAGTACAGTTGAAACCCGCAAGAAGTGACCCCGTTTTAAAAACTACACCCTTAAGGCATTCATCTAGAGGTGTAGTGAGCATTTTGACCGGAGACCTACACCCCATAGACTGTAATGTGGGTTCTCCCGGGTATGGCAATACCCTACATGTGGCTGTTATCAGCTGCCTGGGCACACAGCAGGGCTCAGAGGGGAAAGACGAGGGGGGGATAAGCTGTGTGGAGTGCATCAGGGTAAGTAAAATTGGGGTAAATTATAAACCAAGGGATGTATGATAAATCTTAAAACACTCTTTCATACAGAGCTCTGGTTATTCGGGACACGTGTCACATTGATATATTGTGTCATCCCTTATCGCCCTCTTATAGCAGACTTTGCACCTCTTTTGACTTTTTCCCTTCTTGCCAGTTTGGGGAACTTCCCCTGGAAAGTGTTGCCGCCCTGGTACGATGCGTGTGGCCCCGCTTCCAGAACTACTGGGTGCCCCCCCTTCTTGGTCACTAAAGATTAGGTTCTTGATAATCACCTCTTGAAATTCCAGGAAAGTTCCCCTCTGGCCTGCACATCGACGTAGCACGTACGCATTGTACAAAGCCATCTGTATGATGTGCACGGCCAGCTTCTTATACCACACCGCATAGCGCTGTAGGGCTTCAGGATTTGATCTGACAAGTCCATCCCTCCCATGTACCTATTGTAGTCTAGGATGCAGTCTGGTTTGGGGGTGGCCTTTCCTTCATATATCCTAAACCTGTAGGTATACCCTGATGCACTCTCGCAGCTTATACATCTTCACGCCATACCTTGCCCTCTTACCCGGCAGGTACTCGAGGAATTGAACCCTCCCTTTAAAATGTACCCGGGACTCATCAATAGAAATACACTTCTCGGGGGTGTATGCTGGGGAAAACCGGGCACTGGAACGGTCTAATAGGGGTCTCCGTTTATACAAACGGTCAAAACTGGGGTCATCTCGGGGTGGGCACGGCTCATTATCAGTATAATGTAAGAAGCGAAGTATTGCCTCATTTATTTATTTTTTTAGGTTCCAGTTCAGTTCTGAAGTTGCTTTGAGGGGCCCATATATTAGAAACCCCTATGAAATACCCCATTTTAGAAACTAGACCCCTCAAAGTATTCACAACAGCATTTAGAAAGTTTATGAACCCTTTAGGTGTTTCACAAAAATTTAGAGCAAAGTAGAGGTGAAATTGACTTTTTTTTTTTTTTGTCAGAAAATCCTCTTTATACCATTTTTTTTATAACACAAAAGGATTTATCAGTGAAACGCAACTTAATACGTATTGCCCAGATTCTGCAGTTTTGAGAAATATCCCACATGTGGCCCTAGTGCGGTAATGGACTGAAGCACCGGCCTCCGAAGCAAAGGAGCACCTAGTGGATTTTGAGGCCTCTTTTTTATTAGGCACCATGTCCGGTTTGAAGAGGTCTTGTGGTGCCAAAACATTGGGAACCCCCCAAAAGTGACCCCAATTTGGAAACTAGACCCCTTGAGGAATCCATTGTAGTTTTCTTGGGGTGCATGCGGCTTTTTGATCAGTTTTTATTCTATTTTTAAGTGGCGTGGTGACTAAAAAACAGCAATTCTACTATTGTTTTTTTATTCTTTTTTTTTTACTGCGTGCACCGTGCGCTATAAATGACACATTCACTTTATTCTGCGTGGCGATACGATTACGGCGATACCAGATGTTTATAGTTTTTTTTTATGTCTTATGGCGTTTGCACAATAAAATACGTTTTGTAAACAATCATTCACTTTTTGTGTTACCTTATTCTAAGAGCCATAACGTTTTTATTTTTCAATCAATCAAGACGTGCGAGGACTTATTTTTTGCGTAACGAACTGTAGTTTCGATCAGTACCATTTTTAGGTACATGCGACTTTTTGATCTCTTTTTATTCCATTTTTTGGGAGGTGAAGTGACCAAAGAATTGTGATTGTGCTACGGTTTATTATTATTTTATTTTACGGCGTTCATCGTGCGGGATAAATAACGAAATAGTTTTGTAGATCAGGCCGTTACGGACGCGGCGATACCAATTATGTATAGTTAATTTGTTTGTTTATATATTTTTATTAATAATAAAGGACTGATAAGGGAAAAAGGGGGATTTTAACTTTTATTACTTTTAAATCTTTTATTTTCTTATTTTTACACATCTTTTTTTAACTTTTTTTTTACTTTATTACTTTGTCCCACTAGGGGACATGAGAGCAGGAGGCTCTGATCGCTATTCTAATACACTGCACTACATGCGTAGTGCAGTGTATTAGAACTGTCAGCTACTCACTGACAGCAAGCATAGTGGGTCCTGACGTTGTCAGGACCCACTAGGCTTCCGTCTATGGCATAGCCGGACGCCATTGTTTGGTGTCCGGTTGCCATAGTCACCATCGCCGGCCGCTATCGCGTAGCAGGCCGGCGATGGCAGCTTAACCCCTAAAAAGCCGCGATCTCTATAGAACGCGGCTTTTAAGGGGTTAATCGGCGGGGACACAGCGATCAGTCCCCGCTGTAGGAGCTGTGACAGCTGCTGAACAAGACAGCAGCGTCACAGCTCCTGTATGTGTCGGGAGGACGGCCGAAACGGCCGTTACTCCCGTGACGTACTATTACGTCATGGAGCGCGAACGATACAGCTGCCATGACGTAATAGTACGTCAAGGAGCGGGAAGGGGTTAAAAGGTCAGCGAGTAAATACTTAAATGCCTAAAAAACATAAAAAAATAATAATTAATGGTTACATATAAACCAATACACACATGCTAATAAATGACTGCCACAGAAGTGTGATATATACATACCGTGTTTCCCCGAAAGTAAGACAGTGTCTTACTTTCTTTTTATCCCCAAAAGCCCCACTATGTCTTACTTTCGGGGTATGTCTTATATTGGAAAAAAAAAATTTTTTTTTTTTTTTTCACAAACTTTATTTAACTGTTTTACATTTTTTTTTTTAGTCCCACCAGGGGACTTCACTATGCGATGTGCCGATCGCATATATAATGCTTTGGTATACTTAGTATACCGAAGCATTATTGCCTGTCAGTGTAAAACTGACAGGCAACCTATTAGGTCATGCCTCCGGCATCGCCTAACAGGCAGATGCTGAAGGCAGACCTGGGGGTCTTTGTTAGACCCCCGGCTGTCATGGAAACCCGACGGCGACCCGCGATTTGTTTGCGGGGGCGCCGATCGGGTGACAGAGGGAGCTCCCCCCTCTGTCAAACACATTAAATGCCGCTGTCACTATTGACAGCGGCATTTAATGGGTTAAACTGCCGGAATCGGCGCGCGCTTCGATTCCGGCAGTTGCAGCAGGAGCCAGGCTGTGGATAACAGCCGTGCTCCTGCCGCTGATCGCGTGGGTACAGTCTCAGTACCCGCGCTATCACAGGACGGATATATCCGTCCTCCTGCGCGAACTAGCAGCTGCTGAGGACGGATATATCCGTCCTTCGGCGTTAAGTGGAAGTGGGCAGGAGGCGGCAATACCCCCGTGTTTCCCCGAAAGTAAGACATATGTCTTACTTTCGGGGTACGGCTTATATTAGCCGACCCCCCTGAAACCCCCGATACGTCTTACAATCGGGGGTGTCTTACTATCGGGGAAACACGGTACATACATATATACATATATATACAGGGAAAAACTGTAAAAAATAATAAAACGCAAAGTGTGAGACATAATCAGTCATATAAAATATAATATATTCAAGAACGAAACCTTACTTGGGAAAAAAAAGGCGGGATGCCAGTAACCCTATATAGCTACATAAATATATAAACAAAGTAATTGTATATCGTGAAGGTGGGGTCACATAGTGGGGCCAAACATAATGTGGTAAGGTGTCATTAAGCATTAGAATTAAAATGAAGACTCGAGCATCTGTGGTGAAAGTTGAAAAATCCAGTATGACTCGCATTGTCTAATCTTTAAAAACCTGTTGGGGGGGGCGGAGCTTGCCGAGCAAGGTGATGGACGTGTAATCCCGGCGCTCCACACTACATCCACCAATTCCTCAGGATATCGCCCACTTTTTCTGCTACGATGGTGAAGACAGGTCGGGACAAGACTAAGGAACATGCAGGTACCCCCAGATCCCATAAACAGTCGTCCGACATGGACAAATACTTCGGCAAAAAGATGCCGCCTGTAGAGGGCAGATCCAAGATGGCGCCGGCGTCTTCTCACTGTGAGCAGGGAGAGGACTCAGACAGCTCATGTGCGCTCTCAGACTCGGCGGGGGATGCAGACTCTGTACCGATATCTAGGGGTTATCTGAAGAAAACACTGCTCCAGGCACTTATGCCTGTGATGAAGGACTTATCGGACATCAAATCTGATATGCATCATATTGGCCACAGAGTAATGGCGCTGCAGGAAGCTCACACTTCTACTGTTAAATGTGGCGCTTCAGTTCATCAGGAGATCTCTGCTCATCACATGCACTTGAATAATCTATATCTTCACATGGAAGATCAAGAAAACCGTAGTAGACGGAGGAATGTCCGCCTACGGGGTATTCCAGAGTCAATTGACCATGATGCCTTACCTGCTGTGGTGGAATCTATTTTTCGCTCGTTAGTGGGATCCGAACTGGCTTTGGATATCACAGTAGAAAGGGTACATCGAACCCTTCGTCCTGGGGCTGGGGAACCTCCACGTGACGTCATTTGTGGGATCTTGAGCTATGTTCACACGGCGGCCATTTTAAGAGCCGCAAGAGATGCTCCGGAAGTAGTGTATGAAGGGACTAAGGTCTTACTCTTCCAAGACCTGGCTGCGAGCACATTGGCCAAACGCCGTATTCTGAAGCCGGTTACAGAGGCTCTTCGTGCGAAGAAACTACCTGTTCGTTGGCTTTATCCATTTGGCCTTACTACGATGAAAGATGGTCGGCAGATCACCATCCGCACACCTGGAGACCTGGATACCGCATGGAATAAGCTGGGGATAGAGCCTATGGAGATTCCGTCCTGGATGCTGGTGTCGCTGGATTTGGGAATGCCTTCAGTGCAGGAACCGTGGCAACCTACTCCCAAGCCCAAGTCTCCGAGAGGCAAGAAGACGCGTATGGCAGAGGACACTTGAATGATGTCTTAAAGTGATATATATAAGTTTACATTTCTTCACAGAAATGTTGCGATCGTTTGTACATGTTGGGGCATTATACTTTGTCCATGTAAACCCGATACATTGTGGCAAATTCACCGTGATAAGGGGGAGGAAGGTGTGTTATTGATCTATTGAGGGGTTGGAGGGGATTGTTATATTGTGGGTAATGTTGGCCATTGCTTATGCCCCCTATATATATATATATATATGTATTCCTCCCAACTCTCTAATATATCCATGCGGTGATTCAGTTTAGTATTAATATGTGGATCAATATTCGGTTTATGTCTTACGAGTTATGAAGAATTGGTGCGATGTTTTGTACAAAATGGCAAATCTCTTCTCTGGCAGGGGTTCTGTTGGATGCTTAGTTGCATCATGATAGCACCTCCTATTTCCGGGATAATATGGAGGTTTCCTTTTGATACCATTCCTTATTGTTTTGTTATTATTCGTTTTATTGTTGATTTTGTCTTATCTCCCTGGTGGTGGCACTTAGCAAACGTACCTGCGGTCAGGTTGGTTCTAAATGTAAAATATCATGGGTAGACTACGTATTTGCTCCTTCAATGTGAAGGGGTTGAATTCTCTCCAAAAGAGGTCTCGTATTTTTAATTCCTTAAGGTTTAATACTCCAGATGTCTTAATGTTGCAAGAAACTCATTTCCGGCCTACACATATTCCAAACTTGTCTACACAACCATATACACAATGGTATCATAGCACTTACTCCTCCAAATCGAGAGGGGTGTCTATTGCTATACACAAAGACACTCCTTTTAAAATAGAAGCTTCTTTGCTAGATCCTATGGGAAGGTATGTTTTCTTGAAGGGACACATCTCCAACACAAAGTTTACGATAGCAGCTGTATACGCACCTAATGTTGGACAATTGACTTGGTTGCGTAAAACTCTTTGCTCTCTTAAAACGTTTAGTAAGGGATATCTTGTTTTTGGGGGAGACCTTAATGTATCTTTGGACTCCGCTTTGGATTCTACCTCTTCTAGTACGAGGTTTTCCATATCTGCTATGCGTCGCCTTAAACTTATCTTGTCACAACTAGGGATAGTGGATGCCTGGCGTGTTAAGAATGAGTCCTTAACGGACTTTACTTTTTACTCTACGCCACACGAGACTTATCACAGAATTGACTATATATTCATTCCTATGGTCCTTGTTCCCTCGTTACCTCAAGCGGATATAGGAAGTATTACGGTTTCAGACCATGCTCCGATCTCGCTTTCTTTAGAATTGTTTAATTTACCTCGTAGGGAATGGACCTGGAGATTGAACGATACCATTATTGCACACAAGGAGCATAGTCAAGCACTTGCCCTAAAATTAGAGGAATTCTATAGCTTTAATGATACTCCGCAAATCTCTAGACCCATTCTCTGGGAGACGCAAAAAGCCTTTATGAGAGGAGAACTTATTGCCCTGTCCTCACGAGTTAAAAAACAAAGGAATGCTCAAATTCTAGACTTACTCCATAAGATAACTCAAAAGGAATTATCGCATAAAAACTCTAGCTTGACTGAGGATTATAGGGAATTATGTCAGTTGCGTCAGGAACTTAAGGACCATATGAATGTAAAAGCGGCTAAGGCTTTTCTGGCTGCTCAAAGTCACATGTATCTTCATGGAGACAAAGGCTCTAAATTGATGACCCGTCTGATCCGACAAAAACAGTCCAAAACATTTATAGAGACCATAAAAGATGACAAAGGGGCAAGGGTGACTACCACCCCGCTTATAGCAAAGACCTTTCAATCCTTTTATTCTTCTCTATATAATTTGAGTAACTCGGTGGGGAATTCGGGGTTGACACCTCAGGAGAAGACTGGCAAAATAGGGAGTTTTTTAGATTCTATTTCGGTACCTGGCCTTTCTGAGTTGGACTGTGGAGTGCTCCTGGCGCCTATCACTAAAGAGGAGGTTGAGAAAGTACTGCATTCAATACCGTCTGGGAAGAGCCAGGGGCCGGATGGTCTCCCTATTTCGTTCTATAAAAAATGTAGTCAGCAATTAATACCGAAGTTTGTGGAAGTATGCAATTCTCTGATGAAAGGTGCTTCATTACCTAAGCAAGCATTGGAAGCTTTTATAACTATTCTTCCTAAAGAGGGGAAGGATCTGGAATTCTGTGGGAGCTATAGGCCTATCTCGCTCTTGAATTGTGATGTGAAGTGGTGGGCTAAAATTCTGTCTCTTCGCATTCAACCACTATTGCCGAAATTGATAAATGAAGAGCAGGTGGGATTTGTGAAGGGACGGGAAGGTAGGCACAATGTGAGCAGGGTATTGCATGCTATATGTCAAATAAGGCGCCGGGGGCATTCTATGGTCCTCCTTGGTACTGATGCAGAGAAGGCGTTTGATAGGGTCTGTTGGGAGTACATGAGAGCTACCTTACTTAAGTTTAATTTTCCTCCTGTGTTTATTGATGCCATATTTTCTCTGTATACCTCCCCATCTGCTAGAATTCAAGTGAACGGTTCTGTGTCAGATTACTTTTCTATTACAAATGGAACTCGTCAAGGTTGCCCCTTGTCCCCGTCTCTGTTTTGTATGGTGATGGAGACATTACTTGCGAAATTACGACAGACCGTTGAGATTGAAGGACTGAAGATGGGGAGTTATACTCATAAACTGGCAGCCTTTGCAGATGATTTGCTATTGATGGTTACAAATCCACTTGAGGCCTTCCCAAAAATAATAGACGTCTTTAATGAATTTGGAGAGATATCTAATTTTAAAATTAATTATGATAAGTCGGAGGCCTTAGGCATTAATGTACCAGTTGGTCAGCTCGTGGTTCTGAAATCTAGGTCGCCCTTTAAGTGGCCTTCGCAGGCTTTTAAATACTTGGGGATAATGATCTCAGCTGATGTGTCCCAGCTTTTCGTACTTAATTTTAAACCCCTCCTCTCCAAGATTCATAGATATATATCCCAACTAAACATACCTTATGTCTCCTGGATAGGACGGAAAAACTTATTGGCGACTTATGTGCTCCCACAGATCCTATACATGCTGCAAAGTCTGCCTATTGAGCTGCCAAATAGCTTTTTCAACAGTTTCAGGAGTCTTTTTGTTAAGTTCTTGTGGAAGGAGAAGCATTCCCGGTTGGCTTATCGGCTCCTTACTCTTAAAAAAGCGCAAGGAGGGATGGCATTGCCTGATTTAAAGACATACTATGAAGCGGTCCAATTGTCTAGCTGGTCACAATTAGCTAATTTGTCTTTGGGGGCTCTTCATCTGGATATGGAAAGAGCGCTCCTCTCGGAGGATTTAGCTCACTTGTTGTGGGTGAAATTACCATTACCTCCGCCAAAGGTATTAATTAGTGTACTGACTAGGGGAATGCTTAAAGTTTGTCAGAAATCGGGCGCTCTGGCCATGTCTAGTGGAAATCTTTCTTCATTGGCTCCGCTGGCTGTTCTACCACATTATGTAAATAAAACGCAAAGTGTGAGTTCTTCAATGTGGCAGACACTTAAAACTTATAAAGTAGCGGAGATATTAGATTCAGCAGCTCTACCTGACTTGGAGGCTGTTAGGACAAGACTTAGGGGAAATGATACGAACCCTTCTCTTCATAAGGTTACGGTCTCCTTTCTACATCAATTTAATTTTAAATTAGTATGTCGTAAATTTTTGTCGGCTAATCTAAGCTCGTATCCGGACCCCACGTGGCTTGAAAATTATTCTCTTTTACCCAATACCCCAACTAAGCCTCTGTCTAAGATACATTCTGGTCTCCTCCTACAACGAGCTCCATCTAAACCACACTTCATTAGAGAATGGGAAGTTGAGCTGGGCTCTATTTTTTCGCAGACAGAGATCGATCTGATACTATCTCACTCTCATGGGTTCTCTAGATGTGTGCGATATCAGGAAAATTTGTACAAATTGGTGACAAGATGGTATAGGACACCCGCTTATCTTTATAGAATACATCTAGTTAGCACAGACGTTTGTTGGAGATGTGGCCTGGAGACAGGGACGCTCGCACACATATGGTGGTTTTGCCCTAAAATTAGGAATTTCTGGAGGGAGGTGGAAATAGCAATAGGCAAGATCACAGGAAATAATATCCGGTTAACCCCGGAGCTGGTTCTGTTTTGGTTACCAGTGAAAGATTTTACGCCTTCGAAAAATAATTTGATTACTTTCCTGGTGTCCACTGCAAAACTTCTAATTCCCTTGTATTGGAGGAAAACAGATCCTCCTACGATAGAGGTCTGGTGGTCTAAAATGCATCAACTATATAGACTTGAGGAGTTGGTGGCTGGAATACTTTCACAAGGGATAGCTTTCTTAAGACATGGCAACTATGGAAGCAATACTTAGAACAATTATCCAGTAACAATTCCAGAAGCCCTGTCTAGACTAGGTAAATTATTATGTAGGGGACTAAGGTATGAATAATATCTATCTCATGATACTAGATTTATTTTGACGGACGAGACCAGGGACGTTGCAAGGTGCTGACATTCCATACTTTTCCACCACCAGGGGGACTGTATCTTTTGTATTGTATCTACCCTTTTATGTAATTCTTTCCTTTATTTTGTGTTTTTATACGCATATAGTAGGTTACTGCTATTTGATCCTCGATGGGAGGGTTTTTGTTTATCAGGTTATAATACAGGGAAGTGAACCCCATAGTCTACCCTCTGTAATGTAATGCATGTCTCTGTTTTTCTTTCACATTATATTTCATGCCGATATGTCGGGATTTATCCCATTCGCCAAACAAATTTTCTAAGGACATTTTGATTTATGTAACCTGCTTCATTGTAAGAATGTTATTATGATGGATGTAAGGTCTGTTTTTTATGGTTGTTTTGTATGTTAATACCCTTAATAAAAGAGAATTTATAAAAAAAAAAAAAAAAACCTGTTGGGGGCAAAGATGGCTACTTGTTCTATCGGTGTGATCCTAATAGCGCTAAAGTCAGCATTATGTAGAGTGGCACAATGTCTTGATATGCTGTGCTCTAGAAACCCATTAGTGACATTGGAACGATGCCTATTCACTCTATTGCGTAAAGTCTGGATTTTGCGTCCAACATATTGAAGTTTACAGGGACATTCAATAAGGTAAATGACGTATTCGGAACTGCAATTAAGAAAAGTCTTGATGGGCAACTTTTCTTGTGCAATGGTAGAGCTAAATTCTTTAGTACCATGCGTAATGCTAGAGGAACATAAGCATCATGCCCTCCCACATCTAAATGTACCATTAACTCCTTAATGCTCCATGACGACTATAATCGTCATGGGGTAGCGCTACTTAATGCTCCATGACGAATATATTTGTCATGGCATCAAACTGTCACCATGTCTTAGTGCACAGTGACAGAACTGTGATGACAGCTGTCACAGACAGCTGACCATCACCTCTAGCCGGCCCGGGACCAATGAGAGCAGTCCCGGGTCGGCGATCGCTCTGATTGGTCCGTTAATTTTCTCCTGAATGTTGCTGCTGGACGTACTATTAGGTCATGATGAGCGCATCGTTCACGCTCCATAGACTAATAGTACCTTGACGGGAGGAACGGCCATACAGGAGCTGTGACAACTGCTGTCTTGTACCTTCACTACAGATGTCCAGGTACTGGATCGTACCCATCTCTTCCCGGCACCCCTGGTGGCGGTGGGTACCGGGGTAATAAAGGAGGTTAGTGTTAGCCTCTTCATGTCTAACATTAAGCCTTGCCTTAGTAATGGACGTTATTAATCAGCCAGCGGTCATTACTAAGGTGGTAGTAATAAAGTTTAGAAAAATACAAAGACATAGGAAAAATATTATATTGAAATAAAAATCCAACACAACCCTTGTTAGACATTTGTTTGAAAATAAAAAAAACACTGTCATCAAAGTAGTCCTCGAGTTCACCAACCAAAATTGTAAAAAAACACAAGCACACAAAAATAATTAGTAACACATAAAAAAGCAAAACAATTATTATTTTCTACCTTTCCTGGGTCCAGCGCTGGAAGCGCAATGTCAGCGAGCTGGGCCCTATATCTAATCCTATCATGTGTGATACTCTTCCGCTAAACCACTGTATCTAATCCTATCATGTGTGAAACTCTTCTGCTGAGACACTGTATCCAATCCTATAATGTGTGATACTGTCTGTTGAGCTACTGTATCTAATCCTATCATGTGTGATACTGTCTGCTGAGCCACTGTATCTAATCCTATAATGTGTGATACTGTCTTCTGAGCCACTGTATCTAATCCTAACATGAGTGATACTGTCTGCTGAGCCACTGTATCTAATCCTATCCATAGCTATAGGGTCGTAGTGCTATAGGTATGCTGTCTTTATTATACACATATACATACACGCACACAATTTTTTTTTGGAGGGGTATATGTATTGGGGCTATATCCCCTGACATTTCAAGACCTTAGTGACGCCCTTGGCTGCTAGTGCTGCATCGTTGGGTCACTTAGGAGACCCAGTGATGCAGCTGAAAGCTGCGGGCTATTGGCCATGGTGATGTTTGGGGGGATGACCCAAGAAGGATCATTGCATCAGGGCCCATGAACCTTTAGCTACGCCCCTGGCCACCATACATAACATCTAGCAAGAGCTTTCATGTTAACAATTCCAGGATGTCCTTCATGCAGAGTTTTAAGCACTTGAGTTTGACCACCTCTAGGAATTACCCCAGAGTAGACAACCTTTGTAGGCAGAGAGTTCATGCTGCCTTCATTCAAAATGTTTAAAATCATTTGTTAATTTTGAATCTGGCCACCCTTCACAAACCCAGTTTAATACTCTTGCCAAAATTGGATCCATGGCAGTCATGCGAGCAATGTCAGTAGATTGAAATGGAGGATTGGATAGTGACTCCATCATAAGAATTTAAGACATGGCAGGTACTGCAAAATCTGTATTGGTAAATGGCTAAGGGCATCAGCATTGTTGATTACTTTTTGTGGCCGGTACTGTAGCTCAGCATCATATGCATTTAGCATTAAAGACCAACGGGGACAGACGTGGTGATATAATTTGTGGGGTAGGCCCATTACTTTTGAACAGACCCAAAAGAGGCTTATGGTCTGTTATAATAGTGAAACTTCTTCTATATAAGTACTCATAAAATTTCTTTACTCCTGCCACAATGGCTAAAAGTTCCTTATCAATCTGTGCATAGTTTATTTCTGTAGTACTCATTGTTCTTCAATAGTAAGCAATTGGAGCTTCTTGTCCTCCATTAACTGTGTGACTCAAAACTTCCCCTATTCCATAAGGTGATGCATCACAGGAGATAGTAAGGGGCCTGTTCATAATGCACCAATACACTATCAGCTGACCTAAAAATGCTTGTAATTCTGATTTATTTCTTGGAACTGGTGCTTCATGAATTGCTTTTACTTTTTCGTCTGTTGGATGAATTCCAAATGCATCAACTCTGTATCCAAGGAAATCAACACTGGGAAATCCAAATATAAATTTTTCTCTTTTAAGTTTCAAACCAACATCTTTACATTTCTGTAATACTGTCCTTAATCGATCAGCTAATACCTTCATCGAGTCTGCTGCAATGAGGACATCATCAAAATAGTGAACAACTCCTGGGAGTCCAGATAGTAGGTCATCCATCAAATTTTGAAAAAGTCCTTGAGCAATGTATACTCCATACTGCAAGCGGGTGCCCTTAAAAGCTCCTTTGTGTGTAATAATTGTTTGTGCATCTGTAGCTGCATCATCGATAACTAACTGCTAGTGAGCTTGTGCTCGATCCAACTTAGCAAAAATTCTACCTTTAGCTAAGGTGCTAACTAAGTATTTGACTGACAACAGGAATCTGATATGGATGATCTTGTAGTGCTTTGTTAATTGTGTATTTATTATCAGCTCAAATTCTGACTTCACCATTTGATTTCATAATAGGTGTAGCCCAGGTCGGGTGTGTGACTGAAATTAATGAACGTTGTTCCACTAAGCAATCAATTTATGCGTTTATATTTGCACGGATAGCAAATGGAACAGGTTGTGGTTTCATGCGTAGTGGTGCTACATTTGGATCTAATTTAAAAGATATTGGTGGTCCTGTGAATTTTTCAAAAACTTCTTCAAACACAAAAGACAAGTCTTTAATAACATCCTGCAGATAGTCCATTTTCACGTGGTGTATTCCCGTTAACTGAATACCTAGAGGTATAAACCATTCTACTCCTAGTAAACTTGCACGGTGGCCTTTAGTGATGATAATTCGCAGATTGCCTCTCTTTTCCATAGTAAACATTGACAAAACACACACCCATTGTTTCTACTTCCTGTTTATTATAATCTGTGAGTCTAACTTCACATGGATCTATAGGAGGATTATTTGTTGGCCATAATGTATAAAATGTTTCCTCAGAGATCAAGGAATATTGATATCCAGAATCCACCTCCATTTTGCCTTTTACTCCATTCAGTGTTACTTCAGTTTGCTGCTTATGTCCCTTTTTGTGATTTTGTATTATGTTGACAAATTCTGAGGCATATTCACTGTCATCTAATTCAGGAATATCACTTGATATATTAGCCTTATGGGCTGATTTGTGTGAGACGTTCTCTTTTACTTGTTTTGTGTCTTGGTATATTTTGTCCCTGGCGACACACTCTCTCTGTATATTCAAAAAATAAGAGAGTAAATGATTGGCACTACCTTCACTTGCGGCATCAGGATTACATGCTTGCTGGGACTTGTGGTACGATCACCATTAGTCGATGGTGCTCAGTGCTCGTAGAAGAAAGGCATAAGCAGATACACAGCACAAAGAAAAAAGACTGCATGGCACTCACCGCTTTTAATTCATTAAACAGAAGCAGGCATAACACGGGAGACACGCACAAGACAACTGGCCTAAGGGCGTTTCACATCCTCCAGACGCTTTCTCAAGGCCTGCTGGGATTGAGTTAAATTACCTAGTCGTACATCAGCAACAACTTACGTTCCTTGTAAGGGTATGTTCACACGGCCTATTTTCAGTCGTAATTCAGACGTTTTACGCCTCGAATTACGACTGAATAGACGGCTCCATTACGCCTGCAAACATCTTCCTGTTGCTTGCAATGGGTTTTACGATGCTCTGTTCAGACGAGGTGTAATTTTACGCGTCGCTGTCAAAAGATGGCGTGTAAAAAGACGCCCGCGTCAAAGAAGTGCATGTAACTTCATTGGATTTTTTGGAGCTGTTTTTCATTGACTCCATTGAAAACCGCTACAATAACGTCCGTAAAATACGCCGCGAAAAACGCGAGTACTTGCAAAAACTTCTGAAATTCAGGAGCTGTTTTCGCCTGAAAACAGTTCCGTAATTTCAGACGTAATTTGTTAAGACGTGTGAACATACCCTTACAGTGTACAAAAATACAAACATTTAAAGGTACATATTGATAAAACCACGTGTAAAGAATACTAACCGGAGTGGAAACAGTACGAAATTGTGAATCTATTTTAAAAAAGCAGAGAGATCATTTCTATCACTCAAACCCAAAGGTTTGCCTCTGTTCTGATTATCCAATTGGCCTCACAGCGTAACAGTTTTATGTGTCTTTCACTACCATCAAATAGAGCGAACACACGCTGTACACCCGCAAAGGACATACATTTTGGGTCCCCCCCCATGTACTTCTCGAATATGATTTATTAATCTAGGAGATCCCTCTCCTGTGCCAATAGAATATATGTCCGTGTCTCCCGTGTTATGCCTGCCTTTGTTTACTGAATTAAAAGCACCTTTGGAAAGCGGTGAGTGCCGTGTAGTCTTTTTTTCTTTGTGCTGTGTATAAACTCTCTGTATGCGCCCGTGCCATTTACATTGGTGGCAGACAACATTTTTAAAATGGCATTGATCTTGTGTGTGATTTCCACCACAGTTGTAGCAATAACCCTTTTGCGGGCTTGATGTGCTGCTTTTTCCGGACTGTAAAGTAGCTTTGTGCCCTCTATTATGCAGCATATTTACCTTATGTACATTACCAGAAGATGTCTGTATTTCTCTTGAATGAAAAAATGGCGCCTCATAAGCCAGTGCCTCCTCTTGAGCTATGGCGAAGGTTAAGTTTGGCTTGGCTAGTAATTTCCACTGAAGCGCCTCACCTCTGACACCACACACAAGTCTGTCTCTTAATAGGGACTCTAAAATGTTGTTAAAATTGCAGTTTTCGGACAATTTGCGCAGTTCACCAATGTAAGTTGCAATACTTTCACCTGGAAGCTGATTCCTTTTATTATAATCGAAACACCTCACAGATTCAGATGGGGTAGGAATAAAATGATTTTTTTTAACACTGTAATGATCTCCTCAAAAGAATAGTCACTGGGTTTAGCAGGGGACACCAGATACAAATAACTAACTTTTTTTTAAAGGCTCCCAGTTACAGTGCCATCTAGTGACACTGGACAGACATAACAGTCAATACATTACAGTCACCTTACAAGGCTCACTTTCAGCTGAGCGTCATGTCGCATGATGCTCAAAGGTGCTACGGCTGGTTAGAAGACAGAGCTCTGATTACAGTCCTGCACCTGTGTATCCATTACATGACCAGGATGTTTTTTTTTATCCACTGGAAGTAAATTATGAAGATTCCTATTACATGACAGCAAGCAGAGGTCTTGAAAACTGTGAGGAATTGATAGAGGAAGTATATTGGAAAAACGTTAAGCATTTATTTTCTGAAAGCAGAATATCCCTTTAATTTCTAGTACACTATTCTGAACCAGAAAACTGTTATAATCTCGAATGCAATGCAATATCAGAGAAGAACCACACTTCATAACCAATATTTAATGCAGTATTGTAGCTACTACTCAAAATACTATGAAAAATACTCTATCCACAGATGCATCTGACAAGTATGCAAATCAATATTGATCATGTAACCTATATATGGTAACACCGTCATTTGAAGCACCCCCAATGCCACATGCTGTTCTTTCCCGTATTACTAAATGCTCTGTGGAAGACTGTGTGACTAGGCAATGATTGAATTAATTAGCAGAAATCATAGCCCTTGCCATCAGTTTGTGTATTGATGTGGAAGGATTGAGGTAGAAAAATAAAAAACGGTGATAGAAGTGTCACTGGATCATTATGTGGAATCATGCAAAGAGTGTTCAACATTTATCCCGTTGTTTTACAAAAATAAACTCTAAAAATAGAAACAAATTATAATATGTCACATAAAAGGGTACAAAATACTGCACAATGCAGATAATGATGTGAAAATGTGTGGCAGTTGTGACAAAGTAAACATGGTATATTATGAATGTTTTTAGCTATTTTGTCAGATTAATGTATAAACTGTATAAGCCCACTTGCCACTTCACGTTGATCTCTTTTAAGTGTCCCTACTTTATTAGGCGCATCATTACTGATACAATGTCATTGTCACTTTTTGGGTGTCTGTGGCTGTCACTGTTACTAGGGGTCTGTGGGTGTAATTGTTATTGGGTTATTTGTGGCTGTCACTGTTTTTGAGGTTCCTGTGGCAATTACTGTTATTAGGTATCCTGTGACTGATACTGTTATTGAGGGTACTGTCACTGTATCTGTGATGGGGGTCCTGTTGCTGTGACTGTTATAGAAATTCCAGGGGTCATCACTGTTATTGGGTAGTCCTGTAGTTCTCATTGTTATTTGGGGTCCTGTGGCAGGCTCTGGTTTAGGAGGTCCTCTGCTTATCATTGTTATTGGGGGTGTTACTACTATTGAGGACTCCTGTGGCTATTGTTGTTATTGGGCATCCTGTAGGTGTTAATATTATTGGGGGGTCCTGTGAAGGTCACTTTTATTGGTAGTTCTGTCACTGTAAGTGTTATTGGGGGGGTCCTGTGACTCAATGTTATGGGGGTCCTTTGATGT
This sequence comes from Rhinoderma darwinii, assembly GCF_050947455.1. Classification (NCBI taxonomy): domain Eukaryota; kingdom Metazoa; phylum Chordata; class Amphibia; order Anura; family Rhinodermatidae; genus Rhinoderma; species Rhinoderma darwinii. The sequence continues at coordinate 219,885,050 of NC_134690.1, read as the reverse complement.
CTGATGGCATTGTTAATGAGGGCAGTTTGATGGCATAATTAGGCATTAAAATATAACTATTTAGGGGATATGCTGGTAGTACTATTAAAGAAGAGATATTAAAACGAAAAATAAGTGTATGCTGCAAGCATGTGTGCACTTTATTAGTACAGTTAACCCCATAACAGCATTTCAACCCCTTATTCACCATGATCAATACTGATCACGGTATGGACAAAGTGAGGGGGATTCCTTTAAGTTGGGATTGTTTTCGATGGGATTAAGGTCTGGAGACTGGCTAGGCCACTCCATGACCTTAATGTGCTTCTTTTTGAGCCACTCCTTTGTTGCCTTGGCTGTATGTTTCGGGTCATTGTCGTGCTGGAAGACCCAGCCACGAGGCATTTTTAATGTCCTGGTGGAGGGAAGGAGGTTGTCACTCAGACTTTGATGGTACATGGCTCCATCCATTCTCCCATTGATGCGGTGAAGTAGTACTGTGCCATTAGCAGAGAAACACCACCAAAACATAATGTTTCCACCTCCATGCTTGACAGTGGGGACGGTGTTCTTTGGGTCATAGGCAGCATTTCTCTTCCTCCAAACACGGCGAGTTGAGTTAATGCCAAAGAGCTCAATTTTAGTCTCATCTGACCACAGCACCTTCTCCCAATCACTCTCAGAATCATCCAGATGTTCATTTGCAAACTTTAGACGGGCCTGTACATGTGCCTTCTTGAGCAGGGGGACCTTGCGGGCACTGCAGGTTTTTAATCCATTACGGCGTAATGTGCTACCAATGGTTTTCTTGGTGACTGTGGTCCCAGCTGCCTTGAGATCATTAACAAGTTACCCCCGTGTAGTTTTCGGCTGAGCTCTCACATTCCTAAGGATCAAGGATACCCCACGAGGTGAGATTTTGCATGGAGCCCCAGATCGATGTCGATTGACAGTCATTTTGTATGTCCTCCATTTTCTTACTATTGCACCAACAGTTGTCTCCTTCTCACCCAGCGTCTTACTAAGGGTATGTGCACACACACTAATTACGTCCGTAATTGACGGACGTATTTCGGCCGCAAGTCCCGGACCGAACACACTGCAGGGGGCCGGGCTCCTAGCATCATAGTTATGTACGATGCTAGGAGTCCCTGCCTCTCTGCAGGACAACTGTCCCGTACTGTAATCATGTTTTCAGTACGGGACAATAGTTCCACGGAGAGGCAGGGACTCCTAGCATCGTACATAAGTATGATGCTAGGAGCCCGGCTCCCTGCACTGCGTTCGGTCCACTACTTGCGGCCGAAATACGTCCGTCAATTACGGACGTAATTAGTGTGTGTGCACATACCCTTATGGTTTTGTAGCCCATTCTAGCTTTGTGCAGGTCTATGATCTTGTCCCTGGCATCCTTAGAAAGCTCTTTGGTCTTGCCCATGTTGTAGAGGTTAGAGTCAGACTGATTAATTGAGTCTGTGGACAGGAGTCTTTTATACAGGTGACCATTTAAGACAGCTGTCTTTAATGCAGACACCAAGTTGATTTGGAGCGTGTAACTGGTCTGGCGGAGGCTGAACTCTTAGTGGTTGGTAGGGGATCAAATACTTATTTCTCTGTGCACAATGCAAATAAATATATATAATTTTGACTATGTGATTTTCAGTTTTTTTTTTAAATATAATCTATCTCTCACTGGTAAAATTAACCAAGCCTAAAAATTCTAGACTGTTCATGTCTTTGACAGTGGGCAAACTTACTAAATCAGCAAGGGATCAAATACTTATTTCCTTCACTGTATGTATATATATATATATATATATATATATATATATATATATATATATATATATATATATATATATATATATATATATATAAAATCAAAGGTGTACATAGCCTTTAAATAGCTATTGCTCTGCTTGCTGATTTGCTATTTGTTCAGCAACATTGCTTTGTCTCTATGATACAATGAATAAAGAACACTATTTCAATCACATTACGTTACTCGCCACCATCATCAGGGGTCACTACCTTATAATAAAGGCGCCATTACAAATAATAGACGGAAACAAAACCTTTTTATCTGACATCAATGGGAACATTAAGTTGACTTTTTGATGAAAACTGTAAACATACTGTAAACAGGAATTACTGCAATAAATGCAATAAAATGTTTATGGTATTTCATAACCTGCTCCTATACACTAAATACATTTTTCAACCTGGTATTTTTCTTAGTATTTCCAATTATTAAACTCGCAACTGCATAGTAGATAACAACTGTCCAGCTCATGTACCAGATGTGGTTAACATAAGACTTTTCAAGTACTTCATTGTTCCAAAACACCAATCGATATTTGTGATTTTTGTTTTTTAGTCCACAAAACCCAAATTGTGGCTGTAATCTATAGGTGACCTTTTCCATCCATTTGTTTTGCAGCATTGCTGAAAATTACTCCAATTTGCTCATTTTGATGCTTTTTATTCATTCTGTTTAAAGTGCAGTTAAATCCAAATGTGAAAATGCCACAAATACCATTGAAATAAAAGCTATAAATCACAATTGATTTACATGATCAGACTTTATGGTACACCTCTGTTTCAACAGACTTAGCTTTATAAAGCATTTATTGTAAAACAAATATGAAATATAGTAAAGACTAGATTGAAAGGAGTTGTTCAAAGTCAAAAACCATTGTAGCTTTAACTATTAAAAATCAGCATGGACATACAATATGTGAGAATGCGGAACTGAGACACATTTTAAGGCTAGATTCACATGAACGTGGGGAAACTCAGTCTAACAATGTTCTGTGCTGCCCTGCCAAGTAAGGAACCCCATTAGGCCCTGCCCGGAGGCGGAGCCTCATAAGCTTGCTGTCAGTGTATGACTGACAGCTCTACGTGGGTAGTGCAGTGTATTAGAATAACGATTAGGCCTTCAAGTCCCATAGTGGTATAAAAAAAAAAGTAATGACCCAAATTATAAAACTATAATGTTATTTTTCCAGTACCGTGAACACTGCAAAAAATAAAAATAAAAAACAATGCCAGAATCACTATTTTTTGGCCACCAACCCTCTCAAAACAGAATCAAAGGTGATCAAAAAGTCGCATCTACCCCAAAATAGTACCAATAAAAACTAAGACCTGTCCCGCAAAAAACAAGTCCTTACAGAGCTTTTTTTTTTTTTTTTTTAAATAAAAGTGATATTATTGTGCAAACGCTACAAAACATAAAAAAAACTATATTACATATGGTATCGTCGTAATCGTATCGACCCACAGAATAAAGTGAAAATGTCATTTATATCCCACGGTAAACACAAAAAAATAAAATAATAAAAACATTGTCAGAATTGCTGTTTTTTGGTCACCTTGCTTGCCAAAACATGGAACAAAACATGATCTAAAAATCGCAAAAAAATACAGATTATACCCTTGGTGAAAATTTCTGACTCTCAGAATATGGTGATGCAAAATGTGCAGAGTGTATTCCAAAGGCGGATAATCTTTGGATTATTATTTATTTACCCCATTATTATGCCCTCTTATTGTGCCCTGATGTACTCTGCCCAGCTTACATATTGTCACGGACACTGGGTTTGTGGACCCACTAGGCCGCTCTTCCGTAGTGGGGAGGCAGCTGACCAGGTCACAGTCTATGTGAAAGTAAGATGGTAGACAGTAATGCTTAGGTACCTGAAATAGTCCGGGCGGTGGCTGTGGCTTCAGCACGGATGGAGGCAGGTGCGGAAAGTGGCGCCAGACGTGGCGGGGCAGTATCCGATGAGCAGGAAGTCCCCATATGCCGAGTCAGCAGCGGGTACCTGAGATGAAGTCGACACTGGAAGAGGAACTCTGGGATGTTGACTGTACACGATGTGAAACAGAGTGGAAGTGGTGGACTCACTTGTGTGGTTATTATATGAAAACTCAGCCCATGGAAGAAGTTGTACCCAGTTATCGTGCTGTGAAGAGATGAAGTGGCGGAGATAATTTTCCATGATCTGGTTGATCCTCTCAACTTGCCCATTGGACTGGGGGTGATAGGCAGAGGAAAAGTCCAAACTCACATCCAGGAGTTTACAGAGGGCTCTCCAGAACTTGGAGGTAAACTGAACCCCCCGGTCGGACACAATGTGAAGAGGCAAGCCATGCAAGCGGAAGATGTGCTGAATGAAGAAACTTGCCAGTCGAGGAGCAGAGGGTAGGCCAGTCAGCGGGATAAAATGTGCCATCTTAGAGAACCGGTCCACCACCGCCCAGATGGTGTTGCATCCTGCTGAGAGAGGAAGGTCCGTGACCAAGTCCATAGCGATGTGCTGCCAGGGGGCACTGGGTACAGGCAGGGGTTGAAGCAGACCGGCAGGGGTTGAAGCAGGCCGGCAGGCTTGCTGTGAGCCACTTTGTTAGAGGCACACACCGTGCAAGCAGAGACAAAGTCCAGAACATCCTTAGGTAGCGTGGGCCACCAGAAGTGACGAGCGATCAGGTTTTGGGTCTTACGGACATCGGCGTGCCCAGCTAGTTTAGAACTGTGTCCCCAGCGGAGAATTCTTTTTCTGTCTGCCAACCGAACAAAAGTTCTCCCTGGAGGGATATTTCTAAGCTGCAGAGGATTGGCGGTGACAACGCAGGATGGGTCTATGATCGTCTGAAGGGACTCCACTGTGTCTTCCGTTTCAAATGATCTGGACAGGGCATCGGCCCTCACGTTCTTGTCAGCGGGACGGTAGTGGAGCAGAAATTGGAAACGGGTGAAGAACAGTGACCACCTGGCTTGACGAGGATTCAGTCTTTGAGCGGACTGAAGGTAAGTGAGATTCTTGTGGTCGGTGAAGATCAGGATGGGGTGAGCAGCGCCCTCCAGAAGATGTCTCCACTCCTCCAGGGCCAATTTGATAGCCAATAGCTCCCGATCTCCAATGGAATAATTGCGCTCAGCAGAGAAATACAGTCTTGAGTAGTAGCCACATACTACTGCCTTTCCTTTGGAGCTCCTCTGGAACAGAAGTGCACCTGCACCAACAGAGGAAGCGTCCACTTCCAGTGAGAACTGCCGAGATACGTCAGGGTGATGGAGGATCGACACTGAAGTGAAGGCTTTCTTGAGGCTAATAAATGCGGACTCTGCCTCCGGAGTCCACACCTTGGCATTCACACCCTTCTTGGTAAGGGTAGAGATGGGGGCCGTCAGAGAAGAAAAGTTCGGAATAAACTGACGGTAGAAATTGGCGAAACCCAGGAACCGCTGTATGGCCCTTAGGCCTTGAGGACGTGGCCATTCCAGGACAGACTTTAACTTCTCAGGGTCCATCTTAAGGCCTTGATCTGAGATGACATAGCCCAGGAAGGGCAGAGACCTCTTTTCAAAGGTGCATTTCTCTAACTTGGCATACAAGCGATTCTCTCTTAGTCGCAGAAGAATTTGACGAACATGCCTCCGATGGGTCATCAGATCTGGGGAGAAGATTAGAATATCATCGAGATAAACTACAACACACGTATAGAGGAGATCTCGGAAGATGTCATTAACGAACTCCTGAAATACTGCGGGAGCGTTACACAGTCCGAAGGGCATCACTCTGTATTTGTAGTGCCCATCGCGGGTGTTAAATGCCGTCTTCCATTCGTCACCCCGGCGAATCCGGATTAGATTATAGGCCCCCCGCAGATCTAGCTTGGAAAAAATTTTGGCTCCTTGTATGCGATCAAACAGCTCGGAAATGAGTGGCAACGGGTATTTGTTCTTGACTGTGATCTGATTGAGACCACGGTAGTCAATGTAGGGTCGGAGAGATCCATCTCTCTTTTTAACGAAGAAGAATCCTGCCCCGGCCGGGGAGGAAACCCCTCTCCAAGTTCTCCTTGATATAGGCTGACATCGATAAAGTCTCTGGCAAGGAGAGAGGATATACTCGTCCACGGGGAAGAGAATCATTGGGAACCAGTTCAATGGGACAGTCATAATTCCGATGTGGAGGCAACGTCTCAGCCTCTCGTTTGCAGAAGACATCCGCAAAACTGGCATACTGAGAAGGTAGATCGGAGAGTGACTGAGGCAGAGGGGGCACAACAGTACGGACTTGTGACAGGCAATGGCTTTGGCATCTGGAGCCCCATTGAAGAACTTCTCCAGAACTCCAGTCGAGTGTCGGGGCGTGTAGACGGAGCCATGGCAGACCCAGCAGGATAGGATTGATAGCCTTGGGTAGTACCAGGAAGGAGATCTGTTGTTGAGTGAAGAGCTCCGACCCGTAATGTCACCGGCTCAGTGATGAGCAAGATTGGATCAGGCAGCGGTAGACCATTCACAGAGGCAACTGCCAGGGGTTTCTCCAGACGGACTGTGGGTAGTTGAAAACGATCCACTAGATCTTGGTGGATAAAATTAGCAGCCTCTCCAGAGTCAAGATAGGCGGAGGAAGGATGTGAAGTCTGTCCGGTGACGATGGCCACAGGTATCGACAATTTGGAAGAGGTTTTAACGTTTGGAGACGTTCCACCTAGAGTTTCCTCTCCAACCAACCCTAGGTACTGGAGTTTCCCGGTTTCTGTGGGCATTGACGCACAAAATGACCCTTGAGGCCGCAATACATGCAAAGACCAGAGGAGCGTCTGCGCTGCTTCTCCTGTTCAGATAACCGGACTCTGTCTACCTGCATGGGTTCCTCAGGTAGCGCACTAGAAGTAGACAATAGTGGTCTCTGGGCAGGGGGTGCTGGTCTGTGGACCCGGCTCTCCTGACGAACCTCTTGAGAGCGCTCCCGGATTCTCATATCAACCCGGGTGGCTAACAGGATGAGGGCATCCAAGGTAGAAGGAAGGTCGCGGGCTGCCAGTTCGTCCTTGATGTGAGAGGACAGTCCCTGCCAGAAGGTCGCCACCAGTGCCTCATTGTTCCATGCCAGCTCGGCTGCTAGGGTACGGAAGAAGATCGCATACTCCCCTACTGTGGAGCCTTCTTGCTTGAGGGTCAACAGAGTGGCTGAGGCAGAGGATGTTCGACCCGGCTCCTCGAACACGGCACGAAAGGACTGCAGGAACAATGCTAGGTCCGAGGATACAGGTCCCTGTTGCTCCAAGATTGGGTTCGCCCATGCGAGGGCCTTGCCAGCGAGGAGGGAGATAATGAACGCTACTTTAGCCTCCTCGGAGGGGAAGAGATGAGGCCGTAGCCTAAAATGCACCGTGCATTGATTAAGAAATCCTCTGCATGCTCTGGGGTCACCGTCGTAGCGAGGAAGAGGCAGAGGAACTGAGGATCCGGAACAAACAGGGGGAGCAACAGGCAGTGGCACGGCAACAGCCTCTGGAGGAAGAACCGGGGGTGGAACAGCGAGTAGATCCAGGCGGACCAGAATAGAATTCACCGCCTCAAGGAGTTGATCCTGACGAATGCGTAGGTCATGCATCTCTGTCTGAATCTTCTGTACTGGGGTTTTGGGCTGGCCAGCGGGTTCCATGGCCTGAGCGTACTGTCACGGACACTGGGTTTGTGGACCCACTAGGCCGCTCCGCCGTAGCGGGGAGGCAGCTGACCAGGTCACAGTCTATGTGAAAGTAAGATGGCAGACAGTAATGCTTAGGTACCTGAAATAGTCTGGGCGGTGGCTGTGGCTTCAGCACGGATGGAGGCAGGTGCGGAAAGTGGCGCCAGACGTGGCGGGCAGTATCCGATGAGCAGATGGCACTTGACGTGGCAGATGGCACTTGACGTGGCAGATGACACTTGACGTGGCAGATGGCACTTGGCGTGGCAGATGACACTTGACGTGGCAGATGGCACTTGACGTGGCAGATGACACTTGACGTGGCAGATGGCACTTGACGTGGCAGATGGCACTTGAACACGGGTAGGTACAGGAACAATGCGGAATACAGGAACAGTAACAGGGCACGGGTAACAGCGGGAACGGGAGACACTAAGGGACCATTTGCGAGACAGACTGGGAAAGACTAACAACGCTCAGGAAAGGATCAGAAGGGCTGGGGCATTCTTATAGAGCAGGAAGTCATGTGGGTTAATGATCATTGTTTTCATGTGCGCGCGCTGGCCCTTTAAGAGCGGGCGCGAGCGTGCGCGCGCACCCTACGGGACCCGGCCGGACGGAGTGGAAGTGAGCGCTGGCCTCTCCTAGGAGGGAGACAGAGGCCAGCGCTCACAGATCCATGGCTGCAGGCGTCGGGAGGTGAGTGAACCCGACGGCCCGCGGCCATGGGCGCTACACATATGCCCCAACATTATAAACTGAAATACCGACGTGGAAATCGAATCAGAATTAGCGCCAAAAAATGTCCGAAACCGCCTCCCATTGATTTCAGCCGCTCACGGGAAGAAAGGGCGGCATGTTCATTCTTGCCGGTGTTCTGCCTCCGACCTCCAATTGAAATCAATGGGAGGCAGAAAAATCGATTCTCTCTGCGTTTTAATGTAATGTATTGTGTTGTCTTGTATTGTGTTGTCTTGTAATGTATTGTGTTGTATTGTGCTGTCTGTGTTTGCAGTGGAGAGGGGGGCCCATTAAATTACAGCCCCGCCTCCTCTCTCCACCGCAAACTGCACAATACATTACAAACTGTGGGTCGCGTCCCCTGGGGGGTCGAAGGAAGTCCTCCGGGGAGTCGCAAGTCACTCACCGAGGTCCCGATTCTATTCAATGCTGGAGCAAGCAGCTGACTGCTCCTAGCTCCAGCATTTACTGTGCTCTTAGCGGCTCGATGCAGGCAGGCGGGATGTAGCGCGATATGCTGCAAATTTACTTGCAATAAATTCTAACGAAAAAACACCTGTGGAGGCAAAATTCTCACTACACCACTTAAAATGCCTTAAAGGGTGCAGTTTCAAAAATTTATTGGGGGTTGGCTTTACTTGGGGGTTTGTTTTATTATTTGACCTCGGAGCCCTGCCATTGTCAGTCAATACTGTGAAAATCACCAAAATAGACCTCAAATGTGCATGTTGCTCTTCACTTCTAAGCCCTGTCATATGTCCAGGCAAATAATAAATGTCTTGAAGGCTGTAGTTTCCAAAATGGGGTCACTTCTTGTGGGCTTACACTGTACTCTGGTACCTTAGGGGTTTTGCAAATGCGACATGGCACCCAAAAACCAATCCAGCAAAATCTGCATGCCAAATAGCGCTCCTGCCTTTCTGAGCCCTGCCGTGTGTCCAAACAGCAGTTTATTACCACATGTGGGGTATTGCTGTACTCAGGAGAAATTGCTTTACAAATGTTGGGGTGCTTTTTCTCCATTATCCCTTGTGAAAATGATAAAAACGTCAACATTTTATTGGAAAAACTGTTGATATTCATTGTCACTATACCCCTAAATAGATTCTTATGGGGGTGTAGTTTCCCAAATGGGGGTCACTTTTCGAGGGTTTCTACTATTTTGGCCCCGTAGGGAAATGCAAATGCAACATGGCCTCTGCAAACCATTCTAGCTAAATTTAAAAGCCAAATGGTGCTCCTTCCCTTTTGAGCCGTGCTATGTGTCCAAACAGCCATTTATGACCACATATGGGGTATTGCCGTAGTCAGGAAAAATTGCTTTTCAAATATTGGGGTGCTTTTTCTCTTTTACTCCTTGAAAAAATTGAAAATGTCCACATTTTATCGGAAAAAATTCAGCTTTTTAATTTCACAGCCTAATTTCACTAAATTCTGCAAAAAAAACCTGTGGGGTCAAAATGCTCACTATAACCTTCAATAAATTCCTTCAGGAGTGTAGTTTCCCAAATGGGGTCACTTTTGGGGGGTTTCCAAAACCATTCCAGCAAAACTTGAGCTGAAAAAGCCAAATGGCGCTCCTTCCCTTCTGAGCTCTGCCGTGTGTCCAAACAGCAGCTTATTACCACATATGGGTATTTCTGTAACCACGAGAAATTGGTTTTCAAATGTTGGGGTGCTTTTTCTCCTTTTTGCCTTGTAATAATTGAAAATATTTACGTTTTATTGGAAAAAAAAATGATTTTTATTTTCATAATCTCATTCCACTAAACTCAGCAAAAAACCTGTGGAGTCAAAATGCTCACTATACCCCTTGATACATTCCTTGAGGGGTGTAGTTTGCCAACTGGTGTCTTTTTTGGGGTGTTTCCGTGGTTTTGGTACCACAAGCCCTCTTCAAACCTGACATGGTGCCTAAAATATATTCTAATAAAAAAGGAGGCCCCGAAATCCACTAGGTGCTCCTTTGCTTCTGTGGTCTGTGTTTCAGTCCATTAGCACACTAGGGCCACATGTGGGATATTTCTAAAAACTGCAGAATCTGGGCAATAAATATTGAGTTGTGTTTCTCTGATAAAATCTTCTGTGGTACAGAATATATTAAAACAGACTTTTTGCAAAAAAAAATTTAATTTGTAAATTTCACCTCCACATTGCTTTAATTCCAGTGAAACGCCTAAAGGGTTAAGAAACCTTCTAAATGCTGCTTTGAATATGTTGAGGGGTGCAGTTTTTAAAATGGGGTAACATATAGGGGGTTTATAATATATAGAAGCCTCAAAGCCACTTCAGAACTGAACTTGTCCCTAATAAAAAGGTTTTAGAAATTTTCTGGAAAATGTGAGGAATTGTTGCTAAAGTTCTAAGCCTTGTAACGTCCTAGAAAAATAAAAGGACGTTCAAAAAATGATGCCAACATAAAGTAGACATATGGGAAATGTTAACTAGTAACTATTTTGTGTGGTATTACTATCTGTCTTACAAGCAGAAACATTTAAATTTAGAAAAATGCTAATTTTTGCAAATATTCTGTTTTTTTTTACAAATAAACTCTGAATATTTCGACCAAATTTTTTCACTAACTTAAAGTACACTGTATTATGAGAAAACAGTCCCAGAATCGCTTGGAAAAATAAAAACATTCCAAAGGTATTACCATATAAATTGACACGTCAGATTTGAAAAATGGGGCTGTGTCCTAAACGTGCCAACTAGACTACGTCCTTAAGGGGTTAAAAGGTTTATCCCGTGACATAAAATTGATGGTCTATCTTCAGGGTAAGCCATCAATATCTGATTGGTGGGGGTCCATCTCCCAGCACCATGCCGATCAGCTGTTTGAAGAGGCCGTGATACTACGGCAATTGATGCTTTCCCTTCATCGCTTACCCAGCTCAATGCACAAAGCTGTCACATTCGTGTTACAGCTACCACCTTTCACTCGAATGGAAAATTTACTAGATAACCCCTTTAATAAAGAAACATTGAAATTAATACCAGCCGAGATCCACAAAAAAATGGTTTTGTAAAAAGCAGAGGCGTAACTTGAAACTCTTGGACCCCAATATAAAAATTTTGTAACAGGTCCCCCACCTACCATATGCCATTTATAATACTGGTGTCTTCTGTGGCAAAGGTACAAGCTCAAGTTCCAGGACCTAGGTACAACTGCTACTTCTGCACCCCTATTGCTACATGCCTGGTTGAAAGAACATGATGTTATCTTATATGATCGTTTGTCATATTGTAATTTGCTTTTTTTTTTCTTCTTCTTCAGCTACAATAACAGCTTACCCAGGCAAAGAGTCCTACGACTGACCAAGATGGTGCTCGTATTGGTGGGAGTTTTCATTGTCAGCGCAGCCCCCTACCATGTGATTCAGATTGTAAACCTTCAGATTTCTCAACCCACAATAATTTTTTACGTGAGCTACTATTGCTCTATCTGCCTCAGCTATGCCAGCAGCGGTATTAATCCTTTCCTGTATGTACTTCTTAGTGGTAACTTCCGCAAAAGACTTTCTGAATGCACAAAAGCCAAAATGAAAATCTCAGAACGTGAGCTGAACAATTTTGATAATACTTTGAAATCAAGCTTTTAGGTGTTATTAGTAAATATCATTGTATTGAATGTATTTTTATTACTGTATGAATGTTTATTTATTAACTATGACTAAACTTCTACTGCAGGATTCTGCCCCTCAGAGGTCTTAGTTTATACTATTCTTACAGAGCACAATTTAGTACTTAAAAAACATAAAATAAATATTTTGGATGTAATAGAACTTAAAAGGTACAGTGAAGGAAATAAGTATTTGATCCCTTGCTGATTTTGTAAGTTTGCCCACTGTCAAAGACATGAGCAGTCTAGAATTTTTAGGCTAGGTTAATTTTACCAGTGAGAGATAGATTATATTTAAAAAACAACAGAAAATCACATTGTCAAAATTATATATATTTATTTGCATTGTGCACAGGGAAATAAGTATTTGATCCCTTTGGCAAACAAGACTTAATACTTGGTGGCAAAACCCTTGTTGGCAAGCACAGCAGTCAGACGTTTTTTGTAGTTGATGATGAGGTTTGCACACATGTTAGATGGAATTTTGGCCCACTGCTCTTTGCAGATCATCTGTAAATCATTAAGATTTCGAGGCTGTCGCTTGACAACTCGGATCTTCAGCTCCCTCCATAAGTTTTCGATGGGATTAAGGTCTGGAGACTGGCTAGGCCACTCCATGACCTTAATGTGCTTCTTTTTGAACCACTCCTTTGTTGCCTTGGCTGTATGTTTTGAGTCATTGTCGTGCTGGAAGACCCAGCCACGAGCCATTTTTAATGTCCTGGTGGAGGGAAGGAGGTTGTCACTCAGGATTTGACGGTACATGGCTCCATCCATACTCCCATTGATGCGGTGAAGTAGTCCTGTGCCCTTAGCAGAGAAACATCCCCAAAACATAATGTTTCCACCTCCATGCTTGACAGTGGGGACGGTGTTCTTTGGGTCATAGGCAGCATTTCTCTTCCTCCAAACACGGCGAGTTGAGTTAATGCCAAAGAGCTAAATTTTAGTCTCATCTGACAACAGCACCTTCTCCCAATCACTCTCAGAATCATCCAGATGTTAATTTGCAAACTTCAGACGGGCCTGTACATGTGCCTTCTTGAGCAGGGGGACCTTGCGGGCATTGCAGGATTTTAATCCATTACGGCGTAATGTGTTACCAATGGTTTTCTTGGTGACTGTGGTCCCAGCTGCCTTGAGATCATTAACAAGTTCCCCCCGTGTAGTTTTTGGCTGAGCTCTCACCTTCCTCAGGATCAAGGATACCCCACGAGGTGAGATTTTGCATGGAGCCCCAGATCGATGTCGATTGACAGTCATTTTGTATGTCTTCCATTTTCTTACTATTGCACCAACAGTTGTCTCCTTCTCACCCAGCGTCTTACTTATGGTTTTGTAGCCCATTCCAGCCTTGTGCAGGTCTATGATCTTGTCCCTGACATCCTTAGAAAGCTCTTTGGTCTTGCCCATGTTGTAGAGGTTAGAGTCAGACTGATTAATTGAGTCTGTGGACAGGAGTCTTTTATACAGGTGACCATTTAAGACAGCTGTCTTTAATGCAGGCACCAAGTTGATTTGGAGAGTGTAACTGGTCTGGAGGAGGCTGAACCCTTAATGGTTGGTAGGGGATCAAATACTTATTTCTCTGTGCACAATGCAAATAAATATATATAATTTTGACTATGTGATTTTCTGTGTTTTTTTTAATATAATCTATCTATCACTGGTAAAATTAACCTAGCCTAAAAATTCTAGACTGTTCATGTCTTTGACAGTGGGCAAACTTACAAAATCAGCAAGGGATCAAATACTTATTTCCTTCACTGTATGTCCACCGTTTTACAGACTATATATTGATATGATTTAATTTTGTAAATACATTGCATTACTTATCTTGTGTGGATCCTAAGATTGTGTTGCAGCCCAGTGCTGCATTCGTTGTCAGAAATACTGTACACTTTTCACAATGCAATTTATCATCAGAAGAAGCCCTGTGCAGACATTGAGACTGTAAGAAATGCTGGGAGATTTCAGCTATGCAGGCAGCAGAATTGTGAATGCAGCTCTGGACTATAATACAGGTTGTAACTCAGGATAAGCACTGAAATGTAAATAATGCAGTGAATTTACAAAGTTACTCAACTTTTTATATAGATTTACTCTATATGTAAAATGGAAAACTGCTAAAACTGATGTTGATTATTATATTGTATATCTGGTGCATTTTTGCTACTAAAAGCTAAAATTCACTCTTTAGAAATTGTTTGTACAAGGGTACAGTCTATAATGTACAGGAAATGATCTGTAAATATTATTCTGAGAAATGGTCAACCCTTTGAATTGTGCAGCAAGGCTAAAATTAGTATATTTTAGTTACTGCTGTATTCACACTATAGTAAGCTCTCAAGAACCATGTATGAAAAATTTAAGGGAACCTGTCACCAGCATTTCACCTATTGAACTTTACTTATCCCTCACTGGCCGCTGCTATCAAAAGTTCATTACCGTTATCCCCTCTCCTAAACTCCTCCTCCGACTGTAAATAATGGTCTGCAGACATTTAGCGCTTTTATCGTAATAATCCGGTGTCCCTTTGCACGCACACACCAGAAGAGGACATCAATGCACAACTGCGGGATGTTGTGTGCTGGGGAAGGCGAGGAGCTGTCAATCAAAAGTAAGGAGGCGGGGTAAACCTGGAAAGACTTGAGGAATGAAGATATGACTCTTTTCAAACGAAGATTTTACTCTTTTCAAACGAAAAATATGACTCTTTAATGCTCATTAGCATACGGTGTGGGAACATTTTAAAGCTGAATACTAAAGCTACAGAGCCGACTAAGAAGACAATTATAGGCTATATAGAAATGATTATTCACCCACTTCCACCAGGTATTGCTGCTTTAATAGGTGAAATGCTGGTGACAGGTTCCCTTTAGAGCTCTTTTTTTCAGCATAGAACTCAAACCAATGAACATACAACAACTTTCTCAAAGATACACAATTGTCATGAATGTCAAAATGTCCCCCATATTAGTACTTTTTTTTTGCAAAGGATCGACTTGATGAAGAGGAAACTGTTAACATTATTGTAAGAGACAGGGGCGTAACTAGGAAAGACTGGGCCCCATAGCAAACTTTTGACTGTGCCCCCCCCCTCTGCTGGGTATCACACAACCCCCCCCTTGTAGATAGTGCCTCCCTATAGACTCCACCACACAGCGCCCCCCTATAGATAGCACCATACACAGCCCCCTGTAGATAACGCCATACAGCCCCCTCTGTAGATAACGCCATACAGACCCCCTCTGTAGATAACGCCATACAGCCCCCTCTGTAGATTACGCCATACAGACCCTCCCCAAAAAAAAAACGGCCTATAGTTTGTCCTACAAAAGACATGCATCCCCTATCCACAGGATAGGGGATACATGTGTGATCGATGGCAGCGATAAGGAGAACGGGGGACCGAAAGTCCCCCGAAGTTCTCCATGACTAACCTCGGACTTCCGGCGTCTGCGCAGTTCAATAAAAATGAAAGGAACGCTGGTCACGCATGCGCACAAGCACGACCGGTGCGCAAGTCATTTCCATGGAGCTGCAGACAGACTACGGAAGTCCAAGGTTTGTCATGGAGAACGTAGGGGGGACTTTTGGTCCCCCGTTCTCCTCATCGCTGGGCGTCCCAGCGATCCCACATGTATCCCCTATCCTGTGGTTAGGGGATGCATGTCTTTTGTAGGAACAACCCCTTCAGTGGCGTCGCGCTGTAGCAGCCATAGCGGCTGCTAGCGGAGCCTGCGGCCATGGGAGGGGCCGTGCCGGCGGGTGGCACGGGCCCCCTCATGCTGCAGGCCCCGTAGAAGTCGCTACGGCTGCTATAGCGGTAGTTACGCCACTGCGCATAGGTTTGTACGGCGTAAAACTACAGCTCCCAGCATGGCCGAAACAATGATAAGGATATGCTGGGAGATGCGGTTTCACAAAAAAAATCATACCACCATCATCTCGCTGCAGATCATACAGTGACTACAATACTGATTAGAGGCAGAATAAACATTTACATTAAGTGACTCACCGGTGACGTCTCAGATTCTAGTTCTTTTCTTCTCCCTCCGGTTCAGACATCTATGATGGATTTCTCCCGGCCATGACCCATTTCTGCAGTTTTCCGTTTAGATGTCTTCAGCTTCTCACTTTTAAAACATTTCTGCACCTGTAAACAAAGTTAAAATTCTCAACACATCTAAATATAACTGTCACACACACACACACACACACACACACACACACACACACACACACACCGTGCCCCCTGTAGATAGTGCCCCCTGTAGATAGTGACCTACATAGAAGCCCCTGTAGATAGTGCCCACATATGGACTCCAGAGCTGCAAGGCAATAGTGCTAACCACTGAGCCACCGTGCTGCCCTACATATAGCTTCCCCTATAGTTAGTGCTCCACGTATAGCCCACCTCTGTAGATATTGTCCCACATATAGCCCACCCCTGTAGACTGTGCACTACATATAGCCACCCTGTTGCTAGTGCCCCACAGGTAACCCACCCCTGTATATAGTGTCCCACACATAGCCCACCCCTATAGAAAGTACCCTAAAAAATAGCTCCCCTATAGATAGTGCTCTACATATAGCCCACCCCTGTATAGTGTCTCACATATACTGCCCCACATATAGACCCCCCTGTAGATAGTGGCCCACATCCCCACATACAGACCTCCCCTGTAGCTAGTGCCCCACATATAGACCCCCCCTGTATATAGTGGCCCACATATAGACCCCCCTGTATATAGTGGCCCACACCCCCACATATAGACCCCCCTGTAGCTACTGCCCCACATATAGACCCCCCTGTAGCTACTGCCCCACATATAGACCCCCCTATATATAATAGCCCACATAAAGACGACCCCCCCTGTAGATAGACCCCCCCACTATAGATAAGCCATTCAAATTTTTATGAGGAAAAAAATATATAAAGTTGACATACTCACATTCTCGGTTCCCTCGCTGTTCACTGGCGATGCAGACATGCTCTCTTCTGAGCATGTCTGCAGGAGCTGAATGAGCGTCCTTCAATGACGCTGATTGGCGGGGCAGAATGACTTGCCCCGCCAATCAGCACCTTCCAAGCATGGAAGCGGCGCGATGATGTCATCGCGCCGCTAGCCAATCAGTGTCATTGTAAGGCACTGGATGGTCAGGCACGGAACATGCCCGGCCATTCAGTGCTAATACATGTATTTGGCTGCCGCTAGCACTGGGCCCCCTCCGGTGCTAGCGACACCTACAGGCATGAGAGTGCCTGTGTAAGGCTCGGTGGCGCGGGCCCCACAGTAGCGGTGCTACCCCTGTAGCAGCCATAACGGCTGCTAGCGGCGCCACCGGGCATTTGGGAGGGCGTGTCGGCTGGCGGCACGGGCCCCCTCAAGCCCCGGGCCCCGTAGCAGCCGCTACTGCTGCTACCGCGGTAGTTACGCCACTGGTAAGAGAACATAGAATGGTCCAAAACTTTAATTGAATAAATGACTGGTGGACAGTCTAGATTTCAATGTTCCTATTTCTCATCTCCTTCTAGGCTAATTTGACTCGTTGTTTCCTTTTAGGTTGCTTTTCTTTTCAAATAGCTTTCATTTACAGTGTTAGGCCTTATTTACACTTGCACGTTAAGTCTCATTGTAGTGGGTGCAGAATAAAAATTCAAAATGATTGTGCCTCAAATAATTTTGTACATTCTGACATTCTCAAGCGCACTGCTTATTTTTCAATTTGCAGCATGATCCATCAGATGCGTATAACATATCTTGTCACTCCACCCTTCTAGGAGGGTATATGGTGCATTATAAGGCTTTATATAGTACTTACTGCCATATGATACACATTCCTCCTTATGGAACAGAATTTGTATTGCACACTGAAATTTACACTCAAGTGTTAACAGACCTACACATGTATTGCCATAAGCAAATAGTAGGGGTCATCTTGTATGAATGTGTCATTCCAATGTTCCTCTATCTGAGATAAATTCTGTCCTATGACAGGTCATAAATTTACTGCAAACTGAACTGGATGGAAATCTGTACAACAGCTCTAGCTTTAATAAAATGTTGACCACTCTATTTCTTTATTTGGGGCTTCCGTTTCCTATGATATTTAATAGGCCATCACCAATGTGATTATGCATCCAATCGTACCACCAACTGTGGAGATACATTAAACTGTTCATCCAAATAGCATCAGAAGAGAAATTGGTCATGGATTAATAATTAAATAACTAAAGTCCTCATGTTGCAAATCACAGAATGTTCTTGGAAAATATGTAAATATCAGCAGGTTTCTTATAGGGATATGATAAAACCTCCACATAGTTAAATGTCAAAACCTGTATCCACAATCATAGTTATTGCAAATATAAGCAACATTATTAAATAAAAAATCATTATTGCTCAGTAGGGACAATTAGTTGGAGGCTGCAATTCCCACTGACCATAATTGTTGTCATACAGATATACTATATACTATACTTATTTGTTATTCAGATGAACAAATTGATGTATGTCAGCATTTTCTAATTTCAAAAATAATGAATTTTAGTTGACCAGTTATAACCTAGTTTATAGAATTATTCTACATAGAAAGTTAAGTAACCTTGTAAATACATTACTCTACTGATCTTTTATTAATCTAAGGTTATAGACTGTTTTAGAGTCCAAAGCTGCATTGCCAATTTGCTAGGATTCAGAGCTGAAATCTCCCTTCATTTCTTGCAGGCTAATGTCTTGCCAGAGCTTGCACTGAATATTTGCATTTTGAGAAGTGACATCTTTACACAAGTCCAGTAGACCAGTGGGAACAACACCACTATAGATACAATATATGCGGAGGACAGCTTTTTCCTTGAATCAATTCTAAGTATCCGCGGCTGTCTGTGATCTGTTTTCCAAAGTTTCATCTTTACACCAGGCACGCATCAGTAACGTAATGTAGGGTATAAAAACAATGGGGAATTTTTTAATCTTTCTACTCCAGTTTTTTTTAGGTCTATGCCATCTTTGCCACTTTATAAAAAAGGGGCAGGCTTAACAAGAGAAGGCTGGGTCACAGCGGGCAAACATATTTACTGTAATTTATGTCAAAAATGCATCTTAGCTCCTAGGTACTCAACTCACCACTCCGCTTCTTCCCATTGAGTCCACTCATGTTCCCACTGCAGGCTGTGGCTCATACAAAGTACTGAGGCCTGGCAGCATCAGGACGTTGTCTGTGACACAGCACCCAGGATGTTGAGTGTTGCATCACATATAAAGCCCTAATGCTGCTCGGCGTAAGTATATTGTATGAGCCGCGGCCTGCAGTGACAACAAGAGCGGACCCGATGGGGAAAAGAGGAGCAGAGCCGTGAGGTGAGTATAGATAGTTTTTAGTTTAGGTCCGATCGGTGAGAAAGGGATGGAGCCGTGGTCATGCTCCCTCCGACTGTGATTGTTACACCACAATTGTGGAGCAAGGCCAGCCAAAAAATGAAACACATTTATTAAGAGGCATGTAATAATAGGGGCAGGGAAATGGACAAGTGAGCCCTAATCTACCAGCCACTCTGTCCCTGCCTACTTGCAACGACCCGCCCTAGGCAAAGGGGTACAACTGGGCGGCGGTCCCTACGCTCAGTAAGTGCACGAGACAAACAAACAAGGGTACACAAAGCAAAGGGAAATAGGACAGTTGCCCACAGCAACACCGTGAGCAACAAGAGAGGTGAACGAGCCGAGTCAAACCAGGAGTGTACGAGGTACCAAACGCAGAGCAGGAGAGTAGTCAGTAAGCCAGGGTCAGTATGGAGCAGGATCAAAAAGATAGAAGCTGTAGCTGGTCCAGGAAACCACACGAGAAGAATCACAAGCAAAGGAGGAACAGGAAAGGCAGGTATAAATAGACAGAGAGCGGGAGCTAGCTCCGTCTGGCCAGGCTGCGATAGGCTCTCCCACTCCTAAGCCTGCCAGCCTGAGTGGTGGAAGCTGGAGTCAGTCTAAGAGACATAGACTCAGGTGCAGACTGATTACCTATGGGCGTATACACAGAAGTTGTGCCTGGCAGATCCTTTACAGTACCCCCCCTTTTATGAGGGGCCACCGGACCCTTTCTAAGTGGACCTGGTTTATTGGGGAAACGAAGGTGGAACTTCCTGACCAATACCCCAGCGTGAACATCCCGGGCGGGTACCCAAGTCCTCTCCTCAGGCCCATATCCTCTCCAATGGACAAGGTACTGGAGGGAGCCTTGGACCATCTTGCGGTCCACAATCTTGGCCACCTCCAATTCCACCCCCTCAGGGGTGAGAACGGGAACAGGAGGTTTCCTCGAGGGAGCCAAGGACAGGGAGCAGCGTTTAAGGAGGGAGGCATGAAACACATCGTGTATTCGAAAAGATGGGGGCAGCTCCAGTCGGAAGGAGACAGGATTGAGGACTTCAATGACCTTATACGGCCCAATAAACCGGGGAGCAAACTTCTTGGACGGAACCCTAAGGCGCAAGATCCTAGACGATAACCACACCAGATCCCCGACCATAAACAAGGGGTTAGCAGAACGTCTTCTATCAGCCTGAGTTTTTTGTACGCTCTGGGACGCCTCTAGGTTCTTCTGAACCTGGGCCCAGACTGTACACAGTTCCCGATGAACGACCTCTACCTCGGGATTATTGGAACTACCAGGTGAAACGGAGGAGAACCGTGGATTAAACCAAAAATTACAGAAAAAGGGGGAGACCCTTGATGAGTTACTGACCCAGTTATTAAGGGAAAATTCGGCGAGGGGAATGAATGAGACCCAATCATATTGACAGTCAGAGATAAAACACCTTAAATATTGTTCTAGAGATTGATTAGTCCTCTCGGTTTGGCCATTAGTTTCCGGATGGAAGGCAGAGGAGAAGGACAGATCAATCTCCAACTTTTTACAGAAGGCTCTCCAAAACAATGAAACAAATTGTACCCCTCTGTCCGAAACAATATTGACAGGGACCCCATGGAGACGCAGGATGTGTTTGACAAACAAGGTAGCTAACGTATTGCCTTTGTAGTTTCTTGAGGGGCACAAAGTGGCACATCTTACTGAAGCGGTCTACTACAACCCACACCACCGACTTGCCTTGAGATTGAGGCAAATCGGTGATAAAATCCATGGAGATATGGGTCCAAGGTCTCTGGGGAATGGGCAAAGAATGTAGTAAGCCTGCTGGTCAGGACCTGGGAGTCTTGGACCTAGCACAAACCTCACAAGCGACGACATAGGCCTTAACGTCTTTAGGCAACCCAGGCCACCAATAGTTTCTGGCAATGAGGTGTTTGGTACCCAGGACGCCTGGATGACCAGATAGTGCGGAGTCATGGTTTTCCCTAAGTACCCTTAGCCGAAATTGCAGGGGAACAAACAGCTTGTCCTCAGGAAGGTTCCCGGGAGCTGAACCTTGATCAGCCGCAATTTCAGAGACTAAATCAGAATCAATAGAAGAAATGATTATACCAGGAGGCAAAATACAAGCAGGATCTTCCTCCGAAGGAGGGCTAGCCATGAAGCTACGCGACAGTGCATCGGCCTTAATATTCTTAGACCCAGCCCTATAGGTAACCAAAAAGTTGAATCTGGTAAAAAATAGCGCCCATCGAGCTTGTCTCGGGTTTAGCCTCCGGGCAGATTCTAGGAAAACCAGATTCTTGTGGTCGGTAAGGACCGTTACCTGGTGCCTAGCCCCCTCCAGGAAGTGGCGCCACTCTTCAAATGCCCATTTAATGGCTAAGAGTTCGCGGTTGCCAATATCATAGTTACTCTCAGTGGGCGAAAACTTCCTGGAGAAGTAGGCACAGGGACGGAGATGGGTGAGGAACCTGGTACCCTGGGACAAGACAGCCCCCACTCCCACCTCAGATGCGTCAACTTCCACGATAAATGGCTCCATTTGGTTGGGCTGAACCAGCACCGGGGCCGAGATAAAGCACTTCTTAAGGACCTCAAAAGCGTGGACAGCCTCAGGAGGCCAGTGGAGGAGATCAGCACCTTTGCGAGTGAGGTCCGTAAGAGGCTTAGCAATGACCGAGAAGTTAGCAATAAATCTCCTGTAATAATTAGCGAAGCCCAAGAAACACTGTAACGCCTTCAGGGAGGCAGGTTGGACCCATTCCGCCACAGCCTGGACCTTGGCGGGGTCCATGCGGAATTCATGAGGAGTGAGGATTTGACCCAAAAATGGTATCTCCTGTATCCCAAACACACATTTTTCAGTTTTCGCAAACAGTTTGTTTTCCCGAAGGACCTGGAGCACCTTCCTGACATGCTCATTGTGGGAGGACAAGTCCTTGGAAAACACCAGTATGTCATCAAGGTACACTACAAGAAATACCCCCAGGTAATCTCTTAAAATCTCATTTATGAAATTCTGGAAGACCGCAGGAGCATTACACAACCCAAAGGGCATGACGAGGTATTCGAAATGACCTTCAGGCGTTTTAAACGCAGTTTTCCACTCATCCCCCTCTTTGATGCGGATAAGGTTATACGCCCCCCGTAGATCAAACTTAGAGAACCATTGGGCCCCCTGAACCTGATTAAAGAGATCAGGAATCAAAGGAAGGGGATACTGGTTCCTTACAGTGACCTTATTCAAGTTACGGTAGTCAATGCATGGCCTATGACCACCATCCTTCTTCCCTACGAAGAAGAAGCCAGCACCTACCGGAGAAGTAGAGGGGCAAATGTAACCCTTGGCCAGGCATTCCTGGATATACTCTCTCATGGCTTCACGTTTGGGACAAGAAAGATTAAATATCCTACCCTTAGGGAGCTTAGCTCCTGGTACCAATTCGATAGCGCAATCGTATTCTCTATGGGGAGGTAACACTTTGGAGGCCTCCTTAGAGAAAACATCAGCGAAGTCCTGAACAAACTCAGGTAGCGTGTTCACCTGCTCAGGGGGAGAAATAGAATTAACAGCAAAACATGACGTCAAGCATTCATTACCCCATTTGGTAAGCTCCCCAGTATTCCAATCAAACGTGGGATTATGCAACTGCAACCAGGGAAGGCCTAAAACCAAATCGGACGATAATCCCTGCATCAACAGTACAGAGCACTGCTCCAAATGCATGGAGCCAACAAGGAGTTCAAAAACAGGGGTATGCTGTGTAAAATAACCATTAGCAAGAGGAGTGGAGTCGATACCCACTACCGGAACAGGTTTAGGCAAATCAATCAAAGGCATAACTAGAGACATAGCAAATTCCACAGACATGATAATAGCAGAAGACCCTGAATCCATGAAGGCACTGCCGGTAGCAGACCTACCACCAAAAGAGACCTGAAAGGGAAGCAAGATTTTATTACGTTTCATATTTATGGGAAATACCTGTGCGCCCAAGTGACCTCCCCAATGATCACTTAGGCGCGGAAGTTTTCCGGCTGCTTATTCTTATGCCTAAGACAGGTGTTCACTTGATGCTTGTCAACCCCACAATAGAAGCAGAGACCATTCTTCCTGCGGAACTCTCTACGTTGTCGGGGGGACACGGAGGCCCCGAGTTGCATAGGTACCTCCGAGTCTTCCGTGGAAGAGCGAAGCAACGGGACCTCGGGAGGCATCATGGGGGAGTCAGAGGGGAAAACACAAAAACGTTCAAGTTGTCGTTCCCTGAGACGTCGGTCAAGTCGTACCGCTAAAGCCATAACCTGGTCTAGGGAGTCAGAAGAGGGATAGCTAACTAGCAGGTCTTTCAGGGCGTTCGACAGACCCAACCTAAACTGGCACCTTAAGGCAGGGTCATTCCACCGAGAAGCTACGCACAACTTACTAAAGTCAGAACAATACTCCTCAACAGGTCTCTTACCCTGACGTAAGGTCACCAGCTGACTCTCGGCAAAGGCAGTCCTGTCAGTCTCGTCATAAATGAGTCCGAGAGCAGAAAAGAAACGATCAACGGAGCAAAGTTCAGGGGCGTCAGGAGCCAAGGAGAAGGCCCACTCTTGGGGCCCTTCCTGGAGCCGGGACATAATTATACCCACCCGCTGGCTCTCAGAACCTGAGGAGTGAGGCTTTAAGCGAAAGTAGAGCCTATAACTCTCCCGAAAGGAGAGAAAAGTCCTCCGGTCCCCTGAGAACCGGTCAGGTAACTTGAGGTGGGGTTCAAGAGGTGAGGTGAGGGGCACTACCATGGTAGCGTCAGGCTGGTTGACCCACTGAGCCAGGGCCTGGACCTGTAGGGAAAGACCCTGCATTTGCTGGCCAGGGTCTCAAGGGGGTCCATAGTAGAGTCAGGGACCAGGGTAGACTAGGTATATGGGCTTGTGATTATGTAATGATAGGGGCAGGGAAATGGACAAGTGAGCCCTAATCTACCCGCCACTCTGTCCCTGCCTACTTGCAACGACCCGCCCTAGGCGACGGGGTACAACTGGGCGGCGGTCCCTACGCTCCGTAAGTGCACGAGACAAACAAACAAGGGTACACAAAGCAAAGGGAAATAGGGCAGTTGCCCACAGCAAGACCGTGAGCAACAAGAGAGGTGAACGAGCCGAGTCAAACCAGGAGTGTACGAGGTACCAAACGCAGAGCAGGAGAGTAGTCAGTAAGCCAGGGTCGGTATGGAGCAGGATCAAATAGATATAAGCTGAAGCTGGTCCAGCAAACCACACAAGAAGAATCACAAACAAAAAAGGAACAGGAAAGGCAGGTATAAATAGACAGAGGGCGGGAGCTAGCTCCGTCTGGCCAGGCTGCGATAGGCTGTCCCACTCCTAAGCCTGCCAGCCTGAGTGGTGGAAGCTGGAGTCAGTCTCAGAGACATAGACTCAGGTGCAGACTGATTACCTATGGGCGTATACACAGAAGTTGTGCCTGGCAGATCCTTTACAAGGCAGTTATCTCTTAAAAGACTAGTCACATCTTACTCCAGCCTTAAGAAATCTCTCCAAACTCTCTTGCTACTCTATATGAGCTCAGCTGAACTATTGTAGATGTGTCTGGGTTGTCTGTGTCCACCAACAATTAGCTCTGGGCTAGAATACAGAATCAGTAAAGACAGGTAATGCATGCATTTAAATGACTCTACTCTTTATAGATTATGTCCAGTAGCAGATTTACATATCAGGAGCCTATAAACACAAAA
Source organism: Rhinoderma darwinii (assembly GCF_050947455.1). Lineage (NCBI taxonomy): Eukaryota > Metazoa > Chordata > Amphibia > Anura > Rhinodermatidae > Rhinoderma > Rhinoderma darwinii. The sequence goes on along the minus strand of NC_134690.1, from coordinate 219,860,094 downwards.
TGGTGGACACCTTAGGCCACACCCCTTATGTATTTTATTTATTTCTGTTGTTGCATGCCTTATTTTCCTTGCAGTTTAGCACACACAAGAAAATTATTCCTTACAGCTACCGGATCTTTTACATAGATTTGATAATACTAAAATGCAGCTGTAGTGCATAGATACAATAACAGAGCCAGATGTTGCACACAAATACAGAAATAAAACAGAATATAATTTATAACTTTACAAATAGTACCAGCAGTAGTATATAAATAAATATAGAGCACTAGCTACATTGCATAAATACAAGAATAATATCTTCCGTAGCACATAAATATAGTAATATTACAAAACATAGTGCACATATAAAGTAATCGTATCAGCTTTAGTGCCACCACACAGTAATAATAACAGCTGTAGTCCATAAATTCAATTATAGTACCAGCTGTAGTTTATAAAAACAGTAATAATAATGTTATATGTAGTAAGAGTACCGGTCATAGTGGATAAATTGAGTTATAGTACAATCTACAGAGCAAACATTGCAGTAATAGTGCCAAGCAAATAATACCATACATTGCCCACATGCTGTGAGGTGCTCTCTCGCCCTGACATCCAAGGTCAAACACTTGCTTGCTCACTATGGAATCCGGATCTTAGGTAATTTACCCAGACACCTACACAGAACCAGACACACAGTTACCACTTACCAAGATATCTCCGGTCTAGGAAAAGAAGAAAAACGGTCTTGTGTTCAGGGAGACTGCGCTATTCAGGTCAGTTAACCAGTTCAACTTATATGACTTAGTGACAGATCCTCTTTAACTGTACAGATATCCAATACCAGGTGCCTGGGCCAGGGTTACTGACCCAGACAAGGAAATCCACCCATGTGGTCACTCATCCACACTTTTACTCTTAATCAATAATACCAATATATTCAACGCGAAATCACAATAAATTATCATGAACTATCATTAAAGGGTATTCCCTCCTTCGTAACCATTTTTTTGTATTGTTCCAATGCATCTAACGTAAAAATTTAAGCACCCTTGCGGATAGTCTTAATTAAAAATCTATTGTTTTGTATGTACAGCTTCTATGCAGATCTATATGTTTCCATGGTAACAGACTACAAACTCTGTTTAGCCTATTCAAATGTAAATTAGTGAGAATTTAAGAAACTGGCAGATTTCCAAATACATACTAAGGTTAAAAAATAATAATCAATGATAAATCTACATTTTTAATCATAGTGGATGGATTGCATAATTTGTTCCAATAACTTGTACATAACACAAATAATGATAATTGTAGACTTATCTCTTTAGAGTTTTGAACAAAATGTTTAGGGTGTTTCTCAGGTTGTACACAAAAGCTGCTACATGAAAAATTAAAGAAGTAATGTAACTGTCCTACAAGAAAAAGAAAGATAGCTAATAACATGTAAGAATCAGATAATCTGTGGAAATGGCACCCCATAGTCTGCATAAACATTTTAAATCACAAGAGAGCTAAAGAAACCCAGTAAGGGAGGTAGGCGCGGGCACACCACTTCTAACCCTAGTACTTACACCACAACTACAACGTTAATAAATGCTTTTTCCATTGTATAATCAAGTATCTGTTATTGCTTTCTTTTCACAATATACAGTGAGCTATTGGACCCCTTAGACCATTTATATTGTGCAGTATACCAATTTTCATATAACTAATACACCCATACAGTAAACAATACAAACACCATCCATTGTACCATAGTTTAACATAGTTTTTAAGGCTAAAAAAAAGACATTAGTCCATCCAGTTCAGCCTTTTATTCTGCAATGTTGATCCAAAAGGAAGGCAAAAATGACATAAAAGTCAATATTCCTCACCTAAGGGAAAAAATTCCTTTCCGACTCCAAATCTGACTAAATCCCTGGATCAACAACTCATCTGAAGTAATCTAGTGCCCATAACTTGTAATATTATTACACCCAAGAAAGGCATCCAGGCCACTTTTGAACTCTTTTACTGAATTCACTATAAGAACTTCCTTTGGCAGAGAGTTTCATAGTGTCACTGCCCTTACAGTAAAGACTCTCCTTCTATTGTTTGTGTAGAAACCTTCTTTCCTCTAGACATAGACATTGATCATGAGAGAGATATCTCTGTATTGACCTTTGATATATAATTATTAGGTCATCCTTCAGCTGTTTGCTTTCTAACCTTAATAATCCTAATTTTGCTAATCTTTCAGGCTACTGTAGGCCACATATTCCATTTATTACCTTAGTTGCCCACCTTTGAATCTTCTCAAACTGTACTATGTCTTTCTTGGGCACTGGTGCCCAAAGCTGTGCACAATGCGCCAGATTTACAATCCAAAATGTGCCGGTATTCTTGTTTACATTTACATTCTTGCTGTGTGCCACATTTCTTAACTGTTTTAGACAATTGTTGTGCTGTGCTAAACAAGGGGGTGTGGCTTAGTGGAAAACAGGGCATGGGCTAATGGAAAGTGGGCCTGATTTAAAATGTGACACCATGCGCCAAGACAGAGCCAACATTTTTGCACAAAAAAACTGACGTAAACTAAGCTAACCATTAGGTGGTATAAGGAAGAGAAAAGTGTCTAATATGCCTAGCTAGATGCGCCAAAATTATCATACAGTGTGCACCACTTTGATTATTTAGTGCAGCTTCTAAATGCCTGGTCTAAGTTTCCTCTTAGAAATAATTAGTAAATCTGCCCCAGTATTCCATGTGCGGTCTGACTACTAATATATAAAGTTTGTACATACTGGGCAGATTAACTAATACTGTCTAAGTGTTAGAGAGTTTAAACTTAGAAAAGGCAGTCAAAAAATGCACCAAATTTATGAAAGTGATGCATGTTGTATGATGAATTTGGTGCATCTAACTAGACATGCTAGACACTTTTCTCTTCCTTATACCCCCTCCTAATTGGCTTAATTTATGCCAGTTTTTTTTGCGTAAAAATTTTGGCGCAAGTGTAACCATTGAAGTCATGCCCCTTTCTGCTAGACCACACCCATTCCCCTCTAAGCCACACCCTCTCATTGAGTGTGTCAAAAATAGTGTCTAGAACAGTAAATAAATGTGGAGCACGGCATGCATGCCAGAATTCTGCCTTAATTTGAATAGTAAATCTGCCACACTGTGTACAGTGTTATAATAGCATTAAACATTATAAACAAGGCAATGTTTACATTTGTCACACTAAAAAAAATATTGAATAAAATGCCCTAAAACCCCTTTGGTTTTGCGTTTTTATATTAAAGTTAGAGTTATGTTTGATGATTTACATTTGATCTGTGAGTAGGTGGTTCCATGTGACATTCTTTGCCATTCTAAATGTCCCTTATCTGAAGTTATTTTGGAATTGAAGATATGTATGATGCTATGATCATTGTATTCTACAACCTTGACTTTCTCATACACGTACAACACACATTATTAGTAGTGGTTTTGACACGAGTGGGAAGTTATGTTAGATTTTAGTTTTCAGACACAAACTATAATAAATACGTTCCTCTGTTTTACTAGAACAAATAAATCAGCCACTAATTTGTTTTGCGGTACATTGGGATAAGGAGTGTTTGCACTTTATGACCCTGGACAAATATGATTTCTAATGAGCAGGATAATTTATCAAGAAAACTTCTGCATATAGAATATGGTGACCATCTGTACTGAATGTTTTATGACATTGTACAATGCTAAATATTTATTATATTTATTAAAGATTGTTACAGAACCAAACATGTGCTCAAATATGTATTTTATTATTGTTGTGAAAATAATATACAGTATATTAATATTTTTCTTATGTTACATTTCTAAACTAACTTCATTTGATTTTAATTAAAGGGCTTGTCTGAGTTAGAATACCCTTTTTCAAGTTAATAGAGGGAATCCATCACTTAGGATCTTCATGTATTATCTGGAGTAGAGAGTGGTTACAAAGAGTGACTTTCTCTCTCAAACTCAACACATTCATGTATTTTTTGGGCAGCCCACTGATTTCATTTTGTTATACCTCATTTGGCCTGTGGTGGCACTGTAGAGGAATTGTACACTTGCTTACTAAAATTACAACAGTTGCAAGTTTCAAGCTAGGTAATAAACTTAAAGAGGCTCTGTAACCACATTATAAGTGCCCTATCTCCTACATAAGGAGATCGGCGCTATAATGTAGGTGACCGCAGTGCTTTTTATTTAATAAAACGATCTGTTTTCACCACTTTATTAGCGATTTTAGATTTCTGCTAATGAGTTGCTTAATGCCCAAGTGGGCGTATTTTTACTTTAGACCAAGTGGGCGTTGTACAGAGGAGTGTATGACGCTGACCAATCAGCGTCATGCACTCCTCTCCATTAATTTAGGCAGCGCATAGGGATCCTTTTAGATCGCTATGTGCTGTCTTATACTAACACATTAAAAATACTGACGTGTTTAGACAGTGAATAGACATTCCACGGGATGTCTATTCACAATCTGTGCACTTCGTTACTGTTTCTGTGGTAGTTACAGCAGAGCAAAGCGTAATCTCCTGTAACCTGTCATTTACCGCGTAATCTCACGAGATTACGCTTTGCTCTGCTCTGCACACTATATGCAGCAACTAATACACATTGCACTTAGATGCCAAAAAGTGACTGAACACACATGGAGTACAAACAAAACCAAAATCACACATGACAGCCCTGCCAATGAAACACGTGTGTAAAATATACTGATATTGCTAATAATGGCATTGTACAGACAATGCCAAAACCTCAGATGAAACAGGTGTATAACATATAATCGGTAATGCCATTTGGGTGAGGTGACCTAAAACGGTAAATCCATTATGCAAATCTGTACCTGGGCTGGTGGGAGTATTAGGTAGCCTTAACAGACACCTGTACCTTGTCCATATGAGGTATATTGATGATATTTTAATTCTTTTAGTAATTGAATCTATAAAAAAAAATTCTATGTATCATAGTAAAACACTTATAAGTAGATAAAACATGATTTAACCATTCAGAAAAGGTGATGGACACAGCTCCCCTCCTCCCCCTCCCCGAACAATGGCCTCTGCACAGGTCACAGAGCATGCCTAGGAAAGGCTCCTTAGAGTCAATAAACATCTCTAATCTACCAGTTCTTATGGTTCATGTGGCTGCTTGTAAAGCATATCTCCATATGCTGTTAACAGCAGCCCAGTTGATGGTTACGCCCATAATCATGTTCAGAAAATAAAATACCAAGATCTACAATCAGTAAATGAAAATAGACTAGGAAAAAAGTAATATGGTTTCACTATCTGGTTGTAATTAGTAAAAAATAATATATATGTAAAGGATCTGCCAGGTACAGCTTCTGTGTCAACGCCCATAGGTAATCAGTCTGCACCTGCTTCTATGTCTGTGAGACTGACTCCATCTTCCACCACTCAGGATGGCAGGCTTAGGAGTGGGAGAGCCTATCACAGCCTGGCCAGACGGAGCTAGCTCCCGCCCTCTGTCTATTTATACCTGCCATTCCTGTTCCTCCTTGCTTGTGATTTTTCTCGTTTGGTTTCCTGGCCCTGCTGCAGCTTCTGAACTATTTGACCCTGCTTCATATTGACCCTGGCTTACTGACTACTCTCCTGCTCTGCGTTTGGTACCTCGTACACTCCTGGTTTGACTCGGCTTGTTCACTACTCTCCTGCTCTGCGTTTGGTACCTCGTACACTCCTGGTTTGACTCGGCTCGTTCACCACTCTTGTTGCTCAAGGTGTTGCCGTGGGCAACTGCCCCATTTCCCTTAGCTCTGTGTACCCTTGTCCGTTTGTCTGTCGTGCACTTATTGAGTGTAGGGACCGTCGCCCAGTTGTACCCCATCGCCTAGGGCGGGTCGTTGCAAGTAGGCAGGGACTGAGTGGCGGGTAGATTAGGGCTCACTTGTCTGTTTCCCTACCCCTATCATTACATAATCACAAGCCCATATACCTAGTCTACCCTGGTCCCTCACACTACTATGGACCCCATTGAGACCCTGGCTCAGCAAATGCAGGGTCTCTCCCTACAGGTCCAGGCCCTGGCTCAGAGGGTCAACCAGCCTGATGCTACCATGGTAGTGCCCCTCACCTCACCTCTTGAACCCCACCTCAAGTTGCCTGACCGGTTCTCAGGGGACCGGAAGACTTTTCATTCCTTTCGGGAGAGTTGTAGGCTCTATTTTCGCTTAAAGCCCCACTCCTCAGGTTCTGAGAGCCAGCGGGTGGGTATAATTATGTCCCGGCTCCAGGAACGGCCCCAAGAATGGGCTTTCTCCTTGGCTCCTGACGCCCCTGAACTTTCCTATTTTATTTTCTGCTCTCGGACTCATTTATGACGAGACTGACAGGACTGCCTTTGCCGAACGCCCAGAAAGTCCTGCTAGTTAGCTATCCCTCTTCTGACTCCCTAGACCAGGTTATGGCTTTAGCGGTACAACTTGACCGACGTCTCAGGGAACGACAACTTGAACGTTTTTGTGTTTTCCCCTCTGACACCCCCATGATGCCTCCCGAGGTTCCATTGCTTAGCTCTTCCACGGAAGACTCGGAGGTACCTATGCAACTCGGGGCCTCCGTGTCCCCCCGACAACGTAGAGAATTCCGCAGGAAGAATGGTCTCTGCTTCTATTGTGGGGATGACAAGCATCAAGTGAACACCTGTCCTAGGCGTAAGAATAAGCAGCCGGAAAACTTCCGTGCCTAAGTGATCATCGGGGAGGTCACTTGGGCGCACAGGTATTTCCCGTAAATATGAAACGTAATAACATTCTGCTTCCCTTTCATGTCTCTTTTGGTGGTAGGTCTGCTACCGGCAGTGCCTTCGTGGATTCAGGGTCTTCTGCTAATATCATGTCTGTGGAATTTGCTATGTCTCTAGCTATGCCTTTGATTGATTTGCCTAAACCTGTTCCGGTAGTGGGTATCGACTCCACTCCTCTTGCTAATGGTTATTTTAGCATACCCCTGTTTTTGAACTCCTTGTTGGCTCCATGCATTTGGAGCAGTGCTCTGTACTGTTGATGCAGGGATTATCGTCCGATTTGGTTTTAGGCCTTCCCTGGTTGCAGTTGCATAATCCCACGTTTGACTGGAATACTGGGGAGCTTACCAAATGGGGTAATGAATGCTTGACGTCATGTTTTTCTGTTAATTTTATTTCTCCCCCTGAGGAGGTGAACACGCTACCTGAGTTTGTTCAGGACTTCGCTGATGTTTTCTCTAAGGAGGCCTCCGAAGTGTTACCTCCTCATAGGGAATACGCTATCGATTTGGTACCAGGAGCTAAGCTCCCTAAGGGTAGGATATTTAATCTCTCTTGTCCCGAACGTGAAGCCATGAGAGAGTATATCCAGGAATGCCTGGCCAAGGGTTACATTCGCCCCTCTACTTCTCCGGTAGGTGCTGGCTTCTTCTTCGTAGGGAAGAAGGATGGTGGCCTTAGGGCATGCATTGACTACCGTAACTTGAATAAGGTCACTGTAAGGAACCAGTATCCCCTTCCTTTCATTCCTGATCTCTTTAATCAGGTTCAGGGGGCCCAATAGTTCTCTAAGTTTGATCTACGGGGGGCGTATAACCTTATCCGCATCAAAGAGGGGGATGAGTGGAAGACTGCGTTTAACACGTCCGAAGGTCATTTCGAATACCTCGTCATGCCCTTTGGGTTGTGTAATGCTCCCGCGGTCTTCCAGAATTTCATAAATAAGATTTTAAGAGATTACCTGGGGGTATTTCTTGTAGTGTACCTTGATGACATACTTGTGTTTTCCAAGGACTGGTCCTCCCACATTGAGCATGTGAGGAAGGTGCTCCAGGCCCTTCGGGAAAGCAAACTGTTTGCGAAGACCGAAAAATGTGTGTTTGGGGTGCAGGAGATACAATTTTTGGGTCAAATCCTCACTCCTCATGAATTCCGCATGGACCCCGCCAAGGTCCAGGCTGTGGCGGAATGGGTCCAATCTGCCTCCCTGAAGGAGTTACAGTGCTTATTGGGGTTCGCTAATTATTACAGGAGATTTATTGCTAACTTCTCGGTCATCGCTAAGCCTCTTACGGACCTCACTCGCAAAGGTGCTGATCTCCTCCACTGGCCTCCTGAGGCTGTCCAGGCTTTTGAGGTCCTTAAGAAGTGTTTTATCTCGGCCCCGGTGCTGGTTCAGCCCAACCAAATGGAGCCATTTATCGTGGAGGTTGACGCATCCGAGGTGGGAGTGGGGGCTGTCTTGTCCCAGGGTACCAGGTCCCTCACCCATCTCCGTCCCTGTGCCTACTTCTCCAGGAAGTTTTCGCCCACTGAGAGTAACTATGATATTGGCAACCGCAAACTCTTAGCCATTAAATGGGCATTTGAAGAGTGGCGCCACTTCCTGGAGGGGGCTAGGCACCAGGTAACGGTCCTTACCGACCACAAGAATCTGGTCTTCCTAGAATCTGCCCGGAGGCTAAACCCGAGACAAGCTCGATGGGCGTTATTTTTTACCAGATTCAAGTTTTTGGTTACCTATAGGGCTGGGTCTAAAAATATTAAGGCTGATGCACTGTCGCGTAGCTTCTTGGCCAGCCCTCCTTCGGAGGAAGATCCTGCTTGTATTTTGCCTCCAGGCATAATCATTTCCTCTATTGATTATGATTTAGTCTCTGAAATTGCGGCAGATCAAGGTTCAGCTCCCGGGAACCTTCCTGAGAACAAGTTGTTTGTTCCCCTGCAATTCCGGCTAAGGGTACTTAGGGAAAATCATGACTCCGCACTATCTGGTCATCCAGGCATCCTGGGTACCAAGCACCTCTTTGCCAGAATCTATTGGTGGCCTGGGTTGCCTAAAGACGTTAAGGCCTACGTCGCCGCTTGTGAGGTTTGTGCTAGGTCCAAGACTCCCAGGTCCCGACCAGTGGGCTTACTACGTTCTTTGCCCATTCCCCAGAGACCTTGGACCCATATCTCCATGGATTTTATCACCGATTTGCCTCCATCTCAAGGCAAGTCGGTGGTGTGGGTTGTAGTAGACCGCTTCAGTAAGATGTGCCACTTTGTGCCCCTCAAGAAACTACCCAATGCTAAGACGTTAGCTACCTTGTTTGTCAAACACATCCTGCGTCTCCATGGGGTCCCTGTCAATATTGTTTCTGACAGAGGGGTACAATTTGTTTCATTGTTTTGGAGAGCCTTCTGTAAAAAGTTGGAGATTGATCTGTCCTTCTCCTCTGCCTTCCATCCTGAAACTAATGACCAAACTGAGAGGACTAATCAGTCTCTAGAACAATATTTAAGGTGTTTTATCTCTGACTGTCAATATGATTGGGTCTCATTCATTCCCCTCGCCGAATTTTCCCTTCATAACCGGGTCAGTAACTCATCAGGGGTCTCCCCCTTTTTCTGTAATTTTGGGTTTAATCCACGGTTCTCCTCCGTTTCACCTGGTAGTTCCAACAATCCCGAGGTAGAGGTCGTTCATCGGGAACTGTGCACAGTCTGGGCCCAGGTTCAGAAGAACCTAGAGGCGTCCCAGAGCATACAAAAAACTCAGGCAGATAGAAGACGTTCTGCTAACCCCTTGTTTATGGTCGGGATCTGGTGTGGCTATCGTCAAAGAACTTGCGCCTTAAAGTCCCGTCCAAGAAGTTTGCTCCCAGGTTTATAGGGCCGTACAAGGTCATTGAAGTCCTCAATCCTGTCTCCTTCCGACTGGAGTTGCCCCATCTTTTCGAGTACACGACGTGTTTCATGCCTCCCTCCTTAAACGCTGCTCCCCGTCCTTGGCTCCCTCGAGGAAACCTCCTGTACCCGTTCTCAATCCTGAGGGTGTGGAATTCGAGGTGGCCAAGATTGTGGACAGCAAGATGGTCCAAGGCTCCCTCCAGTACCTGGTCCATTGGAGAGGATACGGGCCTGAGGAGAGGACTTGTGTACCCGCCCGGGATGTTCACGCTGGGGTATTGGTCAGGAGGTCCCACCTTCATTTCCCCAATAAACCAGGTCCACCTAGAAAGGGGGGGTACTGTAAAGGATCTGCCAGGTAGAGCTTCTGTGTCAACGCCCATAGGTAATCAGTCTGCACCTGCTTTTATGTCTGTGAGACTGACTCCATCTTCCACCACTCAGGATTGCAGGCTTAGGAGTGGGAGAGCCTATCACAGCCTGGCCAGACGGAACTAGCTCCCGCCCTCTGTCTATTTATACCTTCCTTTCCTGTTCCTCCTTGCTTGTGATTCTTCTCGTTTGGTTTCCTGGCCCTGCTGCAGCTTCTGAACTATTTGACCCTGCTTCATATTGACCCTGGCTTACTGACTACTCTCCTGCTCAGCGTTTGGTACCTCGTACACTCCTGGTTTGACTCGGCTTGTTCACTACTCTCCTGCTCTGCGTTTGGTACCTCGTACACTCCTGGTTTGACTCGGCTCGTTCACCACTCTTGTTGCTCATGGTGTTGCCGTGGGCAACTGCCCCATTTCCCTTAACTCTGTGTACCCTTGTCCGTTTGCCTGTCGTGCACTTATTGAGCGTAGGGACCGTCTCCCAGTTGTACCCCGTCACCTAGGGCTGGTCGTTGCAAGTAGGCAGGGACTGAGTGGCGGGTAGATTAGGGCTCACTTGTCTGTTTCCCTACCCCTATCATTACAATACATGTGATATATTTATTTTATGTGCACAGAAATTTAACAGTATTTGGGCATGTCCACACAGTTTGCTCCATAGAAATTAATGCATCATGTGATGAACACACAGGGGCACGGCTCGTTACAGTATGTGTATCAGAGCTATGTCTTCTAATGATCCCAGCACTTGTGTGTCCATCACATGACCATGGAGAGAACTTTATCCACTGGAATTAAACAATGAATGTTTTTACTAAATACTAATAAGCAGGAATTAATACAGAAACTATATTGGGAAAATTGTCCTAATTCTAATTATACAGAAATAACATTAATCTGCTGCTGTGTCACACTTCTTGCACGCGACCGAGTTCGGGCCGTGAAAAACAGTCCGTGTGCTGGACGGATTTCTCGACCCCACGGTATAGATGAACGAGACTCCTGGCATCATAGACATTTATGATGCTAGTGTCACGTAGGGTTCGTGGACCCACTGAGCCGTACAGCCTTGGCTGTATGGCAGCTGGCCAACAGGGCGCAGGTCACAGTCTATAGTTCGTATAGGGTACCTGTGGCAGCTCGGACAGTAGCAAGGCAGGCTCGGCTGGGACTGGGCAGCGGGTAGACGTCAGGAGTGGAGTAGCAGGACAGGCGTGGAATACAGCACAGCATGACTACAGCACAGCACGGCACTTGACCAGGATATCACAGGATACACGATATAGAAACAGGTAACACTGGGAACTGGAAAACACTGGGAGACCATTTGCTTAGACATACTAGGATACGACAAACAACGCTCAGGCATCGAAGTAAGGGGCTGGGCCCCTCTTATAGACCAGGGCACTCATGGGCTGATTACACATTAAGGTCTGGTGCGCGCACTGGCCCTTTAAGAGCAGGCACGAGCGTGCGCGCGCATCCTACGGGACCTGGTTGAAGTGAGTGCTGGCATCTCCTGAGGAGGAGACTGGGGCCAGCGCTCGCAGACTCATGGCTGCGGCCGTCAGGAGGAGAATGAACCTGATGGCCCGCAGCCACGGACATGACAGCTAGGAGTCTCTGCCTCCTCACAGAAACTGCAGTTTCGTAGTGAACAAAATTATACAGTACGGAACAGCAGTTCCTTGGGGAGGCAGAGACTCCTAGCATCATCAATATCTATGATGACAGAAGTCCTGTTCACCTGTACCGAGAAATCCGGAATGATTTTCATAGGCCGAACTCTGTCGTGTGCAAGAGGTGTGAATAGTTTTGCTATCCTACCTTATCTAGGCATTCATCAATACAAGTGTTAGCTTATTATGGGTGCTCTAATGGTCAGAATTAAAACAAGATTTTATTAATGTGTGGATACCTAAAAGAAAAAAAAAAACACCTACAAAAATTAAAAAATATACAGTATATGTTTAGAATAAACCTGTTTAAAATAAACCTGATTTTAAAAAATATATATTTTTCTGATGACACATTCCCCTTAAGGAGGACATTGTGGCTAGAACTTTTAGGGTCAGTTCACATAGAGTTTTTTGCCACGTTTTTTGACATGGAAACCGAGTCGGAAAACGTGCCAAAAAACGGCCGAAAATGCCTCCCATTGATTTCAATGGGAGACGGAGGCGTTTTTTTCCCGCGAGCGGGCGTTTACGTCTCTGACCTCTCATTGACATCAATGGGAGGCAGAGAAAGGGTATTTCGCAATGTTTTTTGCCCTCAGCGCTCAAAGGCCATGGGCGAAAAAGGCCGCAAAAAAAAGCAATTTTGAGGCAGATTTTCTGCCTGCAAAAAACTCAGTGTGAACCCAGCCTTACAGAGGCCTTGTTATGATATCACGGTGTGTGTTTTTATTTTATTGCATTAATCCGTGTCCTTGCCCATAAACACTCTGTTGGCTAAATACAGGGTATGTTCCTGTTATAGACTGTTTGAGTGTGTTTTCTGTTGAGCAGATTTGTTGCAGAAATTTCTTCGACTAAAAATCAGCTCAATTAATCGGAATGGTGTTGTTTTTGCAGCGTGTGCATGGTGTTCTGTAAGCTATATTCAGATGTATGGAGTAGTTGCAGAAATTTCTGCCGCATGTGAATGTACCCTTTTGTGTTTTTTATTGAGAAAGTGTGCTTTGTCTAAGGAAGCCACCATTTACTAAATATCATGTGGCAAGGAAGTTGATCTTCCATAATCATGTCAACTATAATTGGATTTCTCTGTTTATCATACCGCTCGTCTCATTTATACTACAATGGTAAACAATTTTTTTTTTGTTATTTTCCAAATATGATTAACTGTCTTGATGTAAAAGTGAACATAATCATTTATGGAGAATTGTTTTGTTGTAGTAAATTAAAACTTTTGTAAAAGTTTGTGTATTACTTTCTCCAAGCTACCAAATATTTAATGATTTTTTACTAATACTTGATGGTTGCGATCCACTATAGATCCCCCATTACTATATATAATATTCATTGTAAATAAAGTAATAGCAATAACACTGCAAGAGCACATTCCAGTTTGAGTTTATAAAAAACAAAACAAAAAAAAACCTCTTCTTGAGGTCACATATATGCTACTTGTCAAGGTCATGTTACAGATACTAAGTTGAACACATTTTGTCTACCATACTGAACTATATTCTGAGAAACCTGCCTTCAAGCTGCTGATTTTCTATTTTTCCAACCTAGCATGTTCTCATCCCCTATCTATTATTACATATAATATGATATGTAATGTATGCATCATTGTTGTGAACCTGCATCGTACTGATCACTCTATCAGAAAATTTCCCCTTAATATTTAGGGTATGTTCACATGCTTAACAAAAAACGTCTGAAATTACGGAGCTGTTTTTAAGGGAAAACAGCTCCTGATTTTCAGACGTTTTTTGAGCAAGTCGTGTTTTTCGCTAAATTTTTTTACGGCCGTTTTTTAAGCTGTTTTCAATAGAGTCTATGAAAAACGGCTCCAAAAACGTCCCAAGAAGTGTCCTGGACTTCTTTTGACAAGCCGTCATTTTACGCGCTGTATTTTGACAGCGACGCATAAAATAAAGGCTCATGGGAACAGAACATCGTAATTCCCATTGAAACCAATGGACAGATGTTTGTAGGCGTAATGGAGCCGTTTTTTCAGGCGTAATTCAAGTCGTAAAAAAAACGAATTACGTCTGAAACCACTGCGTGTGAATATACCCATACTAGTATATCAATGTGTGTCATTCATGGCCGGCCTTAGCTATATTCGACCAGTGAGGTCGCACAGGGCGCCAGCCGCCACACGGCAAGAGGGGCGCCAGCGGGTGTGTGTATCCCCGCGGCGTTGCAACTACCAGCGGGGATACACACACTAACTGCAGTCGCCTTTCCACCCGGGCGCTTCTTCACTTACTGGCCGTCGCTACTGCATGAGGGCGGTGGCGCCGCTAGCAGCCGCTGCAGCTGCTATAGCGGTAGCGACGGCACTATAGCAGAGCAGGGAGCTATCTCCCTGCTCTGCTGTCTACTAGCGCCAATGTAGATCCCTGAAGAAGCGGAATCCCCATGTGGCCGGGGATTCCGCTCCTGGAGCGCTGCTTGATGTTTCTGTCCATATATGGACAGTGACATCAAGCAGCGCTCCAGGAGCGGAATCCCCGGCCACACAGGGATTCTGCTCCTTCAGGGAGCTACAGTGGCGCTATCTACAGGAGGGCACTATAGCAGAGCAGGGAGGTATCTCCCTGCTCTGCTGTCTACTAGCGCCACTGTAGCTCCCTGAAGGAGCGGAATCCCTGTGTGACCGGGGATTCCGCTCCTGGAGCGCTGCTTGATGTCACTGTCCATATATGGACAGAAACATAAAGCAGTGCTCCAGGAGTGGAATCCCCCTCCAAACGGGGATTCCGCTCCTTCAGGGAGCTACAGTGGCGCTATCTATACTGGAAGGGGGGTGGAGTTGCTATCTACAGGGGGGCACTATAGCAGAGCAGGGAGGTATCTCCCTGCTCTGCTGTCTACTAACGCCACTGTAGCTCCCTGAAGGAGCGGAATCCCCATGTGGCCGGGGATTCCGCTTCTGGAGCGCTGCTTGATGTTTCTGTCCATATATGGACAGTGACATCAGGGGAAATTCCTGAAGCGGAATCGCCAGTCACAGCATTGCAGACTCTATGACCGGGGATTCCACTCCAGGAGAAGCCAATGACGTCATGGACACAGACGACAGGAGCTTCTCCTGGAGTGGAATCGACGGTCATAGCGTCTGCAACGCTGTGACCGGGGATTCCGCTTCAGGAGTTTTCCCTGATGTCACTGTCCATATATGGACAGAGGCATCAAGCAGCGCTCCAGGAGCGGAATCCCCCGGCCACACTGGGATTCCGCTCCTTCAGGGAGCTACAGTGGCGTTATCTTTACTGGAAGGTGGGGGGGTTGCTATCTACAGGGGGGCTGTGGGCTGTGTGGCACTACCTACAAAAGACAACTATGCAGGAGCACACAAAATACCCAGCTTTCCCGGGTATCAAAAAACAGTGTGGAAATAAACTAAGATATAACTTTTATTTAATCTAGCTAAGAGGATTAATACTTTAGTCAGACTAAATAAAAGTTATATCTTAGTTTATTTCCACACATTTATTTGATAGCTGGGAAAGCTGGGTATTTTGTGTGCTCCTCCACAGTTGTCCTTTTTTGAATGTCTATTGCCCGCCAGCTATCAGGGTCATTTCGTAGTCCTTGCACTACCTACAAGGGGGCTGTGGGCAGTGTGGCACTACCTACCAGGGGGCTGTGGGCTGTGTGGCACTACCAACAAGGGGGCTGTGGGCTGAGTGGCACTACCAACCAGGGGGCTGTGGGCTTTATGGCACTACCAACCAGGGGGCTGTGGGCTGTGTGGCACTACCAACCAGTGGACTGTGTGGCACTACCTACCAGGGGGCTGTGTGGCTCTACCAACCAGGGGGTAGTGGGCTGTGTGGCACTACCAACCAGGGGGATTTAGGGCACTACCAATAAGCGGGCTGTAGGTACTACCAACCAGTGGGCTGTGTGGCACTACCAACCAGGGGGCTGTGGGGCACTACCAACCAGGGGGCTGTGGGGCACTACCAACCAGGGGGCTGTGGGGCACTACCAACCAGGGGCTGTGCGGCACTCCCTACCAGGGGTCTTTGCGACACTCCCTACAGGGGGCTGTGCGCCACTCCCTACAGGTGGGATTCCGCTCCTGGAGCGATGCTTGATGTTTCTGTCCATATATGGACAGTGACATCAGGGGAAACTCCTGAAGCGGAATCCCCAGTCACAGCATTGCAGACTCTATGACCGGGGATTCTACTCCAGGAGAAGCCAATGACGTCATGGACACAGACGACAGGAGCTTCTCCTGGAGTGGAATCGACGGCCATAGCGTCTGCAACGCTGTGGCCGGGGATTCCGCTTCAGGAGTTTTCCCTGATGTCACTGTCCATATATGGACAGAGGCATCAAGCAGCGCTCCAGGAGTGGAATCCCCCTCTACACTGGGATTCCGCTCCTTCAGGGAGCTACAGTGGCGTTATCTTTACTGGAAGGGGGGGTTGCTATCTACAGGGGGGCTGTGGGCTGTGTGGCACTACCTACAAAGGACAACTATGCAGGAGCACACAAAATACCCAGCTTTCCCGGGTATCAAAAAACAGTGTGGAAATAAACTAAGATATAACTTTTATTTAATCTAGCTAAGAGGATTAATACTTTAGTCAGACTAAATAAAAGTTATATCTTAGTTTATTTCCACACATTTATTTGATGGGAAAGCTGGGTATTTTGTGTGCTCCTACACAGTTGTCCTTTTTTGAATGTCTATTGCCCGCCAGCTATGAGGGTCATTTCGTAGTCCTTGCACTACCTACAAGGGGGCTGTGGGCAGTGTGGCACTACCTACCAGGGGGCTGTGGGCTGTGTGGCACTACCAACCAGGGGGCTGTGGGCTTTGTGACACTACCAACCAGGGGGCTGTGGGCTGTGTAGCACTACCAACCAGGGGACTGTGTGGCACTACCTACCAGGGGGCTGTGTGGCTCTACCAACCAGGGGGTAGTGGGCTGTGTGGCACTACCAACAAGGGGGCAGTGGGCTGTGTGGCACTATCAACCAGGGGGCTGTGGGCTGTGTGGCACTACCAACCAGGGGGATTTAGGGCACTACCAACCAGGGGGCTGTGGGTACTACCAACCAGTGGGCTGTGTGGCACTACCAACCAGGGGGCTGTGGGGCACTACCAACCAGGGGGCTGTGGGGCACTACCAACCAGGGGGCTGTGGGTCACTACCAACCAGGGGTTGTGCGGCACTCCCTACCAGGGGTCTTTGCGGCACTCCCTACAGGGGGCTGTGCGGCACTCCCTACAGGTGGCTGTGCGGTACTCCCTACAGGGGGCTGGGCGGCACTCCCAACAGGGGGCTGTGCGGCCCTCCCTACAGGGAGCTGTGCGGCGCTATCTACAAGGGGACTTTGTGGCGCTATCTACAAGGGGGCTGTGTGGCGCTATCTACAAGGGGGCTGTGTGGCGCTACCTACAATGGGGCTGTGTGGCGCTACCTACAAGGGGGCTGTGTGGCGCTACCTACAAGGGAGCTGCGTGGCGCTACCTACAAGGGGGCTACCTGGCGCTACCTACAAGAGGGCTGCCTGGCGCTACCTACAAGGGGACTGTCTGGCACTACCCACAAGGGGGCTGTGTGGCGCTACCTACAAGGGGGCTGTCTGGCGCTACCTACAAGGGGCTGTGTGGCGCTACCCACAAGTGGCTCTGTGGCGCTACCTACAAGGGGCTATGTGGCTCTACCTACAGGGGGAATCTGTGAGTGGGGAGCTGATAGTGATTTTACTGTGAGTGGTGGGCTGATGGTCATTTTACTGTAAGTGGGGGGTTGATGGTAATTTTGCTGTGAGTGGGGGGCTGATGGTCTTCAAGTGGTTTCCACCTCTGACCTCCAATTGAAATTAATAGGAGGCAGAAAATACCTGCGGCGCCCGTTTGGAGCTTTTTTTTCCAGCGTCTTTTGCATTCGCTTCAACAGCTTAAAGGAACAGTGTCATCACAAATAATTTTTTTATATGTTAAAGATGTTAGTGCTTTATTAAAAACGTTTGTATTCATTTGTGTGTTTGTGTTTTACTTTTTCTTATTTTTACACTTTTTCTTCCCTATGGGGGCTGCCATTTTTTGTTCCATTTCTGTGTGTGTCGATTAACGACACAT
Source organism: Rhinoderma darwinii (assembly GCF_050947455.1). Taxonomy (NCBI): domain Eukaryota; kingdom Metazoa; phylum Chordata; class Amphibia; order Anura; family Rhinodermatidae; genus Rhinoderma; species Rhinoderma darwinii. The sequence continues at coordinate 219,842,257 of NC_134690.1, read as the reverse complement.
ACAGACATGGAATACGGCAGCCACAGTCCCATAGGGACTGCGAACGGCTCCCGTCCCATTGACTGCAGTGTACGGCGTCTGTGTGGGAACTGCGCATGCGCCGCTCCCACACAGTCCTATTCGAAATTGGCGCCGGAGCGCCAAATATTACTACTTCCGGTCGCGGCTTCCGGATTTATGCACTTGCACCAGCGACAGCAAACGGAGCGGACGGGCCGGAGGGAGCCGCGGCGGCAGGAGCAGGTAAGCGATTTCAATGTATGTTCGTGTTTTTGTGTGTTTACTACTGTATGTAAACCTACTACACTGTGGGTTAGCTCAATAAATGGCGACATGGTGTAGGAGGTTCAAACCCCTCGTTTATCCCGGCACTAGCCAGGATAAAGGAGGGGGGGATGCCGAGAGCTCACTAGAGCGAGGGCTTTTAACCCAATGTTGCAATGCTGCAATTTTGGGAACAGCTCCATCTAGTGACCAAAAATGGGTAGTATTATAAATTTGAAATAATTTATAATATTTCCTGGCTCGTGCAAAAAAAAAAAAAAAAAATTTGAACAATGTTTAATCACCCACACACTAAATGTTTACATTTTTAAAAAAAAACATGTTTTTCTGGCAACACATTCCCTTTAAGAAAAAACAAAAAAAAGGTCACCCAACGATGTCAGTTGCTGAAGGAATTTTGAGGCAGATTTTTTTTGCCTTACAAAAAACGTGTGTGAACATACCCTACGAGTGTAGTGCTTGTTCTTAGCCGTTTTCTGTCTTTCTCAAAACAATTTTTGGTAGGGGGGCCCTGAGGAAATTTTGTTTTTCCAGTGCTGCCTAGACTCCGAAAAGGTTGGGAAATTGTGTACTAGGCTACAGGGTCCCGTCATGGAGCAGCTCAGTTCGTCATGGGAACGGGGCCTAGGTGAGTACAATTTTTGTTTGGGGGCACTGTCTACAAGGGGGAGGTGCGGGGACTGTAGGGCACGATCTACAAGGGGGAGGTGGGGGACTGTATGGCACTGTCTACAAGGGGAAGGTGGGGGACTGTATGGCACTGTCTACAAGGGGAAGGTTGGGGGCTGTATGGCACGATCTACAAAAAGGAGGTGGGGAATTATGGCACTGTCTACAGGGAGGCCGTATGGCAAAATCTACAGGGGCGCACTATACTGTGTGTGGGCCAGTAAGCGGACATTATACTGTGTAGGGGTACTACAGATGGCATAATACTGTGGGCACAATTAGAGGACAAAATACTGTGTCCTTGAAGGGGTTGTAATATATTATATTATTAAATATTATTATTATACTGTATGGGGGCACTAAAGGGGCATTATCATTTTTTTATGGGGCATTTTTTTTTAATGATGGGGTGGGGCGCCGAAGTATCATTTCGCACAGGGCGCCATCTAACCTAGGTCCGGCCCTGGTGTCATTCCTTAGTTTCACACAAAACGTTTTTCAGGGAAAAAAAAGCACTGTTTTTCAGGCTTTTTCTTGGCTCAAAACGCTGTGGCCAGATGTTACATTAATGTCTATAGTGAAACATAAAACACCCTACAAACAATGCGTTTTTGTTTGTGCTGTTTTGGTGGCCAGTCTGGCCTCCTGGGATGACATGTCACATGGGCTGCAGCGTCATCCAGGGAGGCCAGACCGTCACCATGACAACGGCCGAGGTAAGTATGAACTTTTTTGTGGCGCGGTTTATGGAATGAAGTGTGCTGCAGGTTCCAGGTCGGATATGCTGCATAGTTTTACGCAGCGTATCTGACTCGTGGGAACCCGTCCTAAGTCTTTCCTCAAGGCCAGGATCACACCCTTAGTCTTGATGCAGCTTTTGGTGCAGCTTTTTTTTTTAGCTAAAGCCAGAAGTAGAACCACAAGAAAATAAAAGTATAAAGAAAATACAGTTAGGGCACGGCCAAACGTGGTGGAATTGCTGTGGAATTCCGCTGCGGACAGTCCGCAGTGGAATTCTCCAGCGGACGTTTTTTACAGTTGTTTTAATACATTTTTAGGGAAGGTAGTTCAGTCGTTGCGGAAAACTCCGCTGCAGACCATAGGCTGCGGTGCGGAATTTTCCCTCCTCAGCATGCACTGTCTGTTGCGGAGAAGAAGCAAAATTTCACTGCGGATTTCAGCCAATGCAATGCAGAAACTGAAATCTGTGGCTAGTCCGCTGTCTTTTCTGCAACGTCTGAATTACCTGTCAATTATGCAAATGTTGGTGCAGATTCGTTGCGTAAATGCCCCAAATCTGCACCATCATTTGCAGCGGAAAAACGCCGCCACGCCTGGCCGTGCACTTACATTTCCTTTCTTTTGTGTCCTCTTCTTTGCTTGGCTCAAAAACAGAGACAAGAACTCCATCAAAGCTTTGTGTGGGATCATGGTCTTAGGGCGGATTCAGACGAACGTGATTTTCGTCCGTGCAGCCCGCGTGGTATTCACGCGGGTCGCACGGACCTAAACAAGTCTATGGGGCAGTGCAGACAGTCCGTGAGTTTTGCGCAGCGTGAGTCCGCTGCGTAAAACTCACGACATGTTCTTTATTTAGCCGTTTTTTCGTGCATCACGCACCTATTGATGTCAATGGGTGCGTGCAAATCACGCATGCCCCACGGAAGCAGTTCCGTGGGACAAGCGTTATTCGCGCAACAGCAGTAAACAAATGAATGTAAACAGAAAAGCACCACATGCTTTTCTGTTTACAAACATCCAAACGGAGTGTCATAATAATGGCGGTTGCGCGAAAAGTACGCAGCCGCGCATCCATATGAACAGGACACACGCGGCTGGCACGCGCGCAAAACGCAGCACTTTGTGCGCGCGCAAAACGCTCACGTTCATCTGAATCCGCCCTTAGACAGGAATCACACATGCAGATTTTGATATGACGTATCTCCTCCCTTTTGTATCCACTTCTGTGTTTGGCTAAACAAAATGCATCAAAAACCGCATATGTTAATCTTTTTTGACATATTTATGGTATTAAAAAAAAAAAGTCTGCATAAAAAAATTGCATTAAAACTGCATATGTGAAAGCAGCTTTAGAAATGCACCCACATTCTGCATCTCTTTAAAATGCCATCTTGATACCACATTAAACAGAATAAAATATAACGACATGGCCGTATGAGGGCTTGTTTTAGCGGGATGAGTTGTAGTTTTTAATAGCACCCTTTAAAGTACATACCACATAATGCACTGGGAAGACGAAAAAAAATTGTATTTGTGGGGTGGAATTGGAAAAAAGCTGCAATTTCTCCATTGTTTTTGGGCTTTTAAGGGCATGTTCACACGTGGCGTTGCTTTTCCGCTGCATATGTTGGTGCAGATTTGTGCCAATTACGCAATGAATCTGCACCAACATTTACATATTTGACAGGTAATTCAGACGTTGCAGAAAACACAGCGGACTTGCCACAGATTTCAGTTTTTGCATTGCAAAGGCTGAAATCCGCAGTGAAATTCCGCTTCTTCTCCACAACAGACAGTGCATGCTGAGGAGGGAAAATTCTGCACCGCAGCCTATGGTCCGCAGCAGAGTTTTCCGCAATGTCTGAACTAACTTGCCTAAAAATGTATTGAAACAAATGTAAAAAACGGCCGCTGGAGAATTCCACTGCGAACTGTCCGCAGAGGAATTCCACAGCAATTCCGCCACGTTCGAACATGCCCTAATTTTACAGATTTTACGATGCGGTGAAAGCGATAACAGAATTTTATTCTGCTGTCAATACGAATGCGGCAATACAAAATTTACAAGAGTTTTTTTTTATGATGTACTACTTTTACAAAGAAAAAAATCAAAACTAATTATGAGACCCATAACTTTATTTTTTATTTTATCTATGGAGTGGTGTGATTTTTATTTTTTTTACGGGGTGAGCTGTACGTTTGTATTGGTACCCTTTTTTTAATCACTTTTCATAATTTGTTTGGGAGCTAAGGTGATCAAAAAATGTTTTTTTTGAACTTTTATATATTATTTTTTTTTTTACATTACGAAAACCTTATTTAACTATTTTTAAATTATTTTTTTTTAGTCCCCCCGGTTACTTGAACAAACGATCGTTAGATCGTTAGATCGCTGGAACAAAACACTGCAATACTTGTGTATTGCAATATATTGTGACTTTTACTGTCTCGTATGAAGCCCTGCCTCTGGCACGCTTAATAAGAGTAAAAAGATGGCAGAACTTGGGGTCCCTATTAGGGCTACCATGACAACTATCAGCACCCTCCGATCGTGTCGAGGGCCAGTGGTGTGATAGAGGGGGCACCTCCCCTTATTCTAACAGCTTAGATGGCGCGATCCTCTATTGACCTGGCTGTTAGTGAGTGAGGTGTCAGCTATAATACACAGCTGACACCTGCAGTGAATAAAAGGGGCTCAGCTCCTGAGCCCGCTCCATACTTCTGCTCCTCGACCATGGCGTACAGTCACGTCATTGGTTGTTAAGGGGTTAAATTTGAGTTTACTACACAGCTCTGAAAAAGGGATAAAAATCTTAGCCATCCCAGCTTCTGTCAAGTATATAAATAAATGCACTTGTGAGTATGTAGTATGTACAAGTCTTATGTTCCCAGGGGATGGGATGGAAACTGTTAAATGATATGAGTCTGATGTTATGTACAGGGGGAGGGACCAGTGAGCGCACTTTAAGAATCAGTGTGTGATCTATATATAAGCTCAGCACTCAATTGTCATTCATAGTGCACAGTCTCACCTCTGCTGGGCTCTTGACCAAACCTCACTCATCATGGATGATATTTACAAGGCAGCGGTATGTGACATTATTCCCACTGATTTCTACAACAATAATGTATATTTTAAGAAAAGCACATGTTCCTCCTACTAACAAATATTGATGCACTGTTTCAGTTATAATTCGCATATTGTATATTGTTTATTATTTTTATTTCCTTTTAACACATCACAATATACAGAAGTAGCAGACCTGAGTTTGTCATTTATTGTAATTTGGTAATTAAGCATGATGTCTTAATCTATATTTATGTCACGTTACATAGGACTATAAATAAACCTGCAGCACTAGTTAATTCAAGGAATTGTTCCAATCTGTAAACAAAGCATATCTAAATATTAAAATGTCAAGTTCAGCTCTACTCCATAAATATATCATGTATTGCATACAGTCCTATGTATAAAATCACAGCTGGATAAAATATTTTTACAGTAGTTCCAATAAGGTCATATAATATACAAATTCTTACAACAGACAATACCCCCTATATCAATATTGTAAGACATAAATACAGCTATTTTTATTTACTATTACAATTTAACATTATTAAGTAACCTTGCAATTTTAAATTGTAACCTAAAATGTATATTAGATTATTCATGTACTTTAGAAAATAGTTTTAGTAGGTAAGATAAGTAGGTTTTTATAACTATATGGTTTATTGTATTTACTTATGGGCAGTACTTTCAAATTAAAGCACATGAAATACATTTAATTATGTTCAAGGACAGTAAATGTGCTAATGTATATGTAAATAATTCATAATAGTAGCTCCGTATAATGTATATGCAGAAGACGTTATCAATGACAGTCTGGAATGTAAATGATTTCAGGCTTGTGGCTCTTTTATACTTTAATTCTGCACTGTGTAAAGACAAATGTCAAATGACCTATCAATATACGCAAAGGACTACAGTGGGAATGACTGAAAAGCCCATACATAAACAGACAGCTAAAAGCATGCCAGGCACTCAAACAGAGCATTGACCTTCAAATCTGCCTTTGACTGTGACTTACATAAAACACTAGTGTGAATAGCGACACATACAAGCTGTACATACAGGACAGATGTTAACGTGTAAAACATTAGTATCTATCCAGTCAGAATTCGAAGTGTAGGAAGTCGCAGATGCTTAATATTGTCCTAAAATACCTATGTCAGCAAACAGAGGCATTTTGAACAAGGACATCCATAAGATGCCCCTAAAAGCGGCTAAAAGCTCTGACTATACAGCACATAGAAACTGAACCTGGCATCAAGCTGAAAAGGACTTTTGGGAGGAATATTGTAAAATACTATCTGTCAGTTAGTTGTCTTAGCCAGGGGCGGATTAAGGGTTCCATGCGCCCGAGCAGTTTTTCAAGTCTGCACACCCCCCCCCTCCCCGAACTCTGAAGACAGAACTTTGAAGACGCTGTACCGTATATATTTGCAGATTTCTGTTTAGGCGGCCAAAGATCTGGAACGGTTTTGAATTAGCTGTAAAAGCAGAATGAGCCATTCAGAAGAGAAAAAGCAGAATATTTTGAGACACTAAAGTGGTCAGGAGCTTTAAAACTTTTTTATTTTTGTGTCAATGGAGTGGTGTGTGACGGATTATTTTTCTGCGGGAGGAGTTATAGTTTTTATTGGCACCATGTAAAGTACCATATAATGGGTGAATTGGAAAAAAACTGAGATTCCTCCATGTTTTTTGGGGTTTAGTTATTACTGTATATATTTACCTTCTCTTAAGGTAAAAGTAGATTTTAACATCTACTTTTTCCTTAAGAGTATGTAAATATATACAGCCCCAGAACCAAGCTCAGTATAAATATACAGCCCCAAAACCAAGCTCAGTACATACATACAGCACCAGAACCAATCTCAGTATATATATACACAGCAACAGAGCCCAGCTCAGTACATATATACAGCAACAGAGCCCAGCTCAGTACATGTATACAGCAACAGAACCGCGCTCAGTACATAAATCCATCCCCAGAACCAAGCCTAGTACATATATACAGCCCCAAAACCAAGCTCAGTACATGTATACAGCCCCAGAACCAAGATCAATACAAATATACAGCCCCAGAACCAAGCTCAGTACATATATACAGCAACAGAACCGAGCTCAGTACATATATACCACACCAGAACCAAGCTCAGTACAGATATGCAGCCCCAAAACCAAGCTCAGTACATATATACAGCCCCAGAACCAAGATCAATACAAATATACAGACCCAGAACCAAGCTCAGTACATATATGCGGCAACAGAACTGAGCTCAGCACATATATACAGCACCAGAACAAATACAGTTCAGTACAGAGATCATTTGCAAATTCAGTTTAACCCCTGCTGTATACATTTGTACGACATAAAACAACAGCTCCCAGTATAAACTGAACAATGGTTAGGTTATGCTGGGAGTTGCTATTTAACATAAAAGAATGCTACCATCCATCATCTCTCTGCAGATCATACAGTGACTACAGTACTGATCAGTCACAGGGAGAATAAACATTTAAATTGAGTGACTCACAGGTGATGTATCAGATTCTTTTTCGTTCTTTTTCTCTTTGTTTCTCCATCTGGTCCAGACTTCTTCCGGGCACGGCCCATTTCTTCAGCTCCTCACTTTTCCAACATCCACCTATAAATGAAGATTAAATTTCTCATGATGCCACACTCTATGCTTCTAAATATAATAGTATCATAAACTGTGCCCCTGAATATAATAGTACTATACACTGTACTCCTGAATATAATAGTACTATACACTGTGCTCCTGAATATAATAGTACTATACACTGTGCCCCTGAATATAATATTACTATACACTGTGCTCCTGAATATAATAGTACTATACACTGTGCTCCTGAATATAATAGTACTATACACTGCGCCCCTGAATATAATAGTACTATACACTGTACTCCTGAATATAATAGTACTATAAACTGTGTTCCTGAATATAATAGTACTATACACTATGCTCCTGAATATAGTAGTACTATACACTGTACTCCTGAATATAATAGTACTATACACTGTACTCCTGAATATAATAGTACTATACACTGTACTCCTGAATATAATAGTACTATAAACTGTGTTCCTGAATATAATAGTACTATACACTATGCTCCTGAATATAATAGTACTATACACTGTACTCCTGAATATAATAGTACTATACACTGTACTCCTGAATATAATAGTACTATACACTGCGCCCCTGAATTAAATTGTGTCAAACCACAACACACGCTAACAATGCCCCCTGTAGATAGCGACAGTCACAATGCCCCCTGTAGATAGTCCCAGTTACAATGCCCTCTGTAGAAAATGACTCCTGTAGATAGCGCCAGTTACAATGCCCTCTGTAGAAAATGCCTCCTGTAGATAGTGCCAGTTACAATGCCCTCTGTAGAAAATGTCCCCCGTAGATAATGCTAGTTACAATTCCCCCTGTAGATAGTGCTAGTTACAATGCCCTCTGTAGATAACGTCCCCTGTAGATTGTGCCAGTTACAATGCCCTAAGTATATAATGACCCCTGTAGATTGTGCCAGTTACAATGCCCTATGTAGATAAAGTCCCCTGTAGATTGTGCCAGTTACAATGCCCTAAGTAGATAATGACCCCTGTAGATTGTGCCAGTTACAATGCCCTCTGTAGATAACGTCCCCTGTAGATAGTGCCAGTTACAATGCCCTCTGTAGATAACGTCCTCTGTAGATAGTGCCAGATACAATGCCCTCTGTAGATAACGTCCCCTGTAGATAGTGCCAGTTACAATGCCCTATGTAGATAATGTCCCCTGTAGATTGTGCCAGTTACAATGCCCTATATAGATAAACTCCCCTGTAGATTGTGCCAGTTACAATGCCCTCTGTAGATAAAGTCCCCTGTAGATTGTGCCAGTTACAATGCCCTCTGTAGATAAAGTCCCCTGTAGATTGTGCCAGTTACAATGCCCTAAGTAGATAATGACCCCTGTAGATAGCGCCACTTACAATGTCCTCTGTAGATAATGCCCCCTGCATCTTTTACCCCCCAACGCTGCCCAGAAAAAAAAAGAACTTCCTCACCTGTCCCCGCTTCTTCCTCCAGCGCCGCAGGACTGGTCAGAGACCAGAGGGTGTCATCCAGTGTAATGGCGCAGTCGGCGTGATTACATCATGACTATGTCATTAGTAAAGCGCCGAATGGGAGAAAGGGAACGAATAGTTCCCTGTCTCGCCAGCGCAGTAAGCAATTGTATCCGCATCCTAAGGATGCGGATATAATTGGGTCAGAGGTCCCGCTTCACTCCGGTTCTCTGAACCGGCTGTAAATTGCCCAGATTGCCCTCATTATAATCCGCCCCTGGTCTTAGCCATTTAGCACAACCCGGAATGATCTTACCTATGATGATAGCCAGGGGGCAACTGACAGGCCGAGATGTCTTAACAATGCTCCTTGCATTTGTCATTTTCAGCAGGATGTCAGACACAATACATAGACTCACAAACTTGGGTTCTAGACGCTGTAAAGTGGGAGCTTTAATTTAATCCTCATAGATGCTATGTAGTTTGCCTAATATGCTTCATCCTCATGACAGAGGGACTTTAAGGGTATGTGCACACACAAAATCAAAAACGTTTTTTAAGCCACTCGCATTTTTCGCTGCGTTTTTTTCGGCCGTTCTTGAAGCTGTCTTTCAATAGAGTCAATGAAAAACGGCTCCAAAAACGGCTCAAGAAGCAACATGCACTTCTTTTTCGCGGGCGTGTTTTTCGCAGGCATCTTTTTACGCGCCATTTTTTGAAAATGAGGTGTAAAAAAGCGCCCCGACTGAAAAGAATGCCGTATTTCCCATTGAAATCAATGGGCAGATGTTTGTAGGCATTCTACTTCAGTTTTTCAGGCGTTTTTCGAGGCGTAAACGCCCCGAAATATGCCTGAAAGCACTGTGTGTGCACATACCCTAAGATGTTGCAGTATATATTTGTTTGTATGGCTAGATGTAGAACTTAAGATGCAGTGTACTTGTATTAGGCCGGGTTCCCGCATAGCGTAAATGTTGCAGAATTCTGTGCGGAAATTCTGCAGCATTTACAGTATCGGCAAAGTGGATGAGATTTAGAAAATCTCATTCCCATGCAGTGCAAACACTAATAAATTGACCTGTGGAGCGGAATTTAAATCCGCAGCATGTCAATTTATGCTGCGTTTTTGTTGTTTTTCTGTTGCGGGTTTTCCACATTGAATTCAAAGGTGATGCAAAACCCACAACAGAAATCCATATGTTGCAAGTTTGCTGAGTTGCTGAGTTTGCGGCGTAATCGCTGCGATTCCACTGCAAAAATCGCAACACAGGAAAAAAAATCATACAGAACTCTCTCCTTCTTCTGCAGTCCAGCCTCCTGGGATGACGTTGCATCCCATGTGACTGCTGCAGCCAATCACAGGCTGCAGCATCACATCGTCATCAGGCTGCAACGTCATCCAGGGAGGTGGGACTATGCCCAGATTTTTTTTCCCCAGCACTGCTTTTCATAGCGGAAATTTTGTTCGAAAAACCGCACCACATCGTTTTTCGGATGGAAGGTGCTGCGTGTTCCAGGTCGGATACACTGTGCAGTATAAAAACCTGGAAGATAAATTATCTTTTTTACCAGAAGAATGCATCATGGACTACCAAATGGATCAGTTGTCCTATCTGTTCAGACCAGGATAAAAGAATACTGGTGTCAATCATAACTTGTGACATTTTAGTAACTGAGCTGAATAAGGTAAAAATTCTAAAATATTTATATATTAAAAAAAAACTTATTAATATATATTTTGTAAGTGACAGAAATAAACTACTCATGAATTTGGTGATGAATCTTCTGTTCTGAAAGATGAATTTTATTAAACAGAAAGGCAGCCAGCGTATAAATATCTGCGCTATATATAGTAACCTAAGCTTGAACAATGGAACAAAGGGCTATCATCCATACACAGCTGTTTCATCTGAAGTGTCAAGCATATGCATTTATACAGAGTTGGTCATGACTTCTGAATAGAGCACATTGCTTGAATCACTTTTCTATGCCTTTCTTCTAAGACAGAATTTTTTCGTCCACTGTTTTACCCTATGAGCTAGTGCAAAAACATTATATAAAGAAATTTCTATCCAATTCCTACATTTTGCAACTACTATTCTTTTACAGGTTTAGGCCCCATGCACACGACTGTACTTTTCATTCGTAATTGCGGACCGTAATAACGGACCCATTCATTTCTATTGACCACACCTTCAAGTATATTTGCGCGAAGGAGTCCGGGCCGTAGAAAGCATCCACAAAGTATAGAACATGTCCTATCTTTTGCTTTTTACGGACCATGCTCCCATTTTTTATATGCGAGCACGGGCCAAAAATGCGTGTGGGTGTTTGTGGCCGCCAGCGGCCAGCCGTGCCCGTAATCACGGACCATGATTACGGGCACGGCTGTGTGCATGAGGCGTGAGTACTGCACTTCTGTGTGGAAGCCTGTCCAAAACTGCATTTTTATGACATACGTTCCTGTAAGGTCTCATGCACATGGCCAGATTACAGCTCTGTACAACCTCGAAGTTGGACAGAGATATAATATGGCATCCATAGCAGTTTATGGGGCGTATGCAGGTTTTTTTGTTGTTATAATAGGTATAAAATTATTTGTACAATGCTCCATTAAATGCAATCCCCTAGAAGCAATGCTTCTAGGAAAGAATATCTCTGTAATATATTGCCAAATGTAAGCACCATACGGTGGCACATGGAGTGCCTATGCCTTCTTACTGAGCAACAGGGACTTGAGTGGCACTTTACATACTGTGCTATGTGCATGAGACCCAAGTGGGCATGGACTGGTATACAGTTGTTTCTCCCCTTAACCACAGCAGACATAGTATAATATTATAATGCTGTATATATTAGTATAAGGAGCCTAATAAATGTGCCTAACCAACTAGAACTAGGCTTATACAAAAATAAAATATATAGCAGATATATCGAATGAATAAACTAATTATAACACTTGATCACATAAATACTCTATAAAGCATGTACATGAGTCAACTTGTAAACATATTTCCAATTAGTTACATTAGTTGGCGTTATACAATCTATTCTATAATGTGCTCTGCATTTTTTTTATTATATGTTACAAATTAAAATAAAATAATGTTAAAATGTTAGTGTAAAAGGTTAAGCATGTACCGCAAAACTAAGGAATGAAATCTGTGTGTTAAGTACCTGTACCTCCATGTCTACATAAGGTAAGGCAAATGTTGAGCTAAATTTGGTTCACGTTTCAGAATGTGGTGCAGATAAAGTGCCTAAGGTTAAATGCCATTGTAGCTGAGCTACTTATAACAATCAAATGTTTTATCTTTCTCTCGCCCAGCCCTGAATGTCCAAGCCAGAAATAGGACACATGCAGTGAGGATTAGGTTTCTTTAAACTATTAACAAGCATATGGCTACTTAACTTAGACAGTGTTTGAGTATCTAGACATCCGACTAGAATGGTAGGACAATAAAATAAGTGCTGCACAGCTGATATTTCTTATCTGGAGCGTGATGACACATGGGATTCACATTTCACTCCCAAATGCTATTGTTACCATCAATTGTCTCCTAAACAAAAGCAGCACAGAGGACAGCTAAGGACAGCATGGCTATTTCCCTATACATTTGATCTTTTTTTTTTAAGCTCTTCAAACCACCTTATGAGCACTGCGGCAAGGTTACAGACAGAATGGAGAATGACATTGGCAGTTTTTGGCATTAAGGGTATGTTCACACGGCAGCCTCCATTACGGCTGAAATTACGAAGCTGTTTTCAGGAGAAAACAGCACCGGAATTTCAGACGTAATGGCATGTTCAGGCGTTTTTCGCTGCGTCCATTACGGACGTAATTGGAGCTGTTTTTCCATGGAGTCAATGGAAAACGGCTCCAATTACGTCTCAAGAAGTGACATGCACTTCTTTGACGTGGGAGTCTTTTTTATGCGCCGTCTTGACAGCGGCGCGTAAAAAAAAAAGACCGTCCGCACAGTACATCGTAAAACCCATTCAAATGAATGGGCAGATGTGTGCCGACGCTTTGGAGCCGTATTTTCAGACGTAATTCGGGGCTAAAATGCCCGAATTACGTCCGTAAATAGGGTGTGTGAACCCAGCCTAACTGTGACAAATTTATGTTAAAATTTGCAACTTTTCTCATCGTTCGTTAAATTTGAAAAGTCACAAGAAATGTGGGTAGGGTTTAGAAGGAGACAAAGTATAGTTTAAGATGCATTAATTCACTGATGACGGGTAAAGGGTGCAAATTTCTGGCACAAATCTACGTCATCTTATGGATTTTCTGCACATTTGATTATGATGCGCCAAATTTATTACGAGGTGTGGGCCTTTTATTAAATTTGGCGTAAGTCACTCCAACTACCTCCTTACCTTAGACTGCCGTAAAACTCAAGTCTTATTAAATGTGGGCCACAGTGTTTTAAAAGTTATTTAGTAACTAGTAATTCTAATAGACAAAATAGAAGACAGCAGGTAATTTCAATATGATGTGGGTGCTAGCATATCCGGACTTGATCCAGGGTCCAAGTCACACAAAATAGAATAAAAGTTTGTTGCAATCTATTCTTCTATTTCAGTAATTCTAATAGTTACCTTAAGATGTGTGTTAGAGGACAATTTACAAAATGTAGGGTTATTTTATCTTTATATTCATGTAACACTTGCACTTTATGTTGTAGGTTGAGCAGCTAACAGAAGAACAAAAAAACGGTAAATACCTGAGACACTATCATACTGTATACATATACATGCTACAGATATACTAAATACACACAGACACAAACGAAACATTTAAATGAAATGTTTTTCCAGGTTCTTATAAAATCTTAAAAATCTTCAAATCAGTTTTTTTTGGTTAAAAAAAAATACTATTTTAAATCTCCCATGTGGTTGTTTCCGTAATCGGTCCCTCACTGGTCCCTGTGCATAAAGTCCCAATCATTGGTTGCAGTGGTGACGTCAGTAACGTTGATAGATCAATGCTGTGGCCAGTAATTTTCTGCTGTGATCACTTTTGGGGAAACAAGTCACATATAAGGCCCTTTTCATATCCTTTTTGTTTCAATTTAGCGTACGTTGGTAAAGCTCCCGATGTACACGTTAAATGTGTCGATATATGGAGGACAAAAGAGTGTCCTTTTGTGCTTCGTCTGGCCAATATAGGTTATTATATTGGAAAAAAAGAGGATGGAATAGTGTAGTAGACTATCCTGCGGAGTTCAGTAAAAAAATGTATGCGTGAAAAAGTATACTTTTTTTTAACTTGGTAGCCTCTGGGTGATGAATGCAACTGTATGGCATCCGTCACAGGCATTCATTAAACGGATATGTCATTAGCTTTTGAAAAACTTTTCATGATGTATTCGTTAAATGGATGCCATTAAAGTCTATGGGTGGCGGATGCATTAAACGGATGCCTAATAGTGGCATCTGTCACCCAAAGGCTATAATGTTTTTCGTTTAACGGATATGTCATGAAAAGGGCAATCTGAGTTCATGATATATCCTTAAAAAGGATACCATTATAGCCAATTCATGACGAATGCCTTTGAAAGGCATCCATTACAGCATACATTTATCATATATGTCAGGAGCTTTTCCCGGCATAAACGTCAAATTTAGGCCAAAAAAACTTGATGTGAATGTAGCCTGAAGTACTAATTATAGGGGAAGATTTATCATTGTTTTTACACCTTGGTTCTAGCGTTTCGTGCTCCTATTTTCTTTGTGAATATATTGTTGGCGAAATATATTAATGCTTGTGCCAGAAAGAAACTTGTGCCAAGAACATGTGCCAAGATGTGCCAAATCTATCAAACGGCGTGCTTGTCATTGAAGGACTTAGGCCCTGTTCACATCAGTGTTGCCCTTCTGTTGAGGGGTTCCGTCTGAGGTTTCCGTCGGGTTAAATCCTCAGCGGAAAGGCAAACGTAAACATTATGTTCCATTGGACACGATAGAAAGAAGTCGGCACCACTCTTAATCTTCACAGTACGGAACAGGTATGCAGATACAAATGGAGTCAGGGTTTCCTGGTTAAGCAAACTTCGGGCAGTGCTCAGCATGAAAAGAGACAGTCTTGCAATATCATGTAGGCAAGAAAAATGAAAATGCGGCACTCATCCGTTTGCAATTCTTCTAAACTTTATTATGACATCTTGGCAAAGATAAAAGCGTTACAGGGAGGACAACAAGTTGCTGTCCTCCCTGTAACGCTTTTATCTTTGCCAAGGTGTCATAATAAAGTTTAGAAGAATTGCAAATGGGTGAGTGCCGTATTTTCATTTTTCTTACCTTCATGATTATGTTCCATTGGCCTTACCATTGATCTGAATGGTGTTGGAAGCATCATACACTTCTCTCCATTCATGTCCATTTGTACTCCGCACAGCGTGATCTCGCGAGATCACGCTGTGCTGTCACATACTCCCACATTGACTTTACTGAAGTGTCTTGAGCGTGAATAGACATTGCCTCCAGCCAGGACGCGATGTCTATTCACACTCCCGACACTTCGGTAAAGTTTTTGTGGGACTTACTCACAAGATCACGCTGTGCTGTGATTAAGTCCCACACAAACTTTACCGAAGTGTCGGGAGTGTGAATAGACATCGCGTCCTGGCTGGAGGCAATGTCTATTCACTCTCAAGACACTTCAGTAAAGTTAAAGTGGGTGTATGTGACAGCAGAGTGTGATCTTGCGAGATCACGCTGTGCTGAGTACAAATGGACATGAATGGAGGGAAGTGTATGACACTGATTGGTCAGCGTCATACACTTCTCTTTACAATGCCCACTTGGTCAAAAGTAAAAAAAAAAACCAGTTGGGCATTAAGAAACTAATTAGCATAAATCTAAAATTGCTCATAATTTGAAACAAAAATGATAGTTTTTCCAAATAAAAAACACTGTTGTTATCTACATTACAGCGCCGATCAGATAATTTAGGAGATAGGGCACTTATAATGTGGTGGCAGAGCCTCTTTAAGACTGTGAAAAAAAATTGTGTTTTGTTGTCCAAAAGTTATTGAACATGCTTGTTTTTTCTATATAAACACTAATATAGTTAATTAGCCATTTTTGTATTTATTGAAAACATATATATATATATATATATATATATATATATATATATATAAAATACATAATAGATTATTTATTTTATTAATTCTAATATACAACAATATGTACTATGTAGATGATGTAAAGTAAAACAGTTAACAAAAAGGACAGCTTGCTCTCAATAAATAAACTAATAACATCACACAATATTCTTCCCTCCAGAATTCAGAGCTGCTTTTGACATTTTCGTACAAGATGCAGAGGATGGTTGCATCAGCACAAAAGAACTGGGAAAAGTAATGAGAATGCTTGGTCAGAGTCCAACCCCTGAGGAGCTGCAAGAGATGATAGATGAGGTGGATGAAGATGGTCAGTAGATTATATTTCCATCTGATAGAAACATGTTAACTAATAAATCTTTGATTTTGATATATGAAATTACAGTGGGTGTTGTGCAAATAAAGTAGAAATGTGGTTAAAGGAACAGTGTCACGAAAAAATATTTTTTACATCAGTTTGATTTTAGTGTTTTATTAAAAACGTTTACATTTATTTGTGTGTTTGTGTTTTACTTTTTTTTATTTTTGAACTTTTTCTTCTCTATGGGGGCTGCCATTTTTTTTCTCCATTTCTGTATGTGTCGATTAACGACACATACAGACATGGAATACGGCAGCTACAGTCCCATAGTGAATGCGAACGGGGCCAGTTCCATTCACTATGCTGTACACCGTCTGTGTGGGAACGGCGCATGCGCCGCTCCCACACAGTCCAAGTTGAACTGTGCGCCGTCTGGCGCAATTTTCCTGTAGACCGGAAGTCGCGGCCGGACAGTAAGGTTGCTACTTCCGGTCGCGGCTTCCGGACTTGTGCACTTGGAGCGGCGGTAGCAGACGGAGCGGACGAACCGGAGGGAGCAGCGGCGGCTGGAGCAGGTAAGTTATTTCTATGTATGTTCGTGTTTTACTGTGTGTTTACTAGTGTATGTTAACCTACTACACTGTGTGTTAGCTCAAAAAATGGCGACACACAGTGTAGGAGGTTTGACCGTTCAATCCCCTCGTTTCTCCCGGCACTAGCCAGGATAAAGGAGGGGGGGATTCTGAGAGCTCACTAGAGCGAGTGAGTTTTCAGCATAAAGCAATGTGGTTGCTTTACCACATGCAATGCTGCAATTTTGGGAATTGCTCCATCTAGTGACCAGCACTGGGAAATATTATAAATTAGAATCTAATTTATAATATTTCCTGACTCGTGAAAAAAATTAAAAAAATGAGAACAATGTTTAATCACCTATACACTAATTGTTTAACTAAAAAAAAATACATTTTTTTCTAGTGTCACATTCCCTTTAAACAGTTGTTTTTGTATGTCAGTTTGTAATAACTTATGATTCTCTACAACAGGAAGCGGTACAGTAGACTTTGGTGAGTTCTTGGTTATGATGGTCCGATGTATGAAAGATGACAG
This sequence comes from Rhinoderma darwinii, assembly GCF_050947455.1. Taxonomy (NCBI): domain Eukaryota; kingdom Metazoa; phylum Chordata; class Amphibia; order Anura; family Rhinodermatidae; genus Rhinoderma; species Rhinoderma darwinii. The sequence goes on along the minus strand of NC_134690.1, from coordinate 219,824,868 downwards.
CAAAGGAAAAACAGAAGAGGAATTAGCAGATCTTTTCCGCATGTTTGACAAGTAAGTGATAAAATGTAAGAACATCTATGTTAGGGATCTGCCAGGTACTACGTCTAGGTATACTCCTGGGATTAATCAATCCACACCTGAGGCCAGACCTGTTCGACTGACACCATCTCCCACCAACCAGGGTGGCAGGCTCAGGAGTGGGAGAGCCTATCGCGACCTGGTCAGTCGGAGTTAGCTCCGCCCCCTGTCCTTTATTACCTGCCGTGTTCTCCTCCTCAGTGCTTGTAATTCTTCTGGATTCCTGGCCCCACTGCTGCTTGCTCCAGCCTGCTTCTGCCGTGCTTCTGCCTTGCTGCAGTTCCGCTTAACCTGCTTTGCTTTGCCTCTGGCTTGCTTCCTCCTCCGTGCTCACTTGGGTATACTCCACTTCATCCTGGTCCGGACTACTCATTCCCCGCTCCGTTTCCTCGCGGCGTTCCGTGGGCTACTGCCCCTTCCCTTGCGTGTTCCCTGTTTGTTCTCCCGTGCACTTAGACAGCGTAGGGACCACCGCCCAGTTGTACCCCGTCGCCTAGGGCGGGTCGTTGCAAGTAGGCAGGGACAGGGCGGTGGGTAGATTAGGGCTCACTTTCCCTTCACCTCCTTACTGCCATTACATAATTACAAGCCCATACCTAGTCTACCATTTCTCCTACGCTGTCGCTATCATGGACCCCCTTGAGACCCTGACCCAGCAGATGCAGGGCCTCTCCCTACAGGTCCAGGCCCTGGCCCAGAGGGTCAACCAGGGTGACGCTGCCTTAGTAGTTCCCCTCACCTCACCTCTAGAACCCGACCTCAAGTTACCTGACCGGTTCTCAGGGGACAGTAAGACGTTTCTCTCCTTCCGGGAGAGTTGCAGACTGTATTTCCGCCTAAAACCCCACTCCTCAGGTTCCGAGAACCAGCGGGTGGGTATCATCATATCCCGACTCCAGGAAGGGCCCCAAGAGTGGGCCTTCTCCTTGGCTCCTGACACCCCTGAACTTTCCTCTGTTGATCGTTTTTTCTCTGCCCTCGGACTCATTTACGACGAGACTGACAGGACTGCTTTAGCCGAGAGTCAGCTGGTGACCTTACGTCAGGGTAGGAGACCGGTGGAGGAATACTGTTCTGATTTTAGAAAGTGGTGCGTAGCTTCTCGGTGGAACGATCCGGCCCTAAGGTGCCAGTTTAGGTTAGGATTATCTGACGCCCTGAAGGATCTGCTGGTTAGCTACCCCTCTTCTGACTCCCTTGACCAGGTTATGGCCCTAGCAGTACGACTTGACCGACGTCTCAGGGAACGTCAGCTTGAACGCTTCAATGTGCTCCCCTCTGACTTTTCTGCGATCCCCCCCGAGGTCCCGTCTCCTCGCCCCTCCACGGAGGACTCGGAGGTACCTATGCAACTCGGGGCCTCCATGTCCCCTCGACAACGTAGGGAGTTTCGCAGAATGAATGGTCTCTGCTTCTACTGTGGGGACGACAAGCATCTTCTGAACACCTGTCCCAGGCGCAAGAATAAAAAACCGGAAAACTTCCGCGCCTAAGTGATCATCAGGGAGGTCACTTGGGCGCACAGTTATTTCCCGTTAATGTGAAACGCAATAAAATTTTGCTTCCCTTTCAGGTCTCGTTTGCTGGCCGGTCTGCCACGGGCAGTGCTTTCGTGGATTCTGGCTCATCTGCTAATATCATGTCTGTGGAATTTGCTATGTCTCTAAAGATGCCATTTATTGATTTACCTTATCCTATCCCTGTAGTAGGTATCGACTCAACTCCCCTTGCTAATGGTTATTTTACTCAGCATACTCCTGTTTTTGAACTCCTGGTTGGCTCCATGCATTTGGAGCAGTGCTCTGTACTGGTGATGCAGGGATTATCGTCTGATCTGGTATTAGGTCTTCCCTGGTTGCAGTTGCATAATCCCACGTTTGATTGGAATACTGGGGATCTCACCAAATGGGGTAGTGAATGTCTTATGTCATGTCTTTCTGTTAACTCTATTTCTCCACGGGAGGAGGTAAACACACTTCCTGAGTTTGTTCAGGACTTCGCCGATGTGTTTTCTAAGGAGGCCTCCGAGGTGTTGCCCCCCCATAGAGATTACGATTTCGCCATCGATTTGGTGCCTGGTGCCAAGCTTCCTAAGGGTAGGATATTTAATCTTTCATGTCCTGAACGTGAAGCTATGAGGGTGTATATCCAAGAATGCTTCGCCAAGGGTTTCATTCGCCCCTCGACTTCTCCTGTAGGTGCTGGCTTCTTCTTCGTGGGGAAGAAGGATGGTGGTCTTAGGCCGTGCATTGATTATCGTAACCTGAATAAGGTCACCGTAAGGAACCAGTACCCACTTCTTTTGATTCCGGATCTTTTTAATCAGGTTCAGGGAGCCCAATGGTTTTCTAAGTTCGATCTACGGGGGGCATATAACCTTATCCGCATCAAAGAGGGGGATGAGTGGAAAACTGCGTTCAACACACCCGAGGGTCATTTCGAATACCTGGTCATGCCCTTTGGGTTGTGTAATGCCCCTGCTGTCTTCCAGAATTTTATTAATGAAATCCTGAGAGATTACCTGGGTAATTTTCTTGTTGTGTACCTTGATGACATACTGGTGTTTTCCAAGGACTGGTCCTCCCACGTGGAGCATGTCAGGAAGGTGCTCCAGGTCCTTCGGGAGAATAATCTGTTTGCTAAGACTGAAAAATGTGACTTTGGGGTACAGGAGATACCATTTTTAGGGCAAATCCTCACTCCTCATGAATTCCGCATGGACCCTGCCAAGGTTCAGGCTGTGGCGGAATGGGTCCAACCTGCCTCCCTTAAGGCGTTACAGTGTTTTTTAGGGTTCGCCAACTATTACAGGAGATTTATTGCCAACTTCTCGGTCGTCGCTAAGCCTCTTACGGACCTTACTCGCAAGGGTGCTGATGTCCTCCATTGGCCCCCTGAGGCCGTCCAGGCCTTTGAGACCCTCAAGAAGTGCTTTATCTCGGCCCCCGTGCTGATTCAGCCCAACCAAGAGGAGCCATTTATTGTGGAGGTTGACGCATCCGAGGTGGGAGTGGGGGCCGTCTTGTCCCAGGGTACCAGCTCCCTCACCCATCTCCGCCCCTGTGCTTACTTCTCTAGGAAGTTTTCGCCCACGGAGAGTAACTATGATATTGGCAACCGCGAACTTCTAGCCATTAAATGGGCTTTTGAAGAGTGGCGGCACTTCCTGGAGGGGGCCAGACACCAAGTAACGGTCCTTACGGATCACAAGAATCTGGTTTTCCTAGAATCGGCCCGGAGGCTTAATCCTAGACAAGCACGGTGGGCACTATTCTTTACCAGATTTAAATTTCTTGGTTACCTATAGGGCTGGGTCCAAGAATATTAAGGCTGATGCCCTGTCACGTAGTTTCATGGCCAATCCTCCTTCCGAGAAGGATCCTGCTTGTATTTTACCCCCTGGTATAATCGTTTCTGCCACGGATTCTGATTTAGCTTCTGATATCGCGGCTGATCAGGGTGCAGCTCCCGGGAACGTCCCTGGGGACAAACTGTTTGTTCCCCTGCAATACCAGCTAAGGGTACTCAGGGAAAACCATGACTCCGCTCTATCTGGTCATCCTGGCATCTTGGGCACCAAACACCTCATTACCAGAAACTATTGGTGGCCTGGGTTGTCTAAAGACGTTAGGGCTTACGTCGCTGCTTGTGAGGTTTGCGCTAGGTCCAAAACCCCTAGGTCCCGACCTGCGGGCCTACTACGTTCCTTGCCCATTCCCCAGAGACCTTGGACCCATATCTCCATGGATTTTATCACCGATTTGTCTCCATCTCAGGGCAAGTCGGTGGTGTGGGTGGTAGTAGACCGCTTCAGCAAGATGTGCCACTTTGTGCCCCTTAAGAAGCTACCTAACGCCAAGACGTTAGCTTCTTTGTTTGTGAAACACATCCTGTGTCTCCATGGGGCCCCAGTCAATATCGTTTCTGACAGAGGGGTACAATTTGTTTCCTTATTTTGGAGAGCTTTTTGTAAAAAGTTGGAGATTGATCTGTCCTTCTCCTCCGCCTTCCATCCCGAAACTAATGGCCAAACGGAAAGGACTAACCAATCCCTGGAACAATATTTAAGGTGTTTCATCTCTGACTGTCAATTCGATTGGGTCTCATTCCTTCCCCTTGCTGAATTTTCCCTGAATAACCGGGTCAGTAACTCGTCAGGGGTCTCCCCGTTTTTCTGTAATTTCGGGTTTAACCCAAGGTTCTCCTCCGTTTCCCCTGGTTGTTCCAATAATCCTGAGGTAGAGGATGTTCATCGGGAACTGTGCACTGTCTGGGCCCAGGTTCAGAAGAACCTAGAGGCGTCCCAGAGCGCACAAAAGATTCAGGCGGATAGTAGACGTTCTGCTAACCCCCGGTTTGTCGTCGGGGATTTGGTTTGGTTGTCGTCCAGGAACTTTTGCCTTAAGGTCCCGTCCAGGAAGTTTGCTCCCCGATTTATTGGACCTTATAAGATCATTGAAGTCCTCAACCCTGTATCCTTCCGTCTGGAGCTGCCCCCATCCTTTCGCATACATGACGTCTTCCATGCCTCCCTCCTTAAACGCTGCTCCCCGTCCTGGTCCCCCTCGAGGAAACCCCCTGTTCCCGTTCTCACCCCTGAGATTCGAGGTGGCCAAGATTATGGACAGTAGCATGGTCCAGGGCTCCCTCCAGTACCTGGTCCATTGGAGAGGATACGGGCCGGAGGAGAGGACTTGGGTACCTGCCCGTGATGTTCACGCTGGGGTATTGATCAGGAGGTTCCACCTTCTCTTCCCTACTAAACCGGGTCCTCTTAGTAAGGGTCCGGTGGCCCCTCATAAAAGGGGGAGTACTGTTAGGGATCTGCCAGGTACTACGTCTAGGTATACTTCTGGGATTAATCAATCCACACCTGAGGCCAGACCTGTTCGACTGACACCATCTCCCACCAACCAGGGTGGCAGGCTCAGGAGTGGGAGAGCCTATCGCGGCCTGGTCAGTCGGAGTTAGCTCTGCCCCCTGTCCTTTATTACCTGCCGTGTTCTCCTGCTCAGTGCTTGTAATTCTTCTGGATTCCTGGCCTCACTGCTGCTTGCTCCAGCCTGCTTCTGCCGTGCTTCTGCCTTGCTGCAGTTCCGCTTAACCTGCTTTGCTTTGCCTCTGGCTTGCTTCCTCCTCCGTGCTCACTTGGGTATACTCCACTTCATCCTGGTCCGGACTACTCATTCCCCGCTCCGTTTCCTCGCGGCGTTCCGTGGGCTACTGCCCCTTCCCTTGCGTGTTCCCTGTTTGTTCTCCCGTGCACTTAGACAGCGTAGGGACCGCCGCCCAGTTGTACCCCGTCGCCTAGGGCGGGTCGTTGCAAGTAGGCAGGGACAGGGCGGTGGGTAGATTAGGGCTCACTTTCCCTTCACCTCCTTCCTGCCATTACAATCTACACATTTAATCAATTAAAATACCATCATCTCACCCTTATTCATAGATACAGAGGGCTAAATCTGGTCCTTACTGAAAAGCCAGTTGTGATTATTTGTTAACTTTAGATGACAATAGAGACTCTGTTCAAGATTCTCATCTTGACTCTACGCAACAGTGGAGAGCAGTTACAAACAGCGTGTCTCACTGTGGAGGACCTGTCCTGTACTACACAGACAACCCATTGCTGTGAATGGACACTGTGTGGTGCTTAATTTCCCCTGTTGTGGCACTGCAGGGAAATTGACCAGTTACTGCCTGGTTTCCCCACAGATTATAGCTGATCACTGGGGTCCCAGCAGGAGAACACTTTGTATTCTGCTTATTGTCAAGAGACCGTTTTTAACAAGTAAGGATTGTCAAAAGCGTAGAATCCCTTTAAGCCTGTCACTGATTTATCTAATGTGTCATTCAGCCTTGTTTTCAACAGTAAAAGTAGCCTATGTACATAAAAATACAAATATGTAAGTCAATTTTAGGCAACTTTTCTTATATAATAGTAGATATGCACATTCACAATTATACAAAACAAAGATTTATCTGGATTTCACATTAGTAGGGGTAACAATTTTTCTGCATTAACACAAAAAAAACCTTTTATACAAACTTCCTTCACAGGAATGCTGATGGATACATTGACCTTGAAGAGTTAAAGAACATGTTAGAAGCAACAGGTGAAACCATCACAGAAGATGACCTTGAGGAACTTATGAGAGATGGAGATAAAAATAATGATGACAGAATTGATTATGATGGTGAGTATCTAGTTAATGGTTATTATAAAGCCATTTGGAAGCAACCTGGGTTTAACCCGTTAGTGACCGTCCCATAGTGTTTTTACGGCGGCCACTAACTGGCTTTATTTGGATGCAGTAGTCTTTTTACGGCGCTGCATCGGAATAAAGTAATAGAGCAGGGAGTCGTTAAATCTCCCTGCTCTCAGCTACCAGAGGTAGCTGACGGCTCTGAGCAGCACTGCTCGAACGGGCGAGATCGATATCAGTATCAATCTTGCTCGTTTAACCCTTCAGATGCAGCGCTCAATAGCGAGTGCCGCATCTGAGTGGTTTTGAAGAGAGGGAGTGCGATTGCAGGGTGTCGGTGTCTTCTATGGCAGCCGGGGGGCCTAACAAATGACCCCAGGTCTGCCCCAGGAAATTTTAGAGCACTTCATGCTTCCCTCTGCTGACGAGCTTTATGGAGATGCTGATTTCATTTTCCAGCAGGACTTGGCACCTGCCTACACTGCCAAAAGTACCAATACCTGGATTAATAACCACAGTATCACTGTACTTGATTGGCCAGCAAACTCGCCCGACCTAAACCCCATAGAAAATCTATGGGGTATTGTCAAGAGGAAGATGAGAGACACCAGATCCAACAATGCAGACGAGCTGAAGGCCGCTATAAAAGCAACCTGGGCTTCCATAACACCTCAGCAGTGCCACAGGCTGATCGACCTCCATGCCACGCCGCATTAATGCAGTAATTCATGCAAAAGGAGCCCCGACAAAGTATTGAGTGCATATACTGTACATACTTTTTAGTAGGCCAACATTTCGGTATTAAAAATCATTTTTGAAATTGGGTTTATATAATCTAATTTTCTGAGACACAAAATTTGGGGTTTTCATTAACTGTTAGCCATAATCATAAACATTAAAAGAAAAAAAATGCTGGAAATATTTCACTCTGTGTGTAATGAATCTATATAATATATGAGTTTTACTTTTTGAATTAAGTTACTGAAATAAATTAACTTTTTGATGATATTCTAATTCATTGAGAAGGACTAGTATATATGGCATAATATTGCTATTCATCCCTAAGGGGTGCACAGAATACACTGCAGGTCCATTTTATGGATCCATAAGCACCCAGAGCTTTGCTATATGGTGCCCCTGATGCACCATATTCTCCCCTAGAAGCATTGCTACCAGGGAAGAGTATCTCTGTTATATTACATGTGCTGGAGAGTGCTACTGTTCTTTTTTCACAGATTCTCAACTGTTAGAAATTACATATGTGAGTCTCCATGTAAAATGAGGGTATGTTCACACAGCTTATTTTCAGCTGTTTTTCAGGTCGAAAACGGCCGAAAAATCGGAAGCAGAACGCCTCCAAACACCTGCTTGATGATTTCAATGGGAAAAACGGCGTTCTGTTTCGACGGGCCTTTTTTACGTGGCCGTTTTGAAAAATGGCCGTGTAAAACAACGGACGTGAAAAAGAAGTGCATGTCACTTCTTGAGACGTTTTTGGAGCCATTTTTCATTGACGCTATAGAAAAACAGCTCCAAAAAGGTCAGTCAAAAACGCGAGTTGCTAAAAAAAGGCTGAAAATCAGGAGCTGTTTTCCCTTGAAAACAGCTCCGTATTTTCAGACGTTTTTTGCTAAGCGTGTGAACATAGCCTAAGGGTATGTGCACACACACTAATTACGTCCGTAATTGACGGACGTATTTCGGCCGCAAGTCCCGGACCGAACACAGTGCAGGGAGCCGGGCTCCTAGCATCATACTTATGTACGATGCTAGGAGTCTCTGCCTCGCTGATGGACACCTGTCCCGTACTGTAATCATGTTTTCAGTACGGGTCAGTTGTCCTGCAGCGAGGCAGAGACTCCTAGCATCGTACATAAGTATGATGCTAGGAGCCCGGCTCCCTGTACTGTGTTCGGTCCGGGACTTGCGGCCGAAATACGTCCGTCAATTACGGACGTAATTAGTGTGTGTGCACATACCCTAAGAGTTACATAGAGGTAAGGAATAACCCTGCAGTTTTCTATGATTGCCGTATTGGCCATTAAAATCAGCTGGGTTCTTGCTAGTTTCCATACAACACAGTTATAAAATATAAATTGCTTTGAATACCATTCTGTTACAGACTAATTTTGTGTAATGCTAAATGTTGTATAAATTAGCATTTCACATAGTAAAACATTACTATTCTTTGAGAGATAATTTGCCCAGATCTGTACTGTGGTTGATTAAAGTTAAGTTGGACCATTTCTATTTCAAGTTTTCTTATTCTATTGATAATTACCATATTTCTAAATCATGGGGTAACGATTCTTAATTTACACAACTAAGCTGCTAAGCAACTGTTTTGTTCCCATTGTATTTGTAAGATGCTGTTTATGAGCTTTGCACCAGAATAGGAAAACTTTGCAAGAAGTTTAAAAAAAGACTAAGTGTGGGTGCCAGGTACGTACTAGAAACACTCACTCAATAATGAAAAAAAAGGGCCTTTTTATTCCAATCGCATGTTATTAATGCACATATTATAAGCAACCATGTCATTAAAAGCCTTCACAAAGGGATGTGGGGGTTCAATATTTTATTGCTTTTTTTATTTGTACTGTGTATTTTTAACATTTACAATAATGTAATGTTTGCTCAGGTACACAAGATCACTTGGTATTGCAGCACAATTGGTTCCTCCATTCATTATGCTCATTATATTTCAATATTATGTTTTGCAGAATTCCTGGAATTTATGAAAGGAGTGGAATAAATTGAAGAAAATCTGTAACCATTCTAATAGATATTTTGTTGAACGGATAATTTAATGTTTAATAGGACTTACCGTAAATCGGAGACACAAACAATTCAATAAAGCTCTAGAAATATTGACTTTCTTCATTAAGGCAAAGGTTCAATTTCACTGAGATTTGTCATGAAACACTGTCAGTTGCTCCTTTGTCAGTTTTTTCATGCAAAACAGGGATAGGATCTAAGGGCTCATGCGCACAGCCACATTACGGATCCGTGTTGTACAGATTCTTATTATAGCACTAATAGAAATCTATTGGCACATGCTGTACTTCCATCTTCATAAGAAATCATTGCATGTTCCATTGTTTTCCATTTTAGAAGCATTGCACTAAGGTAATATGAGTATGCCACACAGAGGCACCATACGCCGGTGCTGCAGTCAGGACTCTGTGTGTTGCTGTACATGTTCTACGCACATGGCTCTACCTAAAAAAGAGTATTAAGCTTTCCTTTATACTTCTACTTCTTTTAAGATCTGCTAAAGCTCTTGAATTTATAAACAGCCTAGCAATGAAGGAGCAATTGATGATTTTAAATTGCATGTAGCAAATCATGTAGTGAACCTACGTGTTAAAGAGCATCTCCACCCACAAAATATTAAAACATGGATAGAATTACCATCCATGTATAAATAGAACATCTCCACCCTATGCCCTTGTGACTAATTTGAATGTTATATTATGATCACAAAGTCCCTAACCATGTCTAAGACCATGATGCTTTAAAGCTATATCATTATTCACTATACACATATGGGACTAACATAGAAAATATCTTCTTTTGGATTGACTAGAAAATAATGAGTCATCTGGCATTAAAGGGGTTGCACAGGATTAGAATAACATGGCTACTTTCTCCCAAAAACCACGGGTTGTGTCAGGTATTGCAGCTCAGCTCTTTGGAAGTGAATGGGGCTGAGCTGCAATACCAGACTAACCTATGGACCGGTGTGGCACTATTTTGGAGAGAAAGTAGCCTTGTTCTTCTAATGCTGGACAAGCCCTTTAATTAAACAATAGAATAACAAAGTCTTTTTGGATTATACAATGTAGCATATATCAAAGAGGTAAACTGGTACTACTCACGTACGCCTTTAGAGTCTTTGTCAGTGTTGCTATCAGTGGTGCCACAAATGCTGCTCCCGATTGGTGCTCAATGTAAAAATGTACAGTTGCATATAATGCAGAATAGAAAAGTTCCACATCACTTGCCCATATGGTAAAAAGCAGACTTTATTCAGGTGCTAAGAAGCAGGCCAAAATTGGATATTATACCCAAAATTTGGCCGACGGACCATTTTTGCATCACGCGGCGCTTTCTCAAAGATTATATAATGTAATATTGGCCTCATGTCTATTTTGAGAGTTAAATTGTACAGCACAGGACACGGCAGCACAACAATGTCATGATGTTTTCTTGGCTATAAATTGTGAACTGTGAATAAACTAATTTCTAATATGGATGGCCCATTATTGTTATTTGTTTTTAATGTTATCCTTATGTAGCATTGACCATCTTATTAAATTCATTGTAATTATAAAGTCTACAATACAGTTTCTTAATAATAAAATATGTCTCCTACAGATTTTACTGGCATTCTCACTCATTCTTTTATGGAAACTGTTTCTAGCATTCGTTCATAATTTTTTTCTATAGATAAAGAAATATTTTAGCTGTGGTATATAGATTAAAAATTCATCTGATAACAAATCAAGGGAATTGGATTCCTTGTCTATAATTCTAACTAAATGAACACTCCAACCAAAAGAAAAGTTTCCCACTTATTCCATTACGGAATTCCTTGTATCAATTTCTTACCCGTTGTTTTTATTGTCGTTTCTATCACTAATTTCACCCTGGGGCCATTGGATATCAATGGGGATCTATGTGTCACTCATACAGGCACCAGAACTCCCTAAATAATCTATTTGCCTGCTGTTTTACACTAGCTCTCCAGAGGTGAAGACACAAGCCACTTTCACAGTTACTGATGATAATCAGACAGGCTCCTGTTCCACAGTTGTAATAAAGAAGGTCACAGTTCAGTCTCCCTGATTTTATGCTCATATTTGTTTAGCAAAAGAAGTACTCAGCACACCAGATTGGACTGAAATTCTTAATTATTTTTTATTTATATGTCAATATGCATGTGCGACGTTTTGGTCAAGTTCTGACTTGTATGAGATCTCGGCGTTTAGGTATTGCGGCTGACCGCATATAGGACACTCCTATATACGGTCAGCCGCTATACCTAAACGCCGAGCTCTCATATAAGTCAGACATTGCAAACAAGTGCTTGATAAAGGTTATAACTTGACCGAAACGTCGCACATGCATATTGACATATAAATAAAAAATAATTAAGCATTTCACGCCAATCTGGTGTGCTGAGTACTTCTTTTGCTAAACATATTGGATTGGGTCCCTACTCGTGCATCCACTACTGCCTAGTGCTGTCCGAAACTCCTGACATTTATGCTCATATTCTCATAGCCCTGCAATGTGCTGATGAGGAGCAAGAACCATGAAACATTGCTGTCTACAGATGGGTCTGTCTTGCTTTTGGTGGAGTCTCTGGTTTTACTTATATGAGCTACCCATTATGTATTGCCTTTAAATAAGTCTCCATACACCTGCTGGGTCACTTAAATGAGAGCCAGTAGCTCCTCCCCTAAACTGCTTATTTAGGAGAATATGGAGTGGTGGATAAATATACTGTCCTTCCATCTAGTAGAGATGATAATGGGTCTATCTGCTCATCTGATGCTGTGCTGAGGTGTCATAGGATTGATATTATAGCACTGAGGAACAGGAGTCTAGAGCTTGATAGACAATCAGGCCACGGTGCAATGATAGAAAGTTTATGCTGGAGGTCTTCTTTAATATTCCATGTGTATAAACCCTCTAATGATCATGCCTGTTTGGGCCTTAATGACCAGCTACATTTTTTCGTTTTCGCCTTTCAGCAACCACAACGTGATCTTTTTCATGGACATGGCTATATGAGGCCTTGTTTTATGAAGGAGAAATTGTATTTTTGTTGTATTTGTGTGTGTTTTTTGTGGATACTTTTAATATTCTTTTTAATAACATGTTTTTACATTTTTTTTAAAATCCCATTAACCCCTTCCCGCTGCAGCCACTTTTGGCCTTCCTGACAGAGCCTCATTCTTCAAATCTGACATGTTTCACTTTATGTGGTAATAACTTTGGAATGTATTTACCTATCCAAGCGATTCTGAGATTGTTTTCTTGTGACACATTGCACTTTATGTTACTTGCAAAATTTGCTCGATACATTCAGTATTTAATTGAGAAAAACCCTAAAATTTAGCGAAAAATTGCAAAAATTAGCATTTTTCGAAATTGAAATGTATCTGCTTATAAAACAGGCAGTTATACCACACAAAATTGTTGCTAATTTTCATCCCTCATATGTCTACTTTATGTTGGCATTGTTTTTTGAACGTCCTTTTATTTTTCTAGGATGCTACAAGGCTTAGAACTTTTGCAGCAATTTCTCACATTTTTAAGAAAATGTCAAAATTATATTTTTACAGGGGCCAGGTCAGTTGTGAAGTGGATTTGAGGGCCTTATATATTAGAAACCTCCAATAAGTCACCTCATTTTAAAAACTGCACCCCTCAAAGTATTTAAAACAGCATTTGGAAAGTTTCTCAACCCATTAGACGTTTCACAGGAATTAAAGCAAAGTAGAGGTGAAATTTACAAATGTCCTCTTTTTTGCAGAAATAATTATTTTATTCATTGTTTTTGTAACACAGAAAGTTTTATCAGAGAAACGTGCTCAATATTTATTGCCCAGATTCTGCAGTTTTAGGAAATATCCCACATGTGGCCATAGTGTGCTTATGGACTGAAGCACAAGCCTCAGAAGCAAAGGAGCACCTAGTAAATTTTGTGGCCTTCTTTTTATTCGAATATATTTTAGACAACATGTCAGGTTTGAAGAGCTCTTGAGGTTCCAAAACAGTGGAAATCCCCCACATGTGACCCCATTTTGGAAACTACACCCCTTGAGGAAATTATCTAGGGGTATAGTGAACATTTTGGCCCCACAGGTTTTTTGCAGAAATAGGCTGTGAAAATGAAAATCTACATTTTTTCAAATAAAATGTAGGTTTAGCTAATTTGTTTTCATTTTCCCAAGGACTGAAGGAGAAAAATCACCACAGCATTTGTAAAGCAATTTCTCCAGAGTAAAACAATACCCCATATGTGGTCATGAATTGCTGTTTAGACACACGGCAGGGCTCAGAATAGAAAGAGCGCCATTTGGCTTTTGGAGCTCAAATTTAGCTGGAATGGTTTGCGGAGGCCATGTCGCATTTGCAAAGCCACTGAGTGGCCAAAACAGTGGAAACCCCCCAAAAGTGACTCCATTTGGGAAACTACACCCCTCAAGGAATTTATCTAGTGGTATAGTGAGCATTTAAAAAAAAATATTCAATTAAAAATCCATGGATGTGTGATAAAATTTGAAGCACTCCTTTATACACAGGCCAGGTTTGTCAGGGCAGGTTTCACAATGATAAGTCGTGTCTCGTCTTCTCCCCTTTTGTAACACACTTTACACCTTTTTAGGCTCCTTCCCTTTTTACCAGTGGAGGGGATTTCACCAGGAAAGTGTTGCCCTGGTACAATACGTGGACCATCGCTTCTAGAAGTACTGGGGCCCTCCCCTTCCTGGTAACCAAATACAAGGGCTTGATAGCTGCCTCTTGAAACTGAAGGAATATCCCTGTCCGGCCTGCACATTGTGCACGGCCAGCTTTTTGTAGCACACTTTTGTTTTACGAATGGTACTGTACGGCTTCAGTACTTGATCAGAGAGATCAACCCCTCCCATGTACTTATTGTAGCCTAGGATACAATCTGGCTTGGGGGTCATTGTAGTGCTAACTCGGACAGGGGTGCTGCCGGTACCGTGTATTGTAGTCAACAAAAGGACATCCCTCTTGTCCTTATACTTGACCAGCAACATGTTCTCGCTGTGTAGTGCCCTGCGTTCTCCCTTTCTTAGGGGTTGCCCAATCAGAGTTTTAGAGAGGCTTCTCTGGTTTTTGTGCACGGTGCTGCATGCTGCAGTATTTCTGGTGGAGGGGCAGTTAAATAGTGGGATGCTGGTATAGAAGTTATCCACTTAAAGGTGATAACCCTGGTCCAGCAGTGGGTGCACCAAATCCCACAGTATTTTTCCACTAACTCCCAGGACAGAGGGGCATTCTGGAGTTTCTATATTGGTGGCCTTCTCTTCATAAACCCTAAACCTGTAGGTGTACCCTGAGCTGCTCTCACACAGCTTGTATATTTTAATTCCATATCTCGCCATCTTGCTTGGCAGGTATTGGCGGAATTTTAGTCTCCCCTGAAATTGTACAAGGGACTTGTCTATTGAAATGTTTTTTTCGGGGGTGTAATCTTCTTGAAATTTGGTGCAGAAATAATCAATGATTAGCCTGATTTTAAATAGGCGGTCATAAGTGGGGTCATCATGGGGCGGGCACTTCGCATTATCATTATAATGCAAAAATGTCAGAATTATTTCAAAACGTGCCCGGGTCATTGCCATGCAGTATAATGGGGTGTTGTATAAAATGTCCGTACTCCAGTATTGCCTAATCTCTGGCAAAGCCCCAAAATTTCATCATCTCTGTTGCCTCTATGGGGGTCCACCTAGCAAATGATGACGTGGGGTTTTGGGCTAAAAATTGTTGGGCGTATAAATTTGTCTTGGCCGCCATTAAATTAACAAAATCCTTTGAGAAAAAGAGCTTAAGAAAGTCAATTTCTGTGAGGCCTGCAGTATCAAACCGAAATCTGGAATGTGAGGCTCATAATTTTCAGGGGGTGGGTTCCACATAGTATCACTCATGTGGGGGGTTGCCTCAGCTGATGTTCTGGGGCATCTTTGCGTGGGTTCCTCATCACTGGATGAGGATGATGAGGAGGAGGTCAAGAGGAATGGGGCAATTTCCTCTTCTCCCTCGCTGGCCGATTCAGTGTCAGAGGCCAGGATGGCGTATGCCTCCTCGTCTAAATAGACTTTTTGGGATGATTGGGCCATTTTTATTAGGGGGGTATGTAGTGCTTCGGCATGTGTAATACTCAATTTATTTTTAAAGAGATGGTTGTGTACGTTGTGCTTTTACACGTGTATATGAAATTTATAGGAAAAAAAAAAGGAAGAGAAGAAAAAGAATAAGATAAAAATTTAGGAGAAAGAAATTTACTGAACGTCCAATATTGAACTGTAAAAAAAATTGAGCTACAACTGTCACTACGCTATCAAAAATGTATTGACGGAACTTCAGTTTAAAAAAACTGAATGTCCGTCACTAACTGATTCTAACTATAAGGCCTCATTTACACGAGCGTGTGCGTTTTGCGCGCGCAAAAAAACGCTGCGTTTTGCGTGCGCAAAAGGCAATTGACAGCTCCGTGTGTCATCCGTGTATGATGCGCGGCTGCGTGATTTTCGCGCAGCCGCCATCATAGAGATGAGGTAGTCGACGCCCGTCACTGTCCAAGGTGCTGAAAGAGCTAACTGATCGGCAGTAACTCTTTCAGCACCCTCGACAGTGAATACCGAACACAATATACAGCAACCTGTGAATAAAAAAAGACGTTCACACTTACCATGAACTGCCTGCTTCCTCCAGTCCGGTCTCCCGGCCGTTGCCTTGGTGACGCGTCCCTCTCTTGTCATCCGGCCCCACCTCCCAGGATGACGCGGCAGGCCATGAGACCGCTGCAGCCTGTGATTGGCTGCAGCCTGTGCTTGGCCTGTGATTGGCTGCAGCTGTCACTTGGCCTGAATTGTCATCCTGGGAGGTCGGACTGGAGGAAGGTGCCGGGACTTATCGGTAAGTCAGAACTTCTGTTTTTTTTTACACGTATATGTATATTGTGATCGAAAGTCACTGTCCATGGTGCTGAAACAGTTTAAGTCTTTGAGCACCGTGGGCAGTGACTGTCTCCTGACGTCGCGTACCCGAACATTTTTTGCCGGGTTCGGTTAAAACGAGTTCGGCCGAACCCGGTGAAGTTCGGTGCGCTCATCTCTAATTTGACACTCCGTTTGGATGTTTGTAACCAGAAAAGCACGTGGTGCTTTTCTGTTTACATTCATCCTTTTGACAGCTCTTGCGTGATTTTCGCGCATGCAACGCAGGACCGTCAGTGTGGCATGCGTTGTTTTCACGCACCCATTGAAGTCAATGGGTGCGTGTTGCGTGAAAAACGCAAGAATATAGAACATGTCGTGAGTTTTACGCAACGCACTCACGCAGCGCAAAATTCACGCATCGTCTAAACAGCCCCATAGACTATTATAGGTGCGTACGACACGCGTGAAAAGCACGCGCGTCGCACGCGCGTATAATACGCTCGTGTAAATGAGGCCTAACACTGTAAATTTATACTAAATCTGTCGTTACACTATCAAAAATTTTGTGAACGAATTTCAGTTAAAAAAACCTGAATGTCCGTCACTAACTGACGCTAACTATAACGCTGTAAATTTACGCTAAAACTTTTGCTACGCTATAAAAAATTTAGTGAACAAACTTCTGTTAAAAAAACCTGAATGTCCATCACTAACTGACGCTATGTATAACGCTGTCAATTTACTCTAAAACTGTCGCTACGCTATCAAAAATTTAGAGAACGAACATCAGTTAAAAAAAACTGAATGTCCAGCCTTATTTACATGAGCGTAGTTCACGTCTGTGATACACACGTGAAAATCACGCACGTCGCACGGACCTATGCTAGTCAATGGGGCCATTCAGACATTCCGTGTTTTCGCTGCGTGAAACTCACAGCATGTCCTATACTTCAGCGTTTTTTGTGCATCACGCACCCATTGAAGTAATGAAAACCGCGTAAAATCCGTGCACGGCACACGGACGCACTTCCGTGTGCCACGCGTGATTCGTGCTACAGTTGTTGAAGAAATGAAGGGAATAATTAAACTACCTCCTTCATTTCTATTTATAAACATCAAAAAAAAGTGTCATACGTGAAAAAAACACGCAGCCACGCACCAAACACTGATGCCACACGGAAGTGCAACGCGCAAAAAACGCAGCATTTTTTGCGTGCGCAAAACGCACACGTTCGTGTAAATAAGGCCTTACTGACACTAACTATAAGGGCACAGCCAGACGTGGCAAATGTTGTTGCAGATTTGGGGCAATTACACAACGAATCTGCACCAACATTTGCATATTTGACAGGTAATTCAAATGTTGCCAAAAAAGACAGCGGACTTGCCACAGATTTCAGTTTTTGCATTGCAAAGGCTGAAATCCGCAGTGAAATTCCGCTTCTTCTCCGCAACAGTCAGTGCATGCTGCGGAGGGAAAATTCTGCACCGCATCCTATGGCCCGCAGCGGAGCTGAACTAACGTGCCTAAAAATTTATTGAAACCACTGTAAAAAACGTCCGCTGGAGAATTCCACTGCGGACTGTCCGCAGCGGAATTCCACAGCAATTCTGCCACGTCTGGCCGTGCCCTAATGGTATGTTCACACGGCTTATTTTTGGCCGTTTTGCGGGCCGAAGGGCCGTTTTTTTATGCGGCCGTTTTTAAAAACAGCTGCGTAAAAAACGGCAGCGAAAAAGAAGTGCATGTCACTTCTTGAGACGTTTTTGGGGCCGTATTTCATTGACTCTATAGAAAATTAGCTCCAAAAACGGCCCTAAAAAAGGCCGGGAAAAACGCGAGTGGCTTAAAAAATGTCTGAAAATCAGGAGCTGTTTTCCCTTGAAAACAGCTCCGTATTTTCAGACGTTTTTTATTTTGTGTGTGCACATACCCTTACGCTGTAAATTTACTCTAAAACTGTATAAAAAATATATACAGTGGCTAAATCTTCTGCTATATATTTTTTTTTACAAAACGGACTTCAGTAAACGTCTGATACTCTAACACCCTAACACTACTCTATTTTTTTTTTTACAGTTTTATAAAAACAAAAAAAGGCACAAAAAGAACCTGCGTAAACAAACTACCGCTGAGGCTGATTACAGACTCAGCACTCAGTGGGCGAAGGGCGCACACAAAAAAAAGGTGCAGTAAAAAACAAAGGCCAAAAAATAATAAACCTGCACCAATAATTGAGCACAGATGCCGATCAGTGATGCCGGTCAATGATCAGCTCTCAGCGGGCACAGGATGCACACAGTGAATTAGTGCGGTTAAAAAATGACAAAAAAAAAAACCTGCGTCAAAAGAAATTACCACGGATGCTGATTAGTGATGGCGGTCACTCATCAGTACTCAGTGGCCGCAGGGCGCACACAGGTAGATGATGCAAAAATACAAAAAAAAAGTCCTGTGCCACAAATTGTCGGTCAGTCATGGCAGTCACTGATCTGCACTCAGCGGCAACAGGACGTAAAAAGGGGAAGAGGGGGAAGGGGTGGGGTACAGGGATTAGAAGTTTAAGCACAAAACAAGTGCTGCTGCTAAAAAAATAAAATAAAATCAGCAGCATCACAGATGATGATGACCATTCAGTGTGATCACACAGCAGCAGGACACAGTCGAATGCAAACGTCCCAGCAGGATCACA
Source organism: Rhinoderma darwinii (assembly GCF_050947455.1). Lineage (NCBI taxonomy): Eukaryota > Metazoa > Chordata > Amphibia > Anura > Rhinodermatidae > Rhinoderma > Rhinoderma darwinii. The sequence continues at coordinate 219,806,193 of NC_134690.1, read as the reverse complement.
GCACAGAAGGCTTCAGAACCTGTAAGTATGGCTCACAGACCGTAACACCAGCTCTGCTCAAAGTTCCTAACCGAAATGAGGTGGGCAGAGCTGGTGGAGGGTGTTTCAAACATGGCAGTGTGGGTGGGTGCAGACCGATCAATCGTAGCGATCAGAGGGGGGGTGGCATCACCGCCACCTAGTCATCAATACATGGCAGTGATTGGTGCTGTCCTAACGATTGCCGATGTGGGGGGGGGGGTGAGACACCCCCCTGGGCATTGTGTATAGATGGCCTGCTGTTATGAACAGCAGCCATCTTTACTTTGTAATTTTGAATTTTTACACTGTAACCCCTTCTCCATTTGTTGTATGGATACGGCAAATTGCGGGAAGCACTGGCTTTCCATGACATATCCATATGACAAATGTCGGGAAGTGGTTAATAGATTACGATTTTGCATCTTTATTTTAAAACTATAATGTATTAGCGTACTACTGTAGTACATTATACATAGTGCGTCCTAACAGCAGACTTACTGAACAGATAGACCTGTGTTCGCCCAGCAGTGGGTTCGCTCAGCAGATAGGATCAGGGCCGCCATCAGGAATTTCTGCGCCCCATACAGCCAAGATGTCTGAGTCCCCCCTCCATTGCGGGGGTTGTGCAACGGAAGGTGTGGAACCCACGTTTGTACGTTATACGCATTAACTGATTTTGGTGCTGACGTCAATTACAGTGAACGAAACCATGGAGCAGACAGGGACCAGTAATGCCCTGGATTTTGATCATTTAGCCAAAAAGTATACCACTGTTTGACATACAGTGGGATAAATCGCCCAGGGAATGGCCCAGGGGAAACTTCTGAAGTCATGTCCATAAATGGTCAGTGACGTCAGAAGCTTTCCCAGGGCTGAAGCCTTCTACTAGCGCTCTGCCCAGGGACTCTGGTGCTGTTCCTGATGTCCATATACGTAAGTGACGTCAGAAGCTTTGCAAAGCCTCAGTCCACGGCCAGAGCGTCGGCCAGGGATTCCGGCCCTGGAGTATCCCCTCACATCACTTTACATATATGGACAGTAGCGTCAGGTGCGTTCCCAGGGACAAAGTCTGCGGCCAGAGCACTTGTGATGCTCTGTCTGGGGACTACAGCATCGCGAAGCTTGTGACATCACTGTCCATATAGTAATCTCAGGATCGCTATACGTTTATTTGTGGTATCTCTCAGGATGGAATGACAAAGTCTACTACGATATTCCATTCTTCAAAAATAAGGTATACCGACGTCTACCAGCACGACGTAGGCTAAAATGACCTAATGGAGCCCTATGAATTATCGTCTACGTTGTTTATAGGGTACGTTAGGAGATTCCTGACATACACGATAAACTTAGGGTAACAACACGATGTGAAGGGGGCCTTAAGGGAGGGGAAGCACTTGTGAGGATGTAAGGAGCACTAATGCTTCGTTCTTACGTTGCCAATAAAGTGGGGTTGTTACCCGGGGCGTAGCTAGGGGGACAGGCGGGGCATGTGCCCCGGCGCTCAACTTAGAGGGGGGCGGCAGCACCGCACCGTCCATGACGCAGCAGTCTGCCTGGAGAGAGGGAGCAGACACACCGGAGTGGAGCACTGCAGAGGAAAATAAGCCACAGGAAAGTGGTGAGTACACAGTGTAAACAATTTAGGGCCTGGGAACACTAGCGTTTCTAAAATCATAAAATAAATTACATTATTTTATGATTTTATAAACTCTAGTGTCTCCAGGCACATTCTTTTTGCAGCTCCAGCCCCTCGCGACCCATCCTCTCGCCCCCCCTCGCTATCTATCTATCAATCTATCTATCTATCTATCTATCTATCTATCTATCTATCTATCTATCTATCTATCTATCTATTGTAAACAGTCAGTAGGAATACTGGTAGAGGGTAAGTATGTGCCACTGAGATTTCTTATCTCAGTGGTGTAAATCTCTGGGAAGTTCGTTGTTCAGCAAGGTTAGTTGGTGAGCAGGAGTTTTTAGGCTGGATTTCAGGGTCCGGGATTTAGGAATGGCTGTAGAGATTCTGGGTGGGATGGCCATTCCCATACCTCCACTCCAGGTTTTGATTTCTAGGTTCTGAGTCTCAGCTGGCCCTGATTAAAAGGGAAGCTGACAGTGAGACCAGAGGGAGAGTGAGGATGAAGGAGATAGTTATTCCTCCAGGGAGACTGCTATGACCGAAGCACCTAACAAACGGGGATTTGCACAACTCAGGTGGTGGCTGCTACAGGTTGAGAACTTTAAAGATTGTTATTAAACAAAGTGATATTGTTATGTTGGTTGCTTTACCCAGTGGACGCAAACTCTGTACACAAAAAGGATCTGTTTGTTTGGTGCAAATAAAAAGTACCCGCTATTTCTATTTTACCCTGCTTCCGTTTGCGTGACTGCCCAATACAGCAACCCAAGGGGGACACCAGCTCACACTATCTATCTATCTATCTATCTAATCCAGCAGCACCGGTTTAGAGATGTGGGTGCAAGCCCAAGGGTGCAGACCAAGTTCCCAGTTATACAAAAATCCAAAAGTCAGGCAGCACACCGTAGTATAAGTGAAAAAAGAGGGTACTTTATTGCCCCATGTGCGACGTTTCAGCTCTATCCACTGGAGCCTTTCTCAAGCAAAAGACATGTAAACACACAGCAGTATAAAACAAGGTGCCAATCAGCAAATACAAAAGCAGTAATCATGTACATACAATGTCAAAATACAAAATTAGTGTAAAAATTATGTTTGTGATGACTCAATGTAAGGACAGCATAGAAACAATAGTGACAGAACAATACTTGGTGTAACTATATTCAATAGCATATAGAAATAGTGTAAAGTATCAATAAATATTGATACATGCACCTGTACAATAATAATGAAAAAGGAAAGGGGCATTTAGTTGAAAAATTATATCACCTGAGGAAACACGATCATACAGCTGCAATGTCGGCGTCCACGAGGCGCTACTGCGCATGCGCAGAAGTATGGCTAAGTGCTACGGTGTCCCAGATGTGTAGCGCAATTGGCGCATGCGCACTATGCATCCAAGGACTGCGGACGCCATCTTGGATACTGGAAAAAGGGGATAAAAACACTGGCATGGCGTTGTGGCTGTGCCCAAGTGTTGTAGAATGATTATATCGATAGGGATTAAACGCATACTAGCTGAGGATGGTACAGGGAGGCAGGCACCGGAGCATATGAATCACCGGGACCCAGACACCGAGCGGCTACAATCCAGTGTAGGGGAATCACACTCTATTCAGAATGTACACTATTCAGAATGTAGGGACAGGAGGAGGTCACTTGTCCGCTATCAGCAGACATCAGCCACCAGCCAAGGGAAAGCACTGGCACTTACATGTGTGGATGCCACACATAGGTGTCTTAGTGCATTCCCAAATATCCCAAAACGTATCCGTAAGCGTGTATGGAGGACATTACTGGAGAGCACTTGCGTCATACTGGGTCCGAGCAATAGAAAACTATGCATGCCTCAGGCCAACTCATATCTCACTCAGGTCTAGACAGCATCCAAGTAATTTGAAAATTAGTACCATAAAACACAATCGCAGGGTAACTAGCCATACAGAGGATATAGAGCAATGATTCAATGAGTCCACGGGAGTGATATCCAGATAGATGTGACTTCATCTACAATAAAAAAAGAATGATTAGTATCAATTCAATAAAGTTCAATTATCATGTCAGATATACGGAAAACGATGTCTACATGTACCAAAGATGAGGACCAGTGTCTAGTGGATCTACACTAATCCACCCAATACAAAGTCCACGTTCAAGCCCTTTGGTTTTAGAGTATCGAGCCTCCCTATCCATTGTAGCTCCCTTAATTTCAGGAGCTTAGTCCTGTCCACACCCCTTCTAGGTGGCGGGATATGGTCTATAATCCAGAATCTCAGTAGTTGTTCAGTGTGTCCTGAGTCGGTAAAATGTTTAGATACAGGGAGATCTAACTTCTTCTTCCTAATAGTGTACCTGTGCTGATTAAGTCTAGTCTTAAAGAGGCTCTGTCACCAGATTTTGCAACCCCTATCTGCTATTGCAGCAGATCGGCGCTGCAATGTAGATTACAGTAACGTTTTTATTTTAAAAAAACGAGCATTTTTGGCCAAGTTATGACCATTTTTGTAGTTATGCAAATGAGGCTTGCAAAAGTCCAAGTGGGTGTGTTTAAAAGTAAAAGTCCAAGTGGGCGTGTATTATGTGCGTACATCGGGGCGTTTTTAATACTTTCACTAGCTGGGCGCTCTGATGAGAAGTAACATCCTCTTCTCTTCAGAACGCCCAGCTTGTGACAGTGCAGATCTGTGACGTCACTCACAGGTCCTGCATCGTGACGGCCACATCGGCACCAGAGGCTACAGTTGATTCTGCAGCAGCATCAGCGTTTGCAGGTAAGTCGATCTTACCTGCAAACGCTGATGCTGCTGCAGAATCAACTGTAGCCTCTGGTGCCGACACGATGCAGGACCTGTGAGTGACGTCACAGATCTGCACTGTCAGAAGCTGGGCGTTGTGAAGAGAAGAGGATGTTACTTCTCATCAGAGCGCCCAGCTAGTGAAAGTATTAAAAACGCCCCGATGTACGCACATAATACACGCCCACTTGGACTTTTACTTTTAAACACACCCACTTGGACTTTTGCAAGCCTCATTTGCATAATTACAAAAATGGTCATAACTTGGCCAAAAATGCTCGTTTTTTAAAAATAAAAACGTTACTGTAATCTACATTGCAGCGCCTATCTGCTGCAATAGCAGATAGGGGTTGCAAAATCTGGTGACAGAGCCTCTTTAAGATCCAAGGTGGTTTCACCCACATAAAGGAGTTTACAGGGACATTGGAGAACATAGATAACAAAGTCACTATTGCATGTGAGATAGTGTCTAATCTGGAACAGTCTGCCTGTAGTGGGGGTGCTCTAAGGTGGATCCCTTATGCATTAGGTTGCAATTGACACCACTTAGACACGGAAAACAGCCAACCTTAGGTTTAGTCAAGTACATTTGCTTCTTTGCTCTAATCGGACCAGTATCTGCTCTGACTAGTTTGTTCTTGAGACTCGGGGGTCTACGGTATGAAAATAGCGGTTGGTTGGTAAATTCAGTAACCTGAGGGAGACAGTTGCCCAACATAGGCCAATGATGTCTGATGACATTAGTAATGTGTCACGGACACAGGGTTTGTGGACCCACTAGGCCGCTCCGCCGTAGCGGGGAGGCAGCTGACCAGGTCACAGTCTAAGGAGAAGTAAATGGCAGACAGTAATGCTTGGGTACCTGAAATAGTCCGGGCGGTGGTTGTGAGCGTTGTTCGTTTTCCCAGTCTGTCTTGCAAATGGTCCATTTAGTGTTTCCCGTTCGAAATGTTACCCGTTCCTGTTTCCCGTGCTGTGCCTTAGTATCGAGTCCTGCCACGTCCGGAGGAATATGCCACGTCCTGTGTCATCTGCCACGTCCGGAGGAATCCGCCACATCCTGTGTCATCTGCCACGTCCGGAGGAATCCGGCACGTCCTGTGTCATCTGCCACGTCCGGAGGAATCCGCCACATCTGGCGCAACTTGCGGCTCTTGGCTCTTGTATCTGTTGTTTGGCCAGCTGCCTCCCCGCTGCCGCGTTACGGCCTAGTGGGTCCACTAACCCGCCTCATGACACTGACATGGAAAAACGCATTTAACTCTATGGCAATTTAATAGGACGCATGGCAATTGGATTTCTGTGAAAGAAAAATGGATCTCTGACCGCTATAAAGATATCTTATAATGTTAATCAGCACAGAATTTTGGACCAACATAAATGAAATAAAACAATATTATTGGTAAGACACAAACCCCCAACTAATCAGTTCTTGGCAAGCAAGGAGCCTTGTGTTGTGTATTTCTGCCCCTGGGAATACAATGGTATTTTTTTGTGACCTTTGATTTACCATGATGTTTAAGATGTTAATCAATAAATAAGACAAATATTAATAAATTGCATTTTATTATACATACTTTCTTTAATATTACGTTAACATAACATTGCTAACATTTCCTTCTGTATTTACCACCTTGGGAGAAAAAAAGTGTCTCTGTGTAAATGCCATCTCTTACACTAAGTGTAGAGTAAGTGTTAAGTTTCATATCCCCATGGGGGGAAAAAAAATCACAAGTTGTTTAACATGACATGCTTATGTATTCTCAGCCTAATGCCAACAGCTGTCATTCTTCCGTATGTGAAGATTTATGACCCACAGTCACCCACGGTGACCTTCTTCAACATCATTGACTTTGAATAAATTTTTTCCAATGATTCATTATTTTGGTGTATAGTATTAAAGAAAGAAAGAAAGAAAGACATTTGTAGGTAAGTTTTATGAATATGTAATGCTATCATGCTAGACAGAAGCTTAGTAGCCAATTAGTTCAGCATTTAGCATGCGTGGCATCAGCAGGCACCTCTACATATTTACAATGTCTTCTCTTTAAGAGCGGTGTAACATTTCCAGGGCTTGGAGTCTAAATACTATTTTGTCCGTGCAATTCACACGAACTATACCATTAACTATTAATACTCTTGGATACATTGTAAGTAATTGAACAGCTAGTAAATATTCCAATCATTTTGGCTTTTCTACATACAGATATTTATTGTCATTTAGAATACAGCTTGATATAGATAATCCAATATTTTTTGGATCAGCAAATAATGGTCTAAAACTAACTGAGAGATTCAATATTAACATCAAACCGAATAAATTGCTGCATGCGTGACCATCTATGAAATCCTGATTAATATATTTAGTACGTTTACTACAAATCTTCAGCAATTTCAGTTGCTTAGTTATGACCCTACAGTATTATATCATATCAGCAAAGATTATATTTACATAGCCTCATTATTGCTGATATTGTATAAACAATTATTAACAGTACAAGGAAAAAAGGGGTAAAAACCGCTTGCGGGGAAAAAGAAGCGACATGCCCTTTCTTCAGTCGTTTCCGTCTCTGACCTCCCATTGACATCAATGGGAGGAAGAGAAAGCGGTTTTCACTGCGTTTTTTACCTGCGGTGCTCGATGGTCGTGGATGAAATATGCAGCGAAAAAGAGAGCATTGTGTGCTAGTGTCTGGTGTGGCGTGCAGGGCAGCCCACCTGATCTAATAGTATGGGAGTGACTAAAAGGATGTCATATCACGCCGGTTTGCACACGCAAGTGTAGCGCTCTGTCTGTCGCGGGAACTGGGCAAGGTAAGTACAAACTTTTTTTGTTTTTTAAGGAGCGGTGGGAAGGGGGGCAGTGTAGCGCTATATACAAGTGGAGGAGGGGTAGTGTAGCACTATAAACTAAGGGAGAGGGGGGCTGTGTAGCACTATATACAGGGAGGAATTGCTGTGTAGCGCTATATACAAGGGGAGGGGGGCTGTGTAGCGCTATATACACAAGGGGAGCAAGGGGGCTGTGTAGCGCTATATACACAAAGGGAGGATAGGGGCTGTGTAGCACTATATACAAGGGGAGGGGGGCTGTGTAGCGCTATATACACAAGGGGAGCAAGGGGGCTGTGTAGCGCTATATACACAAAGGGAGGCTAGGGGCTGTGTAGCACTATATACAAGGGGAGAAGGGGCTGTGTAGCACTATATACAAGGGGAGAGGGGGGCTATGTAGCACTTTATACAGGGGGATTGCTGTTTGCCACTATATACAAGGGGGCTGTGTGGCACTATATATATATATATACAAGGGGGCTGTGTGGCACTATATATATATATATATATATATATACACACACACAATTGGGCTGTGTGTGGCACCACCTATAGGGGTCTGTGTGGCACTATCTACAGGGGGGGTCTGTGTGGCGCTATCTACAGGGGGGTCTGTGTGGCGCTATCTACAGGGGGGCTGTGTGGCGCTATCTACAGGGGCGCACTATACTGTGTGTGGGCCAGTAAGCGGCCATGTGTGATGCTATCTACAGGGGATGACACAATCTACAGGGGGATGTGTGATTCTATCTACAGGGGGCGGCTGTGTGTGGCGCTATCTGCAGGGAGGAAGATGCTATCTACAGGGGATGTGTGTGACGCTTTCTACGGGGGGTCTGTGTGGCACTTTCTACAGGGGGTCTGTGTGGCACTTTCTACAGGGGGTCTGATTGGCACTATCTGTAGGGACAGTGGTGTAATGAGGGATTCTTTCAGTGATGCCTATAATTGGTGTTTATAACTGTCTATTTTACTGGTGGACTTGTAATATTGTAGTATTTAAAAAAGTAATTAAAACTAATTTTAAATACCTTTTCTTATTCTCTTATTTAGTCGCTATATTAGCGACTGGTGTCATTACTTTTGGTCATCAGATCGCCCACCATTGATGGAGGCTTGCACTGCTCCCAAACTGCTTCGCTCAGGAGCTGCCAAGACTTAGATTGCTTTCTGGGTAATTATAGACCAGAAAGCTTGACATCCATTGTAGTCAAAATGTTTGAGGGACTATATACAGGAGTATGTGACAAAAATTTTTATTATATGTGACAGCACAGTTTAACTATGGACAGAAGTTGTCAAACCAACCTGATTTGTTTTTATGAAGAGGTAAGCAGAAGCCTAGACAGAGGGGCCGCTGTGGATATAGTGTTTTTGGACTTTGCAAAGGCATTTGACACTGTCCCTCATAGACGCCTAATGGGTAAATTAAGGTCTATAGGTTTAGAAAGTATAGTTTGTAATTGGATTGAGAAGTGGCTCAAGAACCGTATCCAGAGAGTTGTGGTCAATGATTCCTACTCTGAATGGACCCGGTTATAAGTGGTGTACCCCAGGGTTCAGTGTTAGGACCACTATTATTTAACTTATTTATTAATGATATAGAGGATGGGATTAATAGCACTATTTCTATGTTTGCAGATGACACCAAGCTATGCAATATAGTTCAGACTATGGAAGATGTTTGTGAATTGCAGGCAGATTTAAACAAACTAAGTGTTTGGGCGTCCACTTGGCAAATTAAGTTTAATGTAGATAAATGTAAAGTTATGCACCTGGGTACGAACAACCTGCATGCCTGAGCAGCCACTTCCCTCAAGAATAGTGGGAGTGGACATCACAATTTAATGCACCTGAGCACTCTCCCTCTGTAGCATTTGTGGCTTGTCTGCGTCCTGTTGGGAACTGGTGTTTACTTGCCTATTTAGTAAGTATGGCCTGTTTTTGTTTTTTTGAGTATATCTGTGTCCCCCTTTTTTCTGTGTATTGCTTTTATGTAGGGAACAAATAGTTCTAGCGTAGGGATGCGCAAGACAGTGAGGACCCTTGACGTGGGTTGCAAGTTTGCTTATTTTGGCTAAAATATCGACGACTGCCTCATGTTTATCATGGATAATTTTTCTGTGTACACATTTTTCAGGATGCAACCAGGCCTTATAATGTTAGGAGAGCATGATGTGCCAGTGTCTGGTGTGGTGTGCAGGGCAGCCCATCTGATCTAATAGTATGGGCGCGACTGATAGGCTGTGATCCGGCAAGATCGCTATGCCTTGCGACTGGCACATTATTTAAAGCTTTGGTACTGTGCAGTGATAACACTGAGCAGCCACTCCACTCAAGAATAGTGGGAGTGGATATCACTATTTAAAGGGAATGTGTTGCCAGAAAAACATGTTGTTTTTTTTTTTAATTAAACATTTAGTGTGTAGGTGATTAAACATTGTTCAAATTTTTTTTATTTTTTTCACGAGTCAGGAAATATTATAAATTAATTCTAATTTATAATATTTCCCATTGCTGGTCACTAGATGGAGCTATTCCCAAAATTGCAGCATTGCAAAATTGGGTAAAAAGCCCTCGCTCTAGTGAGCTCTCAGCATCCCCCCCTCCTTTATCCTGGCTAGTGCCGGGATAAACGAGGGGTTTGAACGGTCTAACCTCCTACACTGTGTGTCGCCATTTTTTGAGCTAACACACAGTGTAGTAGGTTTACATACAGTAGTAAACGTACACAAACACGAACATACATAGAAATCTCTTACCTGCTCCTGCCGCCGCGGCTCCCTCCGGCCCGTCCGCTCTGTCTGCTGCCGCTGGTCCAAGTGCACAAGTCCGGAAGCCGCGACCGGAAGTAGTAATCTTACTGTCCGGCCGCGACTTCCGGTCCACAGGAAAATGGCGCCGGACGGCGCGCATTTCAAATTGGACTGTGTGGGAGCGGCGCATGCGCAGTTCCCACACAGACGGCGTACATGTTAGTGGATGGAACGGGCCCCGTTCGCAGTCCCTATGGGACTGTGGCTGCCGTATTCCATGTCTGTATGTGTCGTTAATCGACACATACAGAAATGGGAAAAAAAATGGCAGCCCCCATAGGGAAGAAAAAGTGTAAAAATAAGAAAAAGTAAAACACAAACACACAAATAAATATAAGCGTTTTTAATAACGCACTAACATCTTTAACATATTAAAAAAAAAATTGTGACGACACTGTTCCTTTAATGCACCTGAGCACTCTCCCTCTGTAGCATTTGTGGCTTGTCTGCGTCCTGTTGGGAACTGGTGTCAACCTTGTCATTTAGTAAGTATGGCCTGATTTTGTTATTTTCAAAAAAGGGCTCTAAGTCTTCCTCGGTTAATTATAGATCAGTAAGCTTGACATCCATTGTGGTAAAAATGTTTTATGGGGCTATTGAGAGACTATACAGGAGTATGTGACAAAAAATTTTATTATATGTGACAGCTAGCACGGTTTTACTAAGGTCAGAAGTGGTCGAACAAACCTGATTGGTTTCTATGAATTATGTTTCAAAGCCAGCAAAAAATTCTCTCATACCATGAACTGAAGACACAAATTTACACATCTTCAACATTAACTCAAGATAACGTACGCAACTGCAATCATTCATCACATAAAAAGTTTTAACATACCTCATACTTCTGGATAAATTACTGCGTTCAGGAGATTGTGACGTCATAACAGCTAAATTCCAGCCCCGGCAAAACATGAGTGAAAAAGGTTTGTCTAAGAATATGCTTCTCACATACCGCCCATTTTTGTGTTTTTTTTCAATTTCACTGATTCAATACCACCCAACCTCCAGTGACCGCTATCAGACGATAAATCTCCCGCGTTTTGGCACCAAAAACTGTTGACGCAATTATGGCCCAAAACATATTAGAATGAAAATTGTAATGGCTATGTCAACAGATACCCCCAGTGATTTATCCAGTTTCAAGTCATAGGTCATATATATATATATATATATATATATATATATATATATATATATATATATATATATATATATATGAGAAAGATAACATAGAGACCATGCTTTGTATGCTCAAAATCCTTCTCTGATGTTTATTCAACAAGCAATTACAATAATATCTTTCAAAGTAGGAGCAGGTTGATTCCAGCCAATCCTTGGATTTCATTTAGCCAACAGCATAAAATCACAATATGTTTTGTCCAGAACCAATCATAGGCTTATAAGACATTTTATATGTTAATCCATGAGATACCACATCATAGATGCTAAGAGTCCGACTACCCCTCCCTTATAGTAAACAAAGTCACTCTCCAGACTCTTCAAGGATGAGATGCTCGCTATCACACAAATAGGGTAAATATTTATCTATAGTCTCCATAGCAGCAGAGGGAGACTAAATATAAACATCTAGGTTAGGAACAAACAACATAGAATTGTTTCAGACAATGCAGACATAGATAAATTAACCTTAAGGCAACATAACTCATTAATCTCAAAATGTATCCTTCAGGCCACAAGATGGATTCCAGCTATCCAAAATGTACACCACCGTAGAAGATGAAGTCTACGTAAAATATAATCATTTAAAAATATTCTAATCACTTTCACAGGGAGATAACCACGTGTTAAGAATACTAAACATCACACAAACAAGAGATAAACATCTGGAGCATGGTCATGTGAGTGCATGTGAGACTGGCTCCACTCTAAAGGGGGTTTTAGACTGGGCGATTATCGGGCAGACAAGCGTTCATAGAAAGCTCGTTGACGATAATTGCCCTATGTAAACAGGGCAGCGATCTACAGATGAATGAGCAAACGATGTCTCGTTAATCGGCGCTCGCTGCTATCGGCCGGTGTAATAGGGCCGTAATTCTTCGTTCACTTCTGCATTCATTGGGTTCCGTCGGAGCATTCCGTCAGGTGAACCCTTGAACAAAATCCAAACTGAAACAAACGGAAATCATAGGTTTCGGTTTGCATCACCACTGATTTCAATGGTGACGGATGCGGTGCAAATGGTTTCCGTTTGTCACCATTGTGCAGGGGTTCCCTCATTTTGACAGAATGAATAGTGCAGTCGGCTACGGTATTGATTTAGTCAAAACTACGGAACCTTTGTTCAACGGTGAGAAACGGAAACCATTTGCAGCAGAAGCGTCACCATTGAATCAATGGTAATGGAAACCTCTGGCTTCAGTTTGTTTCAGTTTGGATTCCGTTCATGGGTTCCCCTGACAGAGATTTCCGATGGAACCCATGAACAGAGTCCCAATGTAGATGTGAACGAAGCCTTAAAGAGGACTTTGCTGTCTAATTTGTATATTTGTATGTATACCAAGATATAGTCTGTTTTAGTGTAAAAATATTTCTCATGTCTACTTTATGTTGGCATAATTTTTTTAACATGATTTTATTTTTCTAGCACGTTACAAGGCTTATAAGTTTAGTAGCAATTTATCACATTTTCAAGAAAATTTCAAAAGCCTATTTTTTTCCAGGGGCAAGTTCAGTTCTGAAGTGGCTTTAAAAACTTGGAACCCTCAAAGTATTCAAAACAGCATTTAGAAAGTTTCTTAATCCTTTAGGTGTTTCACAGGAATTGAAGCAAAGTGGAGGTGAAATTTACAAATGTAATTTTTTTTGCAGAAATTCCATTTTAATCCATTTTTTTTTTCGTAACACAGCAAGTGTTAGCAGAAAAACACTACTCATTTATTGCCCAGATTCTGCAGGTATTTATTTATTTTTTAAATATCCCACATGTGGCTCCAGTGTGCTAATAGACTAAAACACAGGCCTCAGGAGAATAGGAGCACCTAGTAGATTTTGGGGCTTTCTTTTTGTTAGCATATTTTTTAGGCACCCTGTCAGGTTATAAGAGGTCTTATGGTGCCAAAACAAAGGAAACACCTCAAAAAAGGTCCCACAAGGAAATAATCTAGGGGTGTAGTGAGCTTTTTTACCCATAGATTTTATTAGAATTGGGCAGTGAAAATGAAATTATTATTTTTCCCCAATAAGATGTCGTTTTAGCTCAAAATTTTTCATTTTCTCTTCAAATAAAGGAGAAACAGCACCCCAATATTTGTAAAGCAACTTCTCTAGGGTAGGGAAATATCCCATGTGTGGAAATAAACTGCTGTTTGAGCACAAGGCAGGACTCAGAAGGGAAGCCATTTGGCTTTTGGAGCGCAGATTTTGCTGGATTTGTTTCTCGGCACCATGTCGCTTTTGCAAATCCCCTAAGGTACTAGTACAGTAGAAACTCCCCAAAAGTTACTCCATTTGGCAAACTACACCTATTGAGGAATTCATATAGGGGTGTAGTGAGCATTTTGACCTAGATTTTGATTTTGATTTTATTAGAATTGGGCTGCGAAAATGAAAAAAAAAAAATGTTTTTCCCAATAAGACATAGCTTTAGTTCAAAGATTTTCATTTGCTCAACAAATAAAGGAGAAAAAGCACACCAACATTTTTAAAGCAAGTTCTTCAAAGTAGGGAAATACCCCATATTTGGTCATAAACTGTGGTTTGGATACATGGCAGGGCTCAGAAGGGAAGGAGCAACATTTGGCATTTGGAGCCCCTGTGGTACCAGTACTGTGAAAGGTGACTCCATTTGGTAAACTACACCCCTTGAGGAAATAATCTAGGGGTGTAGAGAGCGTTTTGACCCCACAGGTTTTTGATGAATTTTTTAGAATTGGGAAGTGAAAATAAAAAAATATTAATTTTCACAAGGACTATAGGTGTTAAGCGCCTCAACGTTTGTAAAGCATTTTCTCCCTAGTACAGCAGTACCCCATATGTGATCCCACACTGCTGTTTGGACACAAGTCAGGGCTTAGAAGGGAAGGAGTGCTATTTGGCTTTTTGAGCGCATATTTTGCTGAATTGTTTTTTGAGAGACCTGTCGCATTTGTAGAGCTTAATGAGGTACCATTACAGTAGAAATTCCCCAGATGTGACCCCATTTTTTGAAACTTTACTCCTCAAGGAATTAAATTAGGGGTGTAGTGAATATTTTGACACAGGTGTTTTATAGATTTTATTATAATTGGGCCATGAAAATTTAAATCTAAATTTTTTCCAATAATATGTGGTTTTAGCTCAACATTTTTACAAGGAATGCGGATCCAGCTCAATGAATTAGAATATCATCAAAAGTTAATTTATTTCAGTAATTCAATTCAAAAAGTGAAACTCATATATTATATAGAATTTTTTACACAGCATTTCCATTTCCAGCATTTTTTTTCTTTTAATGTTGAAGATTATGGCTAACAGTTAATGAAAATCCCAAATTTAGCCTCTCGGAAAATTAGAATATTGGGTAAAAGTTGAAGATTGTAGACTTATGGTGTCACACTCTAATCAGCTAATCAACACAAAACACCTGCAAAGGTTTCCTAAGCCTTTAAATGGTCCAACAGTCTGGTTCAGTAGGCTACACAATCATAGGGAAAACTGCTGACTTGACAGTTGTCCAGAATACGGTCATTGACACGCTCCACAAGGAGGGTAAGCCACAAAAGGACATTGCTAAAGAAGCTGGCTGTTCAGAGTGCTGTATCCAAGCATATTAATGGAAAGTTGAGAGGAAGGAAAAAGTGTGGTAGAAAAAGGTGCAGAAGCAACAGGGATAACCGCAGACTTGAAAGGATTGTCAAGAAAAGGCCATTCAAGAATCTGGTGGCTATTCACAAGGAGTGGAATGCTGCTGGAGTCAGTGCTTCAAGAGCCACCACACACAGATGTATCCAGGACATGGGCTACAACTGTCGCATTCCTTGTGTCTAGCCACTCATGACCCAGAGACGTCAGAAGCGTCATACCTGGCCTATGGAGAAAAAGGACTGGTCTGCTGCTCAGTGGTCCAAAGTCCTGTTTTCAGATGAAAGTAAATTTTGCATTTCATTTGGAAATCAAGGTCCCAGAGTCTGGCGGAAGAGTGGGGAGGCACTCAATCCAAGTTGCTTGCAGTCCAGTGTGAAGTTTCCACAGTCAGTGATGTTTTTAGCAGCCATAACATCTGCTGGTGTTGGTCCACTGTGTTATATCAAGTCCAGAGTCAACGCAGCCGTCTACCAGGAAATTTTAGAGCACTTCATGCTTCCCTCTGCTGACAAGCTTTATGGAAATGCTAATTTCATTTTCCAGCAGGACTTGACACCAGCCCACACTGCCAAAAGTACCAATACCTGGTTTAAAAACCACAGTATCACTGTGCTTGATTGGCTAGCAAACTCGAGAATCTATGGAGTAATGTGAAGAGGAAGATGAGAGACACCAGACCCAACAATGCAAACGAGCTGAAGGCCGCTATCAAAGCAACCTGGGCTTCCATAACACCTCAGCAGTGCCACAGGCTGATCGCCACCATGCCCGCCGCATTGATGCAGTACTTCATGAAAAAGAAGCCCCGACCAAGTATTGAGTGCATATACTGTACATACTTTTCAGTAGGTCAACATTTCCGTATTAAAAATTATTTTTGAAATTGGGCTTATATAATATTCAAATTTTCTGAGAGACAGCACTTCGTTGGATGGGAGATCTTCACCCAACGGTTCCACAATGGAAATCACTGATTAACTCAGTAATACCTTACGCAAATCTTTTTTTTTTTTTTAATCAGTTCAAGTTTATTCAACAAAACTCCACATTATTACAGGTCATTGTACGTTCTCATACAGTGTACAAGCAATTTTCAACAGACCCAATTCTTTACATTTAACCAAACATTCCCTTCCCCCCAACTCCCCCCTGTATCCCCCCCAGCCGATCTTCTCAGTACCACTTTTCCAATCCTCTCCCCTCAGTGGCCCTATACCTGCACTTGTTGCCTTAGTGTCATTAGCTCCACAGAAGCATACCCAGATTGATCAATCCACCTAGCCCATTGTTTGTCGAACTTGACCCTGGACCCCCTCTTGGAGTATATCCTATACTCCATCAGAACCTGTGAGTTAAGTGCCCCTATGATTTCTTGTTTTGATGGTGGCTCCGCATCCAGCCAGTGCTTTGCAATTCCTTTCCGAACTTGATACAGTATTTTAGCAATTGCCAACCCTGACATCCTATCTCCCCCCAAATCTCCAACATACCCTAGCAGCATTACTACAGGATCCCATGGGATCTGTACCTCAAACACTCTCCCCACTAGTTCTGATATTTCCGTCCACAGACTCCCCAGCTTCCCACATGTCCAGAACATATGAAGGATGTCTGCTTTTTCTTCCGGGCACCTAGGACATTTTGCATCCGCTCTTAATCCCATTTGTTTCAGCACCCACGGGGTCCTGTACACCCTATGTATCAGAAACAACTGCGATCTTCGTTGTGCTACATTAATGGACAAGGTACATGTTGCTGCCAATACCGCCTCCCAATGGTCTGTTGTAATAGGACCCACATCCCTCTCCCATATTGCTTTCACTGTTGCCATAGGATCTCCCAGATGTTCCACCAACAACCTGCGATAAACCAATGATATTAATCCTTTTGATGTTACTGCCTTTGCAATATGCTCCAACACCCCCGCGGCATGCATCGTCAGGTCTACACTGACTGCTTGTGTCTGCACTGCGTGCCGAATCTGCAGGTACTGATAAAACATGCGGGAGTCCAGTTGAAACTCCTCCCTTACTTGCTGAAAAGATTTGAGTATGTCTCCCTCATACAACTGATTCAACCGTATTATGCCTTGCTGCTCCCACCCCTGCATCCCTTCCAATTTACCCAATTCCCCCAAATAAGCATTTCTCCAAAGCGGTGTATATTTAGTGCACTCCCCTATCCCCAGCAATTGCTTGCACTGCCACCACACCTTATGTATGAGAAGCAGAGTGGGTCTGGTACTCGCCATCTGTTTATATCTGTGCGCTTCCAGTCCTGCCAGCGGGTTCTCCCCCCCCCCCAGATATGATAGGATGCGCGCACTGGACCCCCATGTCTCTTCCTGCTCCCACCCCCAGAAATGCTGACATTGGGCAGCTAAATAATACACCCAAGCATTGGGAACAGCCAGGCCCCCTTCCTCCTTTGGCAGCTGTAATTTCTCCAGTTTAATCCTAGGTACCCCCTTCTTCCATACTAGGTCCCTAAAAAGGTTATGCAATCTCCTGAACCAATATTTGGGGATCCATACCGGTGAGTTATGTAGTACATACAACACCTGGGGCATAAGGATCATTTTAATCAAATTTGTCCTACCCAGAGCCGATAGGGGCAACTTATTCCACGCCTCTACTTTGGCTTTTATCTTTGTTAACAGTGGCATTACATTAAGGGACATATAATCCTGTACTTTCGCCGTCACCCTCACCCCCAAATACTTAAACTCCTTCACCACAGGTATCTCCACCTCCTCTTCCCCATTCTGAACATCCCCCGGGTCCATGAGCATTAGGGCCGATTTTGACCAATTAATGAGTAGTCCTGAGTATTTCCCAAACCGCTTAATTAGGGCCATCACTAACGGTAATGTGCGTTCGGTATCCGCCATGAATAGCAGCATATCATCTGCGTATAATGCAATTCTTTCCTCCACCCCCCCATATCTCAACCCCTGAATTTGTTCATGTTGTCTCACTGCACACGCCAAGGGTTCCACCGCCAACGCAAACAACAATGGGGACAATGGACATCCCTGACGCGTTCCCCGCTCCAGCGCAAACCGATCCGATAACACCCCATTCACCCTTATCTTTGCTGTCGGGGCTACATACAACAATTTTACCCATTTTATATAATTAGGGCCAAATCCCATTTTTTCCAGAACTGACCACAAATAATTCCACTCCACACAATCAAATGCTTTGGCCGCATCTAAGGACATTATGGCTCTCCCCCCACGATTATCCGGCATAACTTGTAGATTCAAAAACAGCCGCCTCAGATTTACCGCCGTCGATTTGGATGGCATAAAGCCGGCCTGATCTCCGTGTACCACCCCAGCTACTACTTTAGCTAGTCGAAGCGCCAATACTTTCGCCATGATTTTAATATCCGCCGTCAGCAGTGAGACTGGTCTATAAGAGCCCGGGAGTTGAGGATCCTTCCCCTCTTTAGGCAGAACTACTATAGTCGCTTCATACATTGTTTCTGGAAGCCGCCCCCTATTGAAGCTATCTAAAAGAGTGGCCAGTAACTGCGGCGCCAGCTCCTCCCCATATTCCTTAAAAACTTCCACCGGAAGACCATCCGGCCCCGGCGCCTTTTCACTGGCTAGTATCCCTATAGCCGCCTGTATTTCCTCCAGAGATATTGGCTCCTCCAATGTCCCTCTCTCCTCCCCCCCCAACCTAGGAAATTCTATCTCCCCTATATACTCTTCCAGCTGCTGAGGCGTGTGCTCTGCCCTAGAGGCATACAAATCCGAATAGAACTGCTGAAACACTTTCAAAATCTGTCCTGTATCCGTCTCCAACTTCCCCCCCTCCCCTTTAATGGTGTGTATGTAATTATTCTCCCTCTGAGCCTGCGCCATCCTTGCCAGTAACCGTCCAGTGGTTTCCCCCTCCTCATAGTATTGGCGTTTTAAAAACATCCTTTTGTTATCTGCCCTCTCCAACTGATGTTGCTTTAACAACCGCTGCGCCTCCACCCAATGCTTCAATGTGTCTGTTGTGTTATCTATTATATGCAGCCTTTCTGTCTCCTCTACCCTTCCCAACAGTGCTTCTCCTAATTGTCTAGACCGTGTTTTTACTGCTGAAATGTGCTGGATGAACACCCCTCTCAGCCACGCCTTCATCGCGTCCCACAGTATCTCTTGCGGTACCGTTCCTGAATTGAACTGAAAGTACTCCTTTATGAGGTTTAAAATTTGTTTATTGTCTATCAGCTTTAGCCAAAAGGCATTAAGTTTCCAGCACCCTTGCCCCCGCCCTGTCCTCTCCTCCGTCTCTACCTTCATTAACACAGGAGAATGATCCGATAACGCTCTTTGCAAGTATTCTATCTGAGCTACAAATGGTACCGCTGTCGGTGAGCACAAGATTAAGTCTATCCTGGATAAAGACTGATATGTGGAAGGCGCACAAGAATACTGAAAGCTATTTGGATGTTTATCCCTCCATATGTCCCGCCAGCCCATTTCCGCAACCAGATGGCCAAAAGCTGTTACACCTCCCCCTGTCATGCCAAATTTATCCATATTGGTATTCAATACTGCGTTAAAATCCCCCATCACTAGTAACGGCACCTCCGGGTACCTAGCCAGTTCCTCCACCACTTTCTTGATACATCCGCTAGAAAACGGAGGGGGTACATACAACACCACCAACACACAATTCCAATGATACAAAGTACAGTGTACCCCCACATACCGCCCCTCCCCATCCTGGAAGGAGTCGTGACATACAAATGGCACTGCCCTATGTATGAGAAGACTCACCCCCCTTGAATATGTAGTATGGTAAGAATGAAAACTATGGCCTACCCAGGCCCTATGCATCATGGAAACTGAATCCCTAGTCATATGTGTCTCCTGTAGTCCTATCACCCTCGACTCCTGTTTTCTAATAAAATCAAATACCGCCTGTCGTTTTCTGGCTTCCCGCAGGCCCCGTACATTCCAGGACAAACAATTAAGTGATCCCATCATCCCTCAACATATCACAGCTCCTCCTATCCTGTTCTCTTAATTTTACATATCCGACCGGCTGGGTCTTTTTTCCCTCCCTCCCCTCCCCCCCTGCACCCTCCCCTCCCCCCCCTGCAACCTCCCCCGTAAACCTACCCCTTTCCAAGGGTTGGGGCAACAGAACGTATCTGCCATTACCCATAACAAACATCGGCAGGTCAACTCCGCCCACCATACATTCAACAATGCCATAACTCGTTATGTGCTTTTCCCGCTTAACTGACCATCCCTCCCGCTGCCATTTTCTTACAAATAAACTACCATCCCTTCAGCATATCAATACCCCTCAATGTCCATAAACACATTCCTCCTCTTCTGGTCTTCCGCGGTCCCCGCAACCATGCCCTCCAACTCCAAGTCCAATCAAATGCCAAATCTTGCAATTTTTCCTACGACACCTGGTTCAGTCCTGCATCCCCAGCCTCCGTTTGCCAGCCGGTCTGTTCCGGATCAACGCCGTCCCTCTGCCGGTCTCAGCTGACTTTCATGGCTATCCAACCATCTAACCGCTTCTCTCGGTGTCTCAAAAAAGGAAGTTGTTCCCAGCGCCACCACTCTCAAACGGGCAGGATACATCATCGAATATTGCACTTGTAATGCCCTTAGTCGTCTTTTTATATCCATAAACTGTGATCTTTTCCGTTGTACTTCCAAAGAGAAGTCCGGGAAGAAGGACACTTTCACCCCATTAAAGGAGATGTCTTGACGTTCTCTAGCTTTCCTCAGGATCTTGTCTCTATCTTTATAATGTAGAATCTTTATCAGCACCGGTCTCGGCGGCCTTCCGGGAGGGCCAGGTCTGGTCGGCACCCTGTGCGCTCTCTCCACCGCAAATAAAGGGGTCAATTCCTCTCTACCAAATGTGTCTATCAGCCACTTTTCGAAGAAGTCATCCGGATTCGTTCCCTCCACTCTTTCCGGAACCCCCACAAGGCGCACATTATTTCGTCTCAGCCGATTTTCCATATCGTCTGTCTTAGCCATCAATGTCGCCACTGCCTGCGAATGTGCCTGTACATCCTGCTTTATGTGAGGAATCGCATCCTCCATGTCTGAGACTCTCCCTTCCACGGCAGTGGTGCGTTCCGCAACTTTCTGCAAATCATTCCTGAGCAGCAAAATGTCCTCCTTCAATCCACCCATCTGATTTGCTAAGGTATTAAGGACCATAGAATTCTGCTTCACCGCTGCCAAAATGTCCTTTAGGGAGGGTTCCTCCTTCCTTACTCCACTTTTCCCTCCAGCACCTGGCTGATCCTGCATGGCGCCACTCATCTCCTCCTCCTCCTCCTCCTCCTCACTTCTCATGTCCCCCGCCAAAGGAGAATACCTGGATCCATATGATGAGCTTCCAGCTTCCTGATCTCCAGCCGACTTTCGCTGCTGTGCAGCCGCCCCCCCTGCTCTCGGCGTGCGGGCGAACCTCTCCAGCTTTTCCACAACTTCCTGCCGGAGGCCTCTATTGCGGCCTTCCTTCTCCTCGGCGCCATCTTGAGCGCGGGACCCGGGACTCGCTGGCGGCGACTTCTGCTTCTTAGAGCGCGTCATTATGACCGGGTATTCGTGCTCCTCCACCTCCAGACTCTGGTAAGCCCCTAGGGAAGCTATTTTCCCCGAGTTTTACGGGATATATGTACTTTAACGGATGATTACAGCAGGAGCTCCGGTCACACACGTCCTCTCACATTCACCTCTAGGCCACGCCCCCCATACCTTACGCAAATCTAGTATACAAACATAGGGGTTGTCCGTATAAATTTCTGGAAGTGTGGGGTAGTTGGTGCTCATCGCCTCTTGCATCATTTAATGTAGGTGACCTCAGGTCCTCCCTAAACAGCCTTGGGGTTTAATTGAGTAAGCAGGGACGGGGTAGCGGGCCCCAACTGGGGGGGGGAGGTTCGATAGTAGGTTGGATGAGATCAGTCCTGGATTGTACAAGTACTTATAACAGGGTTGTATATATTTGCATTGCTTGTTTTTCTATAAATGTAATGGTTATACTCAATAACAGACCGGAAAAGGATGTACCATTTCTTATTCTCATTGTGTAACGGAGATCGATGTGGTTGTTTATATGGTTATGTTACATTGGAATAATGGGTATCTTGCACGTCACCCAAAATGTTATTTTATCATACCTTGTGCACTGTGTATTTTCAATAAAATGAGTTTAAAAAAAAAAAAATTCTGAGAGACTAAATTTGGGGTTTTCATTAACTGTTACCATAATCTTCAACATTAAAAGAAAAGAATGCTGGAAATAGATCACTCTGTGTGTAATGAATCTATATAATATGAGTTTCACTTTTTGAATTGAATTACTGAAATAAATTTACTTTTTGAGGTGTAATGAGCATTTTGACCCCTCTAGTGTATTGCAGAAATGAGTACACAATAGCATGGGCATGGATAGCACTGGACGCTCATGCCCCAGATTTTTTGCCTTGTGCCCCGGATCTCCAGCAAGTGCTTCTTTAACATAAAATAAAGTTGGAGACTGTGGCTCCATGCCCCGCATTCAACTAGCTACATCACTGCCAGGGAAGTGAAATCTGTCTGTGGTGCACCAGGTATATCTGGCAGTGTATTTGTTTAGACAGAAGTCGGAATGAAAGTTAGTGACATCAGCACAGGGCAGGCTCTGGGTGAGCAGAGCTGAAAATACTCTCATC
This sequence comes from Rhinoderma darwinii, assembly GCF_050947455.1. Taxonomy (NCBI): domain Eukaryota; kingdom Metazoa; phylum Chordata; class Amphibia; order Anura; family Rhinodermatidae; genus Rhinoderma; species Rhinoderma darwinii. Next base: position 219,783,577 of record NC_134690.1, on the reverse strand, counting down.
GGGCGCTAGACTGTACCGAGAAGTGCAGATAAGACTAAACCCTTCAGTACCCCTACCTATCCTTTGTAAACTTCAGCTCTCAGCCGACAGTCTTTGGAAGTTTACCAGAGCTGGGATACATCTTCTTACCAGAGTCTCGCCTGTAAGACCTCTTGTTTGTGATCGTATAACAGGAGTCTGGGAGTTAACCCCTTCCCTCTTTAGCCACTTTTGACCTTCCTGACAGAGCCTCATTTTTCAAATCTGACATGTGTCACTTTATGTGGTAATAACTCCGGAATGCTTTCACCTATCCAAGCGATTCTGAGATTTTCTCGTGACACATTGCACTTTAAGTTACTGGCAAAATTTGCTCGATATGTTCAGTATTTAATTGTGAAAAACACCAAAAATTAGCGAAAAATTGCAAAAATTTGCATTTTTCTCAATTTAAATGTATCTGCTTGTAAGACAGGCAGTTATACCACACAAAATTGTTGCTAATTAACATCACCCATATGTCTACTTTAGATTGGCATCGTTTTTTGAACATCCTTTTATTTTTCTATGACCTCACAAGGCTTAGAACTTTAGCAGCAATTTCTCAAATTTTCAAGAAAATTTCAAAATGCTATTTTTATAGGGGCCAGTTCAGTTGTGAAGTGGTTTTGAGGGCCTTATATATTAGAAACCCCCAAAAAGTCAACCCATTTTAAAAACTTCACCCCTCAAAGTATTCAAAACAGCATTTAGAAAATGTCTTAAACCTTTACACATTTCACAGGAATTAAAGCAAAGTAGAGGTGAAATTTACAAATTTCATATTTTTTTGCAGAAATAAATTTTTAATACAATTTTTTTTTTATAACACAGAAAGTTTTACCAGAGAAATGCAACTCAATATTTGTTGCCCAGTTTCTGCAGTTTTAGGAAATACCCCACATGTGGCCGTAGCGTGCTACGGGAATGAAGCACTGGCCTCAGAAGCAAAGGAACACCTAGGGGAGTTTGGGGCCTTATTTTTGTTAGAATATATTTTAGGCACCATGTCAGGTTTGAAGGGCTCTTGCTGTGCCAAAACAGTAAAAATCCCCCAAAAGTGACCCCATCTGGGAAACTAGACAGCTCTAGGAAATTATCCTGGGGTGTAGTGAGCATTTTGACCGCACAGGTTTTTTACAGAAATTATTGGAAGTAGGCCGTGAAAATTAAAATCGACATTTCTTCAAAGAAAATGTAGGTTTAGCGATTTTTTTATTTTTTTTTCTCATTTTCACAAGGACTAAAGGAGAAAAAGCACCGCAAAATTTGAAAAGCAATTTCTCCCGAGTAAAACAATACCCCACATGTGGTAATGGATATTTGGACACACGGCAGGGCTTAGAAGGGAAAGAGCGCAATTTGGCTTTTGGAGCTCAAATTTAGCAGGAATGGTTTGAGAGGCCATGTCACATTTACAAAGCCCCTGAGGGGACAAAACAGTGGAAACCCCCCACAAGTGACCCCATTTCAGAAACTACACCCATTGAGGAAATTATCTAGGGGTATAGTGAGCGTTTTGACCCCACAGGTTTTTTTGCATAAATTATTGGAAGTAGGCTGTGAAAATTATAATCTAAATTTTTTTTCAAAGAAAATGTAGATTTAGCTAATTTTTTCTCATTTCCACAAGGACTGAAGGAGAAAAAGCACCGCAAAATTTGTAAAGCAATTTCTCCAGAGTAAAACAATACCCCACATGTGGTAATAAACGGATGTTTGGTCACACGGCAGGGCTTAGAAGTGAAAGAGTGCCATTTGGCTTTTGGAGTTCAAATTTAGCAGGAATGGTTTGCGGAGGCCATGTCACATTTAAAAAGCCCCTGAGGGGACAAAACAGTGGAAACGCCCCCACAAGTGACCCCATTTTGGAGACTACACCCATTGAGGAAATTATCTAGGGGTATATTGAGCGATTTGACCCCACAGTTTTTTTGCAGAAATTATTGGAAGTAGGCCGTGAAAATAATAACCTACATTTTTTCAAAGAAAATGTAGGTTTAGCTAATTTTTTCTCATTTCCAGAAGGACTGAAGGAGAAAAAACACTACAAAATTTGTAAAGCAATTTCTCCCGAGTAAAACAATACCCCACATGTGGTAATAAACGGCTGTTTGGACACACGGCAGGGCTTAGAAGGGAAAGAGCACTATTTGGCTTTTTGAGATCACATTTAGCAGGAATGGTTTGCGGAGGCCAGGTCACATTAGCAAAGCCCCTGAGGCGACAAAACAATGAAAACGCCCAAAAAGGGACTCCATTTAGGAAACTACACCTCTTGAGGAATTCATCTAGGGGTGTAGTAAGCATTTTGACCCCACAGATGTTTCATACTATTTATTAGAATTAGGCAGTGAAAATAAAAACAGTCCTTTTTCTTCAATAAGACGTAGCTTTAGCGCAAATTTTTTCATTTTCTCAACAAATAAAGGAAAAAAAGAACCCAACATTTGTAAAGCAATTTTTCCCGAGTACGGCAATACCCCATATGTGGTCATAAACTGCTGTTTGGGCAAACGGCAGGGCTCAGAAGGGAAGGACCACCATTTGGAGTGCAGATGTTGCTGGATTGGTTTCTGGGCGTCTTTGGGCCCAAAACAGTGGAAACCCCCCCAGAAGTGAGCCCATTTTGGAAACTACACCCCTCAATGCATTTACCAAGGGGTGTAGTAAGCATTTTAACCCTGCAGGTGTTTTGTAGAAATTAGTGTGCACTCGATGTTGCAGAGTGAAAATCTGGATTTTTTTCCATAGATATGCCAATATGTGGTGCCCGGCTTGTGCCACCATAACAAGACAGCTCTCTAATTATTATGCGGTGTTTCCCGGTATTAGAAATACCCTACATGGGGCACTAATCTTTTGCCTGGACATATGACAGGGCTCAGGAGTGAAGAGTACCATCCGGAGTGGAGGCCTAATTTGGCGATTTACAAAGTATTGGTTCACAACTGCAGAGGCTCAGATGTGAAATAATAAAAAGAAACCCCTGAGAAGTGACCCCATTATGGAAACTGCACCCCTCACGGCATTTATTAAGAGGTGTAGTGAGCATTTTCACCCCACAGGTCTTTTCCATAAATGAATGCACTGCGGATGGTGCAAATTAAAAATTTTATATTTTTCCCTAGATATGCCTTTCAGTGGCAAATATGTCATGCCAAGCTTATGACGCTGGAGACACACACCCCAAAAATTGTTAAAAGGGTTCTCCCGGGTATGACGATGCCATATATGTTGAAGGAAACTGCTGTTTGGGCACGCTGTAGGGTTCAGAGCCGAGGGAGCACCATTTGGTTTTTGGAGAGCGGATTTTGCTTTGTACTAGATTTGTTTGAATATTGCTGGTGTTTCCATTTATAATGTGTGGGTACATGTAAGCGGGGCGGAGTATATAAGGGGCATAGTCAGGTGGTATAATAATGGGGTAAAAAAAAAAATCCATAGATGTGTGTTACGCTGTGAAGCAATCCTTTCTGCACAGGCCAGTGTCGCACTGATAAATGGTGTCATTTCTTATCCCCCTTTTGGTCCATACTCCGCACCTTTTGTAGTTTGGGGAATTTTGCTGGGAAAGTGTTGTCCTGGTATAATACGGGCACCGTCGCTTCCAGCGGATATGTTTGGGCTCTCCCCTTCCTGGTTCCCTAATTTTAGGTCCTTGATAAATCGCCTCTTGAAACAGAAGAAATGTTCCCCTCAGACCTGCATAACTGCATATTTTTTTTATTTCCTGACTTATTGGAGCCATAACTAATTTTATTTTTCAGAGACGTAGCGGTATGAGGGCTGGTTTGTTGCGGGACGAGCTGTAGTTATTATTGGTACCATTTTGGGGTACATGCAACTTTTTGATCACCTTTTTATCCAATTTTTTGGGATGCCAGGTAAACAAAAAAACGCAATTCTGGCACAGCTTTTTTCGGTTTTTTTATACAGCGTTCACCATGCATTATAAATTACATGTTAAATTTATTCTGCGGGTCAGTACGATTCCGGCGATACCTATTTTATAGGACTTTTTTATGTTTTACAACTTTTTGCACAATAAAATTACTTTTGTAAAAAGAATGTATTTTTTCTGTCGCCAAGTTGTGAGAACCATAACTTTTTTTATTTTTTTGTCGACGGAGGTGTATGAGGGCTTGTTTTTTACGGGACGAGCTATAGTTTTTATAGGTATCATTTTTGGATACGTGCGACTTTTTGATCACTTTTTATTCTAATATTTGTAGGGCAAAGTGACCAAAAAACAGAAACTCTGGTAAAGTTTTTTACGTTTTTTTTTTTTACGCTGTTCACCGCGTGCAATAAATAATATAATATTTTGATACCTCAGGTCGTTACGGTCGTGGCGATACCAAATACATATGGTTTATTATTATTTTTCAATAATAAAGGACTTGATAAGAGTAAAAGGGGGATTGTGTTTTATTTGATTACTTGAAACTTTTATTGTTTTCAAACTTATTTTTTGCACTTTTTTTTTACACTTTTTCCCTCAAGTCCCACTAGGGGACTTGAAGGTCCAACGGTCAGATTTTTTTTTTTCTAATACATTGCACTACCTATGTAGTGCAATGTATTAGATCTGTCAGTCATTCACTGACAGCAAGCCGATTAGGCTTCGCCTCCCGGCGGGGCCTAAATCGGCTTCCGTAATGGCAGAGCAGGAGACCATTGTGTCTCCTGTTGCCATAACAGCAGTCACCAGTCCTGATTGCCTGACAGGGCTGGCGATCTGCTAGTAACCGCTATGATGCAGCAATCGCTTTCGATTGCTGCATCGAAGGGGTTAATGGCAGGGATCGGAGCTAGCTCCGGTTCCTGCCATTACAGGTGGATGTCAGCTGTACAGTACAGCTGACTTCCACCGCTGATGACGCCGGATCAGATCCTGACCCGGCGCCATCTTGCCGGCAGCTACGGAAGCCGATCAGGCTCCGCCACCGGGCGGATCTTGACCGGCTTTGGTGCTAGGCAGACCGGGAGGCCAGTATTAGGCCTCCGGTTGCCATTGCAGCCACCGGAACCCCGGCAATTTCATTGCTGGGGTTCCGATGAGCTGCAAACACCTTAAGTGCAGCGATCTCGTTTGAGCGCTGCACTTAAGGGGTTAATGGCGGGGATCGAAGCTAATTTCGGTCCCCGCCGTTACAGTTGGATGTCAGCTGTAAGATACAGCTGAGATCCGACGATGATGGCACCGGCTCAGCTTCTGAGCCGGTGCCAAACATTTGGCGTAAGTATACGACATTTTGCGGGAAGCACTGGCTTTCCATGACGTATATTTACGGCAAATGTCGGGAAGGGGTTAACAACCAGTTTTACACTGCACCCTTTCTTTTTTTTTCTTCGTTATTTCTTTTACCCTCCTTCTCTGCTCCGTCTCTGCCCACTGAGGCCCCCCCATAAGCAAGCGACTATAGACACTGCACATATAAATAATGTAATCATTTATAGTTGCAAAGTACCTCGTGTGATAAGGTTGCTGTCTATTTTATGTGCAGCATAAATTCTCTTTGAAGCGACCTCTGCTGCTTTTGGAAAAACACTTTACACCAACCTTTGCTAACTCACAAGCACATCAGAGTCTTGGCATTTAAAGGGAACCTGTCACCAGCATTTTAGCTATAAAGCCAGCAATACCTGTTGAAAATGGGTGACAAATCATTGTCATCTAAGCTATAAATATGTTCTAAGTAAGCTCTGTGCCTTTAGTATTCTGTTTTTCAGTGGTCCCACGCCGTATGCAAATGAGCAGAAAAGTCAAATCTTCATCTGAAAAGAGTCAGATTTTCATTCCTCCAGCAACTCAGAGTGGACTCCACCTCCTTCTTTTTGATTGACAGCTCCTTAGCCAATCAGGGCCCGACAGGTGGCGGCGGTGGGCGGGGTTAATAAGCTGCATCCCAGAGGGAAAAATAATTACCATAAAAGGCGGGAAGAGTTTAAACGACGATATTTACAGACAGAGGAGGACTTCAGGAAAGAGAATAGGAACGAACTCTGGACAGCTGCGGTCATTGAGGGGTCAGGCGAGTTTAACAGGTAAGATGTTGATGACAGGATCCCTTTAAGTAGTGCAAAAAATGTACAATTATCTAAATGTTGTTTACACTAAAACCTGATGGTTCACAGCATTCTGCACTTTTTAAGGCCTTATTCACACAGTGCAGTTTTGGTGCAGTTTTTTTTTAATGCAGTTTTGAAACCACACCCAGAAGTTGATTATAAAGAGAGGGAAAGTATATAGGAAATATTCTACTTCTCTTTTTTGAATCCTCTCCTGGTTGTGGCTTCAAAAACTGCACCAAAAAAACTAAACTAAAACTGCACTGTGTGAATATACCCTGAGAGAATGTGTTTTGTACTAGCTAATTAAAATGAATAGCACTCTGTGCAGTCTAACCTCCACTTCTCAGATAAGGGGAACAGGTACTGTACATTTACTTAAAGGGGATTTCCAAGACAGGCAAATATCTGGCCAAGGAGTCAGTGGAAAAGGCCATGAAACAATAAAAGACCCTTTACTCACCTGACAAACCCCCGGCATTTCAACGCAGCCATTCTGGTGCACGTCGCACATTGTTGATAGTGCTGCATCAATGACATGCCTATACCCAAGTTATTACTGCAGCTAAACACTGGCTTCGGTGATATTTGGCACAATACCACTAAGGCCTGATTCACAGGAACGTGTTAAACGTCCGTGGGACAGCCGTTGAAATAGCGGCCGTCCCACGGACCTATGTTATTTAATGTGGCCGCTCACACAGCCGTTGTTTCAACGGACCGTGTGAGGGGTCCGTGGGAAAACAGAACATGTCCGTTCTTTTCACGCATCACGCATCCCTCCATAGACTCAACTATGGTGGATGCGTGACACTGAGCACTGATGCACCTCGGACGTGAAAACCTGCAGTTTTTCACGTCCGAGATGCGTAGCGTTCGTGTGAATCAGGTCTTAGGTCAGTGATTTGCTGCAGAAATCACCTGCGTATACAGGCATTTTACTGTGCAGCACTGTCGGCAAGGAGCACTGAAACATCACTATGTGGTGGTAATACAGTATGTGGTCATGGTGTGGAGGTATTATTCATTAACTGTATGGGGGTATTATTCAGTAACAGTATGGGGGTATTATTCAGTCACTATGTGGTTATGGTGTGGCAGTATTATTCAGAAACAGTATGCGGGTATTATTCAGTCACTATGTAGTTATGATGTGGTGGTATTCAGTAACAGTATGGGGGTATTCTTCAGTCACTATGTGGTTATGGTGTGGCAGTATTATTCAGTAATAGTATGAGGGTATTATTCAGTCACTATGTGGTGATGGTATGGTGGTATTATTCAGTAACAGTATGAGGGTATTATTCAATAACTATGTGGTTATGGTGTGGCAGTATTATTCAGTAGCAGTATGATGGTATTATTCAATAACTGTGATTACGGTGTGGTGGTATTATTCAGTCACTATGTGGTGGTAATATGTGGTCATAGTGTGGCTGTATTTGGCCCTTCTATAGTGGTTTTACATGGTAACTGTGTGACCGTATTTCTTAGAGGCATACTATCTTACATAGATTAATTTTTATGACAGGGCAAAACATTTGGGAGCAGGTCTACTATGAATACATGTATCAGGCACCAAATAAATAATTTTAATTCATCAGTGTAATATGCACGGACAGTTTACTGCTGAGACATTGTTTTTGTCAGCCTATTATGTGTTATCAAAGTTGTCTTCTCTATCTATTCATCTGTCTATCTCTCTGTCTATATTTGAAGGAGGGCATATGTCTTGGGTCTTGTGTCACTGATCTTCTAAGACCCTAGCAATGCCCCTGCACAATATATGTTGCAGATTAAAATTGCTATTTTTCCACAGATATGCCATTTCTGTGATTGTTAAGCGGGTTCTACAAAGTAAAGTAATACCCCGTATGTGATCATAAACTGCTGTTTGGGCACACTGCCAGGCTCAGAAGTCTTTTGGAGCGCAGATCTTGGTGGTTGTTTTTTTGGGGTTTTGCGTGTATTTCAGTTTACAATGTGGGGGCATATGTAAGGTGGGTGGAGTACTTTAGGGCATAATAGGATGATGTAATAATAGGGTTAATGAATGATAAAATTAATGATCCATGGATTGGTGTGGTACGCTTTGAACCTTTATGCACAGGCCAGGTTTTTTGGGGCAGGTGTCGCACTGATAAATGGTGTCCTTTCTTATACCCTTTTTGGAACACACTCTGCACTTTCTTTAGGTTCTTCTCTTCTTTGCAATTTGGGGAACTTCGCTGAGAAAATGTTGCCCTGCTATAATAAGGCAGCCTCGCTTCCAGCAAAGATGATGACATTTTGGGGAAGACTTGCTTGGGCCATCCACGGTTCCCAAATATTAGAGTCTGGATAATTAAATCTTAAAACTGAAGGAATGTTCCAGACTGACCTGCACATCAGGATAGCAAGTAAGCATTATACAATACCATCTGTGCGCGGCCAGCTTTATGTACCATGGGACACGGCTATGTGGTAAATCCGGGTATTTTCTAAAAAAAATAATGTTTTAGTGTTGCTATATTCTGAGAGCCATAACATTTTTAGTATTCAGCTGATATCGCTGTGGGAGGACTTGTTTTTTGAGTGACTAAATGTAGTTTTTCTGGGTACCATGTTGGGTAATTGCGACTTTTTGATCACTTGGAGAGATGACTGCCGCATTTAAGGGATTAAATGGTGGCAATCAGCGGTAACTGCCATCGCCGCTGTTGCTGTGGGATGTCAGCCTTATATTACAGCCAACACCCACTAAAGATGAAGCGAAGATGAACAGCTCCTGTGACCGATTAATCTTCAGGACGTGACTGTACGTGATATTGCGGGAAAGCACTTGCAATCTCGACGTACAGTCACGTCCATATGCGGGAAGGGTTTAAGTGCTGTATTGTCTTTGTTTTTATCCCCTAGGTGGTGTTCCTTGGGAGGATTGACCTGTCCGGCATAATGTATTTATGTTGTGCTTCTATTTTGTTTATTGCACTCTATCTGTGATTTCATTGTACAGGTAATTTAAAATGATGCTTGCTTTCTTGTGTTCTAAATTGTTTAGTGTAGGGATAAATGGCTATGCCATGTCCTGATGCTGTGGGTGGCAGCAGTTTGTATAAAATAGCTGCTACTTCTGCCAAGATTGTTCAGTGTTGAAGGAAGAGTGAAGCAGTAGTCTACCTAAATGGAGAACACCAGAAACAAACAAATCCCTGAATACATTAGTACCATGTAACATACCTAGTGCATCGTATCTATAGGGACCTGGGCATAACAGCCCATACTGAACATGGTGGTAACGGTGGAGCCCGCTGATAACTAGCAAAACATAAACATTGGAGTCTGACACACCAAAGCGAATATAAAACCATATAACTTTATTGGAAAAATAAAATAACACACATTTAAAAACAGAGATGATTTCCACAGTGTGGAAAGACAACCAGATTTGTGCAGAAGGGATAAGGTAATCCTAATGCCACAATGTGGCCCCAAAAAAGAATCAAATTTACAACATGTTGAAGCAATATACTGTATATGTAGATGATAAATGACGTGGTAAGAGGACCTGCTCAGCAAACAAGTAGGTAAACTCTCTAAAAAAAACACTATAAGATCAGACAGATGGTAAAAAGTGGGTTAGTACTAACACTATAATGACAAGAAATTAGCAAATAATGCATCAAAACCCCCAGACGAAGGCTTGAGGGCCGAAACGCGCGTCGGGGTTGACACCAGAGACGGTGACCTTGTGATAGGTCAGAGTTCCTTTTCAGCATTTAATCCTATTGTAGGACATATAATTTCTCTCTCACTTGATCATATAGCTATATAGTTACTATGCTTATCATGAGCACAGGTACCATCCTGGGTGCCTCATACGACAGTCTATTTTGATGCATTATTTGCTAATTTCTTGTCATTATAGTGTTAGTACTAACCCACTTTTTACCATCTGTCTGATCTTATAGTGTTTTTTTAGAGAGTTTACCTACTTGTTTGCTGAGCAGGTCCTCTTACCACATCATTTATCATCTACATATACAGTATATTGCTTCAACATGTTGTAAATTTTATTCTTTTTTGGGGCCACATTGTGGCATTAGGATTACCTTATCCCTTCTGCACAAATCTGGTTGTCTTTCCGCACTGTGGAAATCATCTCTGTTTTTAAATGGGTGTTATTTTATTTTTCCAATAAAGTTATATGGTTTTATATTCGCTTTGGTGTGTCAGACTCCAATGTTTAGGTTTTGCTTGGAAGAGTGAAGCAACCTGGCTACCCGAGTGAGCAGATGAGTGTGAGTTGTGGAGCTACCAGCGATAAACAAGCACAAATTGTTGGACCTAAGGCCTCATTTACACGAGCGTGTGCGTTTTGCGCACGCCAAAAAACGCAGCGTTTTGCGTGCGCAAAAGGCACTTGACAGCTCCGTGTGTCATCAGTGTATGATGCGCGGCTGCGTGATTTTCGCACAGCCGCCATCATAGTGATGATTCTAGCCGACGTCAGTCACTGTCCATGGTGCTGAAAGAGTTAACTGATCGGCAGTAACTCTTTCAGCACCCTCGACAGTGAATCCCGATCACCATATGGAGTAACCTGTTTAAAAAAAAAAGAGGTTCGTACTTACCGAGAACTTCCCGGCCGTTGCCTTGGTGACGCGTCCTTGGTGACGCGCCTCTCTTGACATCTGGCCCCACCTCCCTGGATGACGCGGCAGTCCATGTGACCGCTGCAGCCTGTGCTTGGCTTGTGATTGGCTGCAGCTGTCACTTGGACTGAATTGTCATCCCGGGTGGTCAGACTGGAGGAAGAAGCCGGGAGTTATCGGTAAGTCAGAACTTTTTTTTTTTTTTTTTACACGTTCACGTATATTGGGATCGGAAGTCACTGTCTAGGGTGCTGAAACAGTTTAACTCTTTCAGCACCCTGGACAGTGACTGTCTCCTGCCGGGTTCGGTCAAAACGAGTTCAGCCGAACCCGGTGAAGTTCGGTTCGGTCATCTCTAAGACACTCCGTTCGGATGTTTGTAAACAGAAAAGCACGTGGTGCTTTTCTGTTTACATTCAGTTTGACAGCTCTTGCGCGAATCACGCAGTTCGCACGGAAGTGCTTCCGTGCGACCTTCGTGGTTTTCACGCACCCATTGACTTCAATGGGTGCATGATGCGCGAAAAACGCAGATTTTTAGAACATGTCGTGAGTTTTTTTTCAGCGCACTCACGCTGAGCAAAACTCACGGACTGTCTGCATGCCCCCATAGACTTGTATAGGTCCGTGCGACCCGCGTGAAAAGCACGCGAGTCGCACGGACGTATATCACGTTCGTGTAAATGAGGCCTAAGTCTGTGATCCTGGAGCAAGTTGCAAGAGATGGGCTGGAGCTTCCTTGTGAACGTGCAAAGACGTGTGAGCTGTGGTGGGTGACAGGCAGGAGCCTTCAGACGTGTGTCAGCGGAAAGAAAGACAGTTATTGCCTAGTAGGCTTAAATTGCCAGACTATCCCCGGCATAAGGGAGAAGCGCCCTTAGTTCTGTCTGAGTTTGTGGTAGCCAGTCATCATCTACCTGCCTGAGCCATGTCATTAAAACTTAGCCCCAGGAGAAGTGCTATTTTCCAGTAACGGCCTAGAAAAGTTAAGTTGCCATAAAAGCTGCTGGTGTCTGTACCAACTTTACCACAAACCCCTTGCCAAGGGCTATGCAGCACCATAGGACCTGATTCATTACAGGCTTACAGAGGCATTTAATCTACAGATAGTACCTTAGTAGGTGATTAATCTTACCGCAGTTAAACCCTCCGCACATAATTTTTAAAAACCAAATAACCCCTTTAACTCAGACAAGTTTTGTTTCTTTATTTTCGTTTTTTTCTCCCCGCCTTCCAAAAGCCATAATGCTCTTTTTTTTCCATTTACATAGCCTTATAAGGGCTTCTTTTCTTGCAGGACGAGGTTCAGTTTTTAATGGCACAATATAATACCATATAATGTACTGGAAACATTTTTAAAACATTTTGTAGGGTGGAATGGAACAAAACAGCAATTCTTAATTTATTTTTTTTACATCTTGTTTCTATAGAGCCAATGGGTTGACAGAGGGCCGGGTCCCCTCCTCTTTGAAACTACTTATATGTCACAGTTGCTATTAACCATGGCATCTAAAAGGTTAAACATCCGGGATCGGAGTTATCTACAATCTTGGCTGTTAGTGTAAGGTCTCAGCTGTAATATACAGCTGGCACCCTAGGTGCATGGAGTGGGATCAGCCCCTGAGACCCGCCCAAAACTACCCCTCCCAACAGGTACATCAAATTTTGGGAAAGAGATAAAGGTACTTGCAAAAGATTTAAAAAACTATTTTGAGATGCAAATTTATCTAAGGTTGTGCAAAATATTTGCAGAAACTATGGAACAATGCACAGAAGCTGCTAGCAGGTATTCCTAAGCATCTTATTAGCAGACAAAGGCTTCGTTCACATCTGTGTCAGGGCACCGTTCAGGCATTCCATCTGAGCTTCCCCTTCAGAACGGAAGCCTGACTGAAACAAACGGAAACCATGGGCTTCTGTTTGCATGACCATTGATTTTTCCTTTTTGTTAAATTCTGTTTTTATTCATTTTGAAGGCAGTAAACAGACAATGACAATTCAAGTTCCATCGTACAAAGTTAAAGTCAAACTCCAAAATATAATTTGGTAAGAAAACACTGGTCAATGAAAAAATACAGTAAATAGGACCCATACATGCAATATAATATTAGATAGACATATCATATTACCAGTGCAATGGAAGGTCCAAGGGAAATCACAATATTAGGACCTGCATAGGCCAAAGAACTCACATAAAACATAAAAAACAATTCAAAACAACATTCCAAATGCATATCCTTGTAGTCTCTCACAAAACAGAAGTAAATAATAGCAAGATTATCAGTCCCCAAATTATATTCGGGTACATACATGACACAAATACTCAAAATTGTCACGAAATGAATATATGAATAATTTCTCACAATGGTATAGCACATTATCAAACTCAAGAAAAAATAAATAAAGAAATGAAAATAAATTAAAAGATAGTAGGGAAACCCAATTAAGTGGACAGCCAAATAGTAGGGAAGGAGCATAAAGAGATAAATAAATAAAGATAAAACCCCTAAAGCACCTTTAGCGTGATAGAAAGTCTTTCCATGGTTGCCAAGTATGAAGGAAAGAATCCCTTGTGAAAGTATTCTATCCCACTAGTTCCTCGAGGGGAGGTCAGTATCTTTCCACCTCAACGGACACAACATTTTCACTGTAGCTCTCATAAATGTGATCAAATCCTTTCTGACGGAGTAAAATCAGATGTAGGTAACCACAACAGTATCAGCTTGGGATCAAGTCGTAATCCTTACCCGTAACGTCTTTAACCCCTTAACGACCAATTTTGGCCTTAATGACCAAGCATTCTTTTTTTATTTTTCTCATCTTCACATTCCAAAAGTTATAACTCTTTTATTTTTCCGTCAACATAGGCGTATGAGGGCTTATTTTTTGCGGGACGAGTTGTGTGTTTCAATGACACCATATTTTGGTGCAAACATTATATTGATTAACTTTTTTTGGGGAAGGGAATTGAAAAAAAAAGGCTATTCCTGCATTATTTTTCGCGTTTTAAATTTACACCATTCACTATGCGGCTTAAATACCACCTTTATTCTATGGGTCGGTACGGTTACGACGATATCACATATGTTTAGGTTTTTTATGTTTTACTATGATTGCACAATAAAAAACCTTTAAACAAAAACAATACACTTTTGCATAACTGCTTTCCAAGAGCCATAACTGTATTATTTTTCCGTTGATATCGCCATATGAGGGCTTGTTTTTTGCGGGACAAGGTGTAGTTTTCATTGTTACTATTTTGGGGTGCATGGGACTTATTGATTAACTTTTATTATATTTTTTTGGTGGGGGAATGCAGAAAAAAAGCGATTTTGAAGTTGTTTTTAGCTGGTTTTCTTTGTACGGCGTTCACTATATAGTTGAATTAATGTGTTCACTTTATTTTTGTTTTTACACTTTTATTAAATAAAACCACTTTTTATGGAAAAAATGGTTTTATTTTATTTTTACTGTTTTTTTATATTTTCAAAAACTTTATTTGACTGCTTTTTAATTAAAAAAAAATTTAAGTCCTACCATGCGATCTTCTGATCGCAAATATAATGCTTTGGTATACTTAGTATACAAAGCATTATTGCCTGTCAGTGTAAAACTGACAGGCAATATATTAGGCCTAATAGGCATACAGCCAGGGCAGGCCTGGGGGTCTTTGTTAGACACCCGGCTGCCATGGCAACCCATTGGCGGCCGGAGGTCGCATTCGCGGGACGCCGATGGGTGACAGAGGGAGCTCCCTCCCTCTATCAATAGATTTAAATGCCGTGGTCACTATTGACTGCGGCATTTAATGGGTTAAACAGCTGAGATTGAAGGTTTCTTCAATCTCGGCAGCTGCAGCGGGAGCCTGGCTGTCAGTCATAGCCGGGCTCCCACGGCGATCGTGTGGGCACAGCTTCTGTGCCTGCACGATCTCCATCACATCCATGCATGTAGGAATGCGCAAACAGGCTGCATTCCCCGACGTGCATGTACGTGAAAATGCGGGAAGGGGTTAATGGCCTTTTCAAACTGTGTACAGAAGTTTAGAATCCTAGAGCAGGACCATCAAATTTGTGAGAGCGACCCTGCGGCAAAGCCACATCTCCAACATAAATTCGTGAGTATAAGGTGCAACTTATGAAGATAAACCGGAGTGCGATACCATCATGTGACCAGTTTATAAGAATTTTTTCCTGGTATTTCACATAACGAGGGAAATCATGGGTACGTGACAGAACAGGAAACACCTCCTCCTCAGATAGAATAATGCCCAATCCCTCTCCCATTTCACTAAGGAGGGGGGTTTCAGTGGGGTAGGATAAAGAAGACCCTTATATATGTTGGATAACGGTTTAGAAGGTATTAAAAGTAAAAGCATATAGTTTTAAAACCAGGTTGGATCCGGGTATGGGGAAGTTTTGGTAGCATTAAATTTGTAACATGTTGAATTGTAGTCATGTGTATGGTGGAAAATCATTGAGGAAGCAGGCAAGCCAGTCCCCGGTAGCAGCGCAAAAAGAGAATTCAAATCCGGGGCAGTTGAACATTTAGCAACATTATTCATTTTCAAAACATTGAGTAAAGGCCATAAAGAGGAATTAAAAAGCTGTAATACCATCTGTATAGATGGGAAGTACACCCAAGGGAGCCAAAGAAGACAGTTGCCTGTGGCCAAGGTCAAAGCTCGTGATTTTTGAGATGTTTTTAACATACCCTTAGTTAAATCACTGACCAGTATCCCCTTCGGGGGAAGAGGACATTTAACCCATAACAAAGGTAGCAGCTCTTCCGAGAGGACCTCGCACTCAATATCTAGGTAGATTGTTTTTAAGTGAAGGATTAGCTAATTGCGTCCAACGCAATAGTTGGATAGCTTCATAATAAGTTCTGAAATCTAATAAGGACATACCTCCCTTCCCTTTTTTAAGGATAAGAAGTCTGTATGCTTTCCTGGGAAGTTTCCCATTCCTTAGGAATCGGATAAAAAGACTTAAAATTATAAAAGAAACTGGATGGGAGATCAATGGGTAAACTCTGCAAAGTATACAGGATCTGAGGGAACCAACAAATTATTTCTGCCTATCCAGGATAAGTAGGGAATTCTAAGTTGGGAGAGGAATTTTTTAACTTTTGTAAAAAGGGGGGAAAAGTTCAGGGAGTAAAGTTTAGTGGTATCAGCCGGTATCATAACCCCTAAATATTTGATAGCAGTAGGGGGCCATTTAAAAGGAGCGATGGTTTTAAGTCTCGAGAGTTGATCCATGGAAAGGGCTATGCCTTGGGCTTCCGAATTTTCATAATTAATTTTACAATTATAGATCAGCCCAAACTGACTAAAGATATCTAATATCAGAGGAAATGCCTCACTAGGGTTCGTGACAATAAATAACAAATCGTCCGAGAAAGCCGGCAATTTATGGGTAGGATTTCCCAATTGCAGACCCTGTATGTCCTCAGATTGTCTGAATTTAGAAAGAAGGGTTTCCATCATGAGGACAAACAAGGGACAAGGGACAACCCTGCCGGGTTCCGTTAAATATGGAGAAGGGCTCTGACAGGGTGTCATTAATTTGAAGTCTGGCTGAGGGTGACCTATAAAGGGAGAAAATAGCATCAATAAATGGAAGAGGGAAATTCAATTTAAGTAAGGTGGCTTTCATGTACTGCTAACAGACAAGGTCAAAGGCCTTCTCTGCATTAGTACCAAGTAAGACCATTGAACGTTTTTGCAGTTTCACATGGTATATAGAATGTAAGATTCTACTGATATTATCTCTACCTTCTCTGCCCTTTACAAAACCCACCTGTTCATCTTCCACCAGTTGGGGAAAAAGCGGTTGGATACGGTGTGACAAAAGTTTAGCCCACCATTTTAAATCAAAGTTTAAGAGCGAGATAGGTCTATAACTCCCACACTGTTCAAGATCCTTACCCTCCTTAGGGAGTATTTTGATAAATGTTCCAAAGATTGGATAGGAAGGGGAGATCCCAAGAGCAGGGAATTACAGACCTCTGTGAATTTGGGAATTAAGAGATGTCAACATTTTTTATAGAAGGAGATGGGTAGGCCATTTGGCCCCAGACTTTTTCCAGATGGAATTGAGTCCAATGTTTTTTCCACTTTTCCACTTCTGCTGCAGTGATTGGTGTCAGAAGCTGGGAAAGATCTAATCCAGACAATTTAGGTGTGAAAATGGAGGATAAGAATTCCTCCACTTTCCCTCTCCTGTCCTGTGGTGAAAAAGAGATCCGCCCCCCCCCCGGAAGAGCCATCTAAGTTATACAGGGATAAGTAGAAAGCCTGAAAGGCTTTAGCTATATGGGAGGTAGATGTGACCCTAACTCTTTGAGCAGTTTTAATGGCTTCTATAAATGTCCGGGATTGTCTTTGTTGCATCAATTGAGTCATCAATTTGGAACCTTTGTCCCCATGAAGATAGATCTGACTACGGGCAATTTGGAGAGTCTTAGCCTCCTTAAGATTAAGAAGATCTTTGTGCTCTTGACGGAGATAACAAAGTTCTCTGTACTCCGAGGTAGAACCCGTCCTTTTGTGTGAAGTCTCGATATTAGATTTGTTGGAAAGCAAGCCATAACTTTTCACCGTCCTCTGTCTATTAAGCCCAGAGGCCAATACAATAAATTCGCCCCTCACAAAAGCTTTTGTGAGTTTCCCAGAGAATAGGGCTAGAGATCTCAGGAGAGTCATTAAGCTGGAAAAATTCCTCCAATTAAGAAGCAATCGCATTGCTATGTTCCGCTCGGGCAATAATAGTATCGTTCAATTTCCAGACCCATTCCCTACAAGGAAGGGCATTTAAATCTAGAACCAGAGAAACTGGTGCATGATCCGATACATGATGTTACCAATTTCAACATGTTGCAAATGAGACAGCATAGACCCAGGAACAAACAAATAATCAAGTTTTTGATATGTACCATGGGGAAGGGAATAAAAAGTTAAATCCTTAACCGTAGGATTTTTGACCCTCCAGGCGTCCACCAACCCCATACGTGACAACAAAAATTTTCATTTACGGACAGCCGTACTTGAAACAGATGTAGTGAGGGAGGTGGAGTCCAGTGGAAGATCAATGGAAATGATAAGATCTCCCCCAAAGATAATATGGCTATCTCTAAAGGAATTAAGCGAATTAAGAGTAGATCAAGGACCAAGCACATTCAAATTCTAGATCCATGTGGACATGACCTGAGCTCACGCAAGTAAACAAAATAAAGATAAATAAAATAAAATATACACTACCGTTCAAAAGTTTGGGGTCACCCAGACAATTTTGTGTTTTCCATGAAAACTCACACTTATATTTATCAAATGAGTTGCAAAATGACTAGAAAATATAGTCAAGACATTGACAAGGTTAGAAATAATGATTTTTATTTGAAATAATAATTTTCTTCTTCAAACTTTGCTTTCGTCAAAGAATGCTCCATTTGCAGCAATTACAGCATTGCAGACCTTTGGCATGCTAGCTGTTAATTTGCTGAGGTAATCGGGAGAAATTTCACCCCATGCTTCCAGAAGGCCCTCCCACAAGTTGGATTGGCTTGATGGGCACTTCTTGTGTACCATACGGTCAAGCTGCTACCACAACAGCTCTATGGGGTTGAGATCAGGTGACTGCGCTGGCCACTCCATTACAGATAGAATACCAGCTGCCTGCTTCTTCCCTAAATAGTTCTTGCATCATTTGGAGGTCTGCTTTGGGTCATTGTCCTGTTGTAGGATGAAATTGACTCCAATCAAGCGCTGTCCACAGGGTATGGCATGGCGTTGCAAAATGGAGTGATAGCCTTCCTTATTCAAAATCCCTTTTACCTTGTACAAATCTCCCACTTTACCAGCACCAAAGCAACTCCAGACCATCACATTACCTCCACCATGCTTGACAGATGGCGTCAGGCACTCTTCCAGCATCTTTTCAGTTGTTCTGCGTCTCTCAAATGTTCTTCTGTGTGATCCAAACACCTCAAACTTCGATTCGTCTGTCCATAACACTTTTTTCCAATCTTCCTCTGTCCAATGTCTGTGTGCTTTTGCCCATATTAATATTTTCCTTTTATTAGCCAGTCTCCGATATGGCTTTTTCTTTGCCACTCTGCCCTGAAGGCCAGCATCCCGGAGTCGCCTCTTCACTGTAGACGTTGACACTGGCGTCTTGCCGGTACTATTTAATGAAGCTGCCAGTTGAGGACCTGTGAGGCGTCTATTGCTCAAACTAGAGACTCTAATGTACTTGTCTTGTTGCTCAGTTGTGCAGCGGGGCCTCCCACTTTTCTTTCTACTCTGGTTAGAGCCTGTGTGTGCTGTCCTCTGAAGGGAGTAGTACACACCGTTGTAGGAAATCTTCAGTTTTTTTTGGTCAATTTCTCGCATGGAATAGCCTTCATTTCTAAGAACAAGAATAGACTGTCGAGTTTCACATGAAAGCTCTCTTTTTCTAGCCATTTTGAGAGCGTAATCTAACCCACAAATGTAATGCTCCAGATTCTCAACTAGCTCAAAGGAAGGTCAGTTTTATAGCTCCTCTAAACAGCAAAACTGTTTACAGCGGTGCTAACATAATTGCACAAGGGTTTTCAAGTGTTTTCTAATCATGCATTAGCCTTCTAACACAGTTAGCAAACACAATGTACCATTAGAACACTGGAGTGATGGTTGCTGGAAATGGGCCTCTATACACCTATGTAGATATTGCATTAAAAACCAGACGTTTGCAGCTAGAATAGTCATTTAGCACATTAACAATGTATAGAGTGTATTTCTGATTAATTTAATGTTATCTTCATTGAAAAAAACTGGTTTTCTTTCAAATAAAAGGAAATTTCTAAGTGACCCTAAACTTTTGAACGGTAGTGTATATAATAAAGTAAGTTCCACACAGGGCACAAAATCACCCATAAATCAGCAGCTCCACTGACTCGAGCACTCCAAAAGCCAGGAACAAGGTGACTCTAAGAGGATGATCAAGTGTTATTCTTCTGATGAAAGCGCCTTCTACTCTTGAGGGATTTCGCTTTTGAAGTTGACTGCCAAGCATCAAATCAAGGAGGCGGTGATGGATCCAATGCCACTGGCAAACAAGAAGGGACATCAAATGTAGTTATGTCCAATTTGCGGCATGCAGTATCCAAATCTTCCGGGGTGCGAATTGTAATCTGCTTACTATCTTTAATGGTGACTAACCCAAAGGGGAACAGCCATCGAATTGGCAATTTGCAAGCACGCACGGCATCCGTAACTGGTCTCGGGATTCGTCGCTTCACCAGCGTGCTAGCAGCGAGACCTTGAAATACAAATATGTTTACACCTTCATGTGTAGTTTCTGGTGTCTCCCGAGCCGCTTTCAAAATGGCTGCTGCCAACAAAACTTAGTATCCCACAAATAATATCTCTGGGGGGGTTAATTTGTGGCTGGTTTCGGCCGCAAGGCTCTATGAACTGTCTCAACAGTAATAGAAGAGGCCTGCTCATCCCCTATCAGGGAAGCAAAAATATTGGTAAAAGTAACTGACAAGGAATCATACGCAAGCAACTCCGATATTCCCCGCAAACTTATTATTCTCCGCCTATTGCAGTTTTCTTGATACTCAAAATGACCATAAAGGTTATTCAAGTGCGACTGGTGCATAGTCAACTTCGCGTGCATGGAGGAACTGTGGAGGAGAGCAAAAGCATGAGCTTCCTTCAGGGCCAGCACTCTGTGACTTATCTGATGCATATCAGATTTGATGTCGGACAGCTCTTTCATGACCGGATTAAGGGCTTGCAGAAGCGTTTTCTTCAAATATGCCCTGGAAATAGGACCTGCATCATGGTTTCCTGCAGAATCAGAGGGGATGTAGGAACTATCTGAAACCTCAGCATGTCGATCCTCCTGTTGGCCCGGCGGCGCCATCTTGGATTTTCCCGCCGAGGACGGACGCTAACCGAAGAATTTATCCATCTCCGGATGAGTTTTCAGCTGCCCCTGGGTGCCTTGAGAGTCTTTGAGCTTATATTTCCACATTTTCACCATTGTTGGGCAATTTATCATGCGTTTAAGCTGTGGGTTCAGTTAGTGTGTGGAGGAGCGCCGGGATCACACAGCCATCTCGTAGCGTGGCAAGCTCTGCTCCATGCATCACCATTGGTTCCAATGTTGACGGATCCGGTGCAAATTGTTTCCGTTTTATCTCCATTGTGCAAGGCTTCCGTCGTTTTGATGGAAGCAATACCGTAGTCGACTACAGTATTGCTTCCTTCAAAACGATGGAACCCTTTCAGAATGAAGACAAAGGGAAACCATTTGCACCGGATCCATCACCATTGAAATCAATGGTGATTCAAACGGAAACCTATGCTTTCCGTTTGTTTTTTTCAGGGTTCTGTTCTGATGGAAAGCTCAGACGGAACGCCTGAACAGAGCCCTGACGCAGATGCGAACAAAGCCTAAGCAAGTAAGAATCAGGCACGTATGAAATGTATGTAAGGAACCATGAGTCCAATGCACAGACAATGAGGAGCAGCTGCTTCAATAGTCAATAATTTATTCATATTTTGAGCAGACAAAAAAGTACAATGTAAGCTGTATTTTTTAACTTTTCATACAACAAAGGTAATCTCCATATGAGTTGTGATGGGAATTTTAGGCTAAAGCCCATTTAAAATTAGATATTCATTGTTACTGATTTGTCAAGCTTAATATTTATTATGTGTTGTATGAGAAAAGGATAAAACATCTACTGGTTGCACAAGGTTTGATGGATTTCTCAATTTAGCTGCACTGTCCAGTTTGCATATTTTGTGTATCACAGAGCCAATATATAATAGATAAAAATATTTGATCATAATTTCCTGTAGTTACCGAGAGTTAGGCCTTATTTACACGAGCATATTTAACGTCTGTGATACGCGCGTGAAAATCACGCGGGTCGCACGGACCTATGTAAGTTAATGGGGCCGTTCAGACATTCCGTGATTTTCACGCAGCGTGTGTCCGCTGCGTAAAACTCACGGCATGTCCTATACTTGAGCGTTTTTCGCGCATCACGCACCCATAGAAGTCAATGGGTGCAGGAAAATCACGCGCAGCACACGGACGCACTTCCGTGTGCTGTGCGTGATTCGCGCAACAGTAGATCAAGAAATTAAGGGAAAAATAAAACCACCTCCTTCATTTATTTTTCTAAACCTCAAAACCGCGTGTCATAAGGATGGCATATGCGCGAAAATCACGCAGCCACGCACCAAACACTTATGACACACGGAACTGTAACGCGCAAAACGCACACGTTCATGTGAATTTCTCCTTAGGGTATGTTCACACGGCCTATTTCAGCTGTTTTCTGGGCCGTAAATGCCCCGAAAAATGACAAAAAATATGGAGGCTGAGCGCCTCCAAACATCTGCCCACAGATTTCAATGGGAAAAATAGCGTTTAGTTCCCACGAAGCATTTTTTTTATGAACCATTTGTAAAAACGGAGCATAACAAAACGCCCCGTAAAAAAGAAGAGCATGGCACTTCTTCAGCCATTTTTGGAGCCATTTTTCATTGTCTCAATAGAAAAACAGCTCCAAAAACAGCCATAAAAAACGACAGTGAATCAGAGGCTGTTTTCCCTTGAAAACCGCTCCATATTTTACAGCCGTTTTTTGTTAAGCATGTGAATATTGCCTCACACCGCACATAATGCCAAATAATATATTTTGTTATAACCTATTTTTCCCCAAAAAAATTACTGTGAATTATAATTTTCCCATTGATCCCAAAAGTTTTAGCTGACTGACAAGGTTTGTTTAATGTAGATGGTGGTGAAAACCGCAATGAGAATTTCGTCAGACTCCAAAACTTCGAGCAGTTGTTCTTAAACTACTATAAATAGTTACAGAACCTACTGAGGAACGCTGCCCCCTATTTAGATATTGACAATGTAGGCAAGGCTTGAGGTGCTCACATTAATAATTCTTCCCGTGGGCTTTGGTAATAGAGTAGAGATCAGCAGCAAAACACTATAGCATTACACCTCCTCTACCAAACTTTACAGTTGGCACAATGCATCCTCTGGCATTTAGTTGCAAGGGGGACCCAACTCAATATTAATGCTTATGGATTTGGAATGGGATGTCATAAAAGCTCCTTTAGGTGTAATGTGTAGGTGTCCCAATACTTATTTCCATATAGTATGTACAGTGTGTGTGTGTGTGTGTATATATATATATATATATATATATTCAAACTTTTGCTGCTGCACTGTTAAAGTGTGATTGCTGTGTTCACTTCAGTAAAGAAAAACTGTATTGCAACAACTGCCTAGTCACCTACACCGTACAAATTAATATATTCATTAAAACATACTAGTATTATTTTATATGATTTTCTTTATGTGAGTGCAAGAGAACTATAAATGTGATTTGTTTGTTTATGATGTTAAATTGCTGCTCACTTCAGATCCTCTCAACAGCCCTGCACATCTAAAGCATAATCCACATTTTCCTCCACCTGATTTAACATTGTAAAATTCAGATTTGTGACATATTTTCCTGCAAGTGATTCATTCTAGTGATCTAAATTATAGATTTATAAGATCTTATGACACATAAGACATTTAAACAATCTTGAAAGAAAACAAATAGGCCATATTTACATGTTCAGGATTGTGTCCGCTATAAAGATAAGTGAGATTCGGTACAAATCAAGTTTGGTCCGAATTTCCCCAAAGTTTCGGATTCACTGAAATAAATTGTTAAGATGGCAGCCGCTAGTCTCCCGATGCATCCATGCCAGGTGAGATGACGTAGCTGTCCCGTGTAATTGCTGTAGCCTATGATTGGCTGCAGCGATCACTAGGGACAGCTACGACATCTCAACTGCCGGCAGGGACGCAGCGGGAGACCAGGGGAGGTGGTGCTTATATTTTTTTTTATATTTGTGGAATTGCAAGTCGCCAACTACCGGACTGTATACCACTTGAATACAGTCCTTGTAGAGTGACAGGGCTATCGGGGATCTTGCCATGCACTGCAAATTTATTTGGACTGAATCGAATTTTGGGGCAATTCAATAAAATCGGCACTGAAATGAATTTATTCGGACCAAAACGAATTTCAGGACATAATTTGCTCATCACTAGTCAACATCCCATAAAATACCCCCTTCACACACTCAGGAAAATATCCCTGTGGAGTAATTTGAAAAATTAAAAAATCGACAGGCTGTTTAATATTGCCGTGGATTCCGCACCAAAAAGCTGCAGATTCATAGATTGTAAGCTCTTGCGAGCAGAGTCCTCACTCCTCGCTGTACCACTTCCAATTGTGTTCTTATGGTAATTGCGTGATATTGCTGTGGTTCCCTACCCACCACCACATTATTGGATTTTTAAATTGCATGTTTCATGGACAACTTTTTTAAATGATATTTCTAATAAAGTATTTGTATTTTGTTTGGTACACACTATGTGCTCTGTATTCTTTCTCTTTTGGATATTGATGTGTCTACACATATACTGATAGGTATTTTTTCCTCACTCCTCTTGTTTGAAATATAAATTAGTTTTGTCACTATGTAATGTCTGATATTGTCTGTACAATGTACCCCCTGAACTGTAAAGTGCTGCGGAATATATTGGCGCTATATAAATAAAGATTATTATTAGATTAGCTCCATTAAATTACAATGGGGCTAAACCGTGTCCGGATAGTATGGTCAATCAGTAGCAAAAATCTGAGTGTCATCTGCAGATTTCTACTGTGTGTATTATTAAACATCCATGCCAAATTTAAGTCTGTGACATGTGTACATAGCCTAAAGTCAGTTTTTACCTTGCATGTGAAATGATTAAAAGTAAAAACCAAAAGTGATGAACATATTTAAAAATTTTTCTTTAAGCAGCAACTCACAGGAGGAAACTAATTCAAGATAACACATTGAAGGTTACTTAAAAGTGTTGTCCCATCTGGAGAACCCCATTTATAAAGGAGAACCTGTTGACATCATCTGAAACCTCTGGCAATAATTGATTGGACGACTGGGCATTTCCGATACAGGGAAAATAAGGAATTGCATGGCCCCCATTCAAATTAATAGGTGACCTAGTAATACATGGTCATGCTGAGTACTCTAGACCGAAGTCACTCTGCAAAAGCTAATTGAAGGAGGCCTGAGCAGAGAATCCCCTTCTATGACATCCATATGCTCTATAGGGTCTATGGACGAGGTTTTCCTGATGGAACTGTCAGGGATCATTACTATGTATATTGTCTGAAAAATATTATCCTCACATATATGTATATACATTTCAGTTCTTTGTGTAATATACTGATATATATATAACAAGTTCTTTGTTCATGTCGGACACACCTATGGAAGACACCGCCCCCTGGAATGCAAAGAGGAGTGTGCAGAAGAATGTATAGGAAAAGTTACAGCTGGGGAGCGAATAGAATTTAAGCAAGTCAAACATCTATAGGGAGGGGCATGTGTCTTCTCTGTGTGTGTTTCTTTGTTCTGAATAAAGTTCAGTTCCTCCTGGCTGACATTGAAGCTGTACCTCAGACAATTGTGTGGTGTACTTCTCTCCAGGCATGCCTTCAGCTTTCAATTTACAGAGGTGGTTATTCGGTGTGAAATACGGACCTGACATTTGGTGCCGAAACCCGGACCTCACTCGAGGAAAAATCAAAATCCGGACAGTCGACAATCACAGGGTGAAACAGAGGACTCAAAGTTGCCCACTGAAGGAATTTGATCACCTCCGCAATAACACGGTAAGCGAATTGATTTTATAAATCTTCGTCTTATCTGTGTTAGTGGGCAGTCTTGTGGCGATCTGTAGAACCCTTTTGTTGATTTCCTGGATTATCTCAGGCGACAGAGGTGATATTTTCCGCTGTGAGGGTAAAAAAACCTGTGAGACCTTAGTCGCGCCCGACTAACCATCCTCTGGGTAATTAGGGACTAAATAAAGATTATATAAGTGATCGGAGAGTTATCGACTGTGAAATTTTTATATTTCCAGCGTAGCCGGAGAATCGAAATAAAGATTATATAAGCGACCGGAGAGTTATCGACTGACATTTTAATATTTCCAGCGTAGCCGGAGAGTCTAAAATAAAATTATATTTCGGCGGACCGGGGGCTGTAGACTGAGGAATTTTAATATTTCCTGGGAGTCGTTGACCGAAAATTGTTATATAAATTACGTGTATAATATAGACTGTTAGGCATATGATTTAATGAAGAGAAGAGGAAGTTAGGAATAAGAAAGGTATTGTATGTATTAGAAAACAGGACCAGCCGACGCCCGGTAATGGCTTCCGTACCTCATGTTGAGTGTGTCCTCATTGTTGGTGGGAAACCACCCCCCCTTCACAGCTGCGCACTGTGTTTCCAATGGGAGAGGCTGCCCCCCCCCCCTGCCCCTGATGTGGCCACGCCCGGCCCAACCAAATCAGTATGAAATAATCACCTTGTTAATTTTGTCATTTGTAGGGTTTTTTCTATTTACAGAAGTTCCAGTCTAGTTCACTGATGAAACAACACGTCATCATAATATAGAGATGGTGGCCGACAGATTGTACGGTTACAAATTATATGTTTGATGTTTTGAACGTAGATAATTCCTATACAATGGTGTGATGAATGATTGCAGATACGTATGTTGTTTTGCCGGCATTGAAAGTGTTAAGATTGTGAGAAGCTGTGAGAAGTTGTGAGAAATGAGTGTGTGACTCCCCTCCCTCTCCCCTGTAGTGTGCTGTGTTTGGGAGGAGGAGGGGGGCTGACTGGGTGCAGTCTGCAGGGCTGATGAGACAAAGGGATTTCAATGTGCACTGCTGAGATATATATATATATATATATATATATATATATCAGTAATGTCTACAAACCTAAATAAATTTCTTCTCTTTTGCGCATGCGCTGTTGTTTATAAAAGTTACAATATTTATGTGTTCTGATGTGATCAGATTTCATGTGTTTTGATGTTAATTCAGATGTGTTAAACTTTAGATACTGTGAGACACGGGGGTTTTGAAAATGTATGTGCCCCCACCGTTCCCTATTTTTATATATACAGTTTATTGGTTTGCAGTAATTAATGTTATCAGAGATAATATTTTTTTTGTTTTATTGAATAACTAACTACAATTGTTTTGTTTTTGATTTCACACATGAGTTATGTCATTGTAAAGATCAAATGTATTTTCGTCAGGAAAAAGTCATTTTTGTTTCAGGCTGTTGCACATTACAGGGGGTTAAACTAGTGCCGCACAGATAGAGTGCCAGACTTTGTTATGTTGAGATGTAGTTTTGAACTCTGCTACATTACTTTCGCAGAGTCCACAAAGGGGGGAAGGGTGAAGGAACTGATCAGGTACAATTTTGGTTTGATCAGGTACAATTTTGGTTTGTTTTGAGTTAATTAATTTGGTTTCAGAAGATCTAAAAATGTGTAAGAGACCTCAATGAGTAATCCAGATTAAATGTGTATGAGAGTAACCTACATTTTGAGGTTTGTGTAGATGGTTGTGTAAGAGACCATCCCCCTCCAGCAAATTTACACAGGAGGCAGAGGTGACGTCACTCACACGAGTCTTTATGGATTTAGATGAGGGAGAAGGCAAAACAAAAATTGTCTGGACATTGTTAATTTGATGTAAAGTTTTTAGGAATGTTTTCTTTTTATTTGTTTTTGTATTAATCAAGTATTTGCAGAACCTGATAAAAGTGAGATTCTCAAAGTGCTCGTGATTATCAGATGAGTGTGGAGAAGTGTATAACATTTGGTTTTATTTTAGAGAATGAAGACGCCACCCCTTTGAGATGTTATATATATATGTGACATGGGTTTTTAATGTAAATTTGTAATAAAGAGATATTTTATTATACAATATGTACAAGACAGGATACGAGGCACCAGGTAAATCATCCAGAAACCACTCTCACCTTCTTGTTCATCTCAAGGAGCGGAGCTGGAGGTGCTCGCTGAGGCTTGTAACCTGGCAGAAGGTAAGACGGCCGACATTTACACTGACTCTAGGTACACTTTTGGCATCGCCCACAATTATGGGCCCATTGGTAGTAGGAACTTTATTGGATCATCGGGTAAGCCAATTGAGAGAGCGAGAGAAGACAGACCTGACAACAAGAGTATGTGCGGCCAGGTGTCAGTAAATTGGCTTGTCCCTGGATACAATAATTCCGCCGCTAGGTTTGTAGCAGCATGATGTGCGCACGGCATGACATAGGTGAAACTGCAAAGGTACCTGTGAAAAGTGCAGCCCGGCCAGATTAACAGTCCCAGCGACTGCAGAACATACAACTACAGGAGGTAGAAGTGTATGACAATGTGCTCGTGTGTGTAGACCTGTTCTCAGGGGGGCCTGAAGCATGGCCGGTATCTTCCCCACTGCAGACGTTGTGTGTAAGTGACAGGGGAACAATGGTATCCCAGGTATTGACCTGATGTTTGTACAATAAGATATCAGCAGTTCTCCAGATGTTATCCCAAAGTTAGTTTGTTTAATAATTGTATTTAAGAAGTGTTGTGGGAATATTAAATACTGAGGTTAAGTTTTATGTAAAGTTCTGGACCAGCCTTAGCATTGGACTATTAGAGTCATGCGTCAGATAAAAGGTACAGAAGCGGAATATTCCCATTCGAAAACATTTTTATTTGTTTATTTTTATTTTTGCTGTGAAAGGGAAATTTTAGAGCAGAGAATTCTGTGCAGTGTATATGTGTATGTATAGATATGTATATAAAGAAGAAGAATCAGTTTGTAAGTTTTAGTTACTGACCAGTGTGAACGTTTGATGTAAAGATGCTATTTGTTAATGTTTTTCTTCAATTGAATTATCTGATTAAGATCAATTAATGTTTATGCAATGAAAAAGCTTGTTCTCCACAGGAAGAGTCCAACTGGGAGCGGAAGGCGGGAGAACCATATTCTAACAGAATGTGGACGGATAAAGGAAGGTGAACGGTGGCACCCAATTCACTCTTGATGGCACTTGTTTTGATGGTGTATGACCTCACATATGCCCCAAGACTGCAAGGATCGATTTGGTAAGATCTAATTGGTATGTCCCAGGCCTTACAGCTGTTGCTGCTAAATTCTGTTAGAGCTGTTTGATTTGCCTACAGAACAGTCCTGGCAGACCGGTGCCAACCTTATCATACCCGCCTCCCACGAAGAGAACCGACCTTGAGAGGCCGTCCCAGGTAGAACGAACCAGATTAGAGTAAGAAAAATAGGTTTAAGACGCTTGTCAGATAAACATGTGGAATCAGTGTATCTTTCTGTGAGGTGGAGATGTTCCAGGCAATCAGCTGAGATCAAGGTACAAATCCTGCTGAAAGGGTATCACCAAGTGCAAATGAAATGTACCCAGTAATCACACATCTTCTAGGTGCCCTGTCCATTGTAACAGAGAAGTTTTTCCATATATATATATATATATATATATATATATATATATATATATATATATATATATATATAAAGGTGTTTGATGTCATTTAAGGGCCTGACATTATTGTATGTACTTAGAACAACGTTTATAATGTATGCGTATGATGTTATCACCAGATTAGTATTTATTTTAACAATTGACAAGAGTTGGGGGTCCCCAGCAAGTGCCAATAAATATGAACTTAAAGACTTTTAACACGATGAACTCTATCACTGAGATGCGGCAGGCGCAGCCTGAGCCAGTACAACGCGTTTATCATGAACTGACGGCAGTGTCACAATTCTAAGCGGCCGCCCAGACAAGTAACTTGCCAGAGGAAGAGTACAGATGCGGAGGCTTTGATAGTCACAATACAACTCCACTAATCCGCCTACGTGGGATCTCACCCCAGGCTCACAACATGAGGTGCTATGTACAGCCTGATGACGTAAACTAAAGGAGACGGTGTCGGACAGATGAGAATGACCAAACCAAGTCCTGATGACATCAGCAAAGTAAAGACCAAAGACCTGAGTGAATCCGTCAGCAGGATCAAGTGTTTTGATAATTAAGTGACCAGGAGGGGGTAATAATAACTCCCCCACTGGACACCAACGTAGTCTGACTCCACAATTGTGTGGGTTACCCTGAGGGTGACAGTCAGTGAAGAGCAGAAGACAGGAGAAGAAGAAGACGATGGTGTACAGGACTGGCAATGAACTGATGGGACCCGAGACCTGAGGGTGATAGCATGAGATTGGTGATAGCATTATGTTATTAGCTGAGGCCCTATTGTTTATAATGTCTGAGGTTTATAATTATAATGTGTGTAAATATGCCACGGTGCTGCAAATTACAATCTGAGGAGTTTTATGTGAAGGTGTGAGGTGAAGGTCACTGTGCTGCCCATGACCTGTCATATCTGCAGGGGTAAAGTCCCATTAGGACAGTAAGTGACAGTGCGACAATTATTACTGTTAATAAAAATGTAGACCGGATTAATATATATATATATATATTACAACCAGCAGTGGTTTGTAGATTATATCAAGACAACCATCCTGTATCCAGAGGAGAATAGGGAAAGTTAGGACCACTCCGACACCTTGGAAGTCCAGGTACAAAGGGGGGTTACTCATCAGGAGTAGCTCGTCTCAAGCTGGTGAAGAAATCCAAAACCCCTACCCGCCTGGTTCGAGTGGTCAGTGGTAGGTTGCTAGGCAAGACTCAGGGATAGAGTTATAAAATTTTTAGGGGGGACTGTCAGGGATCATTACTATGTATATTGTATGAAAAATATTATCCTCACATATATGTATATACATTTCAGTTCTTTGTGTAATATACTGATATATATAACAAGTTCTTTGTTCATGTCGGACACACCTATGGAAGACACCGCCCCCTGGAATGCAAAGAGGAGTGTGCAGAAGAATGTATAGGAAAAGTTACAGCTGGGGAGCGAATAGAATTTAAGCAAGTCACACATCTATAGGGAGGGGCATGTGTCTTCTCTGTGTGTGTTTCTTTGTTCTGAATAAAGTTCAGTTCCTCCTGGCTGACATTGAAGCTGTACCTCAGACAATTGTGTGGTGTACTTCTCTCCAGGCATGCCTTCAGCTTTCAATTTACAGAGGTGGTTATTCGGTGTGAAATACGGACCTGACAGAACCAGTCATTTAACCCCTTCCCGACATTTGCCGTACATGTACGTCATGGAAAGTACTGACTTCCCGCATCTTGCCGTACATGTACGCCAAATGTTTGGGACCGGCTCAGAAGCTGAGCCGGTGCCATCATCACCGGATCTCAGCTGTATCTTACAGCTGACATCCGGCTGTAACGGCGGGGACCGAAATTAGCTTCGATCCCCGCCATTAACCCCTTAAGTGCAGCGCTCAAACGCGATCGCTGCACTTAAGGTGTTTGCAGCTCATCGGAACCCCAGTAATGAAATTGCCGGGGTTCCGGTGGCTGCAATGGCAACCGGAGGCCTAATACTGGCCTCCCGGTCTGCCTAGCACCGAAGCCGGTCAAGATCCGCCCGGCGGCGGAGCCTGATCGGCTTCCGTAGCTGCAGGCAAGATGGCGCCGGGTCAGGAGCTGATCCGGCGTCATCAGCGGTGGAAGTCAGCTGTACTGTACAGCTGACATCCACCTGTAACGGCAGGAACCGGAGCTAGCTCCGATCCCTGCCATTAACCCCTTCGATGCAGCAATCGAAAGCGATTGCTGCATCGTAGCGGTTACTAGCAGATCGCCAGCCCTGACAGGCAATCGGGACTGGCGACTGCTGTTATGGCAACAGGAGACACAATGGTCTCCTGCTCTGCCATTACGGAAGCCGATTTAGGCCCCGCCGGGAGGCGAAGCCTAATCGGCTTGCTGTCAGTGAATGACTGACAGATCTAATACATTGCACTACATAGGTAGTGCAATGTATTAGAAAAAAAAAAATCTGACCGTTGGAACTTCAAGTCCCCTAGTGGGACTTGAGAAAAAGTGTAAAAAAAGTATAAAAAAGTGTAAAAAAAAGTGCACAAAATAAAAGTTTGAAAACAGTAAAAGTTTCAAGTAATCAAATAAAACACAATCCCCCTTTTACTCTTATCAAGTCCTTTCTTATTGAAAAATAATAATAAACCATATGTATTTGGTATCGCCACGACCGTAACGACCGGAGGTATCAAAATATTATATTATTTATTGCACGCGGTGAACAGCGTATAAAAAACCGTAAAAAACGTTACCAGAGTTTCTGTTTTTTGGTCACTTTGCCCTACAAATATTAGAATAAAAAGTGATCAAAAAGTCGCACGTATCCAAAAATGGTACCTATAAAAACTATAGCTCGTCCCGCAAAAAACAAGCCCTCATACACCTCCGTCGACAAAAAAATTAAAAAGTTATGGTTCTCACAACTTGGCGACAGAAAAAATACATTCTTTTTACAAAAGTAATTTTATTGTGCAAAAAGTTGTAAAACATGAAAAAGTTCTATAAATTAGGTATCGCCGGAATCGTACTGACCCGCAGAGTAAAGTTAACATGTAATTTATAACGCATGGTGAACGCTGTATAAAAAAAAAACGAAAAAAGCTGTGCCAGAATTGCGTTTTTTTGTTTACCTGGCATCCCAAAAAATAGGATAAAAGGTGATCAAAAAGTCGCATGTACCCCAAAATGGTACCAATAATAACTACAGCTCGTCCCGCAACAAACCAGCCCTCATACCGCTACGTCTATGAAAAATAAAATTAGTTATGGCTCCAATAAGTCAGGAAATAAAAAAATATGCAGTTGTGCCCGAGGGGAACATTTCTTCTGTTTGAAGAGGCGATTTTTCAAGGACCTAAAATTAGGGAACCAGGAAAGGGAGGGCCCAAAACATATCCGCTGGAAGCGGCGGTGCCCGTATTATACCAGGACAACACTTTCCCAGCAAAATTCCCCAAACTACAAAGGCGCGGAGTGTGGACCAAAAGGGGGATAAGAAATGACACCATTTATCAGTGCGACACCGGCCTGTGCGGAAAGGATTGCTTCACAGCGTAACACACATCTATGGATTATTTTATTGTTTGTTTTTTTACCCCATTATTATACCACCTGACTATGCCCCTTATATACTCCGCCCGGCTTACATATGCCCTACATTATAAACGGAAACACCAGTAAGACTCCAAACAAAACTACTACCAAGCAAAATCCACGCTCCAAAAGCCAAATGGCGTTCCCTCCCATCTGAACCCTACAGCGGCCCAAACAGCAGTTTCCTTCCACATATATGGCATCGTCATACCCGGGAGAACCCTTTTAGCAATATTTGGGGTGTGTGTCTCCAGTGGCATAAGCTGGGCACGACATATTTGCCACTGAATGGCATATCTAGGGAAAAATATAAATTTTTAATTTGCACCATCCACAGCGCATTCATTTATGGAAAAGATCTGTGGGGTGAAAATGCTCACTACACCCCTTAATAAATGCCTTGAGGGGTGCAGTTTCCATAATGGGGTCACTTCCCAGGGGTTTATTTTTATTATTTCACATCTGAGCCTCTGCAGTTGTGAACCAATACTTTGTAAATCGCCAAATTAGGCCTCAATTTTACATGGTACGCTTTCACTCCTGAGCCTGATCGACTGTCCAGGCAAGAGATTAGGGCCACATGTAGGGTGTTTCTAAAACCAGGAAACCCAGCATAATAATTAGAGAGCTGTCTCGTTATGGTGGCACAAGCTGGGCACCACATATTGTCCACATATCTGTGGAAAAATCCCATTTTCACTCTGCAACATCGAGTTCACACTAATTTCTACAAAACACCTGCAGGGTTAACATGCTCACTACACCCGTAGGTAAATGCATTGAGGGGTGTAGTTTCCAAAATGGGGTCACTTCTGGGGGGTTTCCACTGTTTTGGGCCCACAGGCACCCAGAAACCAATCCAGAAACATCTGCACTCCAAATGGCGGTCCTTCCCTTCTGAGCCCTGCCGTGTGCCCAAACAGCAGTTTATGACCACATATGGGGTATTGCCGTACTCGGTAGAAATTGCTTTACAAATGTTGGGTTCTTTTTTTCCTTTATTTGTTGCGAAAATGAAAAAATTTGCGCTAAAGCTACGTCTTATTGAAGAAAAAGGATTGTTTTTATTTTCACTGCCCAATTCTAATAAATTCTATGAAACATCTGTGGGGTCAAAATGCTCACTACGCCCCTAGATGAATTCCTCAAGAGGTGTAGTTTCCTAAATGGTGTCACTTTTTGGGCGTTTTCATTGTTTTTTCCGCTCAGGGGCTTTGCAAATGTGACATGGCCGCCGCAAACCATTCCTGCTCAATGTGATCTCCAAAAGCCAAATAGCGCTCTTTCCCTTCTAAGCCAAGCCGTGTCTCCAAACAGCCGTTTATTACCACATGTGGGGCATTGTTTTACTCGGGAGAAATTGCTTTACAAATTTTGTGGTGCTTTTTCTCCTTCAGTCCTTGTGGAAATGAGTAAAAATAAGCTAAACCTACATTTTCTTTGAAAAAATTTTGATTTTTATTTTCAGGGCCTACTTCCAATAATTTCTGCAAAAAACCTGTGGGGTCAAAGAGCTCACTATACCCCTAGATAATTTCCTCAATGGGTGTAGTCTCCAAAATGGGGTCACTTGTGGGGGGTTTCCACTGTTTTGTCTCCTCAGGGACTTCGTAAATGTGACCTGGCCTCCGCAAACCATTCCTGCTCAATGTGATCTCCAAATCCAAATAGCGCTCTTTCCCTTCTCAGCCCTGCCGTGTCTCCAAACAACCGTTTATTACCACATGTGGGGCATTGTTTTACTCGGGAGAAATTGCTTTACAAATTTTGTGGTGCTTTTTCTCCTTCAGTCCTTGTGGAAATGAGTAAAAATAAGCTAAACCTACATTTTCTTTGAAAAAATGTAGATTGTCATTTTCAGGGCCTATTTCCAATAATTTATGCAAAAAACCTGTTGGGTCAAAACGCTCACTATACCCCTAGATAATTTCCTCAATGGGCGTAGTTTCCAAAATGGGGTCACCTGTGGGGGGTTTCCACTGTTTTGTCCCCTCAGGGGCTTTGTAAATGTGACATGGCCTCCACAAACCATTCCTGCTAAACTTGAGCTCCAAAAGCCAAATAGCGCTCTTTCCCTTCTCAGCCTCGCCGTGTCTCCAAACAACCGGTTATTACCACATGTGGGGTATTGTTTTACTCGGGAGAAATTGCTTTACAAATTTTACGGTGCTTTTTCTCCTTTAGTCTTTGTGAAAATGAGAAAAAAAATCGCTAAACCTACATTTTCTTTGAAGAAATGTTGATTTTAATTTTCACGGCCTACTTCTAATAATTTCTGTAAAAAAGCTGTGCGGTCAAAATGCTCACTGTACCCCTAGATAATTTCCTTGAGGTGTGTAGTTTCCCAGATGGGGTCACTTTTGGGGGATTTTGACTGTTTTGGCACCGCAAGAGCCCTTCAAACCTGACATGGTGCCTAAAATTTATTCTAACAAAAATAAGGCCCCAAAATCCACCAGGTGCTCCTTTGCTTCTGAGGCCGATGCTTCAGTCCAGTAGCACGCTACGGCCACATGTGGGATATTTCCTAAAACTGCAGAAACTGGGCAACAAATATTGAGTTGCATTTGTCTGGTAAAACCTTCTGTGTTATAAAAAAAATTGTACTAAAAATTTATTTCTGCAAAAAAATATGAAATTTGTAAAATTCACCTTTACATTGCTTTAATTCCTGTGACATGTGTAAAGGGTTAAGACATTTTCTAAATGCTGTTTTGAATACTTTGAGGGGTGAAGTTTTTAAAATGGGGTGACTTTTTGGGGGTTTCTAATATATAAGGCCCTCAAAGCCACTTCACAACTGAACTGGCCCCTGTAAAAATGGCCTTTTGAAATTTTCTTGAAAATGTGAGAAATTGCTGCTAAAGTTCTAAGCCTTGTGAGGTCATAGAAAAATAAAAGGATGTTCAAAAAACGATGCCAATCTAAAGTAGACATATGGGTGATGTTAATTAGCAACAATTTTGGGTGGTATAACTGCCTGTCTTACAAGCAGATACATTTAAATTGAGAAAAATGCAAATTTTTGCAATTTTTCGCTAAATTTTGGTGTTTTTCACAATTAAATACTGAACATATCGAGCAAATTTTGCCAGTAACATAAAGTCCAATGTGTCACGAGAAAACAATCTCAGAATCGCTTGGATAGGTGAAAGCATTCCGGAGTTATTACCACATAAAGTGACACATGTCAGATTTGAAAAATGAGGCTCGGTCAGGAAGGTCAAAAGTGGCTAAAGAGGGAAGGGGTTAAATTTAACAATAAATGTATTTCTTCCTTTTAATTAAAATATTATTTTAAAATGAAAATACTTGTCGTCGCATGTCAAATAATCCAGAGATTGGATCTGCTATTTACATTTATCCCAGAGGGCCACTAAAATTTTTAATTTCCATGTTTGGACAATAGGACCTGAGGCTGAAATATCTACAGTAGTCTTCAAAATATTTGCATTTGAACGAAGTTCTTATCTACCTTTTGACTGTGGCAGGAAATGCAAGCTAACAGAAACATTCTGTACTTGATCGTATTTTGCACTTTCATAGGAGAGACTTCGTTTCTTGATATTAAAATTTGGGATACAGCAGCCAGTGTCCAATTATTTATTTGGGATAATTTAGATTGACTTCATATGTCATTCGGCCATTTCTGGGAGAGGGAGGGGATCATTGTCTTGTTCCATCACTGAGGATATTACTGTGTATGACCTGGACAGTACCATCAAATCATAATGAGTATGGAGAGACAAAAGCATGCTTTTCAACTGAGTTGTGCTATGAAGAAACTGTGTGGGCTGTGTGATCAAATTCCGCTATATGGAACATAATTCATCTAACCAGACTTTAAGGAATGTATTATACACTTGCATTCTAACAATACTGACATTGTACTATTCATTTAACATGACCTTGTAGAAGGTACATGTATTGCGAGTCACTTTGCTGCGTAGCTAAGCAATCATACAACTTTTTTTTGCTTTGTTTTTATCACTAAGGTAACTCCCAACTAAGCTGCTATATTTGTTCCATGCTGTTGTGATGCAATATATAATTTCAGCTCCAAATCTAACAATTCTCATGATAAAATGATCAACTAATGTACACTGAAGCAAATGTTTGCTGTATTTGACAGTAAGCTAAGGCGAAGTTTGTAGAGAAAAGGCAGGAAAAGGCAAAGCTGTAAATTGGATTTTTGTGTTAACTTTTTTTTCTGGTTTTGAGCTATTACTCTTTTTATTGTTATACTTTCCCTTCTATGGTCACTGAATAGAGGGATCTTAGTAGAAGGATTCTCAGATGTTATTCTGCAATTAATCAATACTTTAGTCCATTGGGCATTTGTTGTGCAGAATGTGACAAAGGAAATAAAAACAGTTTTACAGCAGTTGAAAGTTAATACTAAAGGTGGCCATACACATTAGATGATAAACATCGCCCGAAGCTGCCCATTTTAGCGGGACTGGTAGACCATCTAATATTATGTAGGACTTCCAACTCTCTCTTGATATTTGGGAGGACAGAAGGACCAAGTATGTTGGATCTAAACATTCCTGATCCTTTGTTTAGAGGCTTCTGGCAGCAGCCTATTCCCCTTTTCCTATCGAGTAAACGGGGCTTTACACTGGTCTCGTTGTTCGGCGCTCGCTGCCCCGGCTGAATATTGGCCCATGTAAAATGCCCTTAAACCAAGCTGAGCATGCATGCGTATGGGTGTGGTGCGGGGGGTCGGGAGAAATAGCTGTCGGCCGAACAAGCTTTCTTATCTATCATCTAACTTGTATGACCGCTTTTACTGTGATCATTGCAGTTAAAGAGGCTCTGTCACCAGATTAGGCAACCCCTATCTCCTATTGCAGCAGATCGGCGCTGCAATGTAGATAAGAGTAACGTTTTGTTTTTTTTAAAAACGAGCATTTTTGGCCAAGTTATGACCATTTTTATATTTATGCAAATGAGGCTTTCTAAAGTACAACTGGGCGTGTATTATGTGCGTACATCGGGGCGTTTTAACTTCTTTTACTAGCTGGGCGTGGTGAATGGGAGTGTATGATGCTGATGAATCAGCATCATCCACTTCTCTTCGTTAACACCCAGCTTCTGGCAGTGCACAGACACATAGCGTGTCCTCGCGAGATCACGCTGTGACGTCACTCACTTCCTGCCCCAGGTCCTGCATCGTGTCGGACGAGCGAGGACACATCGGCACCAGAGGCTACAGTTGATTCTGCAGCAGCATCAGCGTTTGCAGGTAAGTAGCTACATCGACTTACCTGCAAACGCCGATGCTGCTGCAGAATCAAATGAAGCCTCTGGTGCCGATGTGTCCTCGCTCGTCCGACACGATGCAGGACCTGGGGCAGGAAGTGAGTGATGTCACAGTGTGATCTCTCGAACACGCTGTGTCTGTGCACTGCCAGAAGCTGGGCGTTGTGAAGAGAAGTGGATGATACTTTTAGTCACAACGCCCAGCTAGTAAAAGAAGTAAAAACGCCCAGATGTTACACACCTAATACACGCCCAGTTGTACTTTAACTTTAAACACGCCCAGTTGTACTTTAGAAAGCCTCATTTACATAAATATAAAAGTGGTCATAACTTGGCCAAAAATGCTCGTTTTTTTAAAAAAAAACCTTACTCTTATCTACATTGCAGCGCCGATCTGCTGCAATAGGA
The DNA here is from genome assembly GCF_050947455.1 of Rhinoderma darwinii. NCBI lineage: Eukaryota > Metazoa > Chordata > Amphibia > Anura > Rhinodermatidae > Rhinoderma > Rhinoderma darwinii. The sequence goes on along the minus strand of NC_134690.1, from coordinate 219,745,129 downwards.
GATAGGGGTTGCAAAATCTGGTGACAGAGCCTCTTTAAATGAAAAGTCATATGTTAAACAGCATGACAATGTGGCATTAAAAACAACATGGATTAGATGAAATATCCAAAAAGATGTCAGAACCCCAACATAAATGTTAGACAGAAATATTAAGTAACATAGCTATGTAGATTCATAGTAAGAAGAGTAATTTTATGTCTGCCCTTCTTACATTGGCTAAGTATGAAACTAATGAAAATAATTAAATCATGTCCCATTTTCTTATTTTGAACAGGCTGCTCTGCTACAAGATTTATAGGCACTGTGTAAAAGAATACTCTGGATTAAACATATTCACTGTGTTATGTTTAGTTCTAGGCCTTTTTGGGCGGTGCATGACACAGGAAGTCCAAGAACACCAAAGAGGAAATCCCTGCATCATGCAACTCCCCCTCTGGTCCTAATATATAAGTTTTACTCATATCCTTTATACAGAATATGCACATTTGTCATTCCTCAGATATATCACAGAGAGTGAAGGTCAGGGTTCTGGAACACCAACTAATTTCTAGAACCGGGAAGCCTACAGTACCCGTCCAAGCAACTTATTTCTTGATCTCATAGCTCAGATTTATGTATCATGCTGTCAGGATTTTGACTGACTTCATGCATATTGGCTGCACATTCCCTTTAAATATTTTTGGCCATTAATTATTTTTCTATGTCTCCAATAAAGTAGAATTTGCTGGTTTATTTTGTTTCAAATAGTGACCTTCTGTATAATGTTATTTATTTTCTTACGTGCTGTATTGTATGCAAATCTTTGGTCAGTATGATTTGCAGTTTTATTACAAGACGTTTAAATAACCTTATTTACTTGTTCAATTACTTTTTTTTCTATTAATATGCATAAGAATTTTGTACAATAATATATTTATTTCTCGGGAGCGAAAATGAAAATTTTGAACTTCAAAAATGACCAGACAAGTGTCACATTTAATAGCTTAGTTACGAGTTACATCTGCTGTCTTCCAGAGAAATAAGATTCCAAAAATAAATCAAAAGAGTTATCTAACTGAATTCCATTTTGTACATGAGAGTACCGCCACCTGCTGGTAATAATGGAAACTGAACATTATCTATTTATTTTTTGTAGATAAATATAGGTGGCTGTAATAATGTAATACAGAATTGCAGAAATAGCAAGTACCTCATATAATGTTATATTAAGAAGAAGAATTTACAGCATCTCTTTGTATTAAGACATGCCTCCAGAGGTGCAAAATGTCCGAAACACTTTAAAAATGTGGCACACAGAGAATGTGCGCCAGAATTCGAGCCCAATTTCAGACAGAATTCTGATGCATTTTGATTAGTATATTTTATATCCATATTTAAACAAAAGTATTAAGTAGCTAATTTTAAAACTTAAGCCTTTCTATATTTTTATAGCACTATAAATTTCCATAGCATTTTACCTATGACATACATAGGGATTTAAATTTTTGGAAAACATGATGAAAACAAGAAAATACACTAGACAATATAAAGTAACAGAGTAATAGACTGGCAAAGAGAATAGAGAGCTCTAACCACAAGGCTTACACATAGCTCCCAAACGTCCCGGATTCTCGCCGCTGTCACGCCGTCCTGGGCAGTCTAAAAAATGTCCCGCTGGATGCCGTGGTGCCCCGGGTGCAACTCGGAGGTCGGGAAAAGGGGGGCACCGCAAAGCAGCTGTATAAAAACAGCTGATCACTGCTGACAAGTGCCCTACATGCCGGATGACTGCAGCAGCGATCAGCGTCAGAACGAGGCAGGGGGTCTTGCGGCGGCGTTCTGACTGGGTTCAAGGCCGGCCCGGGAGTGGACCAGTACAGTTACCTGACCTGTCCTCTGACCTCACCGGTCACGTGACAGGTCAGCTACTGGACTGGTCCACTCCCAGGCCCGCATCGACCCCAGTCAGAACGCCACTGCAAGACCTCCTGCCTTCTCCTAATGGTGAGTGACAACAGGCAGAGCGGAGAGTGGTAGCAGTAGGCTACCTCTACCGCTCTCCGCTCTGGCGGCAGTGTGGCACAAAGTACAAAAGGGAGGGGGGTTGTGTGGCACTATGTACAAGGGGGGTTGTGTGTCGCTATGTACAAGAGGGGGGTGTGTGGTGCTATGTACAAGGGGTGATGTGTGTGGAGCTACCTACAAGGGGGCTGTGTGTGGCGCTCTCTAAAGGGGATCTGTGAGGCGCTATCTACAAGGAGGCTGTCTGTAGCGCTATCTACAAGGGGCTGTGTGTGGTGTTATCTGCAAGGGGGCTGTGTGTGGAGATATCTACAACGGTGCTGTGTGTGGCGCTATTTACATGGGGGCTGTGAATGGCGCTATTTACAAGGGGGCTGTGTGTGGCACTATCTACAAGGGGGCTGTGGGTGGCGCTATTTACAAATGGGTCTGTCCGTGACGCTATGTACAAGGGGGTCTGTTCATGGCGCTATTTACAAGGGGGGCAGTGTGTGGTGCTATCTATAATAGGGCTGTGTGCGTGGCGCTATCAACAAGGGGGGCTTTGTGTGGTGCTATTTAGAAGGGGGGCTTTGCGTGGCACTATATACAAGGGGATCTGTGTGTGGTGCTATTTACAAGGGGGTCTGTGTGTGGCGCTATCTACAAAGGGGTATGTGCGTGGTGGTATCTGCAAGGGGGTCTGTGCATGCAGCTATTTACAAGGGGGGCTGTGTGTGCCGCTATTTACAAGTTGGGCTGTGTGACACTATCTACAAGGGGGGCTGTGTGTGGCCTATTTACAAGGGGGGCTGTGTGTGGCGCTTTCTACAGAGGGTTGTGTATGGCGCTATTTACAAAGGGGACCGTGTGTGGAGCTTTCTACAAGGGGGGCTGTGTGTGGAGCTATCTACAGGGGGCTGTGTGTGGAGCTATTTACATGTTGGGGTGTGTGGAGCTACTTACAAGGGGGCTATGTGTGGCGCTATTTACAAGGGGGCTGTGTGTGGCACTATCTGTAAGGGGGATGTGTGTGGCGCTATTTACAAGGGGGGCTGTGCGTGGTGGTATTTACATGTTGGGCTGTGTGGTGCTATCTACAAGGGGAGTTTTGTGTGGCGCTATTTACAAGTGGAGCTGTGTGTGGCGCTATCTACAAGGGGGCTGTGTGTGGTGCTATTTACAAGGGGGTCTGTGCGTGGCTCTATCTACGAGGGGGTCTGTGTGTGGCGATATTTACAAGGGGGCTATGCATGGCACCATCTACAAGGGGGTCTGTGCGTGGTGCTATCTGCAAGGGGGTCTGTGCATGCCGCTATATACAAGGGGGGCTGTGCGTGACGCTATTTACAAGTTTGGCTGTGTGGAGCTATCTACAAGGGTGGCTGTGTGTGTGTGTGTGTGTGTGTGTGTGTGTAGCTATCTACAAGGGGGGTTGTGTGTGGCGCTATTTACAAGGTGGGCCGTGTGTGTAGCTTTCTACAAGGGGGTCTGTGCGTGGCGATGTTTACAAGGGGGGCTATGCGTGGCGCCATCACCAAGGGGGTCTTGAGTGGCGCTATCTACAAGAGGGTCTGTGCATGGCACTATTTACAAGGGGAGCTGTGCGTGGCGCTATTTACATGTTGGGCTGTGTGGCGCTATTTACAAAGGGGGCTGTGTGGCACTATGTACAAGGGGGCTGTGTGTGGCGCTATTTACATTGAGGGCTGTGTGTGGCCCTATTTACATGTTGGGCTGTTTGGCGCTATTTACAAGGGGGGCTGTGTGTGGTGCTATTTACAAGCGTGGCTGTGTGGCGCTATCTACAAGGGGGCTGTGTGTGGTGCTATCTGCAAGGGGGCTGTGTGTGATGCTATCTACAAGGGGGCTGTGTGTGGTGCTATTTACAAGGGGGCTGTGTGTGGCGCTTTCTACATGGGGGGTTGCGGGTGGAGCTTTCTACAGGGGGGCTGTGTGTTGTGCTATCTACAGGGGGCCTGTGTGTGGAGCTATCTACAGGGGGCTGTGTTTGGCACTATCTAAAAGGAGGGCTGTGTGTGAAGCTATCTGCAAGAAGGGCTGTGTGTGGAGCTATCTGCAAGAAGGGCTGTGTGTGGAGCTATCTACAGGGGGTCTGTGTGTGGAGCTGTCTACAAGGGGTCTGTGAGTGGCGCTATCTGCAAGGGCGCTGTGTGTGACGTTATCTACAACGGGGGTCTGTGCATGGCGATATTTACAAGGGGGCAGTGCGTGGCACTATCTACAGGGGGTCTGTGTGTGGCGCTATCTGCAAGGGGGCTGTGTGTGGCGCTATCTACAAGGGGGTCTGTGCGTGGAGCTATCTACAAGGGGACTGCGTGGCGCTATTTACAAGGGGGCTGTGTGTGGTGCTATTTACATGTTGGGCTGTGTGCCACTATTTGCAAGAGGGGCTATGTGTGGCGCTATTTAAAAGGAGCGCTGTGTGGATCTGTCTGCAATGGGGCTGTGTGTGGCGCTATATGCAGGGGGCTGTGTTTGGCGCTATTTACAAGGGGGGCTGTGCGTGGCGCGATTAACATTTTGCGCTGTGCGGCACTATCTACAAGGGGGGCTGTGTGGCGCTTTCTAAAATGGGGCTATGTGTGGTGCTATCTACAAGGGTGATGTGTGGCGCTATCTACAAGGGGGCTGTGTGTGGTGCTATTTACAAGTGGGCTGTGTGTGGCGCTATCTACAAAGGGGGCTGTGTGTGGCGCTATATGCAGGGGGCTGTGTTTGGCGCTAATTACAAGGGGGGCTGTGCGTGGCGCTAATAACATTTTGGGCTGTGTGGAGCTATATACAGGGGGGTTGTGTGTGGCGCTATTTACAAGGGGTACCGTGTGTGTGTAGCTTTCTACAAGGACGTCTGTGCGTGGCGATATTTACAAGGGGGGCTATGCATGGCACTATTTACAAGGGGGGCTGTGCGTGGCGCTATAAACATGTTGGGCTGTGTGGCACTATTTACAAAGGGGGCTGTGTGGCACTATGTACAAGGGGGCTGTGTGTGGCGCTATTTACATTGAGGGCTGTGTGTGGCCCTATTTACATGTTGGGCTGTTTGGCGATATTTACAAGGGGGCTGTGTGTGGTGCTATTTACAAGGGGGCTGTGTGTGGTGCTATCTGCAAGGGGGCTGTGTCTGACGCTATCTACAAGTGGGCTGTGTGTGGCGCTATTTAGACGGGGGCTGTGTGTGGCGCTTTCTGCGTGGGGGTTTTGGGTAGAGTTTTCTACAGGGGGGCTGTGTGTGGAGCTATCTACAGTGAGGCTGTGTGTGGAGCTATTTACAGGGGGGCTGTGTGTTGTGCTATCTACAGGGGGCTGTGTGTGGAGCTATCTCCAAGAGGGGCTGTGTGTGTGAAGCTATATACAGGGGGCCTGTGTGTGGAGCTATCTACAAGGGGTCTGTGTGTGGCGCTATCTGCAAGGGGGCTGTGTGTGGCGCTATCTACAAGGGGGTCTGTGCGTGGAGCTATCTACAAGGGGACTGCGTGGCGCTATTTATAAGGGGGCTGTGTGTGGTGCTATTTACATGTTGGGCTGTGTGCCACTATTTGCAAGAGGGGCTATGTGTGGCGCTATTTAAAAGGAGGGCTGTGTGGATCTGTCTGCAATGGGGCTGTGTGTGGTGCTATATGCAGGGGGCTGTGTTTGGCGCTATTTACAAGGGGGGCTGTGCGTGGCGCGATTAACATTTTGCGCTGTGCGGCACTATCTACAAGGGGGGCTGTGTGGCGCTTTCTAAAATGGGGCTATGTGTGGTGCTATCTACAAGGGTGATGTGTGGCGCTATCTACAAGGGGGCTGTGTGTGGTGCTATTTACAAGTGGGCTGTGTGTGGCGCTATCTACAAAGGGGGCTGTGTGTGGCGCTATCTACAAGGGGGGCTTTGTGTAGTGCTATTTACAAGAGGGGATGTGTGTGGCGCTATTTACAAAGGGGGCTGTGTGTGGCGCTATCTACAAAAGGGGGGCTGTGCGTGGTGCTATTTACATTTTGGGCTGTGTGGCGCTATTTACAGGGGGGGCTATGTGTGGCTCTATTTACAAGGGGGACTGTGTATGGCACTATCTATAAGGGGGCATGTGTGGCGCTATTTACAAGGGGGCTGTGTGGCGCTCTCTACAAGGGGGGCTGTGAATGCCACTATTTACAAGGGGGGTATGTGTGTCGCTATTTACAAGGGGAGCTGTGTGGCGTTATCTACAAGGGGGCTGTGTTTGGAGCTATCTACAGGGGCTGTGTGTGGAGCTATCTACAAGGGGGCTGTGTGTGGCGCTATCTACAAGGGGACTCTGTGTGGCGCTATCTACAATGGGGGTCTGTGCATGGCGATATTTACAAGGGGGCAGTGCGTGGCGCTATCTACAAGGGGGTCTGTGCATGGAGCTATCTACAAGGGGTACTGTGTCGCGCTATTTACAAGGGGGCTGTGTGTGGTTCTATTTACATGTTGGGCTGTGTGGCACTATTTACAAGAGGGGCTATGTGTGGCGCTTTTTAAAAGGAGGGCTGTGTGGATATGTCGGCAAGGGGGCTGTGTGTGGCGCTATACGCAGAGGGCTGTGTTTGCCGCTATTTACAAGGGGGGCTGTGCGTGGCGCTATTAACATTTTGGGCTGTGCGGCGCTATCTACAAGGGGGGATGTGTGGCGCTTTCTAAAATGGGCTATGTGTGGTGCTATCTACAAGAGTGCTGTGTGGTGCTATCTAAAAGGGGGCTGTGTGTGGTGCTATTTACAAGATGGGCAGTGTGTGGTGCTATCTATAGGGGGCTGTGTGTGGCGCTATATACAAGGGGTGCTTTGTGTGGCGCTATTTACAAAGGGGGCTTTGTGTAGCGCTATTTACAAGAGGGCTGTGTGTGGCACTATCTACAAGGGGGTCTGTGCATGGCGCTATCTACAAGGGAGTCTGTGCGTGGCAATATTTACAAGGGGGCTATGTGTGGCGCTATCTACAAGGGGGTCTGTGAGTGGCGCTATCTACAAGGGGGCTGTGTGTGGCGCTATTTACAAGGGGGGCTGTGCGTGGCGCTATTTACATTTTGGGCTGTGTGGCGCTTTTTACAGGGGGACTATGTGTGGCGCTATTTACAAGGGGGGCTGTATGTGGCACTATCTACAAGGGGGCATGTGTGGCGCTATTTACAAGGGGTCTGTGTGGCGCTATCTGCAAGGGAGGCTGTGCATGCCACTATTTACAAGGGGGATATGTGTGTCGCTATTTACAAGGGGGGCTGTGTGGCGTTATCTACAAGTGGGCTGTGTGTGGAGTTATCTACAGAGGCTGTGTGTGCAGCTATCTATAAGGAGGGCTGTGTGTGGTGCTATTTACAAGGGGGGCTGTTTGTGGCGCTGTCTACAGAGGGGCTGTGTGGGAAGCTATCTACAGAGGGGCTGTTTGTGGAGCTATCTACAGGGGGGCTGTGTGTGGAGTTATCTACAGGGAAGCGGTGTGTAGAGCTATCTACAGGGGGGCTGTGTGTGGCGCTATTTACAAGGGGGTCTGTGCATGACGCTGTTTACTAGGGAGTCTGCTGGGCTATTTACAAGGGGGGCTGAGCGTGGTGCTATTTACATGTTGGGCTGTGTTGCGCTATTTACAAGGGGGCTATGTGTGGTGCTATTTACAAGTGGGCTGTGTGTGGCGTTATCTACAAGGGGAGCTGTGTGTGGCGCTATTTACAAGGGGGACTTTGTGGCGCTATCTACAAGGCGGCTGTGTGTGGCACTATCTGCAAGGGGGCTGTGTGTGGCACTATCTACAAGGGCGCTGTGCGTGGCACTATTTACAAGGGGCTATGCATGGCGCTATCTAAAAGGGGGTCTGCATGGCACTATTTACAAGGGGGCTGTGTGTGCCGCTATTTACATGTTGGGCTGTGTGCCACTAATTACAAGGGGGGCTGTGTGTGGCGCTATCTACAAGGGGAGCTGTGTGTGGCGCTATCTACAAGGGGGCTGTGTGTGGCGCTATTTACAAGGCGGCTGTGGGTGGCGCTATTTACAAGGGGGGCTATGCATGGTGCTATCTACAAGGGGGTCTATGCGTGGCGCTATCTACAAGGGGGTCTGTGCCTGGCGCGATTTACAAGGGGGGCTATGTGTGGCGGTATTTACAAGTTGGGCTGTGTGGCGCTATTTACAAGTGGGGCTGTGTGTGGCGCTATCTACAAGGGGGCTGTGTGTGGTTCTATTTACAAGGGGGTATTTGTGTCCCTATTTACTAGAAAGCTGTGTGTGGCGCTGTCTACAGAGGGGCTATGTGTGAAGCTATCTACGGAGGGGCTGTGTATGGAGCTATCTACATGGGGGTCTGTGCAAGGCAATATTTACAAGGGGGGCTATGCGTGGTGCTATCTACAAGGGGGTCTGTGCATGGCACTATCTACAAGGGGGGCTGCCTGGCGCTATTTACAAGGGGGGCTGTGCGTGACGCTATTTAGATTTTGGGCTGTGTGGGGCTATTTAAAGGGGGGTTTGTGTGGCGCTATTTACAAGGGGGGCTGTGTGTAGCGCTATCTACAAGGAGACTGTGCGTGGCGCTATCTATAAGGGGGTCTGTGCGTGACGATATTTACAAGGGGGCTATGCGTGGCGCTATCTACAAGGGGGTCTATGTGTGTGTTGCTATCTACAAGGGGGTCTGTGCGTGGCACTATATACAAGGGGGGTATGTGTGGTGCTATTTACTAGGGGGGCTGTGTGTGGCACTGTCTACAGAGGGGCTGTGTGTAAAGCTGTCTACGGGGGCTGTGTGTTGCACTATTTACAAGGGCGGCCGTGTGTGGAGCTATCTAAAAGGGGGGGCTGTGTGTGGAGCTATTTACAAGGGGGCCATGTGTGGAGCTATCTACTAGGGGGGGCTGTGTGTGGCACTATCTACAGGAGGGCTGTGTGTGGCGCTATCTACAGAGGGGCTGTGTGTGGAGCTACCTACAAGGAGTGCTGTGTGTGGAGCTATATACAGGGGGGCTGTGAGTGGAGCTATCTACAGGGGGAGATGTTTGTGAAACTATCTACAGGGGGGCTGTGTGTGGAGTTATCTACAGGGGGTCTGCGTGTAGAGCTATCTACAGGGGGGCTGTGTGTGAAGCTGTCTACAGCGGGGGCTGTGTGTGGTGCTATCTACAAGGGGTGCTGTGTGTGGCGCTATCTACAGAGGGGCTGTGAGTGGAGCTATATACAGGGGGCTGTGTGTGGAGCTATCTACATGGGGGCTGTGTGTGAAGCTGTCTACAGGGGGGTTGTGTGTGGAGAAATCTACAGGGGGGCTGTGTGGAGCTATCTACAAGAGGGGTTGTGTGGAACTATCTACAAGGGGGGCTGTTCGTGACACTATCTACAGGAGGCTGTGTGTGGAACTATCTACAGGGGGCTGTGTGTGGCATTATCTACAGTCGGGGCTGTATGTGGCGCTATCTACAGGGGGGGGGTGTGGCCTGTTCTATGTTTTTTTAAATAAATTAGTGAAAGAGGGTTGTGTGGGGGAGTTCTTATTTCAATAAGAAAATATTTTCTTATGTCTCTGTGTTTTTTTTATACTTTAATAGCGCCTTAGTAATAGCAGTAGTCTGCTTGACCACGTTTATTACTAAGGTGGGGCTTAGTGTTAGCCAGTAAAAAGGCTGCAACTAGCCCCCCATTATTACCCCGATACCTGTGATGGTGCATTAGGTGTGGTTTATTGTGAGTCCTCAGCAGAGAGGGATCACTCTCTAATCAAGTACCACAGGTCGTGTCTCCAGCCTATGGACAATCAGACGAGTCAGAGGTGAAGTTCACAAGACATAAAGTGTTGTCATTGTCCAGTCTCCACAGGGGGTCATTAGGAGGCACCCCAGTTATATTCAGCTCAGGTGCAGACCAGCAAACAAGGAAGATCCAATTATCTCCCCCATTGTGTTCTCATCCTGGCTGAGGCAATACACATGATAGCACAAAGGACCACAACTCACATACAGACAGTGAGACTGAAAAGATGTCCCCCCCCCCCCTGAGGGGTATATAAGGGCTTGTCCTGGAGAGGATGGAGATCTTCTGGATTTAAACCTTAAGGAGAACTGAAGCTGAGGTCAGCGCTCTGAAGATGTTCCTGTGATCACCTTATTTTGTGGACTGTGTGTTCCTGCATTGAACGCGACTTGTTCTGTCAACATTGGATGCAATAAACCCTGTGCCCTGTCGTCACTGGCTCTGTTGACGGTGTATTAACCTAACGAACCCCATGAAAACTGGTGTCAGAAGAAGGAACAACAGAATGCAGGAGAGATGGACAGAGGTCTGCACACCAGGATGTCTATCGTGAGAAGAGCAATTGTGTTTTACCAGGAGGCAATGGACTGTCTCGGACCAAAGTTTACAGAAGACATTGAACGCTGGGCTTGGGATAAGGCTCTGACTATGGCAAGGAAGGAACAAGTTCTTGTGCGAGCTAGGGAGTTGTACCAGGAGACCATGGATGCTCTGGGATGTTTGGCCTCCAAGGATGATAGGGACTGGGACTGGAATTTGTGTCTGGCACAAGCGGAGCGAGAGGTGCCGCAAACATGGTGTGTACGGCCAGCACAGTGTTATAAGGATTGTGCCTCTGCTCCAGGCTCTGATCGCTGCAGATCTCCAGAGAAGGCTCCAGAGTGTCCTGAGGTGAGTGATGTGACGTCTGTGGGCAGCTTATACCATAAGACATGGGAGCACCAGGAAGAGGGAAAAGATTCTGAACTTAATTCAGGACGGGAAGGAATGCATACAGAGGATGTCAATATATCTACAGAGACAAATCCTGTGGATAATGAGGATACAGGAGCAGAAACTAGCGCTGGTGTGGATGATGAAGACACGGGAGATATAAGTAGCACTGGACCTCCTGAAACCTTTAGCATTGAGATCCCCAGTGCCCGTTCTGAAAGCCCAACTGAGGTTAAGTCACACGAAACAGACCCACTAGTGAGTAATGAAGTTGTGCTTCTCCTGACGATGTGTTTCCTGCATTCCCTTCATCCCAGGATTTCCAAGAGGTTGAGGAATCCAGCTGTGTTGTTGCCTTGGGGTCTGATTTGTCTTTGTCCAATGATGTTGTGGATGTTACGGTCAGTATGGACTCTCCAGGCGCACAGTCTTCCAACATGGATGAGGATGACACTGGAGTGCCAGCAAGTTATAAGGTAGAAGAAGGAGCATTGGAGGAGCAGGTCTGAGGAGGACAACAACAGACTGGTCCTAACAACAGTGGTGACCTTCATAATGGTGAGACATCAGACCCTTTTCAAATATGCCCATGGCCCTTGTTTTCTCAAACCGATTGGACTGCTATCTCCCCATCTTTTACCACGAAGCTCTCAGGAGTCGCTACAGTTCTGAACGGTGACTGTGTTTTCTGGTGTGATCATTGCCTGGGTGGTGGGTCGGATAGTGGGCCAGCATTACCCAATGTGTTGTGGTGGGATGCAGTGGGGAGGAGGGTGTCTGGATGGACCATGTGGAGTCTGCGGAGACCTGTAAACTGGATAAAAGGTCCCAAAAAATCTCCAGACCCCAGAGACTCCATCTCACGGGCTGGACTGTCCTGGAGGCCACTGGATCAGCTCTTCCATTTGTGGAAATGTCTTGAACTTTGTGGTTGTGTTTCCAGACATTGCTATTAGCCCCGGATGTACATGTGCACTGGACTTTCTTTACAGCCTGTGGACTGTTCTAATTGAACTGTAATAAGTGGCTTATGAGTGAGGTGGCCAGCAGCCTATGTAGGCCACATGACCAGCTCACTTATTATATGAGGCGAGAGGTTGTGATGATGCATTATGTGTGGTTTCTTGTGAGTCCTCAGCAGAGAGGGATGACTCTCAAATCAAGTACCACAGGTCTTGTCTCCAGCCTATGGACAATCAGACGAGTCAGAGGTGAAGTCCACAAGACATAAAGTGTTGTCATTGTCCAGTCTCCACAGGGGGTCATCAGGAGGCACCACAGTTATATTCAGCTCAGGTGCAGACCAGCAAACAAGGAAGATCCAATTATCTCCTCCATTGTGTTCTCATCCTGGCTGTGGCAATACACATGATAGCACAAAGAACCACAACTCACAGACAGTGAGACTGAAAAGATGTTCCTCCCCCTCTGAGGGGTATATAAGGGCTTGTCCTGGGGAGGATGGAGATCTTCTGGATGTAAACTGACGCTGAGGCCAGCGCTCTGAAGATGTTCCTGTGATTACCTTATTTTGTGGACAGTGTGTTCCTGCATTGAACGCGACTTGTTCTGTCAACATTGGATGCAATAAACCCTGTTGGAGTTGCCCTGTCGTCACTGGCTCTGTTGATTGTGTATTAACCTAATGAACCCCATGACAGTACCCATTGCCAACAGGGTGCTGGGAAGAGCCGGGTGTGATCCAGTACCTGACCATCTGTAGCGATGGTCGGGCACTGGGGCAGCAGCAGGCTGGTATTATGAGGTTGGAAAGTGCCATAAACTGTGGCCCTTCTCACCCTGGTAATGCTAAGCTGCTGTTGCTGTGTTGCATTTGGCTGGTTATGAAAAATGGGGGGGACCCCTCGTCTTTTAAAAAAAAAAAAATTAAGAAAACGACATTGCGTCCCCCCCATTTTTATAACCAGACAGATACAACATAGCAGCAGCAGCAGCCACAGGCTGGCATTACCAGGGTGGGAAGGACCACATTTTCTGGCCTCTCCCAGCCTAGTAATACCAGCCTGCGGCCACCCCATTGCCCGCCCATCACTACAGATGGTCAGGTACTGGATCGTACTCGGCTCTTCCCAGCAGCCCTCGTGGCGGTGGGTACCAGGATAATAATGTGGGGTTAGTGCTAGCCTTTTTACTGGCTCACACTAAGCCCCACATTAGTAATGGACCCTGTCAATTAGACAACTGCCATTACCAAGGCACTAATAAAGTATTAAAAAAAATACAGAGACATAAGAAAATATTTTTTATTGAAATAAGAACTCCCCCACACATCCCTCTTTGACAGTTTTATTTAAAAAAAAACGTAGATCATCGAAGTAGTGCAACGAATCTACGACATAGTCCAAACAGTCCAGCGGAACCTGCAAAACAATAAAAATTAAGTTAGTAATATGAAAAATAAAAAAACTTCAGCGACATCTGTCTTCTTCCCTTCGCTGCAATAGAAACTAGATGTCAATGAAAAATAATTCCCCTTCATGTAACTCTGCTATCTGTCAGCTGAAAAGTCATCCACCCCAGGGAAAAAAATGTCCCCATCACGTCTGATTCCCAGATGTTTCTTTGTGGTACTCCTCCATGGGGAAACACTTTTCCCTCTGGCAGATGATTTTTTTTCCATTGACCGGTAGCAGAGTTATACAACTGGAAAAAAAATTCCCCATCATGTAACTCTGCTACCTGACAATTGAAAAGTCATCCACCACAGGGTGTCCCTCTTGACTTTCGTTGTTCTCAGCCTTTTGGTTTGTCCTGCAGCTGCTGCCGTGATGAGCAAACGTTAGGCCCTATTCACACGACATGGATTCCCGGCCATGTGACGGACGTTTTTTGAATGTCCGTAACACGGCCGCAGTAGGAACAATAGACCCCAAATGGGGCTATTCACACGGCCAATTTTTTTGACGTCCCGGTAAACTGGGCTATTCAAAAATTCTGCATGTCCCATTTTCGGCCGTTTTGCTGGCCGCACGGCTCTCATAGAAGACTATGGGGCTGTGTAAAGCACGGCTGTCACTCAGATGTGATTTGAGTGACGGCCAAGCTTTCCGCCGCTCGTTCTCTTTCTTCTCCTCCTCACAGTGCGAAGTGCATGTGAGGAGGATGAGGAGGGTATTTTTTTGCTCCCTGTAGGAGCGGAATTCCCAAATCCCCGGCCACAGTGTTGCCGAAGCTGTGGCCAGGGATTCCGCTCCAGGAGAAGTCCCTGACTTCACTGTCCATATATGGACACAGTGAAGTCAGGCACTTCTGAAGCGGAATCCCCCGCGCAGTGGTCGGTGTTTCCGCTCCAGTAGAAGTCCCTGACTTCACTCTCCATATATGGACATTGAAGTCAGGGACTTCTCCTGGAATGGTCCCCTACAGTGGCGCTATCGAAAAACCGCACCAAACTGACGGAGCAGAACAACAGGATGCCAAATGCAGATGTGAACAGGGCCTTACCTGGCTACTAACGATCATTCACCTACTTTTGAAAGTAGGTGAATGACCGCTAATAACTCCTTGTGCAGGGACACCTTTGTATGTGAAGAAATCCCCGCACTAGGTATTTTTACTGGCGCATGCACCCGAGATGCGGAAAAATTCTGGCACATTTCAGGTGCCCCTTACAAGCATCAGCAAATTAAGCTGTCACAGCTGTAAGCTGTCATTGTTAGGTCTTATTCAAACGAACGTATAATATGTCCATGCTACGCGCGTCATTTTCACGCGCGTCGCATGGACCTATGTTAGTCAATGGGGCCGTTTAGACAGTCCGTGAGTTTCACGCAGCGTATGTCCGCTGCGTAAAACTCACGACATGTCCTATATTTGCCCATTTTTCGTGCATCACTCACCCATTGAAGCCAATGTGTGCGTGAAAACCGCGCACGGCACACGGACACACTTCAGTATGCTGCGCTTGATGCGCGCTACAGTAGTCAAAACTATGAATGAAAACAGAAAAGCACCACATGCTTTTCTGTTTACAAACATAAAAACAGAGTGTCATAATGATGCCGGCTGCTCGAAAATCACGCAGCCACGCATCATATGCTGATGACACACGGACCTTTTGCAGATACGCTCGTGTGAATCCGGCCTTAGTTTATATCACGTGGTGCCCAGTTACCTCAGTTCATTGCCCTACTTTTAAAAGTACCACGTGATTTAAATTAACCAATGACAGCTTAGAGCTGTCACGCTTAGTTTACTGTTACGGACCCAGGACAAATAAGTACAGGGTGGGCCATATATATGGATACACCTAAATAAAATGGGAATGGTTGGTGATATTAACTTCCTGTTTGTGGCACATTAGTATATGGGAGGGGGGAAACTTTTCAAGCTGGGTGTTGACCATGGTGGCCATTTTGAAGTCGGACATTTTGTATCCAACTTTAGTTTTTTCAATGGGAAGAGGGTCATGTGACACATCAAACTTATCGAGAATTTCACAAGAAAAACAATGGTGTGCTTGGTTTTAACGTTACTTTATTCTTTCATGAGTTATTTACAAGTTTCTGACCAGTTATAAAATGTGTTCAAAGTGCTGCCCATTGTGTTGGATTGTCAATGCAACCCTCTTCTCCCACTCTTCACACACTGATAGCAACACCGCAGAAGAAATGCTAGCACAGGCTTCCAGTATTCGTAGTTTCAGTTGCTGCACATCTCGTATCTTCACAGCATAGACAATTGCCTTCAGATGACCCCAAAGATAAAAGTCTAAGGGGGTCAGATCGGGAGGCATTTCTTCTGCGGTGTTGCTATCAGTGTGTGAAGAGTGGGAGAAGAGGGTTGCACAATTTTTCGGCCGGTCAGTGAGGCTGAGCAGTGGCAATAGAAGACTAAGGGCTCATTCAGACGACCTTGTATCACATCCGTGTGACGGCCATTAAAACAACGGCCGTCACGCGGACTCATGTATTTCAATGGGGCCATACGCACGAACGTTGTTTCAATGAAGCGTGTGAAGGGTCAGTGAAAAAATAGGACATGTCCTACTTTAGTGCATGTCACGCATAGACTAGTCTATGGGGGATCTGTGACATCACGTCCCATACGGGTGCACCTCAGACGTGAAAAATTGCAGTTTTTCACATCCGAGGTTAGCTACGTTCATCTGAATGTAGCCTTTGTGGTACATTGCTTTCCTAGTAGCGTTCTCTGCATGACTCTAAGCCTCTTCTACACAGTGCATTCATGTGACATCATTAATTAGGTTATGGGGTTCCCGAGCAACCACCTGAATACAGTTTCATCGCCTTCTGCATTTTAGGAAATTTTGAGTGCTGTGTTCAGGGATTTTTACTGATTCATTCTGTTACCTGTCACAGTACAGAGCCAAGCAGTGACTGTGACAGCCCGATCCTGCTGATGGCACTGCCTGACAAAATGGAAGCATTTCGGAAATCACAGCAACTCGGCCATGTAGTTAAAGTTACAAATGTCATGCGTCAGATGGAGTGGTGTAAGGCATGCCGCTACTTATATCTAGAGCAGTGGAAACGTGTTCTGTGAAGTGATGAATTACCCATCTCTATTTAGCAGACTGATGGATGAGACTGGATTAGGCAGGTGCCAGAAGAAAGTTACGTGTCTGACGACTGCACTGTGCCAAATTAAAGTTTGGAACTCCATGTAACCGTCGGGAGAAGTATCTCCTTGTCATGGAGGGAATATGATTGGTTTGGAAGTGAGTTTTTTGTAGTAAGCAGATTAAAGTTTTCCCTTTTATGAGAAACCCAATAATTTGTCCTCTCTTAGAGGGGGAATTCATTCCTCTCACATTATCTGATACTGCTTTAATCTCAGCCATTGGAGATCATATAGTAAATAAAAAATTGTGCTGCATGTGCATAACACAGCTTTTGGGTAAGTACATAGAATGGATTAAAAGAAACGTTCAAAAAAGGATATATCATAGTAAATGTTATAGTCAGTTCAGGCACTATCAGGCAGTATATGTTTCAGTGTCAGTATACCGAATTGTCATTTGTTCTTCACACTCTTTTCCAAAGTCACCCTCTCTCCGACGGAGTGGGAGGTGGTATTGTCGAGAGGCCACAGAGATCTTAAATTGAAGACTAGTTTTGTAATGTTTCAAATCCAGTTTCTCAAGGAATTATATTGTGGCATATTTGGTTAAGTGTATCTGGTAAGATCCATGATTGTAGTTAATCCAAAAGGAAAGAGCAATCTTGGAACGCAGGGCATTAGTTAATGCCTTTTAGCAGGTGTTTTTTTCCTGAGGATGATGGGAACAAGGTTTTGAAATTCAGAAATGTTATGGCCATCAAACTTGTGGGAACTAGCGTCTCTGCAGTTCCTCTCACATGAGCATCTGTAGCCAATCGAAGAAAAGTTGGAGTTTCTCAGACTCAGAGCCAGCATGGAGGAGACTGGAGCAGAAGTAGGTAGAGGAGAAGAGAAAGCTCCGCCTACAGCCCGCCCTGCAAGAAGCCTGTCAGGAACGGTGATGTTGAGTGTCCAATGGAGAATCTATCTGCTGTTTGTGCCTCTATAGGTGCCTGTGTGTGTCTATGTTTCCCTGTTTGTATTAATATACACCGCGTTCCAAATTATTATGCAAATGTTATTTTTCGCTGATTTTCCTAAATAATCGATGCAAATGACAGTCAGTATAATCTTCAAGCCATCAACCGTTGGAGTATAATGCCAATTTTATTGAAAAAATCTCCAATGATAACAAATTTTTTTTTAGAAGTAAAAAACTCAAAATGCACGGTTTCACATTATTATGCAAAACAGAGATCAAAACATTTTAAAGGTTGTAAAGAGAACTAAAATGGTAATTTTTTGAATTTGCAGCATCAGGAGGTCATATTTACTGAAATCAAAAGCTCTTTCAATAAAAAAAACTTAACAGGCCAAGTTACATGTTAACATAGGACCCCTTCTTTGATATCACCTTCACAATTCTTGCATCCATTGAATTTGTGAGTATTTGGACAGTTTCTGCTTGAATATCTTTGCAGCATGTCAGAATAGCCTCCCAGAGCTTCTGTTTTGATGTGCATTGCCTCCCACCCTCATAGATATTTTACTTGAGGATACTCCAAAGGTTCTCAATAGGGTTGAGGTCAGGGGAACATGGTGTTCCAAATTATTATGCACATTGGATTTAAGTGTCATAAACATTTAATTATTCGTTTTTCAATTAAACTCATGGATGGTATTGTGTCTTAGGGCTCTTTGGATCATTGTAATCAATCTCAGACACCTGTGATAATTAGTTTTCCAGGTGTGCCCAATCAAAGGAAAACTACTTAAGAAGGACGTTCCACATTATTAAGCAGGCCACAGGTTTCAAGCAATATGAGAAAGAAAAAGGATCTCTCTGCTGCCGAAAAGCGTAAAATAGTGCAATACCTTGGACAAGGTATGAAAACATTGGATATTTCAAGAAAACTTAAGCGTGATCATCGTACTGTGAAAAGATTTGTGGCTGATTCAGAGCACAGACGGGTTCATTCAGATAAAGGCATAATGAGGAAGGTTTCTGCCAGACAAATTAATAGGATTAGGAGAGCAGCTGCTAAAATGCAATTGCAAAGCAGCAAACAGGTATTTGAAGCCGCTGGTGCCTCTGTAGTCCCGCGAACCTCAAGGTGTAGGATCCTCCAGAGGTTTGCAAGTGTGCATAAAGCTATTATTCGGCCACCCCTAAACAATGCTCACAAGCAGAAACGGTTGCAGTGGGCTCAGAAATACATAAGGACTAATTTTCAAACCGTGTTGTTTACTGATGAGTGCTGTGCAACCCTGGATGGTCCAGATGGATGGAGTAGTGTATGGTTGATGAATGGCCACCATGTCCCAACAAGGCTGCGACGTCAGCAAGGAGGTGGCGGAGTCATGTTTTGGGCTGGAATCATGGGGAGAGAGCTGGTAGGCCCCTTTAGGGTCCCTGACAGTGTGAAAATGACCTCTGCAAAGTACGTAGAATTTATGACTGACCACTTTCTTCCGTGGTACAAAAAGAAGAACCGTGCCTTCCGTAGCAAAATTATATTCATGCATGACAATGCACCATCTCATGATGCAAAGAATACCTCTGTGTCATTGGCTGCTATGGGCATAAAAGGAGAGAAATTCATGGTGTGGCCCCCATGTTCCCCTGACCTCAACCATATTGAGAACCTTTGGAGCATCCTCAAACAAATATCTATGAGGGTGGGAGGCAGTTCACATCAAAACAGAAGCTCTGGGAGGCTATTCTGACATCCTGCAAAGATATTCAAGCAGAAACTGTCCAAATACTCACAAATTCAATGGATGCAAGAATTGTGAAGGTGATATCAAAGAAGGGGTCCTATGTTAACATGTAACTCTGCCTGTTAAGTTTTTTTTGGATTGAAAGAGCTTTTGAACCTTTAAAATGTTTTGATCTCTGTTTTGCATAATAATTTGAAAGAGTGCATTTTGAGTTTTTTACTTCTAAAAAAAAATCTGTTATCATTAGGAGATTTTTTCAATAAAATTCGCATTATACTCCAACGGTTGATGGCTTGAAGATTATACTGACTGTCATTTGCATCGACTATTTAGGAAAATCAGCGAAAAATAACATTTGCATAATAATTTGGAACTCGGTGTACATACATACAAAGTATCAAGTATACACAATTTATACAAATAGTGCTAAAAAAACATATAAATAACAATTAGTGTGTCATAAATATCAGCTGGCACTCACCTCCGAGTTATATAAACTAAATGCACATGTCTTGCACATAAGCGTTAGAGATCCATAGCATGCCGGCAACTCAGCATTGCTTACAACCGTTTGCGCATGCTCCGAGGGAAAACCCTATCAGCGTGAGTAGCGTATAATCCCTTGACAGAGGGAAGGTCACATGATGAAGCGCGTCATGCGCGCATGCGTGTTATACATAGAAGATGCTGGCCGCGCCATCTTGGGAAAGGATGTTTGCACTTTTTTTATTAATTATACATGATTATCGTAATCACATAATTGTAATGTTGAAACACTGTCACGGACACTGGGTTTGTGGACCCACTAGGCCGCTCCGCCGTAGCGGGGAGGCAGCTGACCATGTCACAGTCTATGCGAACGTGAAATGGCAGACAGTAATGCTTGGGTACCTGAATTAGTCCGGGCGGTGGCTGTGGCTTCAGCACGGGTGGAGGCAGGTGCGGCAAGTGGCGCCAGATGTGGCGGGCAGTATCCGATGAGTGGTAGACACTTGACGTGGCAGATGACACTTGACGTGGCAGATGGCACTTGACGTGGCAGATGGCACTTGACAAGGCAGAAGACACTTGATGTGGCAGATGGCACTTGATGTGGCAGATGGCACTTGGTGTGGCAGATGGAACTTGACGTGGCAGATGGCACTTGGCGTGGCAGATGGCACTTGACGTGGCAGATGGCACTTGACGTGGCAGAAGGCACTTGACGTGGCAGAAGGCACTTGACGTGGCAGAAGACACTTGAACGCGGGTAGGCACAGGAACAATACTGAATACAGGAACGGTAACAGGGCACGGGTAACAGCTGGAACGGGAGACACTAAGGGACCATTTGCGAGACAGACTGGGAAAGACTAACAACGCTCAGGCAAGGATTAGAAGGCCAGGGGCCTTCTTATAGACCAGGAAATCGTGGCAGTTGTTGTTGATGATGACGATTTCCGAATTGCGCGCGCTGGCCCTTTAAGGCCGGGCGCGAGCGTGCGCGCGCACCCTACGGGAATCAGCCGGACGGAGCGAAAGTGAGCGCTGGCATCTCCTAGGAGGGAGACGGAGGCCAGCGCTCACAAATCCATGGCTGCGGGCGTCGGGAGGTGAGTAAACCCGACGGCCCGCGGCCATGGGCGCTACAGTATCCCCCCTCTTACGCCCCCTCTTCTTGGGGCCAGAGTGAGAGAGGAACTTTTTAATAAGAGTAGGGGCGCTGAGGTTCTCTTCTGGCTCCCAGGACCTCTCCTCAGGACCAAACCCTCTCCAGTCCACCAAATAGAAAGTCCTTCCTCCTACCCTCTTGCGGTCCAGGATCTCCTTTACCTCGAATACATCAGAAGGGCCGCTGGGAGCAACTGTGGAACCAAAGGTCTTGCTGTAGCGGTTCAGGACCACCGGTTTCAGGAGGGACACATGGAAGGAGTTAGGGATTCTGAGGGTAGGGGGCAGCCGCAGCTTATAGGAAACAGGGTTAATTTGTTGCAGGATCTCGAAAGGACCAAGGAACCTGGGAGCAAACTTGTATGAAGGCACCCTCAAGTGAATGTTCCGAGAGGACAGCCAGACTTTAGTCCCAGGAAGATACTGAGGCGGCTCTCTTCTCTTGGTATCTGCCTTACGCTTCATGCGATCGACTGCCAGTAAAATAGAGGACCGGGTCTGTTGCCAGATTTGCAGGAAGTCCCCATATGCAGAGTCAGCAGCGGGTACCTGAGATGAAGTCGACACTGGAAGAGGAACTCTGGGATGTTGACTGTACACGATGTGAAACGGAGTGGAGGTGGTGGACTCACTTGTGTGGTTATTATATGAAAACTCCGCCCATGGAAGAAGCTGTACCCAGTTATCGTGCTGTGAAGAGATGGTGTGGCGGAGGTAATTTTCCATGATCTGGTTGATCCTCTCAACTTGCCCATTGGACTGGGGGTGATAGGCAGAGGAAAAGTCCAAACTCACATCCAGGAGTTTACAGACGGCTCTCCAGAACTTGGAGGTAAACTGAACCCCCCGGTCGGACACAATGTGAAGAGGCAAGCCATGCAAGCGGAAGATGTGCTGAATGAAGGAACTTGCCAGTCGAGGAGCAGAGGGTAGGCCGGTCAGCGGGACAAAATGTGCCATCTTAGAGAACCGGTCCACCACCACACAGATGGTGTTGCATCCTGCTGAGAGAGGAAGGTCCGTGACGAAGTCCATAGCGATGTGCTGCCAGGGGGCACTGGGTACAGGCAGGGGTTGAAGCAGGCCAGCAGGCTTGCTGTGAGTCACTTTGTTAGAGGCATACACCGTGCAAGCAGAGACAAAGTCCAGAACATCCTTAGGTAGCGTGGGCCACCAGAAGTGACGAGCGATCAGGTCTTGGGTTTTATGAACACCGGTGTGCCCAGCTAGTTTCGAACTGTGTCCCCAGCGGAGAATTCTTTTTCTGTCTGCCAACCGAACAAAAGTTCTCCCCGGAGGGATATTTCTAAGCTGCAGAGGATTGGCGTTGACAACGCAGGATGGGTCTATGCTCGTCTGAAGGGACTCCACCGTGTCTTCCATTTCAAATGATCTGGACAGGGCATCGGCCCTCACGTTCTTGTCAGCGGGACAGTAGTGGAGCAGAAATTGGAAACGGGTGAAGAACAGTGACCACCTGGCTTGACGAGGATTCAGTCTTTGAGCGGACTGAAGGTAAGTGAGATTCTTGTGGTCGGTGAAGATCAGGATGGGGTGAGCAGCGCCCTCCAGAAGATGTCTCCACTCCTCCAGAGCCAATTTGATAGCCAGTAGCTCCCGATCTCCAATGGAATAATTGCGCTCAGCAGAGGAAAACAGTCTTGAGTAGTAGCCACATACTACTGCCTTTCCTTTGGAGCTCCTCTGGAACAGAAGTGTGCCTGCACCAACAGGGGAAGCGTCCACTTCCAGTGAGAATTGCTGAGATACGTCAGGGTGATGGAGGATCGAAGCTGAAGTGAAGGCTTTCTTGAGGCTAATGAATGCGGACTCTGCCTCTGGAGTCCATACCTTGGCATTCACACCCTTCTTGGTAAGGGTAGAGATGGGGGCCGTCAGAGAAGAAAAGTTCGGAATAAACTGGCGGTAGAAATTGGCGAAACCCAAGAACCGCTGTATGGCCCTTAGGCCTTGAGGACGTGGCCATTGCAGGACAGACTTTAACTTCTCAGGGTCCATCTTAAGGCCTTGATCCGAGATGACATAGCCCAGGAAGGGCAAAGACCTCTGTTCAATGGTGCATTTCTCTAACTTGGCATATAAGCGAATCTCTCTTAGTCGCAGAAGAACTTGACGAACATGCCTCCGATGGGTCATCAGATCTGGGGAGAAAATTAGAATATCATCGAGATAAACTACAACACACGTATAGAGGAGATCTCGGAAGATGTCATTAACGAACTCCTGAAATACTGCGGGAGCGTTACACAGTCCGAAAGGCATCACTAGTTATTCGTAGTTCCCATCGCGGGTGTTAAATGCCGTCTTCCATTCGTCACCCCGGCGAATCCGGATTAGATTATAGGCCCCCCGCAGATCTAGCTTGGAAAATTTTTTGGCTCCTCGTATGCGATCAAACAGCTCGGAAATGAGTGGCAACGGGTATTTGTTCTTGACCGTGATCTGATTGAGACAACGGTAGTCAATGCAGGGTCGGAGAGATCCATCTCTCTTTTTAACGAAGAAGAATCCTGCCCCGGCCGGGGAGGAAGATTTTCGAATAAAACCCCTCTCCAAGTTCTCCTTGATATAGGCTGACATCGATAAAGTCTCTGGCAAGGAGAGAGGATATACTCGTCCACGGGGAAGAGAATCATTGGGAACCAGTTCAATGGGACAGTCATAATTCCGATGTGGAGGCAACGTCTCAGCCTCTCGTTTGCAGAAGACATCCGCAAAACTGGCATACTGAGAGGGTAGATCGGAGAGTGACTGAGGCAGAGGGGGCACAACAGGATGGACTTGTGACAGGCAATGGCTATGGCATCTGGAACCCCATTGAAGAACTTCTCCAGAACTCCAGTCGAGTGTCGGGGCGTGTAGACGGAGCCATGGCAGACCCAGCAGGATAGGATTGATAGCCTTGGGTAGTACCAGGAAGGAGATCTGTTCTGAGTAATGTCAACGGCTCAGTGATGAGCATGATTGGATAAGGCAACGGTAGACCATTCACAGAGGCAACTGCCAGGGGTCTCTCCAGACGGACTGTGGGTAGTTGAAACCGATCCACTAGATCTTGGTGGATAAAGTTAGCAGCCGCTCCAGAGTCAAGATAGGCGGAGGAGGGATGTGATGCCTGTCCGGTGACGATGGCCACAGGTATCGATAATTTGGAAGAGGTTTTAACGTTTGGAGACGTTCCACCTAGACTTGCTTCTCCAACCAACCCTAGGTACTGGAGTTTCCCGGTTTCTGTGGGCATTGGCGCACAAAATGACCCTTGAGGCCGCAATACATACAAAGTCCAGAGGAGCGTCTGCGCTGCTTCTCCTGTTCAGATAACCGGACTCTGTCTACCTGCATGGGTTCCTCAGGTAGCGCACTAGGAGTGGACAATAGTGGTCTCTGGGAAGAGGGTGCTGGTCTGTGGGCCCGGCTCTCCTGACGAACCTCTTGAGAGCGCTCCCGGATTCTCATATCAACCCGGGTGGCTAACCGGATGAGGGCATCCAAGGTAGAAGGAAGGTCGCGGGCTGCCAGTTCGTTCTTGATGTCAGAGGACAGTCCCTGCCAGAAGGTCGCCACCAGTGCCTCATTGTTCCATGCCAGCTCAGCTGCTAGGGTACGGAAGGAGATCGCATACTCCCCTACTGTGGAGCCTTCTTGCTTGAGGGTCAGCAGAGTGGCTGCGGCAGAGGATGTTCGACCCGGCTCCTCGAACACGGCACGAAAGGACTGCAGGAACAAGGCTAGGTTCGAGGATACAGGTCCTTGTTACTCCAAGATTGGGTTCGCCCATGCGAGGGCCTTGCCAGCGAGGAGGGAGATAATGAACGCTACTTTTGCCTCCTCGGAGGGGAAGAGATGAGGCCGTAGCCTAAAATGCACCGTGCATTGATTGAGAAATCCTCTGCATGCTCTGGGGTCACCGTCGTAGCGAGGAGGAAGAGGCAGAGGAACTGAGGATCCGGAACAAACAGGGGGAGCAACAGGCAGTGGCACGGCAACAACTTCAGGAGGAAGAACCGGGGGTGGAAGCGCGATTAGATCAAGGCGGACCAGAATAGAATTCACCGCCTCAAGGAGTTGATCCTGACGTGTGCGTAGGTCATGCATCTCTGTCTGAATCTTCTGTACTGGGGTCTTGGGCTGGCCAGCACGTTCCAGGAACGGTAACAGGGCACGGGTAACAGCTGGAACGGGAGACACTAAGGGACCATTTGCGAGACAGACTGGGAAAGACTAACAACGCTCAGGCAAGGATTAGAAGGCCAGGGGCCTTCTTATAGACCAGGAAATTGTGGCAGTTGATGATGATGACGATTTCCTAATTGCGCGCGCTGGCCCTTTAAGGCCGGGCGCGAGCGTGCGCGCGCACCCTACGGGACCCAGCCGGACGGAGCGGAAGTGAGCGCTGGCATCTCCTAGGAGGGAGACGGAGGCCAGCGCTCACAGATCCATGGCTGCGGGCGTCGGGAGGTGAGTAAACCCGACGGCCCGCGGCCATGGGTGCTACAAACACTATATACAAGCTCTATACACATTCATGCATTGCTTGAAAATGCCTTCAATGGGCAGGTGAAACATTGCCTACACACTGGGTCAGTAAAAATTTATTTATTTGGAGTGTTGCCTTGGTTTTTTTCCTTGGACGTGCATTGGTTTACTGGAGGAGTTCATGGTCAGAACTCTCTGAGGCTTAGCACGTGCCAATATTTTTGATTCCTATCACTGTGCAGCTCCCATACACCATTTGGAGTGTGTGTGTGTGTGTGTATCTACTTTATTATCTGTGCTCAGAGAGTTATCGCTGTGTGTTATCTGTGGTGTTGACTACGCTATTGATTCCGGCAAAACGACGGAACTCTTGCAAAACTGAGACAAACGGAAACCATTGGCACTGGATCCGTCACCACTGAAATCAATGGTGATGGAAACGGAAACCTATGGTTTCTGTTTGTGTCTGTCAGGGTTCTGTTCCGACGGAAAGCTCAGACGGAACGTCAGAACGGAGCCCGAGCGCAAATGTGAATGAAGCCTAATATGTACTCAGAGTTATAACTGTGTTATCCGTAGTGTTATGTAGGACTGCAGATAACATCTACTTCATTATCTGTACTCAGAGAGTTATCACTGTGTGTTATTTGTGGTGTTGCATATGACTGCCTGTAATATCTTCTACATTATATGTAATCAGAGAGTTATCACTGTGTGTTATCTCTGGTGTTGCATATAACTGCCTGTAATATCTACTACATTATATGTAATCAGAGAGTTATCACTGTGTGTTATCTGCGATGTTGTATAGGACTGCAAATAACATCTACTTCATTATCTGTACTGTATATATGTGTGGGTATATATGGGTCGATATGTGTACATGTATCTCTGTGCGTTTATAAATGTGCTTGTATGTCTAAATATGTGCCTTTAAGTATGTACAGTATATATGTGGTTAATGTTTGGTTTGTGGAGGGCAGCAATAGAGTCCTGCACAGGGTGTCATCCAACTTAAGGCCGGCCCTGCTCAGATTCATAGTTTAACCCTTTCCCGCTTTGGCCATTTTTGACCTTCCTGACAGAGCCTCATTTTTAAAATCTGACATGCTTCCCTTTATGTGGTAATAACTTCGGAATTCTTTCACCTATCCAAGCGATTCTGAGATTGTTTTCTCATGACACATTGGACTTTAACCCTTTCACGACTAAGGACGAAAATGCATGTCCTGGTCGGCTGCTAGGTCCCGCACCAGGACGTGCATTTTCGTCCGCATTTCAAACTGTCACTCTGTGTAAACACAGAGTGACAGACGCGCGCTGACAGCTGTCCTAGACAGCTGAGACATCAGTCTCGCTGGACAGCGGACCATCGCCGCTGCTTTCGGCAGTTAACCCCTTAAGGGCGGCGACGGATTGCCGTCGCCGCATTTAAGTGGTTTGAAGCACATCGGCAGCCCCCACAAAGTGATCGTGGGGGCTACCGATGCTTGTCACGGCAATCGGAGGTCAGATAATGACCTCCGGGTTGCCATGTACGGAAGCCTCGGAGGAACAGCCTCCGGCCGTTCCTCCTCTGCTTCCTGTCAGTGTGACAGTCACGTCACAATGACAGTTAGAGTACATCACACTACGTGTGTAGTGTAATGTACTCTAGCAGCGATCAAAGCTGCAAGCCTGAGTGTCCCCTAGTGGGACAAGTAAAAAAAGTAAAAAAAAGTAATAAAAATGTTTTAAAAAAAGTGTAAAAATAAAAGTTATAAGTTATATAAACACAAAATGCTTTTTTTCCTATAATAAGACTTTTATTATAGAAAAAAATGAACACGTTAAAAAAGTACACATATTTGGTATCGCCGCGTTCGTAACGACCCCAACTATAAAACTGTAATGTTATTTTCCCCGCACGATGAACACCCCAAAAAAAATCAATAAAAAACGACGACAGAATCACAATTTTTTTGGTCACCACCGCTCCCTAAATAAAGAATAAAAAGTGATCAAAAAGTCGCATGTACCCGAAAATAATACCGATAAAAACTTCTATCCGTCCCGCAAAAAACAAGCCCTTACACAGCTTTTTTGACTAAAAAATAAAAAAATTATGGCTCTCAGAATATGGTGACACAGACATTTTTTTTGTTTATAAATAAGTCATTTTATTGTGCAAACGCTAAAAAAAAGGACCAAACCTATATACATATGGTATCGCTGTAATCGTACCAACCCGCAGAATAAAGTAAAAATGTCATTTATAGCATACGGTGAGCGCCGCAAAAAGAAAACCTAAAAAACGATGTCAGAATTCCTGTTTTTTGCTCAGGATTGCAAAAAAATTGAACAAAAAGTGATAAAAAAAAAAAATCGCATGTACCCCAAAATGGTACCAATGAAAACTACAGATTGTCCCGCAACAAATAAGCCCTCACACGGCTCCGGTGGTGAAAAAATAAAAAAGTTCTGGCTTTCAGATTATGGCGATGCAAAATGTGCAGAGTGTTCCAAAAGTGAATAAGATCGGGCGCCATTTATCAGTGCGACACCGGGCACAGATCTATGAAATATTATTTATTTACCCCATTATTATACCCTCTTATTATACCCTGATGTACCCCGCACAGATTACATATACCCTGATGTACCCCGCACAGCTCACATATGCCCCCCACATTATAAACTGAAACACCAGCGAAACCCAAAACAGAAAAACTACCAAGCAAAATCTGCGCTCCAAAAGCAAAATGGCGCT
The DNA here is from genome assembly GCF_050947455.1 of Rhinoderma darwinii. Taxonomy (NCBI): domain Eukaryota; kingdom Metazoa; phylum Chordata; class Amphibia; order Anura; family Rhinodermatidae; genus Rhinoderma; species Rhinoderma darwinii. The sequence continues at coordinate 219,717,310 of NC_134690.1, read as the reverse complement.
CCCTCCCTTCTGAGCCCTGCAGCGTGCCCAAGCAGCAGTTTGCGCCCACACATATGGCGTCGCCATACCCGAGAGAACCCGCTTAACGTTTTATGAGGTATTTGTCTTCTGTGGCACACACTGGGCACAACATATTATGCACTAAAATGGCATATCAGTGGAAAATTGCAATTTTCACTTTGAACCATCCGCTGTGCATTAACCCCTTTGCGCACTATGACTTAATTGCCCGTCATGGTGCGGCGGTTGATGTATGGAGCCGACTCCCGTTCTGAGCCCGCTCCATACGCTGCGGGTGTCGGCTGTGTATTACAGCAGGCCCCCTCGGTACTAACGGACAGGAACAGCGATCGCTCTGTTACAGAAGCCTGTAAGAATAACAATATACTGCAATACATTAGTATTGCAGTGTATTGTACCAGCGATCCAATGATCGCTGCATCAGGTCCCCTAAGGGCATTGATTAATAAAATGTGTAGAAGAATTATAGTTATTAGTAGTGAGAATTTTTTTTTTAAAGTTAAAAAAACAAAACACCTTTTCGCATTTTTCTTCTAAAGTAATGTAAAAAAAATGAACAAAATTGGTATCGCTACGTCCGTAAAAGTCCGAACTATTACAATATACCATTATTTAATTTGCACAGTGCACACCTTAAAAAAATGTAATAATTGAAACCGCCAAAATCGCAGTTTTTTTTGGCACCTTCGCTCTAAAAAAAAATGTAATACAACTTTTGAATCAGTTTTTATGTACCAAAAAATGGTACCAATAAGAACTGCAGCTCCTCCCGCAAGAAATAAGCCCGCACACCGCTCTATTGATGGAAAAATAAAAAAGTTATGGCTCTTGGAAAGCGGGGAGGGAAAATCTAAAATAAGAAAGCAAAAACTGGATCAGTCCTGAAAGGGTTAATTCATTTCTAATGAAAAAACGTATGACCACATATTGGGTATTTCCGTACTCGGGAGAAATTGCTTTATAAAAAATGGTTGTTTTTTTCCTCCTTTATCCCTTGTGAAAATGAGAAAATGCAACATTTTAGTGGAAAAAATTTTGATATTAATTTTCGCGCCCTAATTCTAATAAACTCTGCAAAAGACCCGTGGGGTGTAAATGCTCACTATACCCCTAGAAAAATTCCTTGAAGGTTTTTCCAAAATGGGGTCACTTTTGGGGGGTTTCCACTGTTTTGGTCCCTCCAGTGCATTGCAAATGCGACATGGCACCGAAAACCATTCCAGCAAAATCATAAATCCAAATGGCGCTCCTTCCCTTCTGAGCCCTGCTGTGGGTCCAAACAGCAGTTTATTACCACATATGGGGTATTGTCGTAATCGGGAGACATTGCTTTACAAATGTTGGGGTGCATTTTCTTCGTTATTCCTTGTAAATAATAAAAATTTATATGTTTCAGAAAAAAAGTACATTTTAATTTTTACAGACTAATTCCAATATATTTAGCGAAAAACCTGTGTGGTCAAAATGCTAAGGCTGGGTTCACACGTGGCGGAATTTCACTTAAATTCCGCTGCGGACACTCCGCAGCGTTAATCCGCAGCGGAGCCGTTTGTCCATTGACTTACACTTTAATTTAGCAGTGTTCGTTTAGACGAGGCGTAAAATTCCGCTGCGGAGCATAGGCTGCGGAGCGGAATTTGGTGTCCGCAGCATGCTCTGTCTGTTGCGGAGCAGTGGCGGACTCATGGCGGAATTTCTCCATTGACTTCAATGGAGATTCTAATTTCCGCAATCAAGTCCGCAGCTGTCATGCACATGTTATGTGTGCTGCGGATCCGTCTTGCTTTTTTAACTTGACATTTCTTCATTCTGGCTGGACCTATGTATTTCTAGGTCTACAGCCAGACTGAGGAAGTCAATGGGGCTCCCGTAATGACGGGAGCGTTGCTAGGAGACGTCTGTAAATAGTCACTGTCCAGGGTGCTGAAAGAGTTAAGCGATCGGCAGTAACTGTTTCTGCACCCGGGACAGTGACTACCGATCCCAATATACATGTATCTGTAAAAAAAAATGAAGTTCATACTTACCGAGAACTCCCTGCTTCTGTCTCCAGTCCAGCCTCCCAGGATGACGTTTCAGTCTAAGTGACGGCTGCAGCCAATCACAGGCTAATAACAGGCTGCAGCGGTCACATGGACTGCCGCGTCATCCAGGGAGATCGGGCTGGATGCCGAAGGAGGGACACGTCACCAAGACAACGGGCGGTAAGTATGAATTTCTTTGACTTTCACAAGGGAAAGTGCTGTCCCTTCTCTCTATCCTGCACTGAATAGGGAGAAGGGAAGTACTTTTACCGCAGTCCGCAGCAGCTAGTCCGCATCAATTTACTGCACATTTTGTGCAGATCCGCAGCAGAATCTGCAACGCAGATTCTGTGCGGCATTGATGCGGACAGTTGCGGAGGAAATCCGCCACGTGTGGTCATGCCCTAACTATACCCCTAGATAAATACCTTAAGGGGTCTAGTTTTCGAAATGGGGTCGTTTATGGGCAGTTTCTATCGTTCTGGCAGCTCAAAGCTTCTCCAAATGTACTGTGGGGCCTAAAACATTTTCAAGCAAAATATGAGTCCTGAAAGCCTCCGGGTGCTCCCTTCCTTTGGGGCCCTGCCGTGTGTCCAAACAACGCATTAGGGCCACAATGTGGGTATTTTTGAAAACAGGAGAAAGAGTGTGATAGATTTTGGGGTGTGTTTCTTCATTTTCATGTTCGCTTTACAAAGAAATCGGTCAACAAACAAATACTTTTATGAAAAAAGTGAAATAATTTTTTTTTTCACCTGATATCCATTAAATTTAGCAAAAAACTGTGGGGGCAAAATACTTACTATACCCCTAAATAAATACCTTATGGGGTCTAGTTTTCTAAATGGGGTCGTTTATGGGGAGTTTATATCGCTCTGGCAGCTCAAAGCCTCTCCAAATGTACAGTGGGGCCTAAAACATTTTCAAGCAAAATATGAGTCCTGAAAGCCTCCGTGTGCTCCCTCCGTTTCGGGCCCTGTCGTGTGTCCAAGCAATGCATTAGGGTCACAATGGGGGAATTTTTGAAAACAGGAGAAACAGGGTGATATATTTTGGGGTATGTTTCTTCATTCTCATGGTCGCTTTACACAGAAATCGGTTTTCAAAGTGATACTTTTATGAAAAAAGTGTTTTTTTAGTTTTTTTTTCACCTGCTATGTATTAAATTTAGCAAAAAACTGTGGGGTCAAAGTACGCACTACACCCCTAGATAAATACCTTAAGGGGTCTAGTTTTCTAAATGGGGTCATTTATGGGGAGATTCTATCGCTCTGGTAGCTCAAAACCTCTCCAAATGTACAGTGGGGCCTAAAACATTTTCAAGCAAAATATGAGTCCTGAAAGCCTCCGGGTGCTCCCTCCCTTTCGGGCCCTGTCGTGTGTCCAAGCAATGCATTAGGGTCACAATGGGGGCATTTTTGAAAACAGGAGAAACAGGGTGATAGATTTTGGGGTGTGTTTCTTCATTCTCATGGTCGCTTTACAAAGAAATCGGTCTTCAAAGTGATACTTTTATGAAAAAAGTGAAATTATATTTTTTTACGCCTGCTTTGCATGAATTCTTACAAAAAAACTGTGGGGTCAAAATACTTACAACACCCCTTAATAAATACCTTAAGGGGTGTAGTTTTCAAAATGGTGTCACTTGTGGGGGTTTCCACCATTCTGACACCTATGAGCCTCTGAAAACCTGGCTTGGTGCAGGAAAACAAAATGTACTTCAAAATGTATAAAATGATTACTAAATTTGTAAGTCTTCCAAATTGCTCAAAAAAAATATTATTTTTTTCAAAAGTGCTGCCAAAATAGAGTAAAGAGATGGAAATATATATTTAATTCAAAAAATTGTGCAGTATGTATGTACATATGTCACATATTGCAGTTAAAAATAGGGAAAAATGATAATTTTTACAAAATTTCTTCAATTTCTCTATTTTTTAATTAATTTCCGCAAATCGTATCAGTCTACTTTTACCACTATACAACCAATTTGTACACATGAAGCGCTTATGGGCTATCTAAAAAAACTATACAGTATAGTATATCAAGTAATACGATGAATTATATCTTGATTTTTTAACCAATTTATAAATAGGGATAGCCTCAGAAAATATATAACCAAGTGTGACTTGGTGTTTTTGACTAAGAATATACAGAGAACCTATAGAGAATAGTCAAAAAACTAATACAAATATAACAAATAAATAGAAGTTCATTTTATTAACAGATAGATACAAACAAGATTAAAAATTATGAGTCATACAATGTTAAAAAATGGTGTCAACCGATTGTGGGACACAGATAATACATATAGGGTATAAATAAAGTGCTGGGAAATAGGATGACAGCATGAAATGTACTGGTTATGCCTGATATGCAACCAGATAGTTGGATATAAGATATAACTATCTGGTTGCATATCAGGCATAACCAGTACATTTCATGCTGTCATCCTATTTCCCAGCACTTTATTTATACCCTATATGTATTATCTGTGTCCCACAATCGGTTGACGCCATTTTTTAACATTGTATGACTCATAATTTTTAATCTTGTTTGTATCTATCTGTTAATAAAATGAACTTCTATTTATTTGTTATATTTGTATTAGTTTTTTGACTATTCTCTATAGGTTCTCTCTACTTTTACCACTAAAATAAAGTACAACATGTGACGAAAAAACAATGTCAGAATTACTTGGATATTCAAAACTTTCACAGAGTTATTCTCTGATAAAGTCAGACATACCAGATTTGACAAATCTGGCTTGGTCATTAAGGTACAAACATGCCCGGTCATTAAGGGCTTAAGTTACTGGCAAAATTTGCTCGATACATTCAGTATTTAATTGTGAAAAACACCAACATTTTGTGAAAAATTGCAAAAATTTGCATTTTTCTAAATTTAAATGTATCTGCTGGTGAGAAAATCGTATCTAATTAACATCCCCCATATGTCTACTTTAGATCGGCATCGTTTTTTGAATATGGTTTTATTTTTCTAGGACATTACAAGGCTTAGAACTTTAGCTGCAATTTCTCACATTTTCAAGAAAATTTCAAAAGGCTATTATTACAGGGGCCAGTTCAGTTGTGAAGTGCCTATGAGGGCTTTATATATTAGAAACCCTGAATAAGTCACCCCATTTTAAAAACTTCACCCCTCAAAGTATTCAAAACAGCATTTAGAAAGTTTCTTAACCCTTTAGATGTTTCACAAGAATGAAAGCAAAGTAGAGGTGAAATATACAAACTTCCTTTTTTTTTTTGCATAAATTGATATTTCATCAATTTTTCTTGTAACACAGAAGGTTTTACCAGAGAAATGCAACTCAATATTTATTGCCCAGAGTCTGCCGTTTTTTAGAAATATCTCACATGTGGCCCTAGTGTGCTAATGGACTGAAGCACTGATCTCAGAAGCAAAGGACCACCTAGAGGATTTTGGGGCCTCCTTTTTATTAGAAAATATTTTAGGCACCATCTCAGGTTTGAGGGGCTCTTGCAGTGCCCAAACAGTGGAAATCCCCCAAAGTGACCCCATTTGGGAAACTAGACCCCTTAAGGAAATTATATAGGAGTATAGTGAGCATTTTTACCTCACAGGTTTATTGCAGAAATTATTGGAAGTAGGCCGTGAAAATTAAAATCTACATTCTTCCTAAGAAAATGTAGTTTTAGCTATTTTTTTTCTCATTTCCACATGGACTAAAGGAGAAAAACCACTGCCAAATTTGTAAAGCAATTTCTCCCGATCAAAACAATACCCCACATGTAGTCCTAAATGGCTGTTTGGACACACGGCAGGGCTTAGAAGGAGAAGAGCGCCATTTGGCTTTTGGAGCTCAAATTTAGCAGGAATGGTTTGCGGAGGCCATGTCACATTTGCAAAGCCCCCAAAGGGACAAAACAGTAGAAACCTCCCACAAGTGACCCCATTTTGGAAACTACACCCCTTGAGGAATTTATCTATGGGTGTAGTGAGCATTTTGACCCCACAGGGGTTTTATAGATTTTATTAGGATTGGGCAGTGAAAATAAAAAAAAAACGATTTTGTTCAATAATACGTAGCTTTTGATCAAAATTTTTCATTTTCTGAATAAATAAAAAAAAAAAGAATACGGCAATACCCAATATGTGGTCATAAACTGCTATTTGGGCACACAGTAGGGCTGTTAGGGATCTGCCAGGTACTACGTCTAGGTATACTCCTGGGATTAATCAATCCACACCTGAGGCCAAACCTGTTCGACTGACACCATCTCCCACCAACCAGGGTGGCAGGCTCAGGAGTGGGAGAGCCTATCGCGGCCTGGTCAGTCTGAGTTAGCTCCGCCCCCTGTCCTTTATTACCTGCTGTGTTCTCCTCCTCAGTGCTTGTAATTCTTTTGGATTCCTGGCCCCACTGCTGCTTGCTCCAGCCTGCTCCTGCCGTGCTTCTGCCTTGCTGCTGTTCTGCTTAACCCGCTTTGCTTTGCCTCCGGCTTGCTTCCTCCTCCGTGCTCACTTGGGTATACTCCACTTCATCCTGGTCCTGACAACTCATTCACCGCTCCGTTTCCTCGGCGTTCCGTGGGCTACTGCCCCTTCCCTTGCGTGTTCCCTGTTTGTTCTCCCGTGCACTTAGACAGCGTGGGTAGATTAGGGCTCACTTTCCCTTCCTCCTTCCTGCCATTACATAATTACAAGCCCCTTACCTAGTCTACCATTTCCCCTACGCTGACGCTATCATGGACCCCCTTGAGACCCTGACCCAGCAGATGCAGGGCCTCTCCCTACAGGTCCAGGCCCTGGCCCAGAGGGTCAACCAGGGTGACCCTGCCGTAGTAGTTCCCCTCACCTCACCTCTAGAACCCGACCTCAAGTTACCTGACCGGTTCTCAGGGGACCGTAAGACGTTTCTCTCCTTCCGGGAGAGTTGCAGACTGTATTTCCGCCTTAAACCCCACTCTTCAGGTTCCGAGAACCAGCGGGTGGGTATCATCATATCCCGACTCCAGGAAGGGCCCCAAGAGTGGGCCTTCTCCTTGGCTCCTGACGCCCCTGAACTTTCCTCTGTTGATCGCTTTTTCTCTGCCCTCGGACTCATTTACGATGAGACTGACAGGACTGCTTTAGCCGAGAGTCAGCTGGTGACCTTACGTCAGGGTAGGAGACTGGTTGAGGAGTACTGTTCTGATTTTAGAAAGTGGTGCGTAGCTTCTCGGTGGAACGATCCGGCCCTAAGGTGCCAGTTTAGGTTAGGATTATCTGACGCCCTGAAGGATCTGCTGGTTAGCTACCCCTCTTCTGACTCCCTTGACCAGGTTATGGCCCTAGCAGTACGACTTGACCGACGTCTCAGGGAACGTCAGCTTGAACGCTTCTACGTGCTCCCCTCTGACTTTTCTGCGATCCCCCCCGAGGTCCCGTCTCCTCGCCCCTCCACGGAGGACTCGGAGGTACCTATGCAACTCGGGGCCTCCATGTCCCCTCGACAACGTAGGGAGTTTCGCAGAATGAATGGTCTCTGCTTCTACTGTGGGGACGACAAGCATCTTCTGAACACCTGTCCCAGGCGCAAGAATAAAAAGCCGGAAAACTTCCGCGCCTAAGTGATCATCGGGGAGGTCACTTGGGCGCACAGGTATTTCCCGTTAATGTGAAACGCAATAAAATTTTGCTTCCCTTTCAGGTCTCGTTTGCTGGCCGGTCTGCCACTGGCAGTGCCTTCGTGGATTCTGGCTCATCTGCTAATATCATGTCTGTGGAATTTGCTATGTCTCTAAAAATGCCTTTTATTGATTTACCTTATCCTATCCCTGTAGTAGGTATCGACTCAACTCCCCTTGCTAATGGTTATTTTACTCAGCATACTCCTGTTTTTGAACTCCTGGTTGGCTCCATGCATTTGGAGCAGTGCTCTGTACTGGTGATGCAGGGATTATCGTCTGATCTGGTATTAGGTCTTCCCTGGTTGCAGTTGCATAATCCCACGTTTGATTGGAATTCTGGGGATCTCACCAAATGGGGTAGTGAATGTCTTATGTCATGTCTTTCTGTTAACTCTATTTCTCCCCGGGAGGAGGTAAACACGCTTCCTGAGTTTGTTCAGGACTTCGCCGATGTGTTTTCTAAGGAGGCCTCCGAGGTGTTGCCCCCCCATAGAGATTACGATTGCGCCATCGATTTGGTGCCTGGTGCCAAGCTTCCTAAGGGTAGGATATTTAATCTTTCATGTCCTGAACGTGAAGCTATGAGGGTGTATATCCAAGAATGCCTTGCCAAGGGTTTCATTCGCCCCTCGACTTCTCCTGTAGGTGCTGGCTTCTTCTTTGTGGGGAAGAAGGATGGTGGTCTTAGGCCGTGCATTGATTATCGTAACCTGAATAAGGTCACCGTAAGGAACCAGTACCCACTTCCTTTGATTCCGGATCTTTTTAATCAGGTTCAGGGAGCCCAATGGTTTTCTAAGTTCGATCTACGGGGGGCATATAACCTTATCCGCATCAAAGAGGGGGATGAGTGGAAAACTGCGTTCAACACACCCGAGGGTCATTTCGAATACCTGATCATGCCCTTTGAGTTGTGTAATGCCCCTGCTGTCTTCCAAAATTTTATTAATGAAATCCTGAGAGATTACCTGGGTAATTTTCTTGTTGTGTACCTTGATGACATACTGGTGTTTTCCAAGGACTGGTCTTCCCACGTGGAGCATGTCAGGAAGGTGCTCCAGGTCCTTCGGGAGAATAATCTGTTTGCTAAGACTGAAAAATGTGTCTTTGGGGTACAGGAGATACCATTTTTAGGGCAAATCCTCACTCCTCATGAATTCCGCATGGACCCTGCCAAGGTTCAGGCTGTGGCGGAATGGGTCCAACCTGCCTCCCTTGAGGCGTTACAGTGTTTTTTAGGGTTCGCCAACTATTACAGGAGATTTATTGCCAACTTCTCGGTCGTCGCTAAGCCTCTTACGGACCTTACTCGCAAGGGTGCTGATGTCCTCCATTGGCCCCCTGAGGCCGTCCAGGCCTTTGAGACCCTCAAGAAGTGCTTTATCTCGGCCCCCGTGCTGATTCAGCCCAACCAAGAGGAGCCATTTATTGTGGAGGTTGACACATCCGAGGTGGGAGTGGGGGCCGTCTTGTCCCAGGGTACCAGCTCCCTCACCCATCTCCGCCCCTGTGCTTACTTCTCTAGGAAGTTTTCGCCCACGGAGAGTAACTATGATATTGGCAACCGCGAACTTCTAGCCATTAAATGGGCTTTTGAAGAGTGGCGGCACTTCCTGGAGGGGGCCAGACACCAGGTAACGGTCCTTACGGATCACAAGAATCTGGTTTTCCTAGAATCGGCCCGGAGGCTTAATCCTAGACAAGCTCGGTGGGCACTATTCTTTACCAGATTTAATTTCTTGGTTACCTATAGGGCTGGGTCCAAGAATATTAAGGCTGATGCCCTGTCACGTAGTTTCATGGCCAATCCTCCTTCCGAGAAGGATCCTGCTTGTATTTTACCCCCTGGTATAATCGTTTCTGCCACGGATTCTGATTTAGCTTCTGATATCGCGGCTGATCAGGGTGCAGCTCCTGGGAACGTCCCTGGGGACAAACTATTTGTTCCCCTGCAATACCGGCTAAGGGTACTCAGGGAAAACCATGACTCCGCTCTATCTGGTCATCCTGGCATCTTGGGCACCAAACACCTCATTACCAGAAACTATTGGTGGCCTGGGTTGCCTAAAGACGTTAGGGCTTACGTCGCTGCTTGTGAGGTTTGCGCTAGGTCCAAAACCCCTAGGTCCCGACCTGCGGGCCTACTACGTTCCTTGCCCATTCCCCAGAGACCTTGGACCCATATATCCATGGATTTTATCACCGATTTGCCTCCATCTCAGGGCAAGTCGGTGGTGTGGGTGGTAGTAGACCGCTTCAGCAAGTTGTGCCACTTCGTGCCCCTTAAGAAGCTACCTAACGCCAAGACGTTAGCTTCTTTGTTTGTGAAACACATCCTGTGTCTCCATGGGGCCCCAGTCAAAATCGTTTCTGTCAGAGGGGTACAATTTGTTTCCTTATTTTGGAGAGCCTTTTGTAAAAAGTTGGAGATTGATCTGTCCTCCTCCGCCTTCCATCCCGAAACTAATGGCCAAACGGAGAGGACTAACCAGTCTCTGGAACAATATTTAAGGTGTTTCATCTCTGACTGTCAATTCGATTGGGTCTCATTCCTTCCCCTTGCTGAATTTTCCCTGAATAACCGGGTCAGTAACTCGTCAGGGGTCTCCCCGTTTTTCTGTAATTTCGGGTTTAACCCAAGGTTCTCCTCCGTTTCCCCTGGTTGTTCCAATAATCCTGAGGTAGAGGATGTTCATCGGGAACTGTGCACTGTCTGGGCCCAAGTGCAGAAGAACCTAGAGGCGTCCCAGAGCGCACAAAAGATTCAGGCGGATAGTAGACGTTCTGCTAACCCCCGGTTTGTCGTCGGGGATTTGGTCTGGTTGTCGTCCAGGAACTTTTGCCTTAAGGTCCCGTCCAGGAAGTTTGCTCCCCGATTTATTGGGCCTTATAAGATCATTGAAGTCCTCAACCCTGTATCCTTCCGTCTGGAGCTGCCCCCATCCTTTCGCATACATGACGTCTTCCATGCCTCCCTCCTTAAACGCTGCTCCCCGTCCTGGTCCCTCTCGAGGAAACCTCCTGTTCCCGTTCTCACCCCTGAGGGGGTGGAATTCGAGGTGGCCAAGATTATGGACAGTAGGATGGTCCAGGGCTCCCTCCAGTACCTGGTCCATTGGAGAGGGTACGGGCCGGAGGAGAGGACTTGGGTACCTGCCCGTGATGTTCACGCTGGGGTATTGATCAGGAGGTTCCACCTTCTCTTCCCTACTAAACCGGGTCCTCTTAGTAAGGGTCCGGTGGCCCCTCATAAAAGGGGGAGTACTGTTAGGGATCTGCCAGGTACTACGTCTAGGTATACTCCTGGGATTAATCAATCCACACCTGAGGCCAGACCTGTTCGACGGACACCATCTCCCTCCAACCAGGGTGGCAGGCTCAGGAGTGGGAGAGCCTATCGCGGCCTGGTCAGTCTGAGTTAGCTCCGCCCCCTGTCCTTTACTACCTGCTGTGTTCTCCTCCTCAGTGCTTGTAATTCTTTTGGATTCCTGGCCCCACTGCTGCTTGCTCCAGCCTGCTCCTGCCGTGCTTCTGCCTTGCTGCTGTTCTGCTTAACCCGCTTTGCCTCCGGCTTGCTTCCTCCTCTGTGCTCACTTGGGTATACTCCACTTCATCCTGGTCCTGACAACTCATTCACCGCTCCGTTTCCTCGGCGTTCCGTGGGCTACTGCCCCTTCCCTTGCGTGTTCCCTGTTTGTTCTCCCATGCACTTAGACAGCGTAGGGACCGCCGCCCAGTTGTACCCCGTCGCCTAGGGCGGGTCGTTGCAAGTAGGCAGGGACAGGGCGGTGGGTAGATTAGGGCTCACTTTCCCTTCCTCCTTCCTGCCATTACAAGGGCTCAGAAGAGAAGGAGTGCCATTTGGCTTTTGGAGTACAGATTTTGCTGGATTGGTTCATGGTTGCTATGTTGCATTTGCAAAGCACCTGTGGGACTACAGGAGTGGAAACCCCCCACATGTGACCCCATTTAGGAAACCAAACCCCTCAAGGTATTCTCCTAGCGGTGTAGTGAGCATTTTGACCCCACAGATGTTTCATAGACTTTATTAGGACTGGGCATTGAAAATAAAATCCTTTTTCTTCAATAAGATGTAGCTTTAGCTCAAATGTTTTCATTTTCTCAATAAGTCAAGGAAAAAAAGAACCACAATGTTTGTAAATCAATCTCTCCCAAGCACGGCAATACCTGATATGTGGTCATAAACTGCTGTTTGGGCACACGGCAGAATTCAGAAGGGAAGGAGCGCCATTTGGCTTTTGGAGTACAGATTTTGCTGGATTGGTTTCTGGGCACTATGTCGCATTTGCATAGCCCCTGTGGGACCAAAACAGTGGAAATCCTCCACAAGTGACACCATTTTGGAAACTACACCCCTCAAGGTATTCACCTAGGAGTGTAGCGAGCATTTTAACCCTGCAGGTGTTTTGTGTGCACTCGATGTTGCAGAGTGAAAATTTTATTTTTTCCATAGATATGCAAATATGTGGTGCCCAGCTTGTGCCACCATGACAAGACTTCTCTCTAATTATTATGCTGTGTTTCCAGGTTTTAGAAACACCCTACATGTGGCCCTAATCTTTTGCTTGGACTATCGACAGGGCCCAGGAGTGAGAGAGTACCATGCGAAATTGAGGCCTAATGTGGCAACTTACACAGTATTGGTTCACAATTGCAGAGGCTTTGATTGATGTGAAATAATAAAATAAACCACTGAGAAGTGACCCTATTTTGGAAACTACACCCCTCAAGACATTTATTAAGGGGTGTAGTGAGCATTTTCACCAGACGGGTCTTTTCCATAAATGATTGTGCTGCGGATGGTGCAAAGTAAAAACTTTCATTTTTCCCTAGATGTGACATTTCAGTGGGAAATATGTAGTGCCCAGCTTGTGCCACTGGAGACACACACCCCAAAAATTGTTAAAAGGGTTCCACCAGGTATGGCGATGCCATATATGTGGAAGTAAACTGCTGTTTGGGCACGCTGTAGGGCTCAGAAGGGAAGGAGCGCCATTTAGCTTTTGGAGTGTGGATTTTGCTTGGTAGTAGCTTTGTTTGGAGTTTTACTGGTGTGTCAGTTTATAATGTGGGGCATTTGTAAGCTGGGCAGAGTTCATTAGGGACATAGTCAGGTGGTATAATGGGTAAACAATAAAATAATCCATAGATGTGTATTACGCTGTGAAGCAATCTTTTCTGCACCGGCCGGTGTCGCACTGATAAATGGTGTTCTTACTTATCTCCCAATTGGTCCAAACTCCGCACCTTTGCAGTTTAAGGAATTTTGCTGGGAAGTGTTGTCCTAGTATAATACGGGCACCCTCGCTTCCAGCAGATATATTTGAGTCCTCCCGTACCTTGTTCCCTAATTTTAGGGACTTAATAAATCGCCTCTTGAAACAGAGGAAATGTAACCCTCGGGCCGGTACAACTAATTTTATTTTTTCATAGACATAGTGGCATGAGGGCTGTTTTTTTTGTGGGACGAGCTGTAGTTATTATTAGTACCATTTTGGGGTACATACAACTTTTTGATCACTTGTTATCCTTTTTTTTTGGGAGGCAAGGTAATAAAAAAACAGCAATTCTACCATAGTTTTTTAGGTTTTTTTATACAGCGTTCACCATGCGTTATAAATTACATGTTACCTTCATTCTGCGGGACAGTATGATTCCGGCGATACCTAATTTATAGAACTTTTTTATGTTTTACAACTTTTTGCACAACAAAATTACTTTTGTAAAAAGAATGTATTTTTTCTGTCGCCAAGTTGTAAGAGCCATAACTTTTTAATTTTTTTGTCAACTGAGCTGTCTGGGGGCTTGTTTTTTGCGAGACGAGTAATAGTTTTTATAGGTACCATTTTTGGATATATGCGACTTTTTGATCATTTTTTATTTCAATTCTTGGAAGACAAAGTGACCAAAAAAAAAGCCATTCTGGCAATATTTTTTTAGGTTGTTTTTTGCGGCGTTCACTGCGAGGGATAACATAATACTTTTATAGTTCAGGTCGTTACGGACGCGGTGATACCAAATATGTATGGTTTTATTATTTTTTACAATAATAAAGTGACTTGATAAGGGAAAAAGGGCAATCGTGTTTTATGTTTGTTAGAAAAGTTTTATTTTAAATGTACTCTTACTTCATGCAATAGATATTAAATGTGCATGCAGGGTTCCCAGAAAATGCTTTAGTTAACAAAGGGTTAAATATGTTATAGGTTGGACTTCTTACTAAAGATTGCAATCTCCAGAGGAAGTCCAGCATGGCCTAATCTCATTTTGAAGTGTAACATTTCATGTGACAGGAAAGCCACACACGGTTTTCAGTTGGTCTGTACTGCAATATGCATTGATATGCGTATATAAACCTGTGCTTCTGGAATGAAGTCAGACATTCAGTCTCCTCACCGGTGTGAATAAAACTCTTATTGGGATGAGAACTTGAATCATTATTGATAAAGCATGGAAAATTCTTCTAACATCTTGGTCCTTCGAAGCCGGAAACCAATATCTCCAGACCCTCGTCCACTCGAGGACTGTACACCGTGCACGGGGTGAGTCATTAAAATACTCACTTAATTCAAAGATCTCCAGTTAAATTACCATTAAAAAGAGGCCAGTCAGACGGAGGGACGAGGTGGAGTGACGGTTTTTAAAAGAACATAGTAAGGAGAATTGAGGATTCGAGTTTTCATCTGAATAAGGGTAATATAATTTTGTATATATATGTTTTTTTTTGTATATATATGTTTTTATTATTTTTCATATTTAGATGTTATAAGGTTATGTGATAAAAAAAAAAAAAGAAAACGAAAAAAAACTAACTTCGATCTTAGGTACTAAGACTGGGTCTTAGTTATATTAAGCACAGGTCTTAATATAAAAACTTGGGAATAACGGTTCTCGAGGTTAGCAGTCCATAGCCTGTGTGAGAAGGCTACAGGTAATAAATAACTCCGTGCAGCACGTAAAAGATAAAGTACTTGGAGATTTGGAGGATCTCGTATAGATTAAAGAGTATTAGGATTATTTGTTATAGAGTATTAGGATTATTTGTTATAAAGTATTAGGATTATTTGTTATAGAGTATTAGGATTATTTGTTTTATAAAGTTTAAGATTGTGACTAAAAGTATTGAATGATTGAGATAAACTAAATCCAAAGTTAAAGAAAGATAAAGACTTTCAAACTGTGGTGTAAAGACACATCCAGGACATCTGCTGCTGGTTTGACCAGCCTCTTATTGTCTCTGGACGCCCCTGACACCAGAAGTTTTAAGGTAATCAAGTATTTCTTTGGTGCAGTTGAAAGAAATGATTGTTAGAGATGAAACATACACTACCGTTCAAAAGTTTGTGGTCACCCAGACAATTTTGTGTTTTCCATGAAAACTCACACTTATATTTATCAAATGAGTTGCAAAATGACTAGAAAATATAGTCAAGACATTGACAAGGTTAGAAATAATGATTTTTATTTGAAATAATAATTTTCTCCTTCAAACTTTGCTTTCGTCAAAGAATGCTCCATTTGCAGCAATTACAGCATTGCAGACCTTTGGCATCCTAGCTGTTAATTTGCTGAGGTAATCGGGAGAAATTTCACCCCATGCTTCCAGAAGCCCCTCCCACAAGTTGCATTGGCTTGATGGGCACTTCTTGCGTACCATACGGTCAAGCTGCTCCCACAACAGCTCTATGGGGTTGAGATATGGTGACTGCGCTGGCCACTCCATTACAGATAGAATACCAGCCTGCTTCTTCCCTAAATAGTTCTTGCATAATTTGGAGGTGTGCTTTGGTTCATTGTCCTGTTGTAGGATGAAATTGGCTCCAATCAAGCGCTGTCCACATGGTATGGTATGGCGTTGCAAAATGGAGTGATAGCCTTCCTTATTCAAAATCCCTTTTACCTTGTACAAATCTCCCACTTTACCAGCACCAAAGCAACCCCAGACCATCACATTACCTCCACCTTGCTTGACAGATGGCGTCAGGCACTCTTCCAGCATCTTTTCAGTTGTTCTGCGTCTCACAAATGTTCTTCTGTGTGATCCAAACACCTCAAACTTCGATTCGTCTGTCCATAACACTTTTTTCCAATCTTCCTCTGTCCAATGTCTCTGTGCTTTTGCCCCTATTAATCTTTTCCTTTTATTAGCCAGTCTCAAATATGGCTTTTTCTTTGCCACTCTGCCCTGAAGGCCAGAATCCCGGAGTCGCCTCTGCACTGTAGACGTTCACACTGGCGTTTTGCGGGTACTATTTAATGAAGCTGCCAGTTGAGGACCTGTGAGGCGTCTATTTCTCAAACTAGAGACTCTAATGTACTTGTCTTGTTGCTCAGCTGTGCAGCGGGGCCTCCCACTTCTCTTTCTACTCTGGTTAGAGCCTGTTTGTGCTGTCCTCTAAAGGGACTAGTACACACCATTGTAGGAAATCTTCAGTTTCTTGGCAATTTCTCACATGGAATAGCCTTCATTTCTAAGAACAAGAATAGACTGTCGAGTTTCACATGAAAGCGCTCTATTTCTAGCCATTTTGAGAGTTTAATCGAACCCACAAATGTAATGCTCCAGATTCTCAACTAGCTCAAAGGAAGGTCAGTTTTATAGCTCCTCTAAACAGCAAAACTGTTTACAGCGGTGCTAACATAATTGCACAAGGGTTTTCAAGTGTTTTCTAATCATCCATTAGCCTTATAACACAGTTAGCAAACACAATGTACCATTAGAACACTGGAGTGATGGTTGCTGGAAATGGGCCTCTATACACCTATGTAGATATTGCATTAAAAACCAGACGTTTGCAGCTAGAATAGTCATTTAGCACATTAACAATGTATAGAGTGTATTTCTGATTAATTTAATGTTATCTTCTTTGAAAAAAACTGTGCTTTTCTTGCAAAAATAAGGAAATTTCTAAGTGACCCTAAACTTTTGAACGGTAGTCTATATTAGACTCCTTGACTGTGAGGATTGAATGTATGAGGGTTAAATAAATAAAACCCTGTGTGTATAAGGGAGTCCAATTAGGAATGGTCCTTTGTAAAATTGTTACAGAGACAAATCAGTAGGAAAAATACTGTTAAAACACCCCGGAACATTAAGTATATGACTGATCAGCATTATACTTGTAAATATTGTTGTGTTTTGTGTGTGTACTGTGAAACTTTGGTGAAAATACCTTGTGGTCAACATATACGAGGTATACAGAAATATAGAATATGATAGTAGGTTTTGTTATTCATATCGAATTTGTCTGTTTGTTAATCGTTAATTATGTGTCTTGTCTAAATGTGATAAAAGTGAGAATTGAGACAGTCTTTCACATTTTCTCGTCATGGTCACCTTGGGTGAGCGACATTACTGTCTTGGGACAGTGTTTAGGTAAGCAGCTAGATATTGTTTCTTTAAGACAAGTATATTAATGCTGATTTCGCACGTTATTAAAATTGGTTATTTTTGACCTTAGATCTTATGCGAAACTCAAAGGGAAGAAATATTGTTTAGTGATTATTGATGTATTCACCAAATGGTTAGACTATTTGTAATACCACAGTTACATCCATTCTCTAGGATGGATGAAGAGTTTGATTTTACACTTGCTGAATATATGGCAAAAATGTTAACCAACAAGGAAGTTTCTATCTCTAATTGTATTCCAGGTGACAATGTACCTGAACCTGTGAAGCCAGGAAACTGGATATTATTTTCATTGAAAAAGATCATATCAGGTTCTGCTTACCACACCTACGGCCTTAAAGATAGCCGAATGTACCTCTTGGATACACTTATCACACTGTAAGGTAGTTAGGGAATTGCCACTATCCTCCTAGGCTACAAAAGACTGATTACAAAGGGTGGTCATTTGTTAGAAGTGACTGGTCTCAAACTTCAGCGAAGAAAACATCCAGAGCCTGAGAGGAGACAGGGCCAAATGTTATATGTTATTCTAGGTATCCTATGGGGCTCCAAGGTGTGTCATCTTAAGGTATGGGATCCCTGGGAAACAGGGTCAGGGTAGGATTCCCTAAAGACTTAGTTTGGAGAGTTAAATATTTTAATTTCACTGAAGGTAAGGCTGCAACATATGAAATAGATTTCTGCGCTGTGTTATAGATCAATGTAAGGATAGAAACATAGCTTATAAACTAGCATATTCAGATAAGTATATTTGTACTATCTATGTAAATACCCTAATTAAAAGGATAAGGGACTATATGCTATAGCTTTCAGGTACTGACGCTATAGGGATTTTTTTAAATTGAAGTTAAGAAAAAGGAGCCCCGTAGATAGACCTACCCTCTATAGTCTATCTGGCCAACTTCATTTATGAAGATAAATTGACATTAGAAACAGGTTACAGTGATAAACATGAATGGTTAGCCTGGATGAGATACACTGCAATCCAAAATAATAGAACTAACTGTATCGCTTGTGCAAAAGTCAGGCCACATCTGGCTACTATATCTTCCAGGCTATTAGATAAGGAGAACCACAAGGTCTGCAATGTGTGTGTGTTATCTTTATATAATGCATCATATAATCCAGGTGATAAATTATATAAGACATTCTCTTTATTGTACCCACCTGTGGGGAAAGATGAAATCCCTCCCTTAGTAGTGGCTTACCCTGGCAACTACACCTGCTTTCTGAGGAATGGGTAAGGTAAGAAAGTAGGGAACCTCACTAAAGAGTTTTGTGACCAATAATGGTAATTACTCCTCTAATTGGTTTACCAACCAGACAAGGGCAAGGACTGATCTCTGGTGGCTCTGTGGAGACGGGAAGGACAAGTGGTAGAGAGGCTGTACTCTGGTTCAGCTTCTGATGCCATTCCACTTGTTTATCTGAATCGCTATAAGCGGTCTATCCCTGGAGGTTCCTTTGACCATAGAATATACATAGATGAAGTAGGAGTACCCTGTTGGGTGCCAAATGAGTTTAAGGCCCAAAATCAGATTGTATCATGCTGCGAGTCTGTACTTTTCTGGTGGTCTACGATAAATAAGAATGTTGATTGGATTAATTATATTTATTACAATCAACAGAGATTTGTTAATTTTACTAGAGATGAAATAAAGGGCATTGCAGATCAGTGGGGACCTACATCTTTAATGACAAGGCAAAATACAGTAGAATGGCCCTCTATATGTTACTAGCAGAAAAAGTGGGTGTCTGCATAATGTTTGTATCTTCTGTTGTACTTTTATTCCCAATAATACAGCTCCTGATGGTAGTATTACCAAGGCACTGAAAGGACTCAATTCCCTGTCCGAAGAGCTTGCGGAAAACTCCAGAATAAATGACAACTTCACCTCATGGATTGAGGGGTAGTTTGGAAAATGGACTGGCCTCTTAACATCTGTACTCATGACCATTGCCGTTGTTGCCAGTATATTGACTGTTTGTGGATGCGATACTCTGCATAAGAAGATTGATCCAAAGGTTAATTGAGAACCTGTCCTGTCTCCTCACCGGTGTGAATATAACTCTTATTGGGATGAAAACTTTAATCAATATTGATAAAGCATGGAAAATTCTTCTAACAATGTTATTATTTGAAACTTTTATTTTATTTTTTACAACTTTTATTTTTACTTTTTTTTTTTACACTTATATTTACACTTTTCTTTAGTCTTACTAGGGGACTTGAGGGTCCAACTGTTTGATTGATTTTGTAATACATTGCACTACCTATGTAGTGCCATGTATTAGAACTGTCAGTTATTCACTGACAGCAAGCCGATCAGGCTCCGGCTCCGGTCGGGGCCTAATCGGCTTCCGTAATGGCAGACAGGAGACCATTGTTAGGCGTCCTGTTGCCATAGTAGCACTTGGCAGCCTTGCCATCGCATGGCAGGCTGCCGATTTGCTACAAACCACTTTGTTGCAGCGATCACTTTGGATCGCTGCATCAAAGGGGTTAATGGCAGGAATCGGAGCTAGCTCCCGTTCCTGCTGATACATCAGGGTGTCCACTGTAGCATACAGCGGACACCCACTGCTGATGACGCCGGCTCGGCTTCTGAGACGGAAACTGAGCCGGTGCCATCTTGCCGATGGTACCAGAAGCCTTTTAGGCCCCCTAGGAGGCGGCATAGGAGGCTTCTGTTGCTGGCAGACCGGGAGGTAAGTATTAGGTTTCCGATCGCCTTTGCAGCCACTGGCAACCCAGCGATCACGTTGCTGGGGTGCTGGTGGCTAAAAACTCATCACATTCTGTGATCTCTATTGAACGCAGCATCTGAGTGGTTAATCGGCCGGATCGGATGCTAGTTCCGGTCCTGGCCAATACCTCAGGGTGCCAGCTGTAACATAGCTCCTTAGCCCGCACTATCACCGTGACAAAATGGAACTGAGCTTTGCGGGAATGGGTTAAGTAGCACTGCAGCCATTTCTGGACAGCA
This sequence comes from Rhinoderma darwinii, assembly GCF_050947455.1. NCBI lineage: Eukaryota > Metazoa > Chordata > Amphibia > Anura > Rhinodermatidae > Rhinoderma > Rhinoderma darwinii. The sequence goes on along the minus strand of NC_134690.1, from coordinate 219,697,191 downwards.
CTGAGGGGAACAGCAGATCCACGGCACACCTGGAGGGCAACAGGTAAGGTATGTATGTATTATTTTACCATGTTGTATGTCCCAGTTCCCGTGACCAGAGGGTCCTTTAGCCACAAATACAGTTGAAAGCGCAGACGAGGCAAGAGAACCATCAGTTCCCTTTCTCGCCATTCGGCACTGTTTTTGTGGCACAGGTAGCGTGAACATGTTGTATGTCCCAGTTCCCGTGACCAGAGGGTCCTTTGGCCGCGAATACAGTTGAAAGCACAGGCGAGGCAAGTGAACCATCAGTTCCCTTTCTCGCCATTCGGCACTGTTCTTGTGGCACAGGCAGCGTGATTACGTAATCGCACCATTTGCATCATTCCACTGGAGCAGGCCCGATCAGAAAATAACAGGCCTGCACCCACGGCAAACGTAAATGGTGATCCCAGGCCGACGCTAGTAACTCCTAGCGCTGGGATTCCTTTGTATCTAAAGGAGTCCAGCACTTTTAAAAGTAGACCGATGAATTGAGGTAACCTGGGACTACGTGATGTTTACTAACCAATGACAGCTTAGAGCTGTCACTGCTTAATTAACCCCTTAATGACCGCCGATACGTCTTTTTACGGCGGTCATTAGTGGGCTTTATTCTAGAGCGCCGCCAAACTACGTCGGCGCTTTAGAATGAGATCGCGCTGCAATCAGCGCGTATATCTCCAAGCCTCAGCTGTTAGCTGACAGCGGAGGCTTGCAGACAATGTTAGGGGAACCTCTGATAGGAGGAGGTGACCGCTGTGAACAGCCTATCACAGCGATCACCACCCGCTGTTAGTGTAAACAGCGGGCTCTCTCCTCTGCTCTCCGTCTCTCCTCTCAGTTGTGGTTTTGTGACAGGAGAGACAGAGACCTGTGAAATCGAAACGAACAAATCGTTACAGTCAAGAAACATCACATTATATTGTAACAACTCCCCCCCCTGTTTTTTTAGTTACTTTTATTTAAATTTTTATAGTAAAACTCATAAAAAGCAAAAAAAAATAAATTATAATTATAGAAAAAAAAAAAAAATTTTGTTACAAAAAAACTGTTACTATTAGAGAGGAAACCTATTAGAATGGCGCGCAAACTTTATAGCGCAGAGCAAGCTTATGCTATTTTGTGCCCTGATTCAGGCAGTGACACAGGAACCGCATCAGAAGGGGAAATATGCTATGATGAAACTACAAGTACTGCTTCGGACGCTTCCGCAACAACTCCCCCTATGGAAGATGCCGCTGTTGCCGAATCCACAGGCGCAACTGCGGGAACTAGTAATCCAATAGTACCGCAAATTTTTTGGGATCCTGCAGCAAACTTTATCCCTCAGGTGCCCCAATTTATGTCAACTCCGGGCATAAACCTTGACACCACGAATTTTGCCCCACACAATTTTTTTCATATTTTTTTTACGGATGAGCACAATTAATTGTGGACCAGACTAACCTTTTTGCAAGGCAGTTTTTGACGGAAAAGCCTGCATGTGGTTATGCAAGGGTCTGGGTTCCTACCAATGTCCGCGAGATAAAAAAAAATTTAGGGCTCATTCTGAATATGGGCATTGTAAAAAAACCGTCCACCCGTTCTTACTGGGCAGCAAGTCCTATTCATGTAACCCCAGTTTTTTCATCAATAATGTCCCGGAGCAGGTATGAGGTATTAATGCGTTTCCTGCATTTTAGTAACAATTTAGAAAGCCTCCCAAGAAGTGATCCCGGGCACGATCGCCTTCACAAGCTGAGGCCCTTTATTACTGCGCTAAAAGACTCATTCCTAAAATCCTACACTCCTGACATGAACTTGAGTGTGGATGAATCCCTAGTAAATTTTAAGGGGAGATTGTGTTTCAGGCAATACATACCATCAAAGAGAGCGAGATATGGCGTAAAGCTATATAAAATATGCGAGAGTAAGACCGGTTACACATGCGGCTTCAATATATATGAGGGCAGAGACCGTGAAATAAATCCCCCAGGATGCCCACAAAACCTTGGTGTCAGTGGAAAAATCGTCTATGACCTTATGCAGCCGTTCCTTCAAAAAGGCTACAGAGTATACACGGACAATTTTTATTCTAGTGTGCCACTTTTCAAAAGTCTTCACGCTGACAAAACAGGGGCCTGTGGGACGGTTCGCAGAAACCGCAAAGGATTGCCACCACAACTTCTCTCAATGCGCCTGGCAAAGGGGGAATCCATTGCTTTCGCAAGTGATGAACTTCTTGCACTTAAGTGCAATGATCGGAGAGAGGTTTTTATGCTGAGCACTATACACACTGACACCAAGGTCACTATCAGAGAGAGAGGCGCTACTGCGAACATACAGAAACCGCTCTGTATTACAGAGTACAACAAGTACATGGGTGGCGTCAACCTTTCAGACCAGGCTCTCCAACCTTATTTGATCAAAAGGAAAACTAGAGCCTGGTACAAGAAAGTGGCAATTTATCTGATGCAGGTTTCTACGTTCAATTCCTATATAATATTCAAAAAGGCCCAGGGAACCATGACATATCTGGAATTCCAAGAAAAAATTATTGAACATCTTTTATTTGAAGGAGGGGAAGTAGGACACCATGAATCAGAAGATGTCAAGAGACTCACGGAGCGTCACTTCTTACATCCTATCCCTGCCACTGAGACGCAAAAGTATCGGCAGAAGAGATGCAAAGTTTGCCGAAAACATGGCCGAAGAAGAGATTCACGTTTTTATTGCCCCTTTTGCCCTTCAAAACCAGGACTGTGTAATTACCCATGCTTTGAGACCTACCATACAGTAGCACATTACTGAATTACCAAAAGCCAAAATAGGGAGGGATTCCTTATGCGAAAGTGAAACTGTCAATGATAATTCTGGGTGGGGGGGTCTTTATATCTGTGGGGTCTTCTTTCCCAGATTGGGTAATTTTTAAGTGTATTTTTATTTTCCGACACCACAGGGCCTCTGCAAAGACTCTCTGGTGCCTAAAAATCAGCTTTGGAAACAGTCATCCTTAGGCCAAATTGGACACCTTTAGTTTGAGGCCTTGCCAAGTGCCCGTGAGATAACAAACACCAACATATTTGGTATCCAAGTAATCAGAACAAACTCAGAAATAAATCTAGAGGCATGCAAAAGTAAAAACATTATTTATTTAAAAAATTTTACACAATAAATTGAAGAAAACATATTTTTTGTCTACATTTTTTTGCATTTTTGTAAAATTTAAAAAAAAAACAAAGAAGAAAACCTATAGTATAAACCACTAAAAGAAAGCCCTGTTTCTGCTGAAAAAAACTATACCAAATTTGTAGGGATACATTTGATTCCTACAACGTTATAACCAATTAAATAAAGACCTAGTGAAACTGCTAATTTTGCTTTGGTCATTAAGGCCCAGAATGCATGCAGGGGGAAGGGGTTAAAGGGAATGACTTTTCAGTTGACAGGTTCACACGCTGTGTATTTGTCCCGTTTTTTTTTTGCACATTTTACGTGCCAAAAACCACATAAAAAAACTCTTGATTACACTTGGGTGTGTGTGTGTGTGTGTGTGTGTGTGTGTGTGTGTGTGTGTGCGTGCGTGCGCTCGCTCGCCCGCCACTGATTCTTGAAAACAGCTGATAAGCGGCTATGAAGTATCAGCGGCGCCCATGCAGACTCCGCTTTTGTCACACACACACACACGCACACAAACGGGAAAAGCCTTAAAGGGGTCGTCCAGGAAAACATGGCGCCGCACCTGTCCTCAGGTCGTGTGTGATATTACAGCGCTGTCCTTTTCACTTTAATGGAGGTGAACCTCAATACCAGACACAACCTGAGGACAGGTGCGGCGCTGTGTCTCCAATCCGGACACCCCTTCTGTCCTGAGATGACCCGACAGGGGAGGCGGGTGTCAGAGCCACCCACCGCCATCACTGCAGACAGAACCACACAACTACTGCATGAGGGCAGGGCTTGTCCTGAGTGCACTGTCTCTTGTTATGGACAGATTTATAGTCACATGAATCCTGTCTGCATCAGAACCGCTAACCTAGGTCCGATCACATGACAGAGGGGTATCACCAAAAACCCTGTGCACCCTCAGTCCGTCCATCCAGCCCTTTCCTGGTTATATCTGCTTCTGGGAAAGCTGGGTGACCACCATTACCCCTCCTACTGGAGTGTGTTTGGAGATGTGACTAATGAACCTCTCACACTCCAGTAGGAGGGGTAATTGTGGTCACCCAGCTTTCCCCGACCCCTGAACAGTAAATCTCTAGTTGTGCTGAGACTGTTTGGGGATGTGACTAATGAACCTCTCAGTCTCAGCACAACTAGAGAGATTTATCGTTCAGTACAGAGCCAGAGAGCAGAAGCAATGGACGGGAGCCGTTCATTGACTCCTATGCACTGTAGCTGCCGTATTCCATCTCTGTATGTGTCGTTAATCGACACATACAGAGATTAAAAAAAATGGCAGCCCCCATAGAGAAGTAAAAGAAAGAAAAAAAATAAAAGTACAACATAAAAACGCAAATAAATAAAATTTATTTTAATGACATACTAAAAGCAATATTATATATAAAAAAAAAAAAATTGCAACACCTTGCCTTTAACTGTCACGGACCCAAGAAGATAACTATAATAATTATTTTGCTTTTTTTATTTATTAGTGTTACTAATGTTTTTTTTTTGTATTTCGTTTTTGTGGTTTTTTTACAGGTTCGGTTGTTTGACTACTTTGGATTTGAGGACTAATTCGATGATGGCTGTTTTATTTTCAATAAAATGGTTAACGATGGTTGTGTGTGGGGTTGTATTTCAATAAAATATATTTTTTTAAATTATTACTACTGCCTTCGTAATGGCCACTGTCTGATAGACAGCATCCATTACTAAGGAGGGGCTTAGTGTTAGCCGGTGAAAAGACTAGCAGAAACACCCCATTATTACCCCGCTACCCACCACCACGAGAGGCATTGGGATGAGACGGCTCCCGACCATCTGCAGTGAAGGTCGGTCAATAGGGTGGCCGCAGGCTGGTATTATTAGGGTATGTGCACACACACTAATTACGTCCGTAATTGACGGACGTATTTCGGCCGCAAGTAGTGGACCGAACACAGTGCAGGGAGCCGGGCTCCAAGCATCATACTTATGTACGATGCTAGGAGTCCCTGCTACTCCGTGGAACTGCTGTCCCGTACTGAAAACATGATTACAGTACGGGACAGTTGTCCTGCAGAGAGGCAGGGACTCCTAGCATCGTACATAACTATGATGCTAGGAGCCCGGCTCCCTGCACTGTGTTCGGTCCGGGACTTGCGGCCGAAATACGTCCGTCAATTACGGACGTAACTAGTGTGTGTGCACATACCCTAAGGCTGGGAAAGCCCAAAAATAGTGGCCCTTCCCACCCTGGTAATGCTAGCCTGCTACTGCTATGTTGTATCTGTCTGGTTATGAAAAATGGTGGGGACCCCACATCGTATTTTTATTTTTTTTAAATAAATAAATAATTGAAAAAAACAACATTTTTCCATAACCAGCCAGATACAACATAGCAGCAGGCTAACATTACAAGGGTGGAAAAGCCCAATAGTTGATGGGCTTTCCCAGCCTAATGATACCAGCCGGCGGCCACCCCAGTAGCCGACCATTACTTCAGATGGTCGGGTTCAGGATCATACCTAGCTCTTTCCGGTACCCCTAGTAGTGGTGGGTACAGGATAATAATGGGAGGTTACAGCTAGCGTTTTCACCAGCTAACACTAAGCTCCACCTTAGTAATGGATGCTGTCTATCAGACAGTGGCCATTACTAAGGCAATAGTAATAAAGTTAAAAAAAAACATAGACACACAGGAAAAATATTTTTCTGAAATAAATACCCGCACAACCCTCGTTAACTATTTTATTGAAAATAAAAAACGCTGTAATCAAAGTAGTCCTTGAATCCAAAGTAGTCTAAGGCCCCATGCACACGAACGTGCTTTTGCGGCCGGAATTCCCCTGAAAATCCACGGGAGAATTGCAGGCCCATTCATTTCTATGGGCCCATGCACACGACTGTGGTTTCCAAGGTCCGTGCATGGCCCATGAGCCTGGACCGCAGAGAGAACGGACATATCTTATTACAGTCCAGGCTCATAGAAAATAATGGACGCGGCCATGTGCACGGCCCGCGATTTGCGGGTGACACTCCGTGGCAGGCCGACCCGAAAATAATGGCCGTGCACATGGCTACGGTCGTGCGCATGAGGCCTAAGAACCGAACCTGTAAAAAAACACAAACCAGCACAAACAAAACATTAGTAACACATAAAAAAAGCAAAACAATTATTACTTACCTTTTCTGGGTCCAGCACTGGAGCTGCAATGTCAGCGAACTACGCTGTTTCCGTAACTTCAGGAGTTATGTGGAGTGTCAGCACAAAAAGTGCCAAGGGCAGCATCAACTCTTAATAAGGACCTGGTGGGAGGTTCTAAAGCTTTAGGCAAGGTCCACAGCGACCTGTGAACTCTTTCAGGTATAACAGATTTAGAATAATTGTTGCCCAAAATCAGTTTGAACATAGCCGGAATTGATTCAGGGGCCACAGCTTTAGGGTTACAGTTTATTCTAAGGTTATTCTTCCTTCCTCTATTATCCTGGTCCTCCAGGTATTATGATGGTCTTGGCAGGTCTGGAAGTTCTGGGCAGTGGCCTCCATATGACAGCTAATTGTTGCCTGTTAATTTTCAAAGACTTCCATTCTGTAACCACTATGGTGCATGTCATGTTCGAGATCTTGGAGGTCTATTGCAATAGGCTGCAGAGACCTAGTCAGCGCTCTATGGGGAAGAAACGGGATATTGGTTTATCATTGTCTATAAGGGCCCCCTGTTCATTGCTGATATCATCATCTGCGGACTAATCTCTAGAGTGTGGGAGTTTGAGTTTCTGAATAGGTTCAATTTTACCAGGAAAAACTTGAGGCGGCTGAAAAGTCTTTTTTTACATATTTGTCTAAATCACATTTTTTATTTCATTTGTTTAGGGATGGCACTCAAATCTTTAGAAGTGTTATTGCCGTATTTAACCATTGTCCGCTATTGTCGTCTAATGATATGTGATAGGGTAGCGCAAGATAACGTGGCTCAGGTTCGCATAGTGCTGTGGGTGTTCAGTTGTAATAAATGAGAAACATGTTGTAGCAATGCCCCACTGGCTGATAGATGAGAGAAATAGAACTTGTAGCCAAGTCTCATCGCTTGCAGGAACAGACAGCTATGTCACAGGCTACAACATGAGATGTGCAAGCTAGATGTTCAAATCATTGAGCAGCCCTGACCAACTCACCCAGGTCACTCAGGGTTTACACAGCCTGTTTTTCAGGGGTAGCTATTTTCTCCAGGATTTGGAAAGTCCTGTGCCTTTGTTTCAGCTGTTCAATACTAATCCAACACCATGACTAATCTGAAGCCTGTCCGCTATCAGGCTGTAGGAGGACTAGGGCTTGCCTCTGGAGGACCTCCGCCGGACCAGCAGCCCTGGCTCGCTCATAAATCTAGGTCCCGACTTCTAGGCCTCAAGTAGGCTGCAGTCCGTTAACTTTGGGGAGGCAGGCAGAACACTCGCTAGGTGTTTCCAGTTGCACTGGATAACCCTCAGAGGTGTCCACGGGGGTCCGGAGCTATGCAGGGGGCACTGATTCACACGGTATATGTTTTTTTAACATGGGGGCCTATGGGTGACAAATGCCACTGTATGGAAACCATCATAGGCCTCCGTTAAACGTATGCGTTGGGAAGCTCCAGTGACGTAACTATCCATATATGGACAGTTTCCCAATTTAGAAAAGGCCACTCTGCCTGCACACTTTGGCCGCCCTGCTCGCACACTTAGGGGATTGTCTTTCTCTTTGATGTAAGATATTTTCAGGTCTGTGGGATCCCACACCTGCGATCACCACAAATACTTACCCGCAACCAAACATCAAGCATTCATTGTGTGGAGTACAGTACTGTTATACCATTGCTACAAACTGTTTAGAGCAGTTCGTTTAAAGAGACGGCACCCCCTTAAAAAAAAAAAAAACTTGGAGTAAGAAATGTGTGTTCCACTCTTGGCGTGTCTTGGGGACCGTACTTCTAGTTGTGCAGAGTGTACTGTAATCAGTTATTCATAGGGATTCGTAAAAGGTAGTGGTGTAGCGGCCACTGTGACTTATAGGGGCGCGGAGAGATTCCGAACAAAATTACTGGTGCAACCCCACGTGTATTGCAAATTTGGTTGCAGGCTGTGGCAGATAGATGTTAGGAAATGTTTGGCACTTTTAGGTTGTCATGACTACTAGGCAAGCTTCTGGGTGGCGCTGGTTTAAAATGCAAAGCCTATCTGTGGAGTATTTGAGTCTGTTCAGTTTCCTGCTTGTTGCTTGTGATTTTCTCGTGAATGCATATGTCTCATCAAGCTCCTGGTTACACCCTGTATTACCTTGACTATTTGAACTCTTTGAACTGGACTTCAGCTTTGTCTTTGAATTTACCCTCTGCTCACTTATGTGGATATTCTGCTCACAGCTGGTTTCGACCTCTACTACTCCTGGTAGACTTCCATTTCGCGATTTCGACTTTTAGTCTCTCCTGGTTTGAACCCTGCTTGTTTATTACCCCTCTGGCTTTTTGGTTATCTGTTCTGGTATTGCCTGCAAGTGCACCTCCTGTCCAACAACTTATTCTGTAAAAGCAACCTGGGTTCTATGCGGCCAAATCCAATCTTCCTTGTGGCAGGCTCTGGTATAGACCATAGAGTAGCCTTAGACTCTGCTGACCAGGGTGGTGACGGACTTGAGGTAGCTGATTTAGTTGTACACTTGATACAGACAGTCTCCAGCTGCCTTTGGGGAATTGCTCGTATAGCAATTCCATAAACTTTCACTCTGGGTAATCGCTCAATTAGTGGTTCCTTGACAATAGAGGCCTCTCTGAGATCCATAGTGGCACAGTAGGACTGTATAGGATGTGTCTACAGAGAGTCCTGGATGTGTCTTGACTGGCCAGTCAATCCTTCCTGTAAAGTCTACCTCACTGCAAACATTGCCTCCTAAAACCGTAGACAGATCTGACATTGGAGCACTGCAAATGTTCTGCCCTTTTAACCTTTTTTATATAATCATATAGAACTACATTTATTGCCAATAAATCTCCTCACATTAGTGAATATATAAAAAAGCAAAGTACCAAAATGAACAGTGCAAGATACATTTCATATGCCTTCTGTAAATGAGGTATATGACCACTAGATGGTGGTCTTTCCCTTATTTTATTTATATTTATATACTAATGCTGGATTCACACTGGTTTTCTTCCGGTATTTTCTTTTTTTTTTTCCAAGCTTTACATTTTCTATTTGCATTTACACCCTTTTTTTCTATACTTATAATATTTCTTTAATATGTTGTATATATTTGTGCACTGTAGCTGTGATTACATCTGAGTTTAGAAACACATATGCATTGATATAGTACCTATTTAGGTTTTACATAGTTAGTACGGTTGAAAAATACACATGTCCATCAAGTTCAACCAAGGGATGGGAAAAGGGAAGGGAAAAAATGCATTACAGCATATGATATGCACTTTTTTTTTAACTTTTTTTTTTTTTTTTTTAAATCAAATACAAAAAGACGAGTAAACAAATCCAAACCACTCCCCAAAAACATAGTCTCATTACAAAATCCATTACGTGTTACAAAAGCATAATCCAATAGAATGTACTCCATATGCCATACTTATAAATAGTAAAGTGGATTTTAAACATATATACATATATATTAATAATAATAATAATAATGGGAAGAAAGAAAAAAAAAGGAAAAAAACAACCTCAACTCTCTACCCTACCTCTCCTACCTGTCCCATACATCTCTACCCAGTTGTGATCCTAGAGTTTAACACAGCCCTTTGTTCGTGTGTCATACACTTATTCCAAGGTTCACATGGTTGTTCAAATTTGAAATTTTAGTTTTTACTGTAATAATAACCAAATACCATATTTACATTCCTTACTGTTGTCCTATGCCAATGTATTATCTTCGGTGCTGCATATACAATCCATTTTTGTGCTATAGTTAAACTCACAAAAAAGAGCAAAATGACCACTAATTTTTTATTTATTTTGAGGAACAGACAGACAGACAGACAGACAGACAGACAGATAGATAGATAGATAGATAGATAGATAGATAGATAGATAGATAGATAGATAGATAGATAGATAGATAGATAGATAGATACAGTGAAGGAAATAAGTATTTGATCCCTTGCTGATTTTGTAAGTTTGCCCACTGTCAAAGACATGAACAGTCTAGAATTTTTAGGCTAGGTTAATTTTACCAGTGAGAGATAGATTATATATATATATATATATATATATATATATATATTTATATATATATATATATATATATATATATATATTTATATATATATATATATATATTAAAAAAAAAAGAAAATCCTATTGTCAAAATTATATATATTTATTTGCATTGTGCACAGAGAAATAAGTATTTGATCCCTTTGGCAAACAAGACTTAATACTTGGTGGCAAAACCCTTGTTGGCAAGCACAGCAGTCAGACGTTTTTTGTAGTTGATCATGAGGTTTGCACACATGTTAGATGGAATTTTGGCCCACTCCTCTTTGCAGATCATCTGTAAATCATTAAGATTTCGAGGCTGTCGCTTGGCAACTCGGATCTTCAGCTCCCTCCATAAGTTTTCGATGGGATTAAGGTCTGGAGACTGGCTAGGCCACTCTATGACCTTAATGTGCTTCTTTTTGAGCCACTCCTTTGTTGCCTTGGCTGTATGTTTCGGGTCATTGTCGTGCCACGAGCCATTTTTAATGTCCTGGTGGAGGGAAGGAGGTTGTCACTCAGGATTTGACGGTACATGGCTCCATCCATTCTCCCATTGATGCGGTGAAGTAGTCCTGTGCCCTTAGCAGAGAAACACCCCCAACATATAATGTTTCCACCTCCATGCTTAACAGTGGGGGCGGTGTTCTTTGGGTCATAGGCAGCATTTCTCTTCCTCCAAACACGGCGAGTTGAGTTAATGCCAAAGAGCTCAATTTTAGTCTCATCTGACCACAGCACCTTCTCCCAATCACTCTCAGAATCATCCAGATGTTCATTTGCAAACTTCAGATGGGCCTGGACATGTGCCTTCTTGAGGAGGGGGACCTTGCAGGCACTGCAGGATTTTAATCCATTACGGCGTAATGTGTTACCAATGGTTTTCTTGGTGACTGTGGTCCCAGCTGCCTTGAGATCATTAACAAGTTCCCCCCGTGTAGTTTTTGGCTGAGCTCTCACCTTCCTCAGGATCAAGGATACCCCACGAGGTGAGATTTTGCATGGAGTCCCAGATCGATGTCGATTGACAGTCATTTTGAATGTCTTCCATTTTCTTACTATTGCACCAACAGTTGTCTCCTTCTCACCCAGCGTCTTACTTATGGTTTTGTAGCCCATTCCAGCCTTGTGCAGGTCTATGATCTTGTCCCTGACATCCTTAGAAAGCTCTTTGGTCTTGCCCATGTTGTAGAGGTTAGAGTCAGACTGATTAATTGAGTCTGTGGACAGGAGTCTTTTATACAGGTGACGATTTAAGACAGCTGTCCTTAATGCAGGCACCAAGTTAATTTGGAGCGTGTAACTGGTCTGGAGGAGGCTGAACTCTTAATGGTTGGTAGAGGATCAAATACTTATTTCTCTGTGCACAATGCAAATAAATATATATAATTTTGGCTATGTGATTTTCTTTATATATATATATATATATATATATATATATATATATATATATATATATATATATATATATATATATATATATATATATATATATATATATATATATATAATCTATCTCTCACTGGTAAAATTAACCTAGCCTAAAAATTCTAGACTGTTTATGACTTTGACAGTGGGCAAACTTACAAAATCAGCAAGGGATCAAATACTTCTTTCCTTCACTGTAGATAGATAGATAGATAGATAGATAGATAGATAGATAGATAGATAGATAGAGAGATTTTTTTTCTGTTATACAAATAAAGATGATTATTATTTCTATCTACCTATCTCCTTATCTTTATCTTTCATATCATATATATTGATGTATTGTACACTTCTAGGCTGGGGCTATATGGAGACTTTGCTCATGACACATGCACAAAAATCACTATGGAAACAGCTTTGGAAAATTTGATCTCCCAAAATCCAGTTTGCGCACCATTCATTGTAAGCTCCGCCTTGCACCCAGAATGCAAGAAATGTGCACACATATTTGGTATCGTTGAAGTGGGCAGAAGTTACCGAATATGTATTTAGGTGTGTTAACATGCACCAGATGTCAAAAAGCATCACCTTAAATTACATCTTCAAATTTTTTAACATTTATTTCCCGTTTTTCCTTTTACATTTTTTTAAAAAGTAATATTTATTACTTATATCACTTATATTTTTTTACACAATATGGAAGCCCAACATGTTTTGCGAAAAACAAGACCAAATACATGTAGATTGGAAGAGTAATAGAAGAACAATTTGCTAAAACATGGCTAAAACTCTCCTATTTTCGGTTCGGATTGCGCACTGAAAATTCACTACAAATGACAATATAACTCATGTGAATAGGGTTGACCTTTTTCTGAAGGATGGAATGCTGGAGTTCCCTGGCAGAGCATCTCAATCGCTCTGCCCTTGGATTTTGGCCCTGGAGAAGCCCCTGATGTTACTGACAAAATATGGGCATCAGGATCGGCGACGGAGTCCCTGGGCAGAGCTCTAGTAGAAGCTCTTGTCCATTTATGGACAGTGACTTCAGGAGTTTCCCCAGGGCCATTCCTGTATGCCATACAGTGGGATATGTTTTGGCTGAATTGAACAAAAACCAAGGCATTAAACGGTCATGTGCCTGACCCATGGTTTGGTTCACTATAATTGACATCAGTACCAAAAGCATTTAACGAGCATAACGTACAAATGTGAGCGCACTACATTCCATTGCCAAATCCCTCGGTAATGGAGGGGGTCCCAGACTCCTTTGTCATCCTTACATCTGCATGTAAAAAGATGTAAAAATTCAGCACCATACTCTTGTTGTGCTGAGTGGTATGTCGTGTACATTGCACATTCATGTCCATGGGTGGTTGGACTATTCAGTGATAGGCAGTGCCATAGCAACCACAGGGACCCACGTAGATGCAGGGTATATCCAAATTAAGTAACTGGTGCAACCCTGCAAGTTACGCCAAGGTGGGGTAGGCTGCAGTAGGGAGGAGCCTCCCTGTGATCCCTAGCGGCACTGTAGGATGGGCGGAAATCGACCCTCACTTAGGACAAATCCCAACCCTGGTTGATCAGCTAGCATATTTCACTGTCGCATTGCCCGGCAAGAGTCAGCTAATTACAGCATCTGTTTACAATTGTTATACTACCTCAATAGAACCTATTGGAAGTACTACACTGTTGTGAATTAATAAAGGTTACTGTTTAACTGCCATCGCTTCATCTACTGCAATCATCTACCCTACTACATGTCTACCTTATACTATTAAGGGGAGCCCTGGTTACACTTGATGTAATCGGCAGGATAGAAGAACCAGGATTGCAAAACCAGGATGTCGCAGTTAACCAAGGTCGAGTCATCAGTAGACATGACCCTGAGTAGAAGTGCTGAACTCATCATCTTGCAGTAGGATGGCAAGGCGGCAGATATATACAAAAGGAAAAAAATGTGGAACCCATAACATGTCCACATATTCACAATTGTAAACATAGACTTGCCTTTGTGACAATGTGCTGCCATACAGACAGAAAAAGGAACCATTTGAATGATCACGCGGTGTCGGATGGGGAGAGGTGGTGGAATATGCTCATGCGATGAGCTCTATGGGGGTACCAGCCTGGAGGATTGATGTTGTTCTGAGATGAAGATGACCTTGTTCACGCCCCTGTTGGCCAAAAATTGTTAGTGCAAAAAGGAGAATGGATAGATGGGACTCCAGAATGTCTGTGGAGCCCAGACAACCAATGACCAGCACAATATTTCCATCTTGTATAAAGGTGCCTACATAGACAACTGTGGAGACCGGCTGGGAAAGAGAGAAGGGCTAAGAAAGTCAGGATGTAAGAGAGGTAATAGTCCAAGTTGCCTCCTAAATGTCCTTGCTTAGTTGACACCTTCCTGGAGGACTGAGCGGAGTTCAGGGGTATATAGGGGGATGTGTAGAGGGTGTAAGTTGCATATCACCTCTCCTTACGTAAAATCATTTCTATATGCCTTTAACCACTTCCCACTTTGGCCACTTTTGACCTTCAGGACAGAGCCTTATTTTTCAAATCTGACATGTTTCATTTTATGTGGTAATAACTTCAGAATGCTTTTACCTATCCAAGCGATTCTGAGATTGTTTTCTCATGACACATTGGACTTTATGTTACTGGCAAAATTTGCTCGATATATTCAGTATTTAATTGTAAAAAACACCGAAATTTAGCAAAAAATTGCAAAAATTTGCATTTTTCTAAATTTAAATATATCTGCTTGTAAGACAGATAGTAATACCACACAAAATTGTTGCTAATTAACATCCCGTATGTCTACTTTAGATTGGCATAGTTTTTTGAACATCCTTTTATTTTTCTAGGATATTACAAGTCTTAGAACTTTAGCAGCAATTTCTCACATTTTCAAGAAAATTTCAGAAGGCTATTTTTACAGGGGCCAGTTCAGTTGTGAAGCGGCTTTTAGGGCCTTATATATTAGAAACCCCTGATAAGTCACCCCATTTTAAAAACTTCACCCCTCAAAGTATTCAAAACAGCATTAAGACAGTTTCAATATCTATTGCCCAGATTCTGCAGTTTTTAGAAATATCCCACATGTGGTCCTAGTGCGTTTATGGACTGAAGCACAGGCCTCAGGAGCAAAGGAGCACCTAGTGGATTTTGGGGCCTCCTTTTTATTAGAAAATATTTGAGACACCATGTCAGGTTTGAAAGGCTCTTGCGGTGCCAAAACAGTGGAAATCCCTCAAAAGTGACCCCATTTTGGAGACTACACCCCTTGAGGAAATTATCTAGGGGTATAGAGAGCATTTTCACCCCGCAGGTTTTTTGCAGAAATGATTGGAAATAGGCCGTGAAAATTAAAATCTATATTCTTTCAAAGAAAATTTAGGTTTAGCTAATTTTTTCTAATTTCCACAAGGACTAAAGGAGAAAAAGCACCAAAGCATTTGTAAAGCAATTTCTCCCGAGTAAAACAATACCCCACATGTGGTCATAAACGGCTGTTTGGATACACGGCAGGGCTCATAAGGGAAAGAGCGCCATTTGGCTTTTGGAGCTCAAATTTAGTAGGAATGGTTTGCGGAGGCCATGTCACATTTGCAAAGCCCCTGAGGGACCGAAACAGTAAAAACACCAAAAAAGTGATTCCATTTAGGAAACTATACCCCTTGAGGAATCCATCTAGGGGTGTAGTTAGCATTTTGAACCCACAGGGGTTTCATAGATTGTATTAGAATTGGGCAGTGAAGATAAAAAAAAATCCTTTTTTTCCAATAAGACGTAGCTTTAGCTCAAAATTTTTCATTTTCTCAACAAATAAAGGAAAAAAAGAAACCCAACATTTGTAAAGCAACTTCTCTGGAGTACGTTAATACCCCATATGTGGTCATAAACTGCTGTTTGGGCACATGGCAAGGATCAGAAGGGAAGGAGCGCCATTTGGCTTTTGGAGCACAGATTTTGCTGGATTGTTTTCTTGACACCATGTTGCTTTTGCTAAGCCCCTAAGGGGGAAACAGTGGAAACTACCCAAAAGTGACTCCATGCACTAAACTACACCCCTTGAAGAATTCATCTAGGGGTGTAGTGAGCATTTTGACCCTACAGGTATTTCATAGATTTTATTAGAATTGGGCAGTGAAAATAAAAAAACTCCTTTTTCTTCAATAAAATGTAGTTTTAGCTCAACAAATAAAGGAAAAAAAGAACCCCAACACTTGTAAAGCAATTTCTCCCAAGTACGGCAATACCCCATATGTGGTCATAAACTGCTGTTTGGGCACAGAGTGGGGCTCAGAAGGGAGGTAGCGCCATTTTGCTTTTGGAGCGTGGACTTTGCTTGATAGTAGATTTGTTTGAATATTGCTGGTGTGTCCGTTTATAATGTGGGGGCATATGTAAGCTGGGCAGAGTACATCAGTGGCATAGTCAGGTGGTATACTAATGGGGTAAAAAAATAAATAAAATAATACATAGATGTGTGTTACGCTGTGGCACAATCCTTTCTGCGCAGGCCACCCTCGCTTCCAGCAGATATGTTTGGGCCCTCCCCTTCCTGGTTCCCTAATTTTAGGGGCCTTGATAATTCGCCACTTGAAACAGAAGAAATGTTCCCCTTGGACCTGCACAACTGCATATTTTTTCTTTCCTGACTTATTGGAGCCTTAACTAAATTTATGTTTTCATAGACGTAGTGACATGAGGGCTGTATTTTTGTGGGACGAGCCGTAGTTTTTATTGGTACCATTTTGGGATACATGTGACTTTTTGATCACTTGTTATCCTTTTTTTTTGGGAGGCCAGGTGACAAAAAAACAGCAATTCTGGCATATTTTTTTTAGTTCTTTTTATATAGCGTTCACCACACATCATAAATGACATGTTAACTTTATTCTGCGAGTCAGTACGATTCCGGTGATACCTAATTTATAGAACTTTTTTATGTTTTACAACTTTTTGCACAATAAAATTACTTTTGTAAAGAGAATGTATTTTTTCTGTCGCCAAGTTGTGAGAGCCATAACTTTTTAATTTTTTAGTCGACGGAGCTGTATGAGGGCTTGTTTTTTGTGAGACGAGTTATAGTTTTTATAGGTACCATTTTTGGATACATGCGACTTTTTATTTACATTTTTGGAAAACAAAGTGACCAAAAAAACAGCAATTATGGCAGTATTTTTTAGTTTTTTTTTTTACGGTGTTCACTGTGCGGGATAAATAACCTCATATTTTTATAGTTCAGGTTGTTACGGTTGCAGCGATACAAAATATGTATGGCTTTATTATTTTTTTCAATAATAAAGGAGTTGATAAGGGCAAAAGGGCGATTGTGTTTTATGTTATTACTTGAAACTTTTATTGTATTTTTTACAACTTTTATTTTTACTTTTTTAACACTTTTTTTTTTACACTTTTCTTTACTTGAAGCTCCAACTGTTTGTTTGATGTTCTAATACATTGCACTACCTATGTAGTGCAATGTATTAGAATTGTCAGTTGTTCACTGACAGCAAGCCGATCAGGCTCCGCCACTAGACAGGGCCTAATCGGCTTTCGTAATGGCAGACAGGAAGCCATTGTTAGGCCTCCTGTTGCCATAGTAGCAGTCGCCAGCCATCGCTGCTACATACCGCTAAGATGCAGCAATCGCATTGGATCGCTGCATTGAAGGGGTTAATGGCAGGAATCGGAGCTAGCTCCGGTTCCTGCCGATACATCGGGGTGTCCTCTGTAACATACCTCCTGTTACTATTCCTATTTACTATTCCTATTTTTGGATGTGCTGCCATGTTCCTTGAAAATTGTTGAGAACACATACGCAGACCAGCGTGATGCAGTAACATCATCACACCGGCCTGCGCAGGGACTCTGTCCCCGTGTCTTATAGGCTGCAGGCATAACATGACCTGTAGCCTATGCTTTTCAATTGTATCAGCATCTTGAGGACGCAGATACAAGTAAATGTGGCAGTTGCTAGCACCGGGCAGCCTCAGGTGTTATCAACGCCACCGGGCTGCCTGGCCCATAAATGTTATGAGCCGGGCTAGGGGGCGCACTCATGCCGTGGGCCCCGTACCAGCCGCTACAGGGCCCGCGGCACTGCCGGGTGCTTTAGAGAATGTATTATAGATGAAAAATTTCGTATGGACATAAGTATTCAGACCCTTTGATATGAGACTTGAAATTTAGCTTTGGGGGCCCCGAATTTCTCTAGATCATCCTTAAAATGTTTCTATACCTTGATTCGAGTCCACCTGTGGTAAATTCATTTGGTTGGACATGATTTGGAAAGACACATCCCTGTCTATATAAGGTCTCATAGCTGGCAATGCATATCAGAGCAATAACCAAGCAATGAGGACGAAAGAACTGCATGTACAGCTCAGAGACAGGATTGTATGGAGGCACAGATCTGGAGAAGGGTACAGAAAAATTTCTGCTGCACTGAAACTTCCCAAGAGCACAGTGGCCTCCATAATTCTTAAACGGAAGAATTTTGAAACCACCAGGACTCTTCCTAAAGCTGACCGCCGCACCAAACTAAGTAATCAGGGGAGAAGAGCCATCGTAAGAGAGGTGACCAAGCACCCAATGATCACTCTGGCTGAGAGCCAAAGATCCTGTGTGCAGATGGGAGAAACTTCCAGAAGGTCAACCATCACTGCAGCGCACCACCAATCTGGACTTTATGGCAGAGTGGCCAGAAAGAAGCCTCTTCTCAGTAAAAGACACATGAAAGCCCACCTGAAGTTTGCAAAAAAGCACCTATAGGCAGTGTTGGACTGAAATACCTTGGGCCTATTAAAGGAAATAGCTATATAGAAATAATACGACCACTCTTAATTTTGTAGTAAACCAAAGACCAATGTTATCAGCACATAGTGACCACATAGTGGTCCTACATAGAGTGGACCAGTCCTACACAAGCGCTCTGCAGACCATATAACTTAAAGGAGTTTTCCCATCTTAGAAATGAAATTGAAAATGTCTGATAGATCGGGGTCCCAGCTCTGGGACCTGCACCTATATCAAGAAATGGCCGCAGAATCCAGACAGAGACCAGTACAGACCAGTAGAGAGAGGGTCTCTCTATTCTATTCAATGGGAGTTACGGAAGTAGCTGAGCAAGAGCTGCTCGGCTGTTTCCATTACAAACATACAACAGAATAGAGAGAGCTGCATGCACGCACGTGCGACCCTCTCTCCACTGGTGTTCGCCAGGATTCTGTGGCCAGCTCTTGATAGAGGTGCGGATCCCAGAGCTGGCATCTATCAGAAATTTTTGGCATTTCCTGTGGATATGCCATAAATGTCTAAGATGGGAAAACTTCTTCAATACAATTCAGTGAAATTCAGTGACTCACCGGGGACGACTTCTCAGATTGGAGTCGATCTCTTTTCCTTTTCTTCTTCATCGGGCCCAGATTGCCATGACGCCTTCTCTCGACTAAAAATCCCCTCTGTGGAATTTGCAACACAAACATCTTTGGTTTCTCCCTTTTCTAGCACCTCCCCACCTATTCACAACCCTCTACAAAAACCTGACCATTTATAGTGCCCCAGATGGAAATAATGCCTCCTCTTGGTGCCACACACTACAATAGTACCCCTTTTAGGCCCAACAAAGTAATAGAGCCACACACAGCCCCCTGTAGATAGTTCCACACACAGCCCCCTGTAGATAGTGCCACACACACCACACTGTATATAGTGCCATACAGCCCATTGTAGATAGCACCACACAGCCCACATTTTAGATATTGCCACGCAGCACCCTTGTAGATGGTGCCAAACAGCCCATCTTGTACATAGTGCCACAGATCCCCCCTTGTACATAGTGCCTTGCAGCCCCCTTGTAAATATTACCACACAGCCCCTCTTGTACATAGTGCCACACATCCCCCCCCTTGTAGATGGTGCCACACAGCCCCACAAACACCAATTTTTTTACTCACCTAGCCCCGTTCCAGTGATGGACGGAGCCGCTCCACAGCCTCAAGATGCCAAGACGGGAGCTTTGTGTAGGCCAGCCTGATCCAGTGACATCTTCATGCCGGCCTGCACTGGGATTCTGTCACAGCGTCTTATAGGCTGCAGGCCTAACATGGTCTCTAGCCTATAGTATTGAATTGTATGTGCATCCTGAGGATGCAGATATAATTGAATGTAGCAGTTGCTAGAACGCGGACCCTCCCCACGGTGCTAGCGACGCCACAAGGCATGAAGGGGCTCGAGCCGCCCCGGCCCATAAATGTTATGTGCTGGGTGGCACGGTCCCTCTTATGCGTGGGCCTCGTTGCAGCTGCTATGGCTGCTGTAGTGCTGCCACTGGGCAGGGGGCCCTGAGAGGATGGGGGCCTGGGCAATTGCCGAGTTTGCCTCCCTCTAACGTGGGCCCTGCCTACAAATGTAAGCAGTGGGGCATGGAGACAATGTCTCTCTGCTCCGCAGCCGGATAGTATTAGTATCCTCCGGTCCTCGGTGGGCCAGTCCGACGCTGCCTATAGGACTCTCAGACTGTGAGAAACAAGATAATGTGGTCTGGTAAAACCTAAGCATAATGCCTGGAGAAAATCAGGCACTTATCATCACCTGCCCAATACCATCCCTACAGTGAAGTATGGTGGTGGCAGTATCATATTGTGGGGGTGTTTTTCAGCGGCTGGAACAGGGATAATGGTCAGGGTTCAGGGAAAGATGAATGCAGCAAAGTACAGAGATATTCTGATCCAGAGTGCTCACCTTCCAATAAAACAATGACCCTAAGCACACAGCCAAGACCACACAGAAGTGGGTTAGGGATCACTCTCTGAATGTCTTTGAGTGGCCCAGCCAGAGCCCTGACTTGAACACAAACGAACATCTCTGGAGAGACCTGAAAATGGCTGTCCTCATCCAACCTGACAGTGCTTGAGAGGATCTGCAGAGAAGAATGGCAGAGACGAATGGCAGAAAATCCCCAAATCCAGGTGTGCAAACCTTGTGGCATTATACCCAAGACTTGAGGCTGTTATCGCTACCAAAGGTGCATCAACTAAGTACTGAGTAAGGGTCTGAATACTTATGTCAATGCAATATCTTAGTTTTTCCTTTTCAATAAATTAGCAAAGATAACTAACATTCTGTTTTCACTTGAGTGCAGAATGATGGGGATTTTTAAAAATTTTAGCACAAGGTCTCAACATAACAAAATGTGAAAAAATGTAAAGGGTCTGAAGACTTTCTGAATGCATTGTATATGGCATAGCAACATATGAACAGAACAACCTAAAGCACAAAAAGCGCAGGGAACATAACACCCAGCATAGTTAGAAAGAATATATATCTACCACGTATCAAAAAATAGAAATAATAGATAACAATACATGGTATAACATAAATATATAAATGAACAAAGTAGAATAGGTCATATACGAAGAGCAGCATCAGTGGTATAGATGTAATAATACCCAGAGGTAAACAGAACAACCCATCTCAACCAAAAAACGTCCCATACTCCACCTCACCATGAAATACAAAGCATGACTAACTAAGAAAAATGGCTAGAAAGTCAACTATAAACCTAATTGTTATGTAGGAATAGGTCATAAATGCACATAAAGTAAGACCCAGATACAACAATGAACATGGTAAGCTAAAATTAAGCTGAAAGAGTTATCAAAGAATATAAATATAAATAAACCGTACCTAAAGACATGGTAGTAGGAGAGGGGCACGTAGGGAGATGCGGCACAAAAACGCCTAAGACCGGCTTCGTCAGGATGCCAGCTCGCACGGCCTTCCCATGCTGAACTTAGAATTAGAGTACGCGTGCGCTCATCCCTTCTCTTAAGGGGCCAGCGTGCGCACTTACTAAAGTTTCCCTAACCTATCCCCAGATCACCCTGGACTATAAAAGGGCTCCACCCTTCCCCTCCTTGCCTGAACATTTTTCTTGCCTACCCATTTTCGTATTGCAAATGGTCCTTTAGTTGTTGTCCTGCTCCCAGTGTTCCCGTATCCTGCTTCCTGTATCCTGTTGCTGTATTGTCTCCTATATCTAGCCTTCAGTTGGAGTCGTGTTTGCTGTCATCTGCCATGGCTGCTGTCATCTGCCACACCTGGTGCCATATACCACGTCTGGTAGTATCTGCCACGTCTGGCGTCATCTGCCACGTCAAGTACCACCCGTGTCAAAGCCTCTGCTACTGTCTGAACTTTTACAGATACTCTCGTGATAAGAACTTTGCATAGACTGTTGTTTGTCCAGCTGCCACTCTGCTCTGCGGAGCGGCCTAGTTGGTCCACATACCCCTAGATCGTGACACATAAGGCCTAAGATTAAGCCAAAATCCACCCCGACCGGTTGTTTAGCATGGTTTCCAAATTGATTCTTAATGGCCTCGTTTTGCTGGTAGAATTGCTGTTTACCTGCAAAATTGTGCTGACTTTGACTCTTATTAATCCTTATCAGAGGTTTTTCATTGTCAGTTTCTCCTCCTACTCTTATTTCAACTATTCAGCAGGAGTGGTAAAAGACTGTAGCTCACATAAACACTGAAAAAGGCCATACTTACAAATGGACACAGCCAGGTCAGAAACGCTGATGAAAGGGTGAGCAGGTGCATTAAATAATTCATGGCCTTTTTCGGTGTTTTTGTATATGTCCCCTTGTTTTTATCGGTTCTGACTGTAGCTCACATGTATTATGCAGTTTACAGCAAGGTATGATATAACCTGCGTATGTTGCAAACAAATTTGCGTTAAAATATGCAACTTTTCTTGATGCTCACTAAATTTTAAAAGTGACGAGGAAAGTGGGCGTGAGACGTTGTTTAGGCCATATATATTAAGAAAAATAGGTAAACACGGCGCAAATTTTGTCCGAAAACTTTGTTAGACAGTTCAAAATTAGCCTAATTTATTAAGAGGCATGCATCGTTTAATACATTAGGCACAAATTACTCCCACTATCTACTTTGCTTAGACTGATGTAAGATATGTCAGTCTTATTAAATGCTGGACTATGTTTCAGTTACCCGGGACAGTGTAGCTACTGTCTAGTTCTTTGCGCCACTAGTCCTGACTAAGTCCTGCCCTGCATTTTAAACACAAAAACTAGTGTAGAAAATTAATAATCCATTTGCACACCTATACTTCTTTCTTCCTTATTTCTCCCGGCCACGTAGTTATTTTATTTCAGAAAACGGTTTTTAAAACAGCGTATTATTATTTATTAATTGAATGTGTATATATAGATTTATATATATATATATATATATATATATATATATATATATTATTTTTTACATTTATTTTACTGATAACATAACCTATATTTTGAATAATTTAACACATTTCCTTATAATTATTTCTCTTTTCTGATAACAAACAGAATTTATGTTTTTAAGGAAAAATCTTAATTTTAGATTAAGTTTGTGTTTTACTATCCTACATCAAACACTCAAGGACATTATCATATGAAAAGCATGGATTTGCAAGTAAAGGGGTTGTTTTGATATTAATATTAGTAGACTATTTCCAGAGCCTCTTTTGATTAATCCCAGCAAACGGCTTTGATTGTTTTATTGAGTTCCTGGTCTTTCGCTTGTGGCATGTAAATGATGCACTTCACAAAATGTATAAATTAGATAGTTGCCATTATGAGCAGCAGACAATTTTGTATTATGTTATCCTAATAGTGTGTCTCATGCAATTAATTACTAAAAAATTCAATATAAACATAAAAAAAAAATGTATATTTAACCAGCTGGTTGAGACTTTCACTAATGAAGAGAGCAGACGGTTAGGCCCCATGCACACGACCATAAAATCACCCATAATTATGGACCATAATTATGGGCCCATTCATTTCTATGGCCGACGGAAATCTTGCAGAAAAAAAATAGGATATGTCCTATTTTTTTATTTTACGGACCGTTCTCCCAAACTTTATAATGGGAGCACAGCCCGTAAAAAAGTACCGCTGTCCGCGTCCGGCCGTCCAGGTAATTATAGGTAATTACGGGCACGATCGTGTACATGGAGCCTTACGGGTGAAGGGTTCTCTGGTCCCATGTAAATACATTTTGGCTGGTTTGTAATTTACCTTATGTAAACCAATTATTTTGCCTGGAGTAGGTGTTAATTTACAGAAATTACTGAGGATACCTATTGAGAGGAAACTTTAACCTGACTCACCTTATTTCTTCTATCTGCATAAGATGCTTAGAGATCTATACAAATTGACACACATGGCTATATATTCGTCTTACAGGTATACATGACCTATTAAGGGTATGTTCAGACGTGGCGGATCTGACGCTGATTTTCGACAACAAATTTAAAGTACAGTGAAAGTGAATGGACATATATGGACAGTGACATTAGAGGCTTTGTAATGCAAGAATTCCTGACCAGAGAGTCGGCAACTCTCTGGCCTGGAATTCAGCTCCAAGAGGGAGCCTCTGACGTCACTGTCCATATATGGACAGTAAAGTTAGGGGCATTAAACTACGCAGTCACTGACCAGTGCATTGAAAGTGCTCTTGCCCGGAGGCTCTAGGAGTGTCAGTGATGTCAGGGGCTCCTCCGTTCCAGGAGTCCCTGGTCAGAACACCACCGATGCTCTGGCTAGAGACTTCCTAGTTGAAAGCCCCCGACATCACTGTCCATACATGTACAGTGACGTCAGGGGCTTCCCCAGAGCCAAAATCCCCGGGCCGAGCGCTACCTAATTCCCTTCCCAGGGATTCCAGCTCTAGGAAAGCTCCCTAGGGTAACCCTTTCCCGCCGCAGCCATTTTTCGGATTTTCACTTTTATTTTTTCCTCTCCACCTTCCAAAAGCCATATTTTTTTTTATTTTTCATCAATAATGCTGTATGAGGGCTTGTTTTATGCAGGACGACTTGTAGATTTTCACGGCTCCACTTATTATACCAAATAATGTAGTGGGAAACTGGGAAAAAAATATTTGTAAGGTGGAATAGGAAAAAAAACTGATTCCTAAATTCTTTTGGATTTTTTGTTTTTTACGACGGTTACCATGCAGTTTATGTCTTACTACTTTTACAAGGAAAAAACGAATAGTTAAAAATAAAATTTAAGTTTTGTTGCCATATTCTGAGAGCCATAACTTTTTATTTTTCCGCTGATTGAGGGCTTATTTTTTTTAGGGGTCGAGCTGTAGTTTCTATTGGTACCATTTTGGGGTAATCACCTTTTATTCTATTTTGTGTGGGAGATGAAGTGACCCAAAAACAGTGATTCTAGCGGTCTAAATTTTTTTATGGTGTTCACCGTGCGGGGTAAATCACTGTTTATTTTAACAGTTCAGACTTTTACGAATGTGTCGATACCAGTTATGTTAATTTTTTATTTTTTTACATTGTGCTTGAGGGAAAAAGGGGGGTTTTGAACTTTTGATCTATTTTTTTTAATTTATTTTAAAAAAACTGTATTTTACTGTTTTTTACCAGTTTTTAGTAATTTAAATGACTGCAGAATATAACAGGTTAAACGAGTGGGATCGCGCTAGAGCAGGACCGCTCTCAAGAGGGATCCCGCTCATTACCCTGAAGTGTCGGCTGTAACACGCTCGTTCTATGAAGCGGAATCGGGAAGGGGTTAACTATACAGTGGCAGCCGTCAGACATACACTCTCATGAAAAAATATATATACCGCGCGGTTTACATTTTTTGGTGGGAGCCCTCCAGATGGAATAGCGTAGTATACATTATTACATCCTCAAAAAAAAAAAATTATAAAGTATACCAGCAAAATGTGATGTGAACATAACCTAACACATTTCTGCCATTAACCTTTGGCAAAACTGTGACAATAAGTAAAAATAGGAAAATTATTAATAAGGTGAAAAAAGACACAGGTCCATCAAAATTCTACAGTGTTGATCCAGAGGAAGGCAAAAGTAAAGACTGTCTATGATGATGGTGAAACCTTCTTTTCTTTAGTTGTAGTAGATTCTCCTTATCATGGTTACAAGGGTAGGTACAAATAGATCAGTAGGCAGCTATTTTTACTGTCCACTGATAGGGGCGGATATACTGCTTGTGCAGCTAGGGCCCCCTAGGGGCAGCAGGATTCTTCAATAATTATCTCTCTTCCGTTTTAGAGAAGAGATAATTATTGTGTCCAGTAGGTGGCAGCATTACACAGTGATGCTGCCTCCTGCTAGTACGAAACACCTCGGGACCTGGGACTCGCTGTATGAATCATCCCATAAAGATATATGCCAGTACATTAAAGTTTAAAAATAAAAAAGTTAAATAAAATAAAGTAATGTTAAAAATAAAAATGTAAAAACATACACACACTTTAATTTACAATTAACATTAAAGTCCATGTCTCAATACATAAAATATACACATATTCGGCGTCATTTATGATGTGAACGCTGTAAAAAATAAAATAAAAACTCCTTTCTTTCAATTATTAATGTGAGGCACGAGGTATTATGAATTTTAAACCTCCATGTGCCTCACATTAATAGTAATTAATTCAATCATGTACCTGTTGTCCATTATGACTGAGAAACATGATGGGGTTAATTATTTTTAATGTGAGGCACTTGGAGGTTCAAAATTCATCACACCATGTGTCTCACATCAGTAAATGGAAGAACTTTTTTTTATTATTATTGTTGGAAAACTATCGTTTTGGTATAGAGAATCGCAATACTACACAAAGTATCGGTATCGAAGTCCAATTCTGGTATAATGACAGCCCAAGTCCTATGTATAAGTTATGTGTCCAGTATTTACAGTATGTGTCCTATGTATAAGTGAAGTGCGTGCAGCATTTTAGGCAGGTGTCTTACGTATATGGGGTTTGTGTGCAGTATGTGTTCTGCTTGTGAGTGGTGTGTATGCAGGATGTGTACAATGTGTGTTATGTGTATGCGGCATGTGTTCTATGTGTGAGTGGAGTGTGTCTTAGGGTACATTCACACATACAAAAAGAAGTGGCATGTGAACAGCACAGTATATCTCCCATTGAATACAATGGGAAGCTGTTGTAGGCGTTTTGCTATTGTTTTTCCAGGCATATTTCAAGGCATTTCCGCTCAGAAATACGCCTAAAAAAACTACGTACCCTTATGCGTAAATGGTGGGTCGGGCATTAGTCCTATGTGTAATTGGTGCATGTGCAGCATGTGTACTATTTGAGTGCTGTGTATGTGGCATGAGTCCGATCAGCGACTGGTTTTTGTGCGGCATGTGTCCTATATGTGAGTGGCGTATGTGTCATGTGTACAATGTGTGAGTGGTTTCTGTACAGGATGTTCCAATGTGTGTGGGTTGTATGCTGCATGTATGTGTATATATATTTTTTTCTTTGTCTAGCTTTGTTGCCATCGAAGATTTGTGGGTCCAGACATACTTCATGCATAAGGGTCCTGTGAGGTTAGTATCCACCTCTGCACTGATATACTGTATTGGTACATAGTGATAAAATCACCCCTAAGCCATCTTTTTTCCTAACTGAATACTCCCAAGTTTCGTAACCTGTCTTAGTACTGCCAATTCCCTTATTTACCTAGGTCGCCCTCCTCTGCACCCACTCTAGTTCTTCTACAGATGAGTTATTCCTTACCTTTTTTCTTATCACAACATATACTGAGATGGGGTGGCTTAAGATGACCAGTTTAAAAAAAAACAAAAACAAAAAAACATGATTTCACGATATGTCTATACTATACAGTCCTGGCCAAAAGTTTTGAGACTGACACAAATTTTGGTATTCACAAAGTTTGCTGTTTCAGTGTTTTTAGATCTTTTAGTCAGATGTGTCTATGGTATATTTAAGTACAATTCTAAGCATTTTATACGTTTTTAAACTTTTATTGACAAATACATCAAGTTTATGCAAAGACTCAATATTTACAGTGTTGACATTTCTTATTCAAGACTTCTGCAATTCTCCCTGGCATGCTATCAGCTTCTGGGCCAAATCCTGACTGCTGTCAACCCATTCTTGCCTAATTAGTGCTTGGAGTTAATCACAATTTCTGTGTTTTTGTTTGTTCACACGCTTTTGGGGATTGACCACATGTTCTCAATGGAATTGAGATCTGGGGAGTTTCCTGGCCATGGACCCAGAATTTCAATGTTTTGTTCACCAAGCCACTTAGTTATCAGTTTTGCTTTGTGACATGGTGATCCATCATGCTGGAAAAATCATTGTGCATCACCAAATTGCTCCTAGATCATTGGGAGAAGATGCTCTTGGAGAATGTTCAGATACCATTCTTAATTCATGGAAGTGTCCTTAGGCAAAATTGTGAGTGAGCCCACACTCTCTTGGATGAAATGCAACCCCACACATGAATTGTCTCAGGATGCTTTACTTTTCGCATGACACACGACTCATGGTAGTGTTTGTTATGAAATGTCCGTTTCTTTAAGGTTGCCATGACTACTAGCCTAGCTTCTTGGCAGCTCTGGGTTGAGTTGCAGAGTCAATCTCATTTCTCTGGAGTATTTAAGTCTGGTCAGTTCTATTCATTGTTGCTTGTGAATTTCTTTGTGTATGCAGTTTCTGATCAAGCTACTTGTTACACCCTGTATCTCATGACTATTTGGATTCTTGGAACTGGACCTCTGCAACTCCTGGCATTCTTTTGTTTACTGATTTGGACTTATACTTCCTCCTGGTTGTGAACTCTGTTGCTGTTTACCCTCTGACTGTCTGGTTTTCCGTTCTGGTATTGCCTACATTGCACCTCCTGTCCAACACCGTATTCTGTTAGTGCAACCTGGGTTCTATGCAGCCAAATCCAACCCGCCTTGCAGTGGGCTCTGGTTAAAACCATAGAGTAGCCTTAGACTCTGCTGATCAGAGTAGTGATGACATTGAGGTAGCGGATTACTTGCAAGCTTATTCCTGACAGTTTCCAGCTGCCTTTGGGGGAATCGCTTACAGAGCAATTCCATAACTTGCACTCGGGGAGGGGAATTGCTCAACTAGTGATTCCATTACAGCGCTCATCTTTTTCTTCTCCGGACAATCATTCTTCCATATGTCCCAAACAGTCTGAAGGGGGCTTCATCAGGGAAAATAACTTTACCCCATTCCTCTGCAATCAAATACCTGTACCTCCTGCAGAATGTCTGTCTGTCCCTGATGGTTTTTATGGAGCGAAGTCGCTTCTTTGCTCTCCTTCGTGACACCAGGCCAGCCTCCAAAAGCCTTCACCTTACTGTTCGTACAAATCCACTGACACCTACCTGCTGCCTATTCCTGAACAAACTCTGCACTGGTGTTGAACCAATCACGTAGCTGAATCCTCTTCTGGAGATGGTCTGTCACTTGCTGGACTTTTTTGGGCACCCTGAAGCCTTCTTCAAAGCAATTGAACCTCTCTTCCTTGAAGTTCTTGATGATCCGATAAATGGTTGACTTAAAGACAAACTTACAAGCAAGAATGTCCTTGGCTGTAAAGCCCATTTGATGAAAAGCAATGATGACTGCACGTGTTTCCTTTTTAGGTAACCATGGTTAACAGAAGAAGACAGTGATTTCAAGCACCAGCCCCCTTTTATAGCAACCAGTCTGCAAAAAGAATTCAATCAGCATGACAGAGTGATATCAGTGGCCTTGCCTCGTAAACACATTCTCCTGAGCAAACAAGAACATCACTGAAATGGTGTTAGCAGGACATTTTGTGGCAAGTCTGAAATGCAGTGGAAATTGAGTTTTTGTGATTAAGTTAATTTTCATGGCCAGGAATAACTTTGCAATTAATTGTAATTCATCTCATCATTCTTCATAAAAATCTAGAGTTAATGCAAATTGCCACTATAAAAACTGAAGCAGCAAACTTTGTGAAAACCAAAGTTTGTGTCAGTCTCAAAATTATTTACCAATACTGTATGTGTCTATGGGTGGCTGTGGTGGGAATTTTAGCCTGTTTAAAGCTTTACTAGCATGTCGAGATGTTGTATTGAATTGGTTTTATGAGAAATTTGAGTCCTTACCCAGATTCAAGCAAAGGTCAGGATGGATACATTTGTATGTCCTTCTTACATACTGGTGCCCAAAATTGTACATAATAGTCTATGTGTGGTCTGGCTAGTGATTTGTATAGAGTCAAAACTGTGTCTTATCTTGTCTTTCAGTGGCAGATTTACCTAGTGTTTTACTATCTAATATATAATTGTAAAATTTGACTTTTACATAAGAAGCATATAACCAAACAGAATACATACAATAAAATATAAAGCAATATCTTTGACAGCATACAGTATGTACTGTTGCTATATATGGTATGCACAATACAGTCCTGGCATTCCTAGTTAAAAATTAGTTATTGTATATAGTATGCTCCATACTGTAAAACTAAATAAAAATAGTATTTGCAAGGATACAACAGAAAGGGGGCGTGGCTGGCCACTTGATCTCTGAGCTCCGCCACTACGACAGCAACTTACACAGCATTCTTCACAGTTTGGATCTATAAAGACATTGTCTTACATGCAGATGATGACTAGAGGCAAGAGAAGCCTTAAACTACAGGGAAAATTGGAGTTCTACTTTGATCAAGTACGGGGAGAGGACGGTGGGGACTTCAGCGCTACCTCAAGCTCACATGCCTCTAGCCCGGGAAACCCTCCATCCCCATTATCATCTTCTTCGGGACGGACTGATCATCTGATGACTCCTGAAAAAATCAAGGGATTTTTCGCCCATCGAAACAGCAGTAACGAGTGGCGCCAAACTAAACACGCGGCAGGTGCCATCTTCTCCATTAGTGAGACCTGCAAAGCAAAGACTCAAGCTCCAGAACCAGTCTCCTCCACAGTTGGAGGTAAGCAATGATATCCCTGATTTCTCTGACATGCCGATAGCGACTACAAAATATTTTGTAGATGTACCTACCACTGACAACCCACATCAGGTACCCTGCTGAAAGAAATGCTTATGGCGTTTAGCGTTTCCATGCACAAGGAGATTACGTCTCTACTGGTTCCCATTCAGTCCACAGTCCACAGTACAAAGCCTGGGAAACTGACAGCATGTGGAGAGAAATCTGTGCAATTTTGCGGGTTCACATAACCACCTAGTGGATGTACATGACGGTTTATCGGCAGAGCTGGTAAGCCTGAGATCTAAAGTCATTGATCTGGAAGATCGTTCCAGACAGAACAATGTAAAATTCTGTGTAATACCAGAGAACATTCAACCTAAAGATCTTACACAATTCATATAATGACTTATGATGGCTTTATAACTGACAAGTTCCACTGTGGATATAATAATCGACAGGGCACACAGGGTACCTTTTCCCAGCCATCTTCCGGATACACTACCCTGGGATGTACTTGCCCGCATTCACTTTTACCATATTAAAGAAGCGCTGATGATCTCCGCAAGGAAACAAGGTGATCTGCCATCATCTTACCAACATGTTAAACTCTTTGCAGATCTTTCACTGACAACATTGCTTCTTCGTAAACATTTGGCCCGCATAACTTCTGTACTTCGAGATCACCAAGTTGCATACAGATGGGGCTTCCCAGTAAAAATCCTGATCCGCTATATCCGCTGTACTTCCGTCATTTCATCTCTGGAAGAGGGGAAGAAACTCCTTCACCTTTGGAATCTTTCACTTCCTGACCCTTTGGAGAATAGACCAACTCTTCCTCGACGGGTAGACAAAGACTGGAAAGTGGTAACCCCAAGACGGAGGAATAATCACAGATGAGCTGACATACCGATTATTAAGTGCCTAGAAGAGCTAAAATCCCTGTATGACTGTCCCATTACTCTGTTCCAGCTTCTACAGCTGTATACATGGCTAAGTTGTTTATTAGGGGTGTCATATATTTTTCCATTGTTAAATATGTTCTATCTCTTATGATGTTTATCTCGGTCAGCTTTATAATGTATTTAAACACACAATCCACTAATGTAAATTTTATTGATTGCCATGTGATCCTATGCCTATGTTTCTTTACACATGGAGATCACACTCTTACTGACATATACTCTGGGGACAGTCCTATGCCTTACTGTTGGGGTCCTTCCCCTTTGTGCTTACTGTTATTTGGACTCAAGCTTTTCAACTAATGCACCTTTTCTACTTTACCATGGTGATAAAATTTGCTTCCTTAAACGTTAAGGGACTAAACAGCCCCTACAGAAGATCATTTATGTGAAAAGAAGCACTCTCCCTGAAATGTGACATATTTTGTGCTCAGGAGACACATATAATAGGGAAAGATGCCCGAGGAATTGAACATTCTTAGTTCTCTACAATTATATTCTCTCACCACAATAAAAAACTTAGGGGCGTATGCCTTGCTATCAAAAATACGGTGGCATTCACTTCTGTCTCATCCCTGATTGACCCTAATGGCAGGTACATTATTCGGATTGGAGAACTTAATAATGACCTGTATACAATAGTAGCTACCTATGCCCCGAATACCCACCAGACCCGCTTCATAAACAAATTTTTCCGCAAAATCGCTAGGGTTACAAGAGGGAACCTGGTAGTGTGCGGAGACTTTAACTCTGTATATGATGCCCAAATGGATACCTCCGTTACACACAAATCCAAATCCCAACTCTTAGCCCCTCTCCTCTATGAGGCCGACTTGTACGATAGTACGATATATGGTGTATCCAACATGACTCAGAAAGGGACTATATGTACTTCTCCCCAGTTCATAAATCATATTCCCGCATTGATTTATTTCTAGTTCATAGATCCCTAATACAGCGAGTCACACAATCCACTATTGAATTGATTAAATGGTCGGACCATGTGGCAATCACTATATGGATTGATGAAACTTACACCAATTCCTCCAGTTTCCTATGGAGAAATAACACATTCCTAATGTCTAACCCTAAATATAGGGAGGAACTTAAACAGAGCCTAGATGAGTATTTCCTCTTAAATGTTGATTCTATACAAGACCCCTTCATTCTGTGGTATGCACACAATGCATACATAAGGGGGATGTTTATCAAATGGGGACATGGAGCTAAAAAATAAAGGGAATATAGATGTGAAGGAATAATGGCACAGATCCGCAGCTTGGAATCTATTAACAAATCTAATATGTCTTTAAAAAACACAGAAAAACTGTGCATCCTCCGCATCCAACTTAAAGACTGTCTATTATATAAGTATGAAAAAAAACTAAAATCAGTCAAAGCGCAGTAAACTTCTAGCACATAGACTAAAATCACGATTTTTAAAATGTAAAACTTCATTCCTCGTTAATTCCCCAAACCATACGAAAATATATGCCCCCAAGGAAATATCAGTTTATGGAATATTACCATTCCTAATATAATCTACACTCTTCAAAATCGCCTTCGCCAGACCCCCAACAATATATTGCGGCGTTTTTAAATACTCTTAACCTTCCAAGACTATCGACAGATCAATTGCATGATTTAAATCTCCCACTCACTAAACAGGAGATTTCCATAATAATCCGTTCGCTCCCTTTTGAATAAAGCATCCGGCCCAGACAGCCTATCGGGAGCTCATTACAAAACCTTTGAAGATATCCTCCTACCTCATTTGTTTACAACCCTGCAACATGCAATCGAACTGGGTTCCTTTCCTAAATAAATGCTTAATGCGGTGATAGTGACTCTCCCAAAACTAGGCAAATCACCTGATACCCCTCAGAACTTCCATCCCATATCCCTGCTTAACTCTGACCTAAAAATCTTTTCCAAAATTATAGCAAATCGCTTAGCTCCTAAGATCCCCTTGTTTGTACATCAAGACCAGGTGGGGTTTGTCAAGGGACGACAGGCTTCGGATAACATGAGATGGGTCCTTAATGTTGTGGATCACCTGGGGGAGGGGGGAACGCCAGCAGTTCTGGTCACCCTGGATGCTGAGAAGGCATTCGATCGTGTGAATTGGTTGTTTGTCTTCTCAGTACTAATCAAAATGGGATTTGGAGGGTCCATATTGAATGCCATTAGGGCCCTTTATACCTTTCCTTCAGCGAGGGTATTTGTAAACTGAACTATATCAGACGAACTCTCGAAAAAAAATGGGACTAGACAGGGATGCCCCCTATCCCCTTTGATCTACATCCTTTCTAAAGAACCACTGGCCCAAGCTATTAGACAACACTCAGAGATATATGGTGTTCGGATAGGAGACTGTTCCCATTGCATTTCCCTATATGCCGTCGATATAATAATGACTCTGGAACATCCCTGTCATGATGCGGGGTGTGGACCCACTGGGCCGTACCACGTATCGGGATGGCAGCTGGCCAAACAGGTAAAGTACAGAGTTCAATAATTCAGTGAGGATACCTGAGGCAACGTAGACAGTAGCAAGGCAGGCACGTCTGGGACCAAGCGGCGGGAAGATATGAGGTGAGGCGTAGCAAAACAGGGGTAGACAGCAGCACAACATAGCAACAGTACGGCACTAGAACTGGGTAACACGGAAACAGGATACGGGATACAGGAACAAGGTACACTGGGAAACTGCAAGACACTGGGAGACCATTAGCACAACAAACTTTGGGTAACAAACAACGCTCTGGAAAAGAGCAAAAGAGGGCAGAGCCTTTTTTTATAGCCCAGGGCATCCTGGCCCTCCAGAGACAGTCTCGATGTCCGGAAGTGAGTGATGGTGCCTCACAGGAGGACGACGCTGCACACAGGTAGGATGTCCATGGCCACGGCCGACGAGGTTTAAGTCAGAACGACGGGCCGTGGCCATAGACTTTACAGTATCCCCCCTCTTACGCCCCCTCTTCTTGGGACCAGAGCCGGAGAGAAACTTCCTCACGAAGACAGGAGCATCGATGTGCTCCTCTGGCTCCCAAGACCTCTTTTCTGGGCCGAACCCCCTCCAATACACTAAATAAAATGTCCTTCCTCCCACCTTCTTGGTGGACAGAATCACCTTTACTTCGAAAGTCCCAGATGAGCCGCCAGGGACCACTGCGGAACTAGGAGTACTGGAGTAGTGGTTCAGGACCACGGGCTTCAGCAAGGAGACATGGAAGGAGTTAGGAATCTTGAGGGTAGGGGGGATCCGCAGCTTTTAGGATACCTGGTTGATCTGTAGCAGGATTTCGAAGGGTCTGAGGAAACTAGGGGCAAATTTGCACGACGGCACCCTCAGCCGGATATTCCTAGAAGACAACCAGACTTTAGTCCCTGGAAGGAACTGCGGAAGAGCCCGTCTTCTTGTATGTGCCTTTCTCTTCATTCGTTCCACCACCAACAGGATAGAAGATCGGGTCTGTTGCCATATCTGTAGAAAGTCCCTGGAGTTCGAGTCGGCTGCAGGCACCTGAGACATTGTAGAGACAGTTAGAGGTATACGAGGATGTTGGCCGTAGACGATGAAGAATGGACTGGAAGTGGTCGACTCACTGGTGTGGTTATTATAAGAGAACTCTGTCCACCGGAGCAACTGCACCCAATCATCATGCCACTTGGAAACAAAGTGACGTAGATAGTTCTCCATAATCTGGTTAACCCTCTCAACTTGCCCATTGCACTGGGGATGATAGGCCGAAGAGAAGTCAGATTTTACACCGAGTAGACCGCAGAATGCTCTCCAAAACGTCGAGGGGCAAGCAGTGCAGACGGAAGATGTGTTGGATGAAGAGGTCAGCCAATCACGTAGCAGACGGCAGGCCGATCAAGGGAACGAAATGAGCCATCTTATAAAATCGATCCACCACCACACAGATCATACTGCAACCCGCAGAAGGAGGAAGGTCCGTGACAAAGTCCATAGCGACATGTTGCCAGGGGGCATCGGGCACAGGCAGTGGTTGAAGCAGGCCAGCAGGTCTGGAGTGAGCAACTTTATTTGCTGCGCATACCGTGCATGAGGAGACAAAGTCCATAACATCTTTGAGTAGCATGGCCCACCAGAACTGACGGGTGATTAGATCTTGGGTCTTACGAGCACCTGCCTGACCTGCCTGCTTAGAACTGTGACCCCAGCAAAGAATTCTTCCTGTCTGCCAGACGCGCAAAAGTCTCTCCCGGAGGAATGTCTCTAACTTGCAGGGGATTCACAGAGAAGATGCAGGATGGGTCAATAATATTCTGTGGAGTTCCATAGTGTCCTCAGTTTCAAAGACCTAGACAAGGCATCGGCCCTCACATTCTTGTCGGTGGGTCGGTAGTGGAGTTCGAATCGGAACTGAGCAAAGAACAACGACTACCTGGCTTGACGAGGATTCAACCGCTGGGCCGTCTGTAGGTAGGTCAAATTCTTGTGATCCGTGAAGACCAGGATAGGATTAACCGCACCCTCCAGTAGATGTCTCCACTCCTGCAGAGCCAGCTTAATGGCCAGTAACTCTCGATCCCCAATTGAGTAGTTGCGCTCTGTGGAAGAAAGCAGCTTGGAATAGTAGCCACATACCACAGCCTTGCCTTTCGATCCTCTCTGGAACAACAGTGCACCAGCACCAACAGAGAAAGCGCCCACCTCTAACGAAAACTGTAGGGATACATCAGGATGGTGCAGAATGGAGGCAGACGTGAAGGCTTTCTTTAATGATTCAAATGTCACTTCAGCCTCCGGAGTCCACATACCCTTCTTAGTGAGGGTGGAGATAGGAGCAGTCAAAGATGAGAAATTGAAAACGAACAGCCGGTAGAAGTTGGCAAATCCTAGGAAGTGTTGTATGGCCCTTAAGCCTTGGGAGCGTGGCCACTCCAGGACAGCCTTTACTTTCTGGGGGTCCATCTTGAGGCCCTGATCGGAGATGATATAGCCCAGGAAGGATAGAGACTTCTTCTCAAACACACACTTCTCCAGCTTGGCATAAAAGCGATTCTCTCTTAGACGGAGCAACACCAGGCAGACATGACTTTGACGAGTTAATGGATCTGGGGAAAAAATCAAAATGTCATCGAGATACACCACAACACAAACATAAAGGAGATCACGAAAAAAGTCATAGACAAATTCTTGAAACACTGCGGGGGCGTTACACAGGCCGAAGGGCATAACTAAGTATTCGTAGTGTAGTGCCCATCACGAGTATTAAGGGCAGTCTTCCACTCGTCACCTCGATGAATCCGGATCAAATTGTAGGCCCCCCGAAGGTCCAGTTTAGATCAATTTTTTTTAGCCCCCCCGTATGCGATCAAACAGTTCAGAGAACAAAGGCTGTACCTGTTCTTCACCGTGATCTGATTCAGACCTCGGTAGTCAATGCAAGGTTGTAGCGATCCATCTTTTTTCTTAACAAAGAAGAACCCCCGCTCCGGCCGGGGATGAGGATTCACGAATGAAATCCCTTTCCAGGTTCTCCTTAATGTATGCCGACATGGACTGGGTCTCTGGCAAGGAAAGAGGGTACACTCTACCACGAGGAGGAGACGATTCAGGAACCAGATCAATCGGACAATCATATGCATGGTGTGGCGGCAAGGTCTCAGCCTCCTTTTTATTAAAGACATCGGAGAACATGGAGAAACAAGAAGGCAACCCTGCCAATGGCTGAAGAGGAGCAGGCTGTAGCAACTGGATATGACCAAGACAGCGGTCAAGACACTTCGGACCCCACTGGAGAACCTCTAGTTCCAATCCAGGACGGGGGCGTGCAGACGGAGCCAAGGCAAACCCAGCAGCACGGGGTTGACGGCCTTGGACAGGACGAACAGGGAGATGAGCTCAGCATGAAGAGCTCCCACTTGGAGTCTCAACGGTCATGGACACAACTGGGTCAGGCAATGGCAGTCCATCCACCGAGGCAACAATCAACGGCCTTTCAAGCAGGATAGTAGGCAACTGAAGAAGATCCACAAGGTCTTGGGAGATGAAGTTGGCTGCAGAGCCGGATTCCAGGTAGGCAGAGACCGGATGGGACCTCTCGCCAGCTATGATGGTTATGGGAATGAATAGTTTGGAAGAGAGTTTTCGATTCAATGCATTGACACCCAGTATTGTCTCTCCAACCAAACCTAGGTGCTGGGGTTTTTTGGCTTCTGAGGCACAGACGCACAACATGGCCAGCGAGGCTGCAATATAAACAGAGTCCAGAAGTGTGCCTGCGCTGTTTCTCCTGGACCGATAATTTTAGTCGGTCTACTTGCATCGGGACCTCGGGCAAAGCAATAGAAGCAGGCAAGAGGGGTTGCTGGAAGTTGGGCGCCAGTCAAGGACGCCATCGCTCCTGACGAACTTTGTGAGATCTCTCCCTCCGCCTTATGTCTACCCGAGTGGCAAGCAGAATCAAGTCGTCCAAGCCAGGAGGCAGATCTCGAGCGGCCAGTTCGTCCTTGATCTCGGACGACAGACCATGCCAAAAGGATGCCACCAAGGCCTCATTGTTCCAGGATAGCTCTCTTGCCAGAGTACAGTACTGGATCGTATATTAGTCAACGGAGTTGTCCTCTTGGCGAAGGTTGAAGATAGCAGTGACTGCCGACGAGACTCGCCCTGGCTCCTCGAAAACAGTCCGAAATATTCACACGAACCCCTGGAAATCTTGGGTCCCGGATCCCTGACGTTGCCTGATAGGATTAGCCCATGCCAGGGCCTTGCCGGCCAGTAGGGATATGATGAATGCGATCTTGGTTCCCTCCAACAGAAATGCTCGGGAGTGCAGGGTAAAATGAATGTGGCATTGGTTCAGAAACCCCCGACATGCACTGGCGTCTCCATCGAAACGAGAAGGCAATGGCAGAGAGAACCAAGGATCCAGGCTGGAACTGCCAGGAGGTGTAACAGGAGGATCGACTTGAGGAGCTTGCATAGAGGAAGGAAGAGAAGCAAATAGCGTCCCTAGCTGCTGTGCCATAGAGTCCACTGCCACAAAGAGTTGATCCTGTCTAGCTCGGAGATCCAGCAGGTCCACCTTCATGGCTTGGGAGGGTGAAATGCCTTTGAATTGACCAGCAGAGTCCATGGCCAGAGTGTACTGCCACGATGTGGGGTGTGGACCCACTGGGCCGTACCGCATAGCGGGATGGCAGCTAGCCAAACAGGTAAAGTACAGAGTTCAATAGTTGAGTGAGGATACCTGTGACAACGTAGATAGTAGCAAGGCAGGCACGTCTAGGACCAGGCAGCGGGAAGACGTCAGGTGAGGCGTAGCAAAACAGGCGTAGACTGCAGCACAACACGGCAACAGCACAGCATTAGGACTGGGTAACACGGAAACAGGATACGGGATACATGAACAAGGTACACTGGGAAACTGGAAGACACTGGGAGACCATTAGCACGACAAACTCTGGCAAAGAGCAAGAGGGCAGAGCCTTTTTTATAGCCCAGGGCATCCTGGGCTAGATTGCAGACTTCCTGCAATATGCTCGCACTGGCCCTTTAAGACCGTGCATGCGCGGACGCGCGCGCCCTCCGGTGACAGTCTCGATGTCCGGAAGTAAGTGCCGGCGCCTCACAGGAGGACGACGCTGCACACAGGTCCATGGCCACAGTCGTCGATGTTTAAGTCAGAACGACGGGCTCATAGAGGAGTTTGGTGCTTTATCAGATTATAAAATTAACATGGGGAAATCCCAGGTCTTACCCAGGAATCGTGAGAAGTGCTAATCTACTGTTAATGCAATCCCGCTTCTCCATGGATTGACAACAGAATCAAATTTAATACTTAGGGATTTACATCAATTCCATTATCTCTGATTTATATCAGGCCAATTACCTCCCTATGTTGTCATTACTGGAACAGGACTCATGAAGTCTCCTGGATAGGCAGAATAGCTGCATATAAAATGCTGATTCTTCCTAAATGAATGTATTTATTCAGGACGTTGCTGATAAAAATACCTCTATTCTTTCTCAACAAAACACACAAATCGCTGAGCTCTTATGTGTGTAGAAAGGATAAACAACGCATAGCAACTAGAATGCTAAACATGGGAAGAAATTTGGAGGCTTAAGTTTTCCTAATGTTCATCATTACTGTCCGGCCACACAGGTTTCGCAATTTAAACACTGGTGGATGGGAGATATGACCCAACATTGGGTTCACATAGAAACATCCTTTATTCCTACACATAATCTAAAGGCTCTCCTGACAACAAGCCTTAGCCCTTGCCCTCCCACCAACCCTCTGCCCTACTTTCTGTCAACATCTATACACAACTGGTTACAATTCCATTTAAATTGTATAAGGTCAGACTTTTCATTGCTTACCTGTACTCCTATAGAAACTTTAGAGCTCTTTCTCCCTGGCTTCGCTCTTCAAAATTGGAATACTTGCGGCATGACCCGAGTGCAACACCTCATGGACAAAGACCAACTGTTGCCGTTCACCTCATTACATGACAAATTTCATATAGAGATTTTTACAAATATCTGCGGATATGACACCTTCTGCAAACTGCCAGTCCTTTCGAAGTCACAGCAAATGCAGACATATTCCAACTATGGTCTAAACCTTGCAGTCAAATAAAGAGTCTGCGGCCTCTTTATGACTTATTAGGCTCTGAAAATAAATTTGAAAAAACTACTGCATTCCTGGCTTGGGAGAGAGAGCTCAAGAACACATATTCTCCATCTCTGTGGACGACTTCTCTTATTTTTGTATTGAAACATCTGAATTGCACATATGAGTAGGTTATGAAAACAATACTAAGATGGTACTGTACACCAGATAGACTTCACCACATGTTCCCTGGAACGTCTCATCTATGCTGGAGATCCTGTGGTGGCAGGGACACTCTTCTCCATACTCTGTGGGAATGTCACGAGTCCATTGACCTCCTCCTTCAATTTAATCTCACAACTAGTGGGAAAGCAAATTCCCCCATCCCCATCATTAGCGTTACTCTTTTTAGACATAGACTCCATCCCATCTGGTTGTAGGGTAATAGCAGCTCACATATTCCTTGCGACAAAATTGGTCATAACTAGTTATTGGAAAAGTCAAACGATTCCTCCTCTCAGTGAAATCATAACTTATGTCAATAGCACGTGCCCTCACGAGAGAATGATTGCATATAAAAACCATTCTCTCCCGAAGTATGAGAATTCATGAGTTTCTTGGCTTCGCATAATTGTGTACCCTAGCGACAGTTTGAAAATATATTGCTCGTGTATTATACCCAATTAGTAGTCGATAAATCGCACGAGATGTATTTTGTACATCTTGATTTATGTTATGAATCTTGAACATATGGATCTCATACTTTTTCATTTTATTTGAGACCTACATGAGTCATTGGTTACAAATGTATCACTTTATCTTATCATACAGAGGTTACGTCCCGTGAAAGGGTATGTTCTTGATCGATGATACATATGTCTTGCGATGTATAATTGTATTATAATGTATCAAAGTACTGTATATATGAGATTCTGCGTGTTTTGTTATGTTTGAAAAACTTCACAACAGTTCAATAAAAATGTATTGATTTAAAAAAAGGATACAACAGAAAGATAAGTAAAATTTAATGTCAACGATTAAGTTGACCATTAACGCATTACTAAAAGTTATCTAAAATGGTAAAACTTCATATTCGTTACATCGACAAGCTTGGCATGTAGTATACAATATAGTCAGTGGTTATCAAGGGTACCAAAAATGAATATCTGTGTCCTCCTTGATGACATATACATTATTGGCCAAAATAGGAGAGGCACTTCTGCATCTAAACAATTAAAAGTTTGCAGAAATCTTGACCAGTACTAATCAGCATTTTAAAATGGAGGAATGTAATGGTGCACTTCATTCAGCTTCAGTACAGGAAAGTAATGGCACAAATG
The DNA here is from genome assembly GCF_050947455.1 of Rhinoderma darwinii. Classification (NCBI taxonomy): domain Eukaryota; kingdom Metazoa; phylum Chordata; class Amphibia; order Anura; family Rhinodermatidae; genus Rhinoderma; species Rhinoderma darwinii. The sequence continues at coordinate 219,655,653 of NC_134690.1, read as the reverse complement.
TGAGCATCCCTACTGTTAGGGATCTGCCAGGTACTACGTCTAGGTATACTCCTGGGATTAATCAATCCACACCTGAGGCTAGACCTGTTCGACTGACACCATCTCCCACCAACCAGGGTGGCAGGCTCAGGAGTGGGAGAGCCTATCGCGGCCTGGTCAGTCAGAGTTAGCTCCGCCCCCTGTCTTTTATTACCTGCCGTGTTCTCTTCCTCAGTGCTTGTAATTCTTCTGGATTCCTGGCCTCACTGCTGCTTGCTCCAGCCTGCTTCTGCCGTGCTTCTGCCTTGCTGCAGTTCCGCTTAACCTTTGCTTTGCCCCTGGCTTGCTTCCTTCTCCGTGCTCACTTTGGTATACTCCACTTCATCCTGGTCCTGACTACTCATTCACCGCTCCGTTTCCTCGCGGCGTTCCGTGGCTACTGCCCCTTCCCTTGCGTGTTCCCTGTTTGTTCTCCCGTGCACTTAGACAGCGTAGGGACCGCCGCCCAGTTGTACCCCGTCGCCTAGGGTGGGTCGTTGCAAGTAGGCAGGGACAGGGCGGTGGGTAGATTAGGGCTCACTTTCCCTTCACCTCCTTCCTGCCATTACATAATTACAAGCCCATACCTAGTCTACCATTTCTCCTACGCTGACGCTATCATGGACCCCCTTGAGACCGTGACCCAGCAGATGCAGGGCCTCTCCCTACAGGTCCAGGCCCTGGCCCAGAGGGTCAACCAGGGTGACGCTGCCTTAGTAGTACCCCTCACCTCACCTCTAGAACCCGACCTCAAGTTACCTGACCGGTTCTCAGGGGACCGTAAGACGTTTCTCTCCTTCCGGGAGAGTTGCAGACTGTATTTCCGCCTAAAACCACACTCCTCAGGTTCCGAGAACCAGTGGGTGGGTATCATCATATCCCGACTCCAGGAAGGGCCCCAAGAGTGGGCCTTCTCCTTGGCTCCTGACGCCCCTGAACTTTCCTCTGTTGATCGTTTTTTCTCTGCCCTCGGACTCATTTACGACGAGACTGACAGGACTGCTTTAGCCGAGAGTCAGCTGGTGACCTTACGTCAGGGTAGGAGACCGGTTGAGGAATACTGTTCTGATTTTAGAAAGTGGTGCGTAGCTTCTCGGTGGAACGATCCGGCCCTAAGTTGCCAGTTTAGGTTAGGATTATCTGACGCCCTGAAGGATCTGCTGGTTAGCTACCCCTCTTCTGACTCCCTTGACCAGGTTATGGCCCTAGCAGTACGACTTGACCGACGTCTCAGGGAACGTCAGCTTGAACGCTTCTACGTGCTCCCCTCTGACTTTTCTGCGATCCCCCCCGAGGTCCCGTCTCCTCGCCCCTCCACGGAGGACTCGGAGGTACCTATGCAACTCGGGGCCTCCATGTCCCGTCGACAACGTAGGGAGTTTTTCGCAGAATGAATGGTCTCTGCTTCTACTGTGGGGACGACAAGCATCTACTGAACACCTGTCCCAGGCGCAAGAATAAGAAGCCGGAAAACTTCCGCGCCTAAGTGATCATCGGGGAGGTCACTTGGGCGCACAGGTATTTCCCGTTAATGTGAAACGCAATAAAATTTTGCTTCCCTTTCAGGTCTCGTTTGCTGGCCGGTCTGCCACGGGCAGTGCTTTCGTGGATTCTGGCTCATCTGCTAATATTATGTCTGTGGAATTTGCTATGTCTCTAAAGATGCCTTTTATTGATTTACCTTATCCTATCCCTGTAGTAGGTATTGACTCAACTCCCCTTGCTAATGGTTATTTTACTCAGCATACTCCTGTTTTTGAACTCCTGGTTGGCTCCATGCATTTGGAGCAGTGCTCTGTACTGGTGATGCAGGGATTATCGTCTGATCTGGTATTAGGTCTTCCCTGGTTGCAGTTGCATAATCCCACGTTTGATTGGAATACTGGGGATCTCACCAAATGGGGTAGTGAATGTCTTATGTCATGTCTTTCTGTTAACTCTATTTCTCCCCGGGAGGAGGTAAACACGCTTCCTGAGTTTGTTCAGGACTTCGCCGATGTGTTTTCTAAGGAGGCCTCCGAGGTGTTGCCCCCCCATAGAGATTACGATTGCGCCATCGATTTGGTGCCTGGTGCCAAGCTTCGCAAGGGTAGGATATTTAATCTTTCATGTCCTGAACGTGAAGCTATGAGGGTGTATATCCAAGAATGCCTGGCCAAGGGTTTCATTCGCCCCTCGACTTCTCCTGTAGGTGCTGGCTTCTTCTTCGTGGGGAAGAAGGATGGTGGTCTTAGGCCGTGCATTGATTATCGTAACCTGAATAAGGTCACCGTAAGGAACCAGTACCCACTTCCTTTGATTCCGGATCTTTTTAATCAGGTTCAGGGAGCCCAATGGTTTTCTAAGTTCGATCTACGGGGGGCATATAACCTTATCCGCATCAAAGAGGGGGATGAGTGGAAAACTGCGTTCAACACACCCGAGGGTCATTTCGAATACCTGGTCATGCCCTTTGGGTTGTGTAATGCCCCTGCTGTCTTCCAGAATTTTATTAATGAAATCCTGAGAGATTACCTGGGTAATTTTCTTGTTGTGTACCTTGATGACATACAGGTATTTTCCAAGGACTGGTCTTCCCACGTGGAGCATGTCAGGAAGGTGCTCCAGGTCCTTCGGGAGAATAATCTGTTTGCTAAGACTGAAAAATGTGTCTTTGGGGTACAGGAGATACCATTTTTAGGGCAAATCCTCACTCCTCATGAATTCCGCATGGACCCTGCCAAGGTTCAGGCTGTGGCGGAATGGGTCCAGCCTGCCTCCCTTAAGGCGTTACAGTGTTTTTTAGGGTTCGCCAACTATTACAGGAGATTTATTGCCAACTTCTCGGTCGTCGCTAAGCCTCTTACGGACCTTACTCGCAAGGGTGCTGATGTCCTCCATTGGGCCCCTGAGGCCGTCCAGGCCTTTGAGACCCTCAAGAAGTGCTTTATCTCGGCCCCCGTGCTGATTCAGCCCAACCAAGAGGAGCCATTTATTGTGGAGGTTGACGCATCCGAGGTGGGAGTGGGGGCCGTCTTGTCCCAGGGTACCAGCTCCCTCACCCATCTCCGCCCCTGTGCTTACTTCTCTAGGAAGTTTTCGCCCACGGAGAGTAACTATGATATTGGCAACCGCAAACTTCTAGCCATTAAATGGGCTTTTGAAGAGTGGCGGCACTTCCTGGAGGGGGCTAGACACCAGGTAACGGTCCTTACGGATCACAAGAATCTGGTTTTCCTAGAATCGGCCCGAAGGCTTAATCCTAGACAAGCTCGGTGGGCACTATTCTTTACCAGATTTAATTTCTTGGTTACCTATAGGGCTGGGTCCAAGAATATTAAGGCTGATGCTCTGTCACGTAGTTTCATGGCCAATCCTCCTTCCGAGAAGGATCCTGCTTGTATTTTACCCCCTGGTATAATCGTTTCTGCCACGGATTCTGATTTAGCTTCTGATATCGCGGCTGATCAGGGTGCAGCTCCCGGGAACGTCCCTGGGGACAAACTGTTTGTTCCCCTGCAATACCGGCTAAGGGTACTCAGGGAAAACCATGACTCCGCTCTATCTGGTCATCCTGGCATCTTGGGCACCAAACACCTCATTACCAGAAACTATTGGTGGCCTGGGTTGCCTAAAGACGTTAGGGCTTACGTCGCCGCTTGTGAGGTTTGCGCTAGGTCCAAAACACCTAGGTCCCGACCTGCGGGCCTACTACGTTCCTTGCCCATTCCCAAGAGACCTTGGACCCATATCTCCATGGATTTTATCACCGATTTGCCTCCATCTCAGGGCAAGTCGGTGGTGTGGCTGGTAGTAGACCGCTTCAGCAAGATGTGCCACTTTGTGCCCCTTAAGAAGCTACCTAACGCCAAGACGTTAGCTTCTTTGTTTGTGAAACACATCCTGCGTCTCCATGGGGCCCCAGTCAATATCGTTTCTGACAGAGGGGTACAATTTGTTTCCTTATTTTGGAGAGCTTTTTGTAAAAAGTTGGAGATTGATCTGTCCTTCTCCTCCGCCTTCCATCCCGAAACTAATGGCCAAACGGAAAGGACTAACCAATCCCTGGAACAATATTTAAGGTGTTTTATCTCTGACTGTCAATTCGATTGGGTCTCATTCCTTCCCCTTGCTGAATTTTCCCTGAATAACCGGGTCAGTAACTCGTCAGGGGTCTCCCCGTTTTTCTGTAATTTCGGGTTTAACCCAAGGTTCTCCTCCGTTTCCCCTGGTTGTTCCAATAATCCTGAGGTAGAGGATGTTCATCGGGAACTGTGCACTGTCTGGGCCCAGGTTCAGAAGAACCTAGAGGCGTCCCAGAGTGCACAAAAGATTCAGGCGGATAGTAGACGTTCTGCTAACCCCCGGTTTGTCGTCGGGGATTTGGTTTGGTTGTCGTCCAGGAACTTTTGCCTTAAGGTCCCGTCCAGGAAGTTTGCTCCCCGATTTATTGGACCTTATAAGATCATTGAAGTCCTCAACCCTGTATCCTTCCGTCTGGAGCTGCCCCCATCCTTTCGCATACATGACGTCTTCCATGCCTCCCTCCTTAAACGCTGCTCCCCGTCCTGGTCCCCCTCGAGGAAACCTCCTGTTCCCGTTCTCACCCCTGAGATTCGAGGTGGCCAAGATTATGGACAGTAGCATGGTCCAGGGCTCCCTCCAGTACCTGGTCCATTGGAGAGGATACGGGCCGGAGGAGAGGACTTGGGTACCTGCCCGTGATGTTCACGCTGGGGTATTGATCAGGAGGTTCCACCTTCTCTTCCCTACTAAACCGGGTCCTCTTAGTAAGGGTCCGGTGGCCCCTCATAAAAGGGGGAGTACTGTTAGGGATCTGCCAGGTACTACGTCTAGGTATACTCCTGGGATTAATCAATCCACACCTGAGGCCAGACCTGTTCGACTGACACCATCTCACACCAACCAGGGTGGCAGGCTCAGGAGTGGGAGAGCCTATCGCGGCCTGGTCAGTCAGAGTTAGCTCCGCCCCCTGTCCTTTATTACCTGCCGTGTTCTCTTCCTCAGTGCTTGTAATTCTTCTGGATTCCTGGCCTCACTGCTGCTTGCTCCAGCCTGCTTCTGCCGTGCTTCTGCCTTGCTGCAGTTCCGCTTAACCTGCTTTGCTTTGCCCCTGGCTTGCTTCCTTTTCCGTGCTCACTTTGGTATACTCCACTTCATCCTGGTCCTGACTACTCATTCACCGCTCCGTTTCCTCGCGGCGTTCCGTGGCTACTGCCCCTTCCCTTGCGTGTTCCCTGTTTGTTCTCCCGTGCACTTAGACAGCGTAGGGACCGCCGCCCAGTTGTACCCCGTCGCCTAGGGCGGGTCGTTGCAAGTAGGCAGGGACAGGGCGGTGGGTAGATTAGGGCTCACTTTCCCTTCACCTCCTTCCTGCCATTACACCTACTTGTTAGAAAGGTCCCTTGACAATAAGATGTCCAAAAATTGGCCCCCAGCCAGAACTCTCAGTGATTAGCAGTACTCTTTAGGACGTACCGTATTTTTCGGACTATAAGACGCACCTGACTATAAGACGTACCCAGGTTTTAGACAACAGAAAATAGGAAAATAATTAAAATTTTACTTCTTTTCCGAAGAAAAAACTATTGGTTAAAAAAAAAAATATTTGTTCGGTTTCACCACATTCTGAGATCCATAACTTATATTTCGTTTGAGCGGTGTGAGGGCTTATTTTTTGCAGGACGAGATGTCGTTTTTATTAGCACCATTTTTATTTGTGCATACGATCTTTGTTATTTCTATCTAATTGTTTTTAGCGCTATGGTGACCAAAAAACAACGATTCTGGGGTTTTAAAGTATTTTTTTTTAAGCCGTTCACTGTGTGAGTCAAATAATGCTATATTGTAATAGTTTTGGACTTTTCAGACACAGCGATACCAATTTTTTTATTTTTTTTTTATTTTTAAATTTTTCTTGGGGAAAAATGTGTAAAGGTTTTTTTTTTTTAACATTTAATTTTTTTTTACACTCCTGAAAATGTATCTAACCTTTTTTTTTTTTTTTTTACACATTTTATTAGTTCCCCTAAAGGACTTGAACCAGCGATCATTAGATTTCTGGTACAATACACTGCAATACAAGGATGAGTTACGGAAACAGCGTAACTCGCTGAGCTATGCTTTTTCCGTAACTCCAAAAGTAGTGAATGGCAGTTACAGAAGCAGCGTAGCATACTACGTTGTTTCCGTAACTCGACCATGTAACCAGGAAGTGGCCGGGAGACAGCGGAGCGAGTAAGATAGAACGGGGCTTAGGGGGCCCCATTCTAGAGATAGGTGCGGGTCCCAGAGGTGGGACCCACCTCTATCTGACATTTATGACTTTTATAAATGCCACGGTCGCTATTGACCGCGGCATTTAGCTAGTTAAACGGCCTATGTACAGCGCCATCGCTGTTCCTGGCCGTTAGAGCAGTGTGTCAGCAGTAAAACATAGCTGACATCTGAAGTGTATGGAGCGGGCTCAGCGCGTGAGCCCCCTCCGCACCAAACATCATCCCCTCCCCGCACCATGATGTGCCGGCACATCACAGGTCGGGAATGGGTTAAGTAATGAGCGGTAAGTAAGCGCTGCCGGGTCTCTTGACTGCCAACTATAAGATGCAGGAAATTTTTAGCAAGATTTATTCTTGCTAAAAACTGTGTCCTATAGTCCAAAAAATACGGAGAGTCTTCAATATTTTGGCAGCGCAACCACATTGAAAATGAAACATTACACAGTACATATTCAAATTAATGGGTTGTTTGTGTAATACAGGACAGATCCTGCTGAGCAAGACAATTTTTAAAGCCGCTCACCTCTCTGGCCAGTGGGTACACTGCTGTATTTCAATCAATAAACATAGGATGCCTGGTACACTGGCCTAGGGATGCACGATGCATAAAAACTTTGATACTGTTTCGATACTCTGCATCCCCAAACGGTTCGATACTGTTATTTCATGTATTTCGATACTAAGCTGTGTTCGGCCGAACAGCTAAGTATAGTAACACATGAATATAGTTAGAGTGGGGCTGCGGCTGTGTAATACAGCCATTGCCCCGCTCCTGAATCCTGACAACTGTGCGCGCCATCAGGAGGATGTGATGCGGCCAGCGCTGCACTAATGAGCGCCGGCACTGAAGACAGAACATGGCGGGCGCACTGCAAAACATCCCCATGTTCTGTCCTCAGTGCCTGCGCCGCATGCACGCCCAATGTCAGGAGCGGGGCAATGGCTGTATTACACAGCTGCAGCCCAGTCTCTCTTACGGCAGAGATAAGGGGAAACCTCTTATCTCCTCCGATATTCCCCTGAATACTGCGATCAAAGCTGACTGCAGCATTCAGTGGTAAATGAGAAGGGGGGATGCCCCTTTGGATCCCGTCACAGGAAATTCCTGTGACGCCGTTAAGGATCTGCCAGGCACAGCTTCTGTATCCACGCCCATAGGTAATCAGTCTGCACCTGCTTCCAGGGCTGCCATCAGGAATTTCTGGGCCCCATACTGCCAATGAGTCTGGGCCCCCGCCCCCTCGTTATTAGGAGGGGGTGTGAAATGTAAAGGGGCGGGAGGTAGGGCACATTAAAAAGAAAACTCTTTGGAGGAGCAGGGCAGAGACAGGAGGTGGGTGTCGGAGGGCAAAGGGGAGAAACTAAGTGCCAGGGCTGGGAGAACTGAAGGTAGCAGTGGTAGCCAGGGGGGAGACGCAACCTCACAGGGGCTCTGTGGAGTGACAAAGAAGAGACAAGAGACAGCGGCTCTGTGGGGGGCAAAAAGGGAAAGGGAGTGTGTGTGTGTGTGTGTGTGTGTAGAATCTGTCAGGGTGTAGGAGGGCAATATAAACAAAAATCATTGCACTGAAGCCCTATACACAGCAGAGTCACTCACCAAAATGTAGTCCCTAAGATCTCCCACCGCCACGGGCATGTCTGGATGATGCTTTTGCATTCTCTTCACACGCTGCACACACGTTATCTGTGTGTAGCGCTATCTAAAGGGGGCTGTGTGTGGCGCTATCTGCAGGGGTGGGTGAGGCGCTATCTACAGGGGGGTGTGTGGCGCTATCTACAGGGTGGGTGTGGCGCTATCTACATGGGATTGTGTGGCGCTATCTACATGGGATTGTGTGGTGCTATCTACAGGGGGCAGTGGGTGACACTATCTACAGGGGAGTGTGTGTGTGGCGCTATCTACAGGGGGCAGTGTGTGACACTATCTACAGGGGAGTGTGTGTGTGGCGCTATCTACAGGGGGTATGTTCGGCGCTAACTACAGGGGAGTGTGTGGCACTCTCTACAGGGGATTCCAGTCCAGGAGGAGACCCTGACCTCACTGTCCATATATGGACAGTGACCTCAGGGGCTACCTCTAGGAGAGGAATCCCCGACCAGAGTGTCGGCAACTCTCTGGCCGGGGATTCCGCTCCTGGATGGGTGAATGGCAGAGCAGGAAGCTGATACTTTCCTGCTCTGCCATAGTATTCAATTGTATCTGCATCCTGTGGACGCAAATACAATTGAATATGGCAGTGGCTGAGACACGTCTGGGACAGTAATTTGCCGGGACTGCCTCTTTAGATTCAGGACAGTCCCTGCAAATTCAGGACTGTTGCTAACTATGCCTCCGGTATAAGCTTTCTCCCCCTACCCAGGTATACTCTCTCCTTCCTCTACCCCTCCCCATGTATAATTTCTCCCCTCCCTTCAGATATCATCACTTTTCACCCAATTATTACCCCCCCCCATTGTATAATGCCTCCTCCAGTGGAGGGATGTCACGATACCAGAATTTGGACTTCGGTACCGATGCTTTGTGTAGTATTGCGATTTCGATAACAAAGCGATACTTTGCCAACAGTAATAAAAAAAACAAACTGTTCTTCCATTTCTTATGTGAGGCGCGAGGTGTGATGGTAAATTTAACCTCCACGTGCCTCACATTAATAGTAATTAACCCCATCATGTTCCTCAATTATAAAGGGTTAATGTGTAAGGTACATGATGGGGTTAATTACTATTAATGTGAGGCACATGGAGGTTCAAAATTCATAATACCTCGTGCCTCACATTAATAAGTGAAAGAAGTTTTTATTTTATTTTTTACAACGTACACATCATAAATGATGCAAAAAAAATTGTTGTGCAGGTTATTACGGCCGCGCCAATACTGAATATGTGTATATTTTATGTATTGAGACTTATTTTAATGTGGGTTTGTAAAAAAAGTGTATGTGTATTTTTTTTAAATTTAACATTACTTTATGTTTTTACTTTCTTTTTGAAACTTTAATGTACTGGTATATATCTATATACGGATAGTACACAGGCAGTTGTTAGGACAGACCTGAGTATGCCCTAACAGGAAATATGGTAAGACAGCCCTGGGGTCCTTCATTGGACCTTGGGCTGTCTGCCCATATATGGTATGTCCCTCAATCGTGTCACAGGGATTCCTGTGACGTGATCCAAGGGGCATCCCCCCTTCTTATTTTCCCCTGAATGCTGCAGTCAGCTTTGATCGCAGCATTCAGGGGAATAGCGACAGAGATGAGAGGTTTCTTTGATCTCTGCCTTTATAGAGTGGGACTGCGGCTGTGTAATACAACCATTGCCCCGCCCCGCACGCGGTCAGCACGAGGTGATGCGGGCGGCGCTGCACTAATGAGCGGCGGTTCAGGCACTGAAGACAGAACATGTGGGGGTGTTTTGTAGTGCGCCCGCCATGTTCTGTTTTCAGTGCCGCCGCTCATTAGTGCAGCGCTGGCCGCATCACATAATCCTGGCGGCGCGCACATGTCAGGACTCCGGAGCAGGGCCGTGACTGTGTTACACAGCCGCAGCTCCGCTCTCATACATTCATGTATTACAATATTGAGCTGTGCGGCCGCACAGCTTAGTATCGAAATACATGAAATAACGGTATTGAACCGTTTGGGGGTGCACGGTATCGAAACCGTATCGAAGTTTTGATGCATCGTGCATCCCTACTCAAGTGCCATCCGCCCTCCATTATTATCTCCTTCCCACTCTAGCATCATTTCCCTCCCTACCCAATGCCATCTCACTGCCCCATTATCATCTCCTTGCCCCCATTATCATCTCCCTGCCCCCATTATCATCTCCCTGCCCCATTATCATCTCCCTGCCCCATTATCATCTCCCTGCCCCCATTATCATCTCCCTGCCCCCATTATCATCTCCCTGCCCCCATTATCATCTCCCTGCCCCCATTATCATCTCCCTGCCCCATTATCATCTCCCTGCCCCCATTATCATCTCCCTGCCCCCATTATCATCTCCCTGCCCCCATTATCATCTCCCTGCCCCATTATCATCTCCCTGCCCCCATTATCATCTCCCTGCCCCCATTATCATCTCCCTGCCCCCATTATCATCTCCCTGCCCCCATTATCATCTCCCTGCCCCCATTATCATCTCCCTGCCCCCATTATCATCTATCTGCCCCCATTATCATCTCCCTGCCCCATTATCATCTCCCTGCCCCCATTATCATCTAACTCTACCCCCTCCCCATAGAAAGCAAAAATCTTCCCCACGTCTGTATTGGTTCACACTGCAGCATAGGATTGTATCACTATCAGCTCTACAACGGCTCTTTTCTCCTGTCCTGTGTAAACAGAGGGAGAAGACAGGTTTATTGTCACATGTTACACAGGACGGGAGATAAGAGCCGCAGAGCTGATACAATCCTATGCTGCGGTGTTAACATAATACAGACGTGGGTAAGATATTTACTTTCTATGGGGGCAGGAGGAGATTTTTTCAGGAGGCTCCGGGCAGCAGCAGCCGGACACAGACATAACTTAGTACTCACTGTGTCTGAAGAAGAAGACGACGACTGCTGCTGCTGGACGTATCCTCCGAGGCTGAGCTCATAACTCCCGCTGCTGTGATGTCTCCACCCCTTGTCTCCTCCCCACACGCTGTCACGCTGTTGTGGAGGAGGAGGGGCGGGCACATCTCACTCTCCAGCGGGCCCTTACGATTTTATTCTGATGTAATGAACGGGCCCCTGCTTCGTGATGGGACCTGTTCCTTTCACCGAAATGAAATCGTAAGAGTCACACTGCCGTGAGTATATTAATTCCAGCGGCAGAGTGCGGGCCCCTTTTTTTAAAATTTATGCCCGGGCCCCTCACTGCAGTACCCCCAGTCCCCCCCTGATGGCGGCCCTGCCTGCTTCTATGTCTGTGAGACTGACTCCATCTTCCACCACTCAGGATGGCAGGCTTAGGAGTGGGAGAGCCTATCACAGCCTGGCCAGACGGAGCTAGCTCCAGCCCTCTGTCTATTTATACCTGCCTTTCCTGTTCCTCCTTGCTTGTGATTCTTCTCTGTTGGTTTCCTGGCCCTGCTGCAGCTTCTTGAACTACTTGTTCCTGCTTCGTATTGACCCTGGCTTACTGACTACTCTTCTGCTCTGCGTTTGTTACCTCGTACACTCCTGGTTTGACTCGGCTTGTTCACTACTCTCCTGCTCTACGTTTGGCACCTCGTACTCTCCTGGTTTGACTCGGCTCGTTTACTACTCTTGTTGCTCACGGTGTTGCCGTGGGCTACTGCCCCGTTTCCCTTTGTTCTGTGTTTCCTTGTCTGTCGTCTGTCGTGCACTTATTGAGTGTAGGGACCGTCGCCCAGTTGTACCCCGTCGCCTAGGGCGGGTCGTTGCAAGTAGGCAGGGACTGAGTGGCGGGTAGATTAGGGCTCACTTGTCTGTTTCCCTATCCCTGTCATTACAGACGCGATTGAGGGCCATACCATATATGGGCACACAGCCCAGTGTCAATTGAAGGACCCCAGGGCTGACTGACCAGATTTCCTGTTAGGGCATACTTAGGTATGTCTTAACAACTGCCTGTGTACTATCAATACACAGGCTAATGTACTGGCATATAGATATATGCCAGTATATTAAAGTTTAAAAATAAAATGTAAAAAAAATAAAATAAAGTAATGTTAAATAAAAAAAACACACACACACACACACATTACAATAAAAATAAAAATAAGTCTCGATACATAAAATATATACATTCGGTATCGCCGTGACAGTAATAACACATTTATAGTGTCATTCATGTTTACACTGTTATAAAATACAAAACGGCTTTCTTTCACTTATTAATGCGAGGCACGAGGTATTATGCATTTTGAACCTCCACGTGCCTCACATTAATAGCAATAAACTCCATTATGTACCCCACACATTAACCCAATGTTGTCCATTATGTGAGGCACGTGGAGGTTCAAAATTCATCACACCATGCGCTTCACATCAGAAAACGGAAGAACATTTTTTATTATTATTATTATTGGCAAAAGTATCGTTTTGGTATCGAGTATCGCAATACTACACGAAGTATCGGTGTCGAAGTCCATATTCTGGTATCGTGACATCGCTACACTGGCCATTAATGATTACATTATTACACTGGCAAAAGATAATGATATGGGGAGACTGCCCACCGATGACAACTATGACTGAGGAGGTAATCTTCACAAAATTTACACTAGCTACCATGATGAAAGAATATGATGAAAACACAAGTATCCTTTTTGATGAACTTGTTCCATTAAATGGTTTTTCCACGACCGGACAACTGATGACGTATCCACAGGATAGGTCATCAGTATATGATCGGTGGGTGTCCGACACCCGGACCCCGCACCGATCAGCTGCTCCAGCTGCCTCCGGGCGATGGATATTTTGAATGGTATGCAGTAGTTGGAGCCGGAAGAAGATAGCTCCGGTCATGGAATAGCAGCCGAGCTCCAGTTTTGCCGCTATTCAGTGGTCAGCGCCATCTGCTTCCGGCTCCAACTACTGCATACCGTTCAAAACATCTGGCTCGCCAAAGCAGCTGATCGGTGTGGGATCTGGGTGTCGGATCCCCACCAATCATATATTGATTACCTATCCTTTGGATAGGTCATCAGTTGTCCAGTCATGGACAACCCTTTAAGTATCTCGCCTGTAATGTAGCAGAATATCATAAAGTAGAAGTAACATCTTTCTAAATATACAGTATTTAGATCTTCATTACATGTATGCTACTTGTGTATTTGACTCACATAGGGTACATGTTTCACATCGTTGTACCTGATTGGGCCATTGGTCTACAGTGTCATGAAGTTGTATATTTTTGCCCTATTTTTTAACAGACTAAACGAAGTAAGTACTTTTCTGGAGCACTATGGGCGTTGTTTCTTAGTGTAATAATTAATTGTGAATGTATTGTTTAAGGGAATATCTTTTCTATAGTTATTATGATTTCTACATGTGTATTTCATAAATCCTACGTATATTCTGATAGAGCAAGGATAGCACACTTGTGCTTATATTTTTTGTCATTTAGACAACACTGATTTACGTAATCCAGAACAATTGCTATTCATTTTAAGATTTCAGTGGACATAGATGTTGTAGAGACACAAGTATGGCTAAAAGTGCATCAGCCTTCTTCAGTTGTATTTGTCTAGATCTTATGTACAGCTTCTGACTATTGATTTCATTGCTGGGGATGATTATAATGAATGTGATTTTGATGCTGGCTTTGTTCATTTCTATAAACATGCCTTATAGACCACCGTCTTCAATAAGTTTTTTCTGACAGCTAAATCATCCTTTCCCACAAATGAATCAATTAATTCATTGTTATTGTATTTCATTAAATAGCATTCCACCATTTATGTTCACAATAATAACTCCTTTCAATGAAATGCCTGTCAAATAAAGATCCTTTCACTTTTTCTCAAGCATTATGAGCTTTGCTCATATTTTTCTGCTTCCTTTATTTAGCTCCTTTTTGTCATTGTTACATATAAAAGAAAAAAGGAAAACATGAAATATCTGTATAGGATTTTCTGGAATTAGTCATTATAAGTGTTATTATAATTGATAAGATATTTCTGTACTTCCAGAGACGGTCTGAATGAATACACAAACCCTCTATGAATCACACAACAGACAGTAACAACACTGATATGCTCATATGGAACACACACAATAGACCGTAACAACACTGATATATTTATTTGAGATTAACGCCTCCATCCATGTAGTCCATATATATATATACACATATATATATATATATATATATATATATATATATATATATATATATATATATATATATATATATATATATATATATATATGAAGTCCTGTATACTGTATGTTCATGTGCACTTTTGTACTTTAATATGATGTATTATTTTTTTGCAACTGAATATACTGATGACACCAGGATAGATCTGTATGAATGTCTGGAAAACGATACGTCATTTTGGGTGATTACTCAATAATTTCAAGTACCATAGAAACATTTTAAAGGGGCACCTGCATGATTAATTCAACTTCCTCGGTTTAGAAACATAGTAGAGTAAAGACAGGAACAGTCTTGCCTGACAGACATATTTTTGCACCTTTTTAGTTAATGACTAATCAACTGATGCTATATTAAATCTTGTGATTGTCACCTGAGTCTTTGGACAATGTTGTCACGATCTGGGGGTATGTGGACCCACTAGGCCGCACCGCCGTAGTGGAGTAGCAGCTGGCCAAATAATAGTCTATGCAAAGTACTTATCACGAGAGTACCTGTAAGAGCTCAGACAGTAGCAGAGGCCTTGATACGGGTGGTACTTGACCTGGCAGATGACGCCAGACGTGGCCGATTATACCAGACAGGGTATATGATATCAGGCATGGCAGATTACACCAGACATGGCCTATGACAGCAGGCGTGGCAGATGACACCAGACGTGGTGGATGACACCAGACTTGGTAGATGACAGTAGGCATGGCAGATGACACATCACGACTCCAACACTCTATAAAGTCTATGCAAAGTCCTTAGCACAAGAATACCTGTAAGAGTCCAGACAGTTGCAAAGGCTTTGGCACGGATGGAATTTGATGTGGCAGATGACGCCAGACATGGTGTATGACACCAGATGTGGTAGGTGACAGCAGGTGTGGCAGATGACACAACATGAAGCCAAAACTAGACAAGGCACTGGAACAAACACAGCATTTGATGCAGGAAGCAGGATACGGGAACACTGGGAACAGGATACAACTAAGGGACCATCTGCTATAACTAACATTGGAATACAACAATGCTCAGGCAAGGAGTGGAAGGGCAGAGCCCTTTTTTTATAGTCCGGCATGATCTGGAGATAATTGGTAACAGTTTGCATGTGCGCCGATGATGTGTGTGCACCCTAGAAGACACTTCAGGACAGGAGAGCCGTGTGTGCTGGCGTCTCCGAGGAGGGAGATGCTGGCAAGAAGACAGAGGTCTGCGGTCATGGCCGTCGGGAGTTGAGTGAACGCAGCGGTCCGCGACCGTGAACGGTTACAGTATCCCCTCTTCTTGGGTCCAGAGCGTGAGAGGAATTTTTTAATGAGGGCAGGAGCATTAAGGTTTCCTTCTGGCTTCCAAGACCTCTCCTCAGGACCAAACCCTCTCCAGTCCACTAAATAGAAAGTCCTTCCTCCTACTCTCTTGTTGTCCAGGATCTCCTTCACCTCGAACACATCAGAAGAACCGCTGGGAGCAACTGCCGAACTAGGAGCTTTACTGTAGTGGTTCAGAACCACAGGCTTCCAGAGGGACACATGAAAGGATTTGGGGATTCTGAGGGTAGGAGGACCTGGTCTGTTGTCAAAAATGTAGGAAAGTCCCCAAACGCAGAGTCAGCTGCGGGTACTTGAGATGTAGCAGAAACAGGGAGTGGAACTCGTGGATGTTGGCCGTAGAATATGTAGAATGGCGTGGAAGTAGTGGACTCACTTGTGTGGTTGTTATAGGAGAATTGAGCCCATGTACCCAGTTGTCATGCTGCACGGAGATAAAGATCATTCTCCAAAATGTGGTTAATCCTCTCGACTTGACCATTAGACTGAGGATGGTAGGTCGAGGAAGCAGTGGACTCACTTGTGTGGTTATATGGGAACTCGGCCCATATAACAAGCTGTACCCAGTCATCATGCTGCATGGAGATGAAATGACGAAGATAATTCTCCATGATTTGATTAATCCTCTAGACTTGCCCATTGGACTGGGGATGGTAGGGTGAGGAAAAGTCCAATCTCACATCGAGGAGTTTACAGAGGGCTCTCCAGAATTTTTAGGTGAGCTATACGGAAGATATGTCGAATGAAGAGGTTCGCCAGACGAGGAGCAGAAGGTAGGCCGGTTAGCGGGATAAAATGTACCATCTTAGAGAACCGGTCCACCACTCAGACAGTATTGCATCCTGCTGAGGGGGGCGGATCTGTGACAAATTTCATTGCAATATGCTGCCAGGGAGCGTTGGGCATAGGTAGAGGTTGGAGCAGACAGGCAATTCTGGATTGGGCAACTTTATTAGAAGCACAGACGGTGCAGGAAGAGACAATATCTTTGGGCAGCATGGGCTACCAGAAATTACGAGCTATCGAGTCTCGTGTCTTACGGACACCAGCGTGCCCAGTCAGTTTGGAGCTGTGTTCCCAGCGAAGAATTCTCTTCCTGTCTGCCAGACTAACAAAAGTCCTCCCCAGAGGAATGTCTCTAACTTGCAGGGGATCAGCGGCAATAAAAGAGGACGGGTCTATGATACATTGAGGGGTCTCCTCAGTGTCCTCCTTTTTAAATGACCTGGACAGAACATCGGCCCTCACATTCTTGTCAGCGGGACGGAAGTGGAGCACAAACTGGAAATGGGTGAAAAACAACCACCTGGTTGACAGGGGTTTAGCCATTGAGCCGACTGGAGATAGGTGATTCTTGTGGTGGTGCATATCAGGATGGGGGGAACTGCGGCCTCTAGTAGATGTCTCTATTCCTCCAGTGCAGCTTGATGGCCAATAACTCCCAATTCTAAATAGAGTAATTGTACTCTGTGGAACAAAAAAGGCTTGAGTAATAGCCACACACTACTGCCTTTCCCTTGAAGTTTCTTTGGAACAGAAGTGCAGCTTCACCAACAGGGGACGCGTCCATCTCCAAAGAAAACTGTTGAGATATATATGGATGTTAGGGGATCGAGACAGAAGTGAAGGCACTGTTAAAGATGTGGCAGATGATACAACACGACTCCAACACTAGATAAGGCACAGGAACAAACACAGCACGCGATACAGGAAGCAGGATACGGGAACACTGGGAACAGGATACAACTAAGGGACCATTTGCTATGGCTAACATGGGACTACAACAACAACGCTCATGCAACAAGTGGAAGGGCAGAGCCCTTTTTATAGTCTAGGGTGATCTGGGGATAATTAGTAACTGTTTGCAGGGAACGAGCACGCGCACGCACCCTAGAGGATGACCGCGTGTGCTGGCATCTCCGAGGAAGGAGGCGCTGGCAAGTAGACAGAGGTCTGCGGTCACAGCCATCTGGAGATGAGTGAAGGCTGCGGTCCGCGACCGCGGCCATTACAACTGTTTTATGCAGATTAGCTATTGATGATCAGTTACTGTCTTGATTTCATGTTCTTCACTCCCGATTTTTAGCCTTTTTTTATTCAGATTAACTCTTGGTTCCATGAAGATTCACTTGACCACAATATTAATAAATTTTTGCTCGTGGCAGTTTAGATATTTTCTATACAGATTTTTAAATGGTTTAAGATTAAAGACACATTAGCACTCCTAAATATGATAGATGTTATATATAAATGTAGTCTCTATTCTGCAACTGTATTCTTGGAAAAGGAAACCTTGGACAAATTGTTCCGGACTTCATTCCAGATCTTTTGTAAATACTAAGCAGAACCTTTAACTACTTGAAACAATTATCTTCTACTTCACCTTGGGAAAAAAGACAGATTATAAAATGTTGAACATAGTTCCAAGACAACAGGGAAGAGCATAGATGCATTGTAACAATCATTCAAGGCAAATTCTGCAACATGAGAATATGGATCTTGGCTTCCCTTGTTTGCAGCGTAGAGGTGGCTGCACATGTGCCATCAAACATTATACTGAATGCTCACATCACATCTTTCGTATACTATAATGAAAGTAACTGTAGTTTTTTCAGCCACCTCTCTGCTGCAAATGGGGAATGCAGGTCATGGAATGTAATGTGATGCTCTTGTATTCAGTCAGGGTCTGTATCTGAGGCTCCCATTATGTGATAAATTGACCACCTGGTCAAGTGGTTTGTCCTTGTGAACTAAGCCATTACTATCCCACCAATTTGATACAGAGTCTATAGTATTTGCCGTATGTTACTCTTCCTCACATATACCTTAGTCACTGCATTTTGCATTTACATTTGTTCTAATTATGTTTCCCTTTGGCTAGAGTTGTATTCCTAATAGTGTAGTACATGGCAACAATGTACAATTATAGTTATATGTCATTAAATGTCTGTGAAGGGAGACATTGTCCTTGAAGTTCCAGAATCTTCTATTGTCTAATACACTTCTATTGTGATCTAGCAATATTTTCAGAAAAGATAATTTATACAATAAAATCACTCAGAAATTTGCAAGTATTTCTTTTAGTCATAGAATGTAAGGGAAAAGTGGTGGATCTGTAAAACTAGTCTTAACAGGCAAGTTATGACAATTTCAAGTCTAATTTGTTATAATAGAAAAAAGCATCTTCAAAATAGAATGCTTTTCAAAAAAAGGATTAAATGGGCAATCATATCCAATGGTCTTCTGTGTTGAAGAATTGCAAGGGGCACATCTGCCAAAGTCCATGTCAGCATTTCCTGAAGCATGTTATTACATCCTAGTTATGTCTCGAGGACAGGCTTGTGTTCAGCTGGTTCTGTGTGGCCTGGCTTTCAAATTCTATTGTTGTCTCAGACCAGTATTTCAGAGACATAACAACCCAGAATTACTGATTGAAATACTAAAGTAACATGCAGCATTATGCCATCTGAACAAGTCTAATTCAAGTTGCATCTCAGAATCCAAGGTACACTGAACACTTTATATTCTACTGCCTGTTCTTTTTCTAGGCATTATAGACGGGGGATTACAAAAGATAAAAATAAACTGTTCAATAATAATAATAAAAAAAACCTGTGATGTGTAAATATCTTATGCTGCCATTTTCAAGCATAGTACAGCAGTCAAGAAAGGGGCACACACCAAAACCTTTCCTTCCACTAATACAATGTTAAAACATGACTGACAAGCAAAGATTACTATTTAATACATAAAATAGTAAGAAGCATAAATAAATTAAAAACTACCATGAATGTTAAATAAAGAAAAGTCATATTAACCCCTTTGAGGTGCCATAACATAACGGTTTTGCAAGGCCTTAACGCAACATGTCGTCCCTTGATTGAAAGCTGCACACACACTGTAAAATCTGGAATCAGAGGAAACAGAAATACTGTTCATGGCATCATTGTTTCCTGATCACGCCTCACGCTACAAACTGTTGCCACTTATCCGTGTACGATAGTGTATTTATTTATTATGGTTGGCTTTATGATTTACAGTATCTATATTGTAGATATTGTAAGTATGTGTTTTTTTTAAATTGCATTTTCATTTGTGGGGGGAATGGATGGCGCATGGTCCATTGTGGGGCATGTCCGGGCCGAAATATGTGACACATTTATGCTTTCGCCTATTAATATATGTATTGCAGTTTTCTCCAACTTTTCATTCTATTAAGACTGGCGGATGAAACACCAGTCTTATTAAATTCCTCACTTAATGTATGCCATACCTGATAATTTTATGTTTGGCAGCGGCTTATTTCCCTCTCACTACTGAAATACATAAGTAAGCTCATCCAAGCCAAGCGTGTACAGTTATGGGGGAGGCAGGGAAAAAATGGGCGTTCGGCCAACATCTCTACTATTGTATTATCAACTTTATAGTTTAAGGCCTAGTTCACACAGCTTTTTATCAAGCAGAAAAAATCTGCCTCAAAATTCCTTCACGATTTTGAGGCAGATTTTGAAATTGAAGCATTTTTTTACGCTTTTTTTGTCATATCTTTTGACGCGACTTTTCCAGACTTTTTTTTTATTAATCAACTGCAAAAAACGCATAAAAACAAACTCGAACGGAGCATTTCTTTTCTGTCTCCCTTTGATTTCAATGAAGGTTTGGAGGCAGAAAACCTCTCCAAGATAGGGCATTAAACTTTTTTTTTTACGAGCGGTTCCAAAACTGTTCAGGACAAAAAGAACCCCTCTACCGCCCAGTGAAATCAATGGAGGGAGATTTGCAGCGTTATTTGTGTGTTTTATGTGATTCGGTTACACTTCATAATCAGCACCAAAAAACTGTGTGAATCAGGCAGGATTTAGGCCTCATGCACACGACCATAATGGTGTGCACAATCGTGATTTGCAGCTCGGACGGCCGCGGAATGTCACGCAAATTGCGTGCCATGTACATGGCCGAGTGCATTAATTTCTATGAGCCTGGACTGCAAAACACGGCCGTCATAAGACATGTCCGTTCTTTTTGCAGTCCAGGCTCCTGGGCCATGCACGGACCATAGAAACCACAGTCTGCATGGGCCCATTGAAAACAATGGGGCCGCAATTCACCCGCAGATTTGTCCATGTGCATGGGGCCTAAATTCTCTTGGTACAGGAAAAACTTCACGGTTTAACTGATTACAAAACTAAAAGATCTGACAACACTTGATTGAATATACACTACATACACCGCGTTCCAAATTATTATGCAAATGTTATTTTTCGCTGATTTTCCTAAATAGTCGATGCAAATGACAGTCATTATAATCTTCAAGCCATCAACCGTTGGAGTATAATGCTAATTTTATTGAACAAATCTCCTAATGATAACAGATTTTTTTTTTAGAAGTAAAAAACTCAAAATGCACTGTTTCAAATTATTATTATTATATCACCTTCACAATTCTTGCATCCATTGAATTTGTGAGTATTTGGACAGTTTCTGCTTGAATATCTTTGCAAGATGTCAGAATAGCCTCCCAGAGCTTCTGTTTTTATTTGAACTGCCTCCCACCCTCATAGATATTTTGCTTGAGGATGCTCCAAAGGTTCTCAATAGGGTTGAGGTCAGGGGAACATGGGAGCTACACCATGAGTTTCTCTCCTTTTATGCCCATAGCAGCCAATGACACAGAGGTATTCTTTGCAGCATGAGATGGTGCATTGTCATGCATGAAGATAATTTTGCTACGGAAGGCACGGTTCTTCTTTTTGTACCACGGAAGAAAGTGGTCAGTCATAAACTCTACGTACTTTGCAGAGGTCATTTTCACACCGTCAGGGACCCTAAAGGGGCCTACCAGCTCTCTCCCCATAATTCCAGCCCAAAACATGACTCTGCCACCTCCTTGATGAGGTCTCAGCCTTGTTGGGACATGTTGGCCATTCACCAACCATCCACTACTCCATCCATCTGGACCATCCAGGGTTGCATGGCACTCATCAGTAAACAACACGGTTTGAAAATTAGTCTTCATGTATTTCTAAGCCCACTGCAACCGTTTCTGCTTGTGAGCATTGTTTAGGGGTGTCCGAATAATAGCTTTATGTACATTTGCAAGCCTCTGGAGGATCCTACATCTTGAGGTTGGCGGGACTCCAGAGGCACCAGCGGCTTCAAATACCTGTTTGCTGCTTTGCAATGGCATTTTAGCAGCTGCTCTCGTAATCCTATTAATTTGTCTGGCAGAAACCTTCCTCATTATGCCTTTATCTGACTGAACCCGTCTGTGCTCTGAATCAGCCACAAATCTTTTCACAGTACGATGATCACGCTAAGGCTGGGTTCACACGACCTATTTTCAGGCGTAAACGATTCGTATTATGCCTCCTTTTACGCCTGAAAATATGGCTAGAATACGTCGGCAAACATCTGCCCATTCATTTGGATGGGTTTGCCGACGTACTGTGCAGACGACCTGTAATTTACGCGTCGTCGTTTGACAGCCGTCAAACGACGACACGTAAATGGACTGCCTCGGCAAAGAAGTGCAGGGCACTTCTTTGCCACGTAATTTGAGCTGTTCTTCATTGAACTCAATGAAGCACAGCTCAAGATTTACGATGCGTCTCAGACGGCTCGCAAAATGCGAGGAGGAGCATTTACGTGTGAAACGAGGCAGCTGTTAACAGTCTGTCTTTTCACACGTAAATGCCTCTCATCGTGTGAACATACCCTTAAGTTTTCTTGAAATATCCAATGTTTTCATACCTTGTCCAAGGTATTGCACTATTTCACGCTTTTTGGCAGCAGAGAGATCCTTTTTCTTTCCCATATTGCTTGAAACCTGTGGCCTGCTTAATAATGTGGAACGTCCTTCTTGAGTAGTTTTCCTTTGATTGGTCACACCTGGAAAACGAATTATCACAGGTGTCTGAGATTGATTATAATGATCCAAAGAGCCCTAAGACACAATACCATCCATGAGTTTAATTGAAAAACTAATAATTAAATGTATATGACACTTAAATCCAATGTGCATAATAATTTGGAACATGGTGTATGTGTATAGTGTCCAGATATAAATTAAGTAGATCCTCTTTAATACTTGATAGTAATGCTCATTGGAAATATCTACCTACTAGTAATGTATGAATATTGTTTTCTAAACTTTTTAATGTATATTGTGTATATTATCATGTAATTTACGAGGTCTAAATACATTTTGACATCAGGGTCTGCATTCATTTACGGTCTGATCAAGTGGTCTGAATTAATTTTGGGGTTCGGAGACTATAATTACCTATTTGTGCACTACTGTTGCTCGTAATAGAAATTTAACTAATGGTGGACCCTTGCCCCCACCAACCTTAATCCAGCGCTCGTAATAAACACATTAAATCATAAGTAAATATAGAGTTGTGTATAATTAATTTATGTATGTGATCTATGTTTTACAATGTAATTATTATTTTTGTTGCAGAAATACATGCACATTCTGTTGGGCCTCTATTGTATCATACCTCCCCACAGTACTGTATCCCTCGGGACAGTCCCGTATTACGGACAGTGTCCCGCTGTTCCGGGTGGGAGGGAGTATGTCCCAGTGACAACTGCATCCTCAGGACGCAGATACTGTTAAAGCCAATGTTGAAGCACAGAAACGTTAGCATCCTGCTCTCTCATTTACTATGCAAAACCAGCTGTCAGCTGCTAGGCGCAGACAGGCGCGATTCAGTTTTGTCATTGTGCCTGCCTACGCCGAGCCACACAAAACACAGACTATAGGAGCAGAGGGATTTCCTCCAATCGTCGTGGGAACGGGGTTAGGTGAGTATTTTTAGGCTCTCTGAAGGCATTATACTGTGTGGGGGCGGCTATGTGGGCATTATACTGTGTGAAGGCAGGTCTTAGGCATTATACTATGTGGGGGCACTATAGGGGCATTATACTGTGTAGAGGGAACTATGGGGTATTATACTGTGTGGGGACCACTATGGGGCATTATACTGTGTGGGGGCATTATGGGGCATTATACTGTGTGGGGGCAGCTTTGGGGGGATTATACTATGTGAGGGCACTATGGGGCATTATTCTGTGTGGGGGACACTATGGGGGCATTTTACTGTGTAAAGGCCAGATATGGGGGCATCATACTGTGTGGGGGGCTGCTATGGGGGCATTATACTGTGTTGAGTCCACTGTGGGGGCATTATACTGTATGGAGGTCACAATGGGGGCATTATACTTTGTGGTGGCCACTATGGGGGCATTATATTGTTGGGAGGGGCTCTATGGGGGTATTATACTTTGTGGGGCCACTATGGGGGCATTATACTGTTGGGGCAGCTATGGGGGCATTATACTGGGTTGGGAGGCACTATGGGGGCATTATAGAGTGTTGGGAGGCACTATTGGGGTATTATACTGTGTGTGGAGGGCATTACACTGTGTGGAGACTACTATGAGGGCATTATACTGTGTGGGGGGCTCTATAGGCTTTATACTGTATGTGGCCCACTATGGGGCATTATACTGTGTAATGGGTCATCCAAAAGGGCAATATACTGTGTGGAGGGAAGCTATGGGGCATTATACTGTGTGGAGGCCATTATGGGGGCATTTTACTGTGTGAAGGCCAGATATGGGGGCATCATACTGTGTGGAGGGCTGCTCTGGGGGCATTATACTGTGTTGAGTCCACTGTGGGGGCATTATACTGTATGGAGGTCACAATGGGGGCATTATACTTTGTGGTGGCCACTATGGGGGCATTATACTGTGTGGAGGACACTATAGGGCATTATAATGTGTGGAGGTCACTATGGGGCATTATGCTGTGTGAAGGCCACTATAGGTCATTATACTGTGTGGAGGCAACTATGGGGCATTATACTTTATAGGGGATCTATGTCGGCATTACACTGGGGAGGCACTATGAGAACATGCTACTGTGTGGGCTGAGCTGGGTGTGTTTGGGCAGGGATTGGGCAGGGTTAGAGGTGTGGCCTAACAGGAAAACATTTGCTGCGGCGCGCTTCTGGTACTGTGGTGGCCAGTGCAAGACTGTGTATTTTTACAACAATCTGATGATTAATAATTTAGTAGTAAGATATAAAGTTAAACTGCTAAGTTATCTTGCCCTTTCTATTACCTTAGTCTCTCAAAATTTGACTTTGATCGATGGACCTTAGTAATTGAAGACAGATCGGTTACCAGGAGCAAGAGATAATTTAAAACTTCATCTAGCTTAGCAAAGGGTGAAATCTGCAGCAGACGGCGACAAATCCGCATCTAAATCCACAACAATCTGCATGTTAGTCATGAGGATTTAGTAGCAAATTCACTGTGACCAAATTTGTGGCAACAAATTACGCCATGTCGGAATCCACTCTAAGGGCACTTTCACATGGCAGTGTTTTTGTCAGTATTTTGTATCAGTATTTGGAAGCCACAACCAGGAGTGGAACCTGCTCTGAGAAAAAGTATAATGGAAAGATTTTCACGCCTTCAGTGTTTTTGGCCCACTTCTGGTTTAGGGTATGTTCACACGAGGGCGTCCGTAACGGCTGAAATTACAGGGATGTTTCAGCCTGAAAACATCCCCGTAATTTCAGCCGTAACGGCATGTGCAGGCGCTTGAACGCCGCGTCCATTACGGACGTAATTGGCGCTGCTATTCATTGGAGTCAATAAATAACGGCTCCAATTACGGCCAAAGAAGTGACAGGTCACTTCTTTGACGCGGGCGTCTATTTACGCGCCTTCATTTGACAGCGGCACGTAAATTACGCCTCGTGTGAACAGACAAACGTCTGCCCATTGCTTTCAATGGGCAGATGTTTGTCAGCGCTATTGAGGCGCTATTTTCGGACGTAATTCGGGGCAAAAACGCCCGAATTACGTCCGTAATTAGTGCGTGTGAACATACCCTTAGGCTTACACAATTACTGAAGCACAATACTGACCAAAATACTGCCATGTGAAAGTGACTTTAGGTGAGTTGTTTAGGTCAGTATTTGTAAGTCAAAACTAGGAGTGGAACCTACACAGAGAAAAAGTATAATGAAAGATTTATGTGTTATGGAACCACTCTTGGTTTTGGCTCAAATACTGCCTTGTGAAAGTAGGATGGATTCATACTGAACATCTTCCTACGTGTTTGTGCATTTTAATGGCTTTTTTTGCAGCGTTTTTTGCTGCATTTTTTAGTGAAGCCAGATGTAACGTTAAAGTCTATAGTAAAATATAAAATGCACTACACACAACTGTGTTTTGGTTTCTGGAGTTTTTTTTAAGCAATTTTGTGGTCTGTTGCCTTTTTTTCCAAACGCAGCATGCTTTGGGTATGGAATTATTTTCACGTGGTTTTCCCATAGGATTCTTTATAGGATTTCTAAAACGGCAGAAAAACGCATATGTACAGAATGACACCAAATGAAAAACGCAACCAAAACGCCACTAAAAACGCCTTAAAAAACGCATGTTACATTTAAATAATGCTAGCACTTTTAGGGCGGGTTCACACATGGCGGAATTGCACTTAAATTCCGCTGCGGACACTCCGCAGCGTTAATCCGCAGCGGAGCCGTTTCTACATTGACTTTCACTTTAATTTAGCAGTGTTCGTTTACACGATGCGTACAATTCCGCTGCGGAGCATAGGCTGCGGAGCGGAATTTGGTGTCCGCAGCATGCTCTGTCTGTTGCGGAGCAGTGGCGGACTCATGGCGGAATTTCTCCATTGACTTCAATGGAGATTCAAAGTTCCGCAATGAAGTCCGCAGCTGTCATGCACATGTCATGTGTGCTGCGGATGCGTCTTGCTTTTTTTACTTGACATTTCTTCATTCTGGCTGGACCTATGTATTTCTAGGTCTACAGCCAGACTGAGGAAGTCAATGGGGCTCCCGTAATGACGGGAGCGTTGCTAGGAGACGTCAGTAAATAGTCACTGTCCAGGGTGCTGAAAGAGTTAAGCGATCGGCAGTAACTGTTTCTGCACCCGGGACAGTGACTACCGATCCCAATATACATGTATCTGTAAAAAAAAATGAAGTTCGTACTTACCGAGAACTCCCTGTTTCTGTCTCCAGTCCGGCCTCCCAGGATGACGTTTCAGTGTAAGTGACGGCTGCAGCCAATCACAGGCCAAGCACAGGCTGCAGCGGTCACATGGACTGGCGCGTCATCCAGGGAGGTCGGGCTGGATGCCGAAGGAGGGACGCGTCATAAAGACAACGGGCGGTAAGTATGAATTTCTTTTACTTTCACTAGGGAAAGTGCTGTCCCTTCTCTCTATCCTGCACTGATAGGGAGAAGGGAAGCACTTTTCCCGCAGTCCGCAGCAGCTAGTCCGCATCAATTTTCTGCACATTTTGTGCAGATCCGCAGCCGTAATCCGCAACCCGGATTAGGTGCGGCATTGATGCGGACAGTTGCGGAGGAATTCCGCCATGTGTGGTCATGCCCTTAGAAGCATTTTTTGATGCAGTTTAAATTGCCAGTCACATTCTGTGTGTGAGTGAGGCCTTAACCCTGTCCTGACATTTTACGTATACCTACATCATAGCCGGGAAGGGGGAGTATGGAACAGGCTCACGGCCTGAGTGTACTCCATACTACGCGGGTGTCAGCTGTATAATCCAGCCGACACATCACCGTAACCAGTTTAACCCCTTAGATGCCCCCTTAGTGACAGAGGCATCTAAGTCGTTCAAAAGATGGAAGTGGCCCCTTCCGATCACGGGGTGATGATGGCTGTCATAGCAGCCTGGGAGCCTAATGCAGGCACCCAGGTCTGCCATCTTTGTACTGCCTCCGGCAGAGCTTAAAACAATAATGTCAGAAACATAATATACTGCCATCCAACGATTGCTGGTTCAAGTCCCCTAGGGCAGGGGTATCAAACACATTTTCACCGACCAAATGTGCCGATTGTAATTGTAAAACTGTATAAATGTAGCTGCTCCCTTAACTATTAAGGAGTAGTTACATTTATATTAATCCACAGTGCCCCAGATAATAATAAAGATCCCTCAGTGCTCGACACAATGAAAGTGCCCCCTCAGTATCCGTGCTCCCACACAGTAAGGCCTTGTTTACACGACATGTATTCGACACGTTTTTTTAATGCATTTTAGGTTCCGGAAAACGTGTCAACAACTCATGCTTTAAGCTTCCTATTGACATTAATGATAAAGCGCATAGTAGTGCATACAAAGCAGATCTTTTTAAGCGCATGTGTTTAAATAACGCGTCGGGTAAAAAAAGAAGCGTCAGGTCAATTTTTTGCGCCAAAAACACACCTAATTCCCATAGTCGGTGGGAGTCCTAATTACATGCCAAAAAAGCCTGTGTTTTAAAAAGGGCTTCACAAGTACACTAGCCTTTTTGACATTCTTACAAGTCTTTTTTTTTTAGCGCCGTGTGAATAATGCCCCTGTAGATAACACCTCACACATAGCCCCCTGTAGATAGCTCAAACACACAGTCTTCTGTAGATAGAGCCACACAGCCCCCCTTGTACAGAGTGCCACTCAGCCCCCCTTGTACAGAGTGCCACGTCCCCATCTCCCCCTGCACAGAGTGCAACACGCAGCCCCCCTTTGTACGGAGTGCCACACACAGCCGCCCTTCTACAGTGTCACACACACAGCCCACCTTTCTAAAAAGTGCCACACACAGCCTCTCTTTGTACAGTGCCACACACAGCCCCCCTTTGTACAGTGCCACACACATCCCCCCTTTGTATAGAGTGCCTCACACAGCCCCCCTTGCACAGAGTGCCACACAGCCCCCCCTTGTACAGAGTGCCCCACAGCCCCCTTGTACAGAGTGCCACACACCTCCTGTTGTACAGAGTGCCACACAGACCCCCTGTAGAGAATGCCACACAGTCCCCCCCCTTGTAGATAGTTCCACACATAGGGCCCAGAGCACCCCAGGCCACATAGTCCCCCCCAGAGTGGAGACCGGCGTGAGTTCAGGTGACTCAGGTCAGGTGACTGGAGTGGTCCACTTCCGGCACTGACCTCACTCAGATTAAACTCACTTGGCCGCGGCCTGCATATTTTCAGATTGCAAAAGAGCCTGCGGCCGCCTACTCTTCCCTTTGTACTGCACGTGTCCTTTTTTCCCCATGCACAGTGCAATGTTCCGGGAGAATATTTAGCAGATTTTTAAATGCAGCGGTCCTCGCGTGCCACATAAAATGAGGTGGCGGGCTGCATTACAATCTAACATTATGTAAACCGCACGGTGGACGCCGTAAAAAAATAAAAACGGCAGAATCGCTGTTTTGTTAGGCACCTTATTTCCTACCCAAAAAATTAACAAAAACTGATCAAATAGTCTCATGTACCCAAAAATGGAACCAATACAAAAGCTACAGCTTGTCTCAAAAAATAAGCCCTCACACCGCTCAATCAACAGAAAAATAAAAAAGTTATGGCTTTTGGAGTGTGGGGAGAAAAAAAAGAAAGTTAAAATCTGAAAAATGGCTGCGTCAGGAAGGCATTTAGCATTTCAAAAACAGGCTCTTTAGCTACTTTTAATTAATTTGTTCATATATAGACCTTGTTCACTCAGAGCAGTTTTGATCCATTTCCCCATATATTTTTATTGAGAGAAAGAAATACTTTAAATAACTAACTGGCTTTTCAAAAATTGTCTTTCTGACCTAGAACCAGTAGTATTTAATTACAACCCTGAGTAATGTCAATGTACACTTTGTAGGCCCTGTTAACACAGTGCAGGTTTGCAGAAGATTTTGCATGCATTTTTAAGCCAAAAAGTCAAAACCAGAATTGGATCCAGGAGAGCAGCCCATTAAAGCCTTTCTTTATATATTCATTCTCTTTAGGTTCCTTTTCTGGTTTTGGCTTAAAAAATGCATGCAAAGTCAGCAGAAAAACTGCATTGTGTGAACAAGGGAAAAAAAATCCGTCTTTTGGAGACTTTCGAAACAAGAGGGATGTGAGTTACCACATGCAGCCACTAGATGGCAGTGTCAAAATTTAATTTAAATTGGTCAGTATATATAATATTGCACATGTATTTAAATGTAAAGTTTCATATGTTTGATGAGCTTGGAGTATAATATGTTTTTTTTATTTGCTTTTTAAAAACAAACAAATTAATCTATATTAATGTAATATGATCATAGTTAGGGTATGTGCACACACACTAATTACGTCCGTAATTGACGGACGTATTTCGGCCGCAAGTAGTGGACCGAACACAGTGCAGGGAGCCGGGCTCCTAGCATCATACTTATGTACGATGCTAGGAGTCCCTGCCTCTCCGTGGAACTACTGTCCCGTACTGAAAACATGATTACAGTACAGGACAGTTGTCCTGCAGAGAGGCAGGGACTCCTAGCAACGTACATAACTATGATGCACATGTGTGTGCACATACCCTTATACTGCATGTTCTGGTAAATTGAGGTTGTGCTTAGATAGCATAGGTCTCATAGTTGAAGTTTGTGTGGACTTCATGACATAACATGCTGAGAGTGCTCTTAAGTTAAGTTTTGTAAAACAGCACAGGAACAATTCCTGTGGCAGGAATAATGCTGACTAATTGTTTCCCTTCATCACTCATCATGCATACCACCAGTAATCTATTAGGCCCCCTGCACACGACAGTGCCCGTAATTATAAAGTATTGGAGCATGGTCCGTGAAATCAAATAATAGGACATGTCCTATTTTTGAGAGTCATTTCTACGGCCCGGACACTTACTGTAAATGTACGGGAAGGTGTCCATGGGCAATTGAAATGAATGGGTCCGTACTTTGATCCGCAATGGACTCCCCTTCTTTGTTGAGTGGTGTTCAAATTAATGTCGGCTTTGAGAAATATATACGGGCCCTCTGTTTCATCAAATCAGGCACAGCAGTCATGAATTTCTGTTAGAATACCTCTCTGTTTTTACTGGAAAGTATAACATATATATAGGACAAAACCCCAATTACTCAGCAAGATGTGGTCAAGCTATTTGCTGAAATGTACAGAATAAAGGCGTAGGTCAGACGTTTGACCACACAAGACAAACTAAGCAGAAAGAAAATGTTACATAAGTCATGTCATGTGAGATAACATCATCTTGACATGTAGGCATAAAAAAAAAGATATTGGAATTACACATAGAATAATATGAAAAATTAAACAATTGTTCATTCTTGAAAACTCTGAGAAAAAGAAGCCATATCGCCACAAATGTTTAGAATATAATTACAAATTTTATTAGGACATACAACATAAAATAACATGCATATAAAATGTAAAGGGATCTAAAAGAAACAGTGTGGTTGCTTCAAATTAATTGAGTCCAGAGTATCTTGCATAAAGAGTTTTTCTTAACAGTTGTGTAAGCCTCACAAAGACCAACAGTCTCGTGTCTAAGTCATATAATACGGGCGTATGTGCAACCTATTTGTGAAACCACAGATACAGTTTTGAGGGAGACAGAAGGTTAATCATAAAACCATGTGCTCCCGAGTGCCCAGAGTCAAAGGGTTGCGTGACCAGTTACGCCATGATGAAAGTAGATCAAGGGAGGAAGGTCAGATTAAGGCAAACACAACCGAAAAAAAGAGTTCAAGTATCTAAAGCATTCACAAAACAGACACAGTCCGTTTATACATGATAAATATTTCAGCAAGCTTACCCATCGAGATGGATGGTATGATAGCCCCACACTGCAGCCTGATGTGGTAGCGCCCCGACGCGCGTTTCGCCAATCTAACTTCCTCAGGGGGTAGTGTATTGAGAGTTGGCATTGTCCGGTTTATATGTGACTGGGTGAGTGATGACTATTGTGTTCCGGTGTTTTCCTCTGTTCCGGTCCCCGGCGCATGCGCGAGAGTCCAACTTGAGCCGCGAGATCCCCGCTGTCCGTCGTCACGCCCGCACTGCGCCTGCGTTCCCCCAAGGACAGCACGAGCGTAGAGACGACAGAGAGCCGGGCGAGGCTCCCAGACTCGCCATCACATGCGCGACCCCGGAACAAGAAGGTATTGAAGTGAATATGACAGTAACATTTACTATTGGGCCTTATTATAGGTAAAAAGCTAACGAATGTCATGTTTTATCCCCTATTGCAAAAGGTGAATGAGTGAAGGAAAAGGACAG
This sequence comes from Rhinoderma darwinii, assembly GCF_050947455.1. Classification (NCBI taxonomy): domain Eukaryota; kingdom Metazoa; phylum Chordata; class Amphibia; order Anura; family Rhinodermatidae; genus Rhinoderma; species Rhinoderma darwinii. The sequence goes on along the minus strand of NC_134690.1, from coordinate 219,624,085 downwards.
AGAAAAGAAGAAAAAAAGGAAAAGAAGGAGAGAGAGGAAGAAAAGAAGGAAAAAAAAAAAAAGAAAAAAGAGCAACAGAGCAAGAAATAATGAGGTGAGTGAAAATGACCATAATAAACACTCTACATTTATTATTACAGTTACATAGGTTTGTGCGTGACAATGTAGTGATATGGTGAATAAACCATGCATTATAATACAATAAAACTGATGGTCATGAAAAAGTACTGACCATAGGATTATAAGTTATATATATATATATATATATATATATATATATATATATATATATATATATTAAAATATACACAGAACACATGTGAGTAAGGATAACATGATCAACATGTATCAAGGACGCAAGCAAAAAAGTATATATACTTGCAATAAGTGACACTCAAAAAATGATAATAAATATTAAATAGATCATACAAATATAAGACCGTAAAAAAGGGGACAATGACAGAATATTGCGTCACACTAAATGACAAGATGACCATTTTTAAAATAAAAAGATGCCAAAGTAAACGAAATGACAAATATAATAGATTTCTTCTTGTTCTTGATAGTTGGTCACTGCATCCAGCATGTTATCCGGGGATATATCAGAGGGACAGCGAGGTGAAATCACCCAGTCATCTAAACATGACAATGTGAAAAAAACAGGCATTAATAACAAATAAAAGCACTTAAAATTTGAGGGAATATTAATGAAAGAGAGACATTTCCTAAATCGATAAGGCATTATTCAAACAAGGAGAGGTTCTTATAAATAAGCGGAAATACTCAAATTCTCATTGAGACCATGAGGAGTCATAGTACCCAAAGTGACAATCCACCTGCACTCTTTTTGTGCAAGTGTCCTCTTGACATCTCCACCTCTGACACCGCAATGTAATCGATCAATACCACATACGCGGAATGTTTTGGGGTCACATCCATGTTTTAATTTAAAATGTCTGTGAATAGTTTTTACAGATATGTCCCGTCCGTGTTCCCGGACCCATAATCTTAATTGCCTAGAGGTTAAACCCACATACACCTTGGGGCATTCACATGTGGCATAATATATCACGTGAGTGGTACTGCAGGAAAATTGTTCATCCTTCCTTATTAAACCCTCCTGTTTTTCATATTCATTCTTATTGTACAGCTACTTCACTTGGTGTTTCCATCAAATGGGACCTAGGTCCATTCACCGGTAAATGATCTTGAATATTACTTCAGGAAATAGGGTATTGGTCGTCAAAACGTTTCGGCTTAGGTTTATGATGAACAATCTTCTTGGCCTTCTTACATATCATTGTTACTAAACAAATGACTAGTTTAACAAATATATATAAAACTAATATGATGAGTAGTATGTGTAAAATCCCCTGTATTATTCCTGCAATACATCCCCCTATACCCTTAAACCAATTTGCGGGGTTTAAGAATGAGAGGGTGTTTCCCCACCGGCTGTCCTTATTCCCTTTATGTTCCTTTAGCCATTTCCCTCTACAGGGGGGTTGTATGGCGCTATCTACAGAGGGGGCTGTATAGCGCTATCTACAGAGAGGGCTGTATGGCGTTATCTACAGGGGGGAATCTGTATGGCGTTATCTACAGGGGGTCTGTATGTCGTTATCTACAGAGGGGGCTGTATGGCGCTATCTACAGAGGGGGCTCTATGGAGTTATCTACAGAGGGGGCTGTATGGCATTATCTACAGGGGGGCTGTAAAAAAGGCACTTTCTACAAGGGGGGGTTGTGTGACACCCACGGGAGGGGGGGCCCCCAGTCAAAAGTTTGCTATGGGGCCCAGTCTTTCCTAGTTACGCCCCTGCCCATAGCTCTCTATGGGGTATATGTATTTCAAAAGAGTTTCCTTGCATTATGTTGGGATTCTGTATTGGTTTGCTGTACTGAAATGTTTAGCCTGCTATACAATTCTCTACAGCAGAAAAATGTTTATAGTATATGTTTTGTTTGTTTTTTTACAATAAAAGTTATTAGACAGAAATATTAAATTGACTAGAAAAAGTCACCTTTTTATGTTTTTTTTATCAAGTTGATTATACTCTTTGACTGGCAGGAAAAAAGAAGAAAAACATAAACCTTAACTATATTCAAAAAGCATAGTGTTAACATAGCCTATAGGATTTATTCTAAATGTTCCTCTGGTATTAAACACTAATAATATATTTGCAATAGTGGAAATCATTACCATCATTCCAGATATCTTGTAGTATATGATCCCAGAACGACCAGTGTCCCAAACATGAAATATATTAGAGTGCTGATCTGATTGGTGACAGATTGTTCAATCCGTTGTTGTCCTAGGGCCTGATCACACCTGTGTTGATGTTTCTGTTATGCTCCATCAGAGGAGCAGAACAATGAAAATACCGTAAGCGCCGGTTCCATTGTATGACGGACACCATTGACGCCCGATTGAACCCGTAGACTATAAGGGGTTCTGTCGGGTTTCACTTTAGAGTGTCTGTGGTTTTACCGAAAAACAATAGCGCAGCACACCCCCTTAGACGGATCATCGGCGCACACTATTACATGTTGTTTGTATTTATGTTATTTTCATTATTTACTTTATTATACTTTTGCAATGGAGGTAAGCATTCACCTTTTAAAAAAATTTGACTCAGTTTACTCCAATGCATTTTTTTTAGTCTGGTGTATTAAACACAAGTCTTAATAAATCTGCCCCTGTGTCTAAAATCGGAGTCACACAGAGGTACAGTTTAGAGCCATATAATTCTATGTGCATGAGCCCTAAGACACAGATTAGTCTTTATATTTCCTTTTTTAATATGTGCCAAACACATTAGAATTTCATGTAAGTTGTGTTCATTCATGTCGTAATTCACCACCATCAGTGCACACTTAACAGGTTTTTTTTTTAGTTTTTTTTTATAAGAATCTCTTATAAGAGACCCAGGTGGATTTGTCATCAGCAGAATATGAATAAAGCCACTGACATATCCACCTGGTCTTTTTCTCACTTGTCTATAGCAAAAGCAAGAGTATAGAGATTTGTCAAAAGTGAAGACTCAATAGCAATGCATCCAAAATTGAATACGATGAATAGAATATTGAGAAACAAAGCAGGTCACAGGCAGAGATAAAGGAATAGTTGAAGATTGCTTATAATAATTAAGAAATAATTGTAGTAAATGCTTTTAGGAAAGGATTCAATCTTGAAATATATATATATATATACACCACCGTTCAAAAGTTTAGGGTCACTTAGAAATTTCCTTATTTTTGCAAGAAAAGCACCGTTTTTTTAAATGAAGATAACATTAAATTAATCAGAAATACACTCTACATTGTTAATGTGCTAAATGACTATTCTAGCTGCGAAACATTTTGTTTTTGATGCAATATCTACATAGGTGTATAGAGGCCCATTTCCAGCAACCATTACTCCAGTGTTCTAATGGTACATTGTGTTTGCTAACTGTGTTAGAAGGCTAATGGATGATTAGAAAATACTTCAAAACTCTTGTGCAATTATGTTAGCACCGCTGTAAACAGTTTTGCTGTTTAGAGGAGCTATAAAACTGACCTTCCTTTGAGCTAGTTGAGAATCTGGAGCATTACATTTGTGGGTTTGATTAAACTCTCAAAATGGCTAGAAAAAGAGAGCTTTCATGTGAAACTCGACAGTCTATTCTTGTTCTTAGAAATGAAGGCTATTCCATGTGAGAAATTGCCAAAAAACTGAAGATTTCCTACAACGGTGTGTACTACTCCCTTCAAAGGACAGCACAAACAGGCTCTAACCAGAGTAGAAAGAGAAGTGGGAGGCCCCGCTGCACAACTGAGCAACAAGACAAGTACATTAGAGTCTCTAGTTTGAGAAATAGATGCCTCACAGGTCCTCAACTGGCAGCTTCATTAAATAGTACCCGCAAAACGCCAGTGTCAACGTCTACAGTGAAGAGGGGACTCCGAGATGCTGGCCTTCAGGGCAGAGTGGCAAAGAAAAAGCCATATCTGAGACTGGCTAATAAAAGGAAAAGATTAATAGGGGCAAAAGCACACAGACATTGGACAGAGGAAGATTGGAAAAAAGTGTTATGGACAGACGAATCGAAGTATGAGGTATTTGCATCACACAGAAGAACATTTGTGAGACGCAGAACAACTGAAAAGATGCTGGAAGAGTGCCTGATGCCATCTGTCAAGCATGGTGGAGGTAATGTGATGGCTTGGGGTTGCTTTGGTGCTGGTAAAGTGGGAGATTTGTACAAGGTAAAAGGGATTTTGAATAAGGAAGGCTATCACTCCATTTTGCAATGCCATGCCATACCATGTGGACAGCGCTTGATTGGAGCCAATTTCATCCTACAACAGGACAATGACCCAAAGCACACCTCCAAATTATGCAAGAACTATTTAGGGAAGTAGCAGGCAGCTGGTATTCTATCTGTAATGGAGTGGCCAGCGCAGTCACCAGATCTCAACCCCATAGAGCTGTTGTGGGAGCAGCTTGACCGTATGGTACGCAAGAAGTGCCCATCAAGCCAATCCAACTTGTGGGAGGGCCTTCTGGAAGCATGGGGTGAAATTTCTCCCGATTACCTCAGCAAATTAACAGCTAGAATGCCAAAGGTCTGCCATGCTGTAATTGCTGCAAATGGAGCATTCTTTGACGAACGCAAAGTTTGAAGGAGAAAATTATTATTTGAAATAAAAATCATTATTTCTAACCTTGTCAACGTCTTGACTATATTTTCTAGTCATTTTGCAACTCATTTGATAAATATAAGTGTGAGTCTTCATGGAAAACACAAAAATGTCTGGGTAACCCCAAACTTTTGAATGGTAGTGTATATACAGCGCCAGAACAAAGCTCAGTACAAATATACATCATAACAATCAAGCTCAAAACATATATGTACTGAGCTTGGTTTTGGTGCTGTATTTATATACTAAACTTTGTTGTGGTGCTGTATATATGTACAGAGTGTAACATCCGCAGCCAGTTGTTCCTACTCACCCCCTAATGGCTGTGACCGCAGACTCTCTAGTGCCGGCTGGCATCTCTTTCCTAGGAGACTCCAGCTCTCACTTCCGCTCCACTCTGCAGTAGCATCTAGGGTGCGTGTGTGCGCTCGTGCCCGGCCTTAAAGGGCCAGCGCGTGCACATGAAAAGTGTTACTAATTAGCCCCAATCACTCTGGGCTATAAAAGGGGCTATTCCCTTTCACTCCTTGTCTGAGCGTTGTTTGAATTCCTATGTTAGTCTTTCAAATTGTCCCTTAGTCGTATCCTGTTCTCAGTTTTACGGTGCCCTGCTACCCGTATCCCGTGTCCCGTGCTGTGTTTGTTCCTGTGCCCTATCTAGTGTTGGAGTCGTCTGGTGTCATCTTCCATGCCTGGTACCTCCTGCCATGTTTTGCATCACCTGCCGTCAAAGTACCAAGTCTGTGCCTTAGCCTCTACTACTGTCTGGACTATTACAGGTACTCTTGTGCTTGGACTTTGTATAGACTTGGTACACTGTTGTTTGGCCAGCTGCTACTCTGCTACGGCAGTGCGGCATAGTGGGTCCACATACCCACAGATCTTGACAGTACGCTCAGGCCATGGACTCAGCTGGTCAACCCAAGCCCTTGACGACATCACAAGTCATGCAGGCGTATATGCGATACCTTCGGTCACGACAGAACCAACTCCTCCAGGCGGTGAACGCTATTGCACATCGGCTGGATATGCAAGCTGCAACCTTCATGGCGCCTGCTCCTGCTGTTCCTCCTACTACAACTCCTTGCAGTACCGATTCCCGATTCTCTCTGCCACTCCCTCCTCGCTACAACGGAGACGCAAAGTCCTGCAGGGGATTTCTGAACCAATGTCAAATCCACTTCAGTCTACATGCCAGAGAATTTCCTTCTGATGACCCAAGGATCACCTTCATAGTCTCTCTTCTTACAGGCAAGGCCCAGGCATGGGCAAACGCCATCTGGGAACATCAGGGACCAGTGACCCGCCATTCAGTTTCATGACTTAACCTGAAACAACGAGACCTTGGTGGCTACATTCTGGCAGGGTCTATCCTCCGATATTAAAGTTGTGGTTGCCGCTCGAGATCTGCCTTCTACCCTAGATGACCTCATTCTTCTTTCCACCCGGATTGACATGAGGATCCAGGAACAGTCTCAAGAGGTTCGCCGGGTCAGAAGATTTCCTAGGTTGGCTCGTACATTTCAGCAACCCCAGCTGCCCTCATCAGCTGTTCCACCAGAGGAGCCTATGCAAGTAGACCTTTTTAAGTTGTCTGTCCAGGAGAAACAACGCAGACGCACTTCATTTTGTGCGTCTGTGTCCCCAAAAGCCCAAAAACTCCAGCGCCTAGGATTGGTCGGAGAGACAACCCTAGGTGGAAAAGGACTAAATAGTAAACTCTCTCCCAAATTGTCCATTCCCATGATGAAAGTGTCCGGTGAGAAGATGCACTGGGACTCTGCCTACCTAGACTCCATGTCCGCGGCAAACTTTATCCAACAGGACCTAGTGGATTAGCTCCAGTTGCCAACGGTTCCCCTGGAGACACCCCTGGCTTTTGCCTCAGTGAATTGACTTCCTTTTCCCGATCTTATTGTGTCTGAGACCATGCCACTAAAGTTGGAGCCCTTCACACTGAGCAAATTGTATTCCTCATCTTGCCCAAAGCAGCCAATCCTGTGTTGCTGGGTCTGCCTTGGCTCCGGCTTCATGCCCCAGTCCTGGAATTCCAGACAAGTTCTCCAATGGGGCTCCAAATGTCCCCACCGCTGCGTGTTACAGATCCATCCTGTCCTGCCTCTTATGTCTAAGTCGTTAATGGGATTACTGACTCATTATGCGCAGTTTGCAGATGCCTTCAGCAAGAAGGAGGCTGGAATGCTTCCCCCACACCGGGCGTACGACTGTACGATTTAACTGGTTCCTAATTCTTCACCTCCCCGTGGATGTTTATACCCCCTCTCCTTGTCAGAGACTCAGTCCGTGTCGGCCTATATCAAGGAGAATCTGGAGAGGGGTTTCATACGAAAATCCTCCTCCTCGGCCAGGGCCAGTTTTTTCTTTGTAAAGAAAAAAGACCGATCTCTTCGACCCTGCATTGACTACCGTGGTCTCAACAAGATCACGGTCAAAAATAAATACCCCTTGCCAATGATTTCTGTATTATTTAATCGTATATGAGGAGCCAGGATCTTCTTCAAACTAGGGTTGCGTGGGGCCTACTACTCGATCCGAATCCGTCAAGGTGATGAGTGGAAGACGGCATTTAACACTCTAGATGGGCACTATGATTGCCTGTGATGCCCTTCGGCCTGTGTAACACTCCCACGGTCTTCCAAGAATTAGAGAATGATATCTTCCAAGATCTCCTCTATGTCTGTGTGGTTGTCTATCTCGATGACATTTTGATCTTCTACCCAGATCTGACAACACATCAGAGGCATGTCCGATCATTTTCTGTTGCGACTAAGAGAGAATCGCCTGTGTGTCAAGTTGGAGAAGTGCATTTTTGAAAAAAATACCCTGCCCTTCCTGGGCTATATCATCCCAGACCAGGGCCTCAAGATGGATCCTAAAAAAGTTAAGTCCATCCTGGAATGGCCACGTCTTCAGGGTCTGCGGTCCATACACCGTTTTCTGGAATTCGCTAACTTCTACCAGCAGTTTATCCCAAATTTCTCATCACTGACGGCTCCCATCTCTACCCTTACCGAGAAAGGTATGAACACCAAAGTGTGGACTCCAGAGGCAGAATTGGCGCTTAATAGGCTCAAGAATGCCTTCATTTCAGCCTCAATCCTCATCCTGATGTGTCTCGACAGTACTCGTTGGAGGTGGATGCTTCCTCTGTTATTGCAGGTGCACTTCTGTTCCAGAGAAGCTTTAAAGGAAAGACTGTAGTGTGTGGCTATTATTCTAGACTTCTCTCAAACGCAGAGCGCAATTACTCTATTGGGGATCGGGAGTTACTGGCCATCAAGTTGGCACTAGTGGAGTGGATAAATCTGCTGGAGGGCGCTGCTCAACCTATCCTGATATACACCGACCACAAAAACCTTGCCTATATCCATTTGTCTCAACGGCTAAACGCCCGTCAAGCCAGGTGGCCGCTGTTCTTCACCCATTAGCAATTTGTGCTCCACTACCATCCCGCTGACAAAAATGTGTAGGTCGATGCCCTGTCCAGGTCGGAGGAGGACACTGTGGAGATTTCTCAATGTATCATAGACCCGTCCTGCATTGTTTCTGCTAATCCTCTGCAAGTTAGACACATCCCTCCGGGAGGACTTCGGTTGGCAGACTGGAGAGGAATTCTTTGCTGGGGACACAGCTCCTAACTAGCGGGGCACACGGGTGTTCGTAAGACTCGAGATCTGATTACTCGTCATTTCTGGTGGCCCACGCTGCCCAAAGATATTGTGGACTTTGTCTCTTCCTGCACTGTCTGTGCATCTAACAAGGTTGCTCCCTCCAAGCCTGCCAGTCTACTCTAACCTCTGCCTGTGCCCAATGCTCCCTGGCAGCATATTGCAATGGACTTTGTCACTGATCTTCCTCTCAGCAGGATGCAATACAGTCTGGGTGGTGGTGGACCGATTCTCGAAGATCGCACACTTTATCCCATGGACCTGCCTACCTTCTGCTCCTCGACTGGCAAATCTCTTCATCCAGCACATCTTCCGCTTTCATGGCTTGCCACGCCATATCGTGTCTGATCGTGGGGTTTAGTTCACCTCAAGATTCTGGAGCGCACTTTATAGACTCCTGGATGTGAAATTGGAATTTTCCTCAACCTACCATCCCCAGTCCAATGGGCAAGTCTAGAGGATTAATCAAATCATGGAGAATTATCTTCGTCATTTCAACTCCATGCAGCATGATGACTGGGTACAGCTTCTTATATGGGCCGAGTTCCCATATAACCACACAAGTGAGTCCACTGCTTCCACTTGTATACGGCCAACATCCACGAATCCCTCTTCCTGTTTCAGCTACATCCCAGGTACCCACAGCTGACTCTGCATTTGGGGACTTTCTACAAATCTTGCAGCAGACCCGGTCCTCTGTTCTGCTGGCATTTGATCGCATGAAGTGAAAAGCAGATGCAAGAAGAAGAGAGCTGCCTCAGTTTCTTTTGGGTACCAAAGTCTGGCTGTCCTCAAGAAATATTCGCCTAAATGTTCCTTCGTACAAATTTGCTCCCAGGTTCCTCAGTCCCTTGAGATCCTACAACAGATTAACCCTGTCTCCTATAAGCTTCGGCTGCCTCCTATTCTCAAAATCCCGAACTCCTTTCATTTGTCCCTCCTGAAACCTATGGTGCTGGCAGGCAGGCAAATAAAGCTTTTACAAGTGTGCCAGTCACATGGTAAATGTAGTGCACCATGCTGGAATAGAGACTATTATTTACGCCCATACTATTAGATCAGGCGGGATGCCCAGCACCATGAAAATGCACCACACAATAAACTGACACACTGTTTATCCCCCAGCCAGGGGCGTAACTAGGAAAGACTGGGCCCCATAGCAAACTTTTGACTGGGGCCCCCCCCCTCTGCTGGGTATCACACAACCCCCCCCTTGTAGATAGTGCCTCCCTATAGATTCCACCACACAGCGCCCCCCTATAGATAGCACCATACACAGCCCCCTGTAGATAACGCCATACAGCCCCCTCTGTAGATAACGGTATACAGACCCCTCTGTAGATTACGCCATACAGACCCCCCCCCCCCAAAAAAAAAAAACGGCCTATAGTTTGTCCTACAAAAGACATGCATCCCCTATCCACAGGATAGGGGATACATGTGTGATCGCTGGCAGCGATAAGGAGAACGGGGGACCGAAAGTCCCCCGTAGTTCTCCATGACTAACCTCGGACTTCCGGCGTCTGCGCAGTTCAATAAAAATGAAAGGAGCGCTGGTCACGCATGCGCACAAGCACGACCGGTGCGCAAGTCATTTCCATGGAGCTGCAGACAGACTACGGAAGTCCGAGGTTTGTCATGGAGAACTTAGGGGGGACTTTCAGTCCCCCGTTCTCCTCATCGCTGGGCGTCCCAGCGATCCCACATGTATCCCCTATCCTGTGGTTAGGGGATGCATGTCTTTTGTAGGAACAACCCCTTCAGTGGCGTCGCGCTGTAGCAGCCATAGCGGCTGCTAGCAGAGCCTGCGGCCAAGGGAGGGGGCCGTGCCGGAGGGTGGCACGGGCCCCCTCATGCTGCAGGCCCCGTAGAAGTCGCTACGGCTGCTATAGCGGTAGTTACGCCACTGCGCATAGGTTTGTACGGCGTAAAACTACAACTCCCAGCATGGCCGAAACAATGATAAGGATATGCTGGGAGATGCGGTTTCACAAAAAAAAATCATACCACCATCATCTCGCTGCAGATCATACAGTGACTACAATACTGATTAGAGGCAGAATAAAAATTTACATTAAGTGACTCACCGGTGACGTCTCAGATTCTAGTTCTTTTCTTCTCCCTCCGGTTCAGACATCTATGATGGATTTCTCCCGGCCATGACCCATTTCTGCAGTTTTCCGTTTAGATGTCTTCAGCTTCTCACTTTTAAAACATTTCTGCACCTGTAAACAAAGTTAAAATTCTCAACACCTCTAAATATAACTGTCACACACACACACACACACACACACACACACACACACACACACACACACACACCGTGCCCCCTGTAGATAGTGCCCCCTGTAGATAGTGACCTACATAGAAGCCCCTGTAGATAGTGCCCACATATGGACTCCAGAGCTGCAAGGCAATAGTGCTAACCACTGAGCCACCGTGCTGCCCTACATATAGCTTCCCCTATAGTTAGTGCTCCACGTATAGCCCACCTCTGTAGATATTGTCCCACATATAGCCCACCCCTGTAGACTGTGCACTACATATAGCCACCCTGTTGCTAGTGCCCCACAGGTAACCCACCCCTGTATATAGTGTCCCACACATAGCCCACACCTATAGAAAGTACCCTAAAAAATAGCTCCCCTATAGATAGTGCTCTACATATAGCCCACCCCTGTATAGTGTCTCACATATACTGCCCCACATATAGACCCCCCTGTAGATAGTGGCCCACATCCCCACATACAGACCTCCCTGTAGCTAGTGCCCCACATATAGACCCCCCCCTGTATATAGTGGCCCACATATAGACCCCCCTGTATATAGTGGCCCACACCCCCACATATAGACCCCACTGTAGCTACTGCCCCACATATAGACCCCCCTGTAGCTACTGCCCCACATATAGACCACCCTATATATAATAGCCCACATAAAGACGACCCCCCCCTGTAGATAGACCCCCCCACTATAGATAATGCCATTCACATTTTTATGAGGAAAAAAATATATAAAGTTGACATACTCACATTCTCCGGTTCCCACGCTGTTCACTGGCGATGCAGACATGCTCTCTTCTGAGCATGTCTGCAGGAGCTGAATGAGCGTCCTTTAATGACGCTGATTGGCGGGGCAGAATGACTTGCCCCGCCAATCAGCACCTTCCAAGCATGGAAGCGGCGCGATGAAGTCATCGCGCCGCTAGCCAATCAGTGTCATTGTAAGGCACTGGATGGTCAGGCACGGAACATGCCCGGCCATTCAGTGCTAATACATGTATTTGGCTGCCGCTAGCACCGGGGCCCCCTCCGGTGCTAGCGACACCTACAGGCATGAGAGTGCCTGTGTAAGGCTCGGTGGCGCGGGCCCCACAGTAGCGGTGCTACCCCTGTAGCAGCCATAACTGCTGCTAGCGGCGCCACCGGGCATTTGGGAGGGCGTGTCGGCTGGCGGCACGGGCCCCCTCAAGCCCCGGGCCCCGTAGCAGCCGCTACTGCTGCTACCGCGGTAGTTACGCCACTGCCCCCAGCACTACAAGGCCCAGCTGCGTCCCGGAAAAATATCCTTGAAATTCCTATGTTAGTCTTGCAAATGGTACCTTAGTCGTATCCTGCTCCCAGTGTTCATATGCCCTGCTACCTGTGTCCCATATCCCGTGCTGTGTTTGTTCCTGTGCCCTCTCTAGTGTTGAAGTCGTCTGGTGTCATCTGGCACTCCTTGTACCTTCTGCATCTTCCATCACCTGCCGCCAAAGTACCATTTGTTCCAAAACCTCTATGACTGCCTGGACTATTACAGGTACCCTTGTGCTTAGACTTTGTATAGACTTGGTACACTGTTTGGCCAGCTGCTACTACGCTTCGGCGGTGTGGCCTAGTGGGTCCACATACCCACAGATCGTGACACAGAGCTTAGTTCTGGTGCTGTATTTATGTGCTGAGCTTTGTCCTGGAGTTGTATATATGTACTGAGCTTTGCACTAGCACTGTATATATGTACTGAGCTTTGTTCTGGCGCTGTATATATGTACTGAGCTTGCATCTGGTGCTGTATATATGTGTTGAGTTTGGTTCTGGTGCTGTATATGTGTACTGAGCTTTGTTCTGGTGCTGTATTTATGTACTGAGCTTGGTTCTGGCACCGTATCTGTGCATTAGCCGAGAGATTTGTCGCGGCTTACTGCGTGTGCCGCACTTTCCTGTACCCTTCTCACAGTGCACAGCCTAGCTAAATGGGCTGAGCACGCTTAGGATATTGAATTTGGGCATATAGTTCTATACATAATGGCTGAGTTTAACCCTTTCCCGTCGCTCACCCAGCGATTTACGTTGAGAAAATTGAAATATGGCGCCCATTCAGAAGCAGAGCTGGCGCCATAGCTGCGAATCTCTGCTGTGTTGCACAGCAGGGACCCAGCAGCAATGCTTTTGATCAGAGAAATTTCTGATTGCAAAAATTTAACCTCTAAGATGCCGGTTTCAGATGTGACCACTGGCTTCTGAGGGGTTTTTACTGCCCCTTCCACTTCAGGGCCGGTCACTGACTCCCACAAGATAGTGGCGGCCGGTGTATTCCTATAGCAGCTGGGAGCCTTGTGGCAGGTCTCAATAGCAATGACCTAATTTTGCCATAGACTGCAATACTGTGATATTGCAGTTTATGGCATAAGCGATCTAATGATCGCAGGTTCAAGCCCCCTAGGGGGACTAAATTAAATTAAAAAAAACGTATTTAAAAAAATATAAAAATATATAAAAATTCAAATCACCCATTTTCCCTAGGTCACATATAAAAATAAATAGACAATAATAAACAATTTAGGTATCCCCACATCTGAAAATAGCCGAACTATAAAAATATTTATCCAATACGGTGAAAGTCATAGCGGGATAAAGGTCAAAATGGCCAAATTGCCGTTTTTTTTGCCACTACAACCCCCAAAAAAAATGTAATAAAAAGAGATTGAAATGCCCGACATTCCCCAAAATATTTCCACGTACAAAAAGGCACATTACACAGCTCTGTATACAGAAATATAAAATATTTACGGGGGTCACAATATGGCAATGAAAAACATTTTTAGTTTCTTTCAAAATGTAAATAGTTTTTTAAAAGGTACTAAAACATAACAAAAACTTTATAATTTTGGTATCACCATGATTATACTGACCTGTGGAATAAAGATAATGTGTTATTTTCACTGTACAGTGAACACTGTAAAAACTAAATCCATAAGAAAATGGAGGAACTGCATTTTTTTCCAATTCCACACCAATCTGATGTTTTTTTTCCAGCTTCCCATTACATCAAACATAATATTAAATAGTATCATTAGAAAGTGCAATTTGTCCCGTAAAAATTAAGCCCTCCTATGGCTGTGTCAACGAAAAACTAAAGTTATGACCTTTTGAACGCGGGGAGGAAAAAACAAATGCAGGAAAACGAATATTAGTCTGGTCCTGAAAGGGTTAGTATAATGTGTAGGTAGGTAGGTAGGTAGGTAGGTAGGTAGGTAGGTAGGTATGTAGGCCTATGTAATTATATACATAGTGTGGAAATCGAGTTAAACATTCTGTACAGGGAATTTATTTAATCCCAGAATGTCAATTAAAAAGTGTTAGTAGCTAAGAAGTAGACGATTTATAAATGAGAAGTGCAGGTAAAAACAATTGGGATCTAAGTTGGCGCTGCTGCGTGGTGTGGACAAGGTACAGATCCAGAAGACCAGTTTTTGTAAACTGTTTTATTGCTAAATTTGCAACGCGTCTCAACGCCGAACTGGCGTTTTCGTCAGGCATAGGGATACAGAAAAAAAGAGACATGCTTATATACAGGAATAAGGCCATCTGGTTAGGGCCAGTTCAGGCTGATCAATTTGGGTAAAAAAACGCGAAAAACTCGGGCGGGTCAAAGTTCAAATGGAACGATCTATTACAGTGACAGTATGAGTTTTAATACAAACAAATAAATGAACAAATAAAAGTATATGCGTAATAAAAGACGGGGTGTCACGTCAGAGAGTGATTTTGGAGCGATATACAGGGTTAGATAAAAACGTTGTGTCGTGTGTAACGGACGGCAACATTTGGTTGCTTGTATCGTTAGCTAGTGTCATCGGGGGAGGAGGGTGAGCAAGTTCTATCTGATGTTTATTATTATTTGTTAGGTCATAAAATGTTAGTTATGTTTGGGATGTGAACAGCATAACCATCAAATAGATTCGTTCATTTATTTGTTTGTATTAAAACTCTTTACTGTCACTGTAATAGATCGTTCCATTTGAACTTTGACCCGCCCGAGTTTTTCGCGGTTTTTTACCCAAATTGATCAGTCTGAACTGGCCCTAACCAGATGGCCTTATTCCTGTATATAAGCATGTCTCTTTTTTTCTGTATCCCTATGCCTGACGAAAACGCCAGTTCGGCGTTGAAACGCGTTGCAAATTTAGCAATAAAACAGTTTACAAAAACTGGTCTTCTGGATCTGTACCTTGTCCACACCACGCAGCAGCGCCAACTTAGATCCCAATTGTTTTTACCTGCACTTCTCGTAACTAAGCGGTCACCTCGGTAACCGGCTCGGATCTGGCAGCAGCTATCCCGTGGACCCCTCCATTCAACTCTCCTAACTTCACGGTGAGCATATATATCTCCTTTATTCCTCAACTCCATCTCCTTTGATCCACACCAAGTGGCGCCGTGGTTTTTTGCTCTCTATCCTACGATTTATAAATGACCTGGGTAATATTTGAATATTTGAGAATGTATAGAAAGTCAAGGTAGTCAGAGATTAAAAATAAGTGGATATCTCTGTAGCCTTATCAAGGTTAAATATTTTGAATGGATTTATACTGAAGAAATATCTGGTTTATGTCTGGGTACTCATATCCCAAAAATAAAGTGTGTATGCCAAGCAAAATGGTGACGAAATTCATATACAGTATAATAGAGTATTGTAGGGAGGGGAAAGAAGGGAACGTTAGGGCAAGAAATACATGTGGAATATTGCCTTTTATTTTTAATTATAATAAAAATACCGGCAGGAGTAATGGGAAAGAAATTATTGTGCAGATTTATTTCTTGCCCTAACTTTCCCTTCTTCCCCACCCTACAATACTCTAGAATTCCTTTGGTGGCGTACACCTGGGCAAGAACTTCAAAATAACATCATTTGAGAAGGAGGTTCTCTCTTTTTTCATATACAGTATAATATGCAGTATGATTTGATGTGATTTAGTTTGATCATAAAATCACTAAAAAGGCGATACAAAGGCAGGTCCAATCACCAGCTCCTAGCAGGATACAGACAAGCCACAATGCTACAAAGAGGGAGATTTCAGAGGTGCAACATACTATTAAACAGCCAATGTCGCATCTACCATTTATGAGGGGGGTGGCCGCTTGGTATTATCATTGTACACAGATATGGCTTCTATAAGTGTGCCATTCGTATGGTTACATGTAGTGCACCATGCTGGCTTACAGCCTTTTGATCACGCCCATACTATTAAATAAGACAGGCTCCCCAGCACCTTCTAAGTCTACCCCATTCTTCCCCAGCATCACGAGGCCAGGCTGCATCCTGCAAAAATATCCATTACAAACATGAGTTATTAATAGATATGTTGGCCAAAATACGCAAGCTTGCAACCCGCGTCAAGTGTCCTCACCATATTGCCAGTCCCTGCACTCATATTACATATAAATCCCTAAAAACAAAATGATATTTACTTAAAATCACTGAAAAAGGCCATACTTACTAATACTGATACAAGAACAGGTTCAAACACCAGTTCATAGCAGAATGCAGACAAGCCACACTGTTACATTAGGGAGATTTCACATGGGAAATATAGGGCTCTCACACTTACCATTTATGAGGGGGGTGGCTGCTTAGTATAATCATTGTACACAGAAGGCTTTTACAAAGTACCAGTTTTACAGTTATATGTAGTTATATGTAGTTACACCCAAACTCTTCGATCATATGGGCTGCCGAGCACCTTTTATGTGTACCACACTAAGCACTGATACCCCATTCTCCTCTTGACGCAGTTTGCGAGCTTGCATATTTTGGCCAAAATATCAACTATTACCTCATGTTTATCATGGATATTCTTGCAGACTGCAGCCGGGCCTTGGAAGGTGCTGGGCAGCCCATCTGATCTAATAGTATGGGAGTAACTAAAAGGTTGTAAACCAGATTGGTGCATTACATGTAACCGTGCGACTGGCACACTAAGGCTCTGTTCACACGGGGCGGATTCGCTGTGTAAAAGCACGCAGCGTATCTGCCCTGTGCGCTGCAGGGAATTCACACCAAAATGTGGTGTCTCATCTGATTGGCTTCAGCGGCGGTCACATGGAATGAAGCGCCATCCCAGAAGGCCGGCCCTCTGATTTCATCCAGGCCAGCCTCTTGGGATGACATTTCATCCATGTAACCGACGCTACAGCCTGTGATTGGCTGCAGCGACTGTCACAGGCGATGAAGCTTCATCCCAGGAGGTCAACCTGGAGGAAGAAACACAGACTCCTAGGTAAGTATAACTGGTTCACGACCGCTGGCTGCGTTTTTACGGCCAGTGGTCAGGGTCCATAAACCTGTGCCATAGAATTTTGCGGAGCGGGTTTTAACTTGCTGTCCGAGCGATCGGGCAGCTGAATGTCGGGTCTCCGACTGTCAGTGGCTGCCGGGGACCCTGAGGAGCGGATAGAAGCAGCTTTCGTTGCTTCTGTCTTCTCCGATCTCTTTTACACAGCGCTCAATGAACGCTGTGTATAGGAATAGCGGCAGTGGCCGCGCCGCTGTCTCTATTCCTCCCGGTGTTCATGTGACTGGTCACATGATCGCCGGGTGCTGTTACGGACAGACTGCTTTTTTGGGTCTTACTAGACCCAGCACAGCCCTATTACTGACAATCGTCACTAGGAGAGGGCTGAATTCCCCTGTAACTGGGGCTGCTGTGCAGCTCCAGTTACAGTGGAAAAGCATGGTGTAAAAGAAAGAAAAAAAATACATAAAGTTTCCCAAAGGTCTTTTTTGACCTTTGATGGACAGAACATAATAATAAAAAAAGTGAAGTTCAATAAAAAATAAATACAAATAAATTACCCACCCCAAAAAACCTGTTCCCCCCGCCAATCATTGTCGTAACGCTTGCCCGGACCCAATTACCGTAATATAGACATGTAATATATTAAAATTTATGGTAGACAATGACGATCACAAATAAAAGGTCTATTTTAGGGTAAAACTATATTATTACCAAAACAAATAGCTGAAAAGTAAAAAAGCTTATTTTTTTACTATTATTTTCAAAGTTTCAGAATAAAAATTCTAAAATAGCAAAAACGATGTGTATAAAAATGATAAAAAAATAAACCTGCATTGTCTACGGAAAAAACAATCGCAAAAATCACGTCGCTAGCCCAAAAAATAAAAAAGTTCTAGCCATTTAACTAACGCGTGTTAAAAATGTCTAAACGGTGTCTGGTCCTGAATGCTCAAAATAGCTCGTCCTGAACTGGTTAATACTAGAAAAAAAATTCTGAGTTGCGTTTTTTTGTGGTGGAATCGCTTGCGAATGTGCCGCAAAAAAAAAAACAACTGCTATTTGTTGCGGGATTTAGCTCCCCATTGAATTCAATGGGGAAAACCCACAACAAATGAGCAGTGTTTTCGCAAATACAATTGACATGCTGCGGATCTCATATCTCATACACTTTGCTGCTACTGTATTTGCGGTGGATGTTCCGCAACTAATTCCGTTACGGAAAATCCGCAGTATTTACGCAACGTGTGAACTAAGACTTATAGAAGTCTTATGTTTGTACAATGATAATAATAAGCAGCCACCCCCTCATAAATGGTAGATATGACAATGGCTGTTCATTAGTATTTTGCACCTGAGCAATCGCCCTCTATGTAGCATTGTGGCTGGTCTGCATCCTGCTGGGAACTGGTGTTTGAACCTGTCATTTTATCAGTAAGAGTATGTTCACACAACCTATTCTATCTGTATAATATCTTTGAGCATTTTTAAACTGAGAAAATTAAATCCAAGGCAACCCATTTCTTATATACTAAACAGAAGTATAGATCTTACGGTTCCCAAATTTCTCACTAGGCTATACAAGAAGATCACTGTCTCTGGATCTCCAGACAATAAGAGTTTATATAAAGGTAGTTTACCCCAATGTTAAAATAGAAACAGGGTTTGTTCTACCTTTAGACATCTCTGACACCAGCTAATTATTTCACGTTTCATCAGAGCAGGGAAACCATTCTGTGAAGGAATACTTCCTTCCAAGTGTTTCAATGCAGTAATAAAGGATGACAATACCACTTTATATATTCAGAGGCGATGCCTGAATATGTATTCTACGCACAAAGCGAAGTGGAACAATGAAAATTGTACAAATGTGCTTTTAATAACATATCCACAAGTAACACTAGCAAGACACGGCTGACCCCAGTTTCTACCTTTCAGCTTCTTCTTGTTCTTCATGCATTTCTTTAATAAGAATGAGTTGAGGATTGTGAACTAATAGATTAAATCCAACGTACAATCATTCAAGGAAATGTTTAATCAGGTTTGGTATGAAAGTGATATTTTATGCTAAAATTATAAATAAAACAAGTAATATTGTGAACCTACTTTGTACAGGCTTGTACGCTTTTCACTTATTGCATCTCTCTTTATTGGTTCTCAGTTGCTCTCAGGTCTTGTTCGTGAATCAGACGTGCTTATTGATAGGAAAGATTGAAAATCAAACAATAGACAGATTATGATAAAGGACAAAGAGCAAAGAACAAAACTGCAGCAATCTGCAGTCAAGGTCAGGCATAAACTGAGGTTGACATCAGACAAGTACTGACATACAAGAATCGAGAGCAAGGGTAGAATGAGGAAAAACAGCAAGTGAACCAGAAAGATACCAAATCACCGTCATCAAAAAGTATTTGCTTGCACACAGTGTAATGTCCTGGGTAGTAACCCTGTGAAGAGTAATATTAATTAGATTGACAGTCTGGTGCATGGCCCATGCTTTACTCCAATGGTTGGAGATTGGTCCAATGCTCCATCTTACCCTACACTGCTGTCATTAGTTTAGTGATGGGGTATTAGGTGTTGTGTACAGCTGACTATACACACTTAAAATTCTCTCACTTAGGGCTCTAGAGAGATATATATTCTTTTTTTTGCCACAGAAATCGTGTATTTTCCAAATTTTTGTTGAACTTTTATTTAAATATCTAGCCTAAGCCCCTTAGTGGAATGCACCAACCTGGTTATATTTTATTTAAAAGGACTTATGCAGGGACCAAAATGTATTAGCGGTGTACTTACTGCAGTATGTGAGTACACATGCTAATATACATTCCGGTCCCTGTCACGCTGATTCTGAGATTTTCATACATTTTTATAGCGTTTCCATGGCCGAGCAGCTTCATGCAAGCCTCACATCACCAAGCACAATGCCAAGCGTCGGATGGAGTGGTGTAAAGTACGGCGCCACTGGACTCTGGCAAAGTGGAATCTTGTTCTGTGCAGGGAAGAATCACGCTTCTCTATCTGGCAGTCCGATGAAAGAGTCTGGGTTTGGCAAATGCCAGGAGAGCGTTACCTGCCTGACTGCATTGTGCTAACTGTAAAGTTTGGTGGTGGAGGGATGATGCTAGGGGGTTGTTTTTCAAGTGTTGGTCTAGGCCCCTTAGTTCCAGTGAAGAGAAATCTTAATCTTTTTTATAGCACATATCAAAACAAAAATTCTCCAAGGGCTAAAATCTTTAGGTTCTACCTGTGGATTTGTATGGATTACACTCTTATTAATTCTTGGGCAGGATGCTGAGTAGAAAGTACTCACTTGGATATAAAAATAATGTGTTTCTGTTGTATCTAAAAATAATGTTCAAAATCATATTAAAGTAAGACATGTAAGGTTCAAATCTGACCAAATCCAAGAGTACTTACTAAAGGCCCTTAGTTTTCCAATATTTTGCCTGAATGTTGGATGGGGAGGTATCCAAATGAAAGATACAATCTACTGTGTGATGAGTTCCTTAGGCATAAAGCTTATGAAGTGTTGGGTAACATTGAAGATGACTATATGCTAGTAGCCATAAAGAGAGAAAGTAAAAAATAAAACAGTACTTTTAAATGCTGTTTTAGAATAGTTTTTGAATTACATCAGAAGATATTAGCTTAGTAACCGTGTTCTTAAAAGCTGGCTGTTTAGCACATGAAGGTGCTCCGAGGTGTTAATCCTGCAACATCGCAATGAGTAAAATGCGTGTTAGAGCTATATGACTATTATATATTGTGTCTGTTTTTGTGGGAAAAACAAATGTCAGCATTGTGGTTTCCGAATCTATAGTTATTTATTGAAAGATGGATCACTATGAATTGGTAATGCGGAGGAAACCATTCAATTTGAAAAAAATATTAAGGTTGAAAATACAGAACATTTTAAACATAAACAACTATAGCAAAAAGTTTACCCAACTGGTAACACTCAGTTGTCAATGCAATCATAAATTTCTAGGAGGAATAACAGAGGAATGGCACAAAGTAGAGCTCTAAGAAAATATATTCCAGAGTTTCAACTTCATGAGGAATACCATTATTTACAAAAACATGTCAGGATAGGTAGTAAGAAGTGAATTACTGGCTCATGGAGTTCAATTTATTCTTCTGTTTTATGCATTGGTTGAATTATTGTGTAAATATGTTAACAAAGCATCAGATATAATCAGATAATGCTATTGTAAACATGGGTGGGTATTTCCCCCAGTAAGTAAACACCAATGATTTCCAACTTTCGTAGATATGTCCGTTGTCCGTTTCAGTTTCTCTCTGGCGTTTTGCAGAACAGCCAGAGGGAAACTGGGAAACTTTATATGGGATCTGTTCTGGCACAGGGGACATCATTTGTGGCGCCGGGGATTCCACTCCAGGCAGAGCCCCTGATAGTACTGTCCATATATGGCACCATCTACAGAGGGCACTGGCATTATCTACAGGGGGTGTGCGGTACTATATACAGATGGCACTGCGGCATTATCTACAGGGATACTGCAGCATTATCTACAGAGGGCACTGTTTCATTATATACACATGAAATTCATCTGTTTTTAAAAATTCGTCAAAAACTGAAACATGGACATGGAACGGATACAAAATAAATGCAAAATGGTCGTCAAAAAGGGACCGAGACAGCCTTTTTTAACGACCGACACCCAGACCCTGTTGTGTAAATAGATACAACAGCAATCCCAGCATGGTGTGCAGTGGGTAGGAGATGCGGGGTGGGATTGGGTAGCTTTAAAGGCACCAAACACTAGCTATCCCCTGAAGTTAGGGCTAGTGTTTCGACTCTTTGCAGACTCCCATGGCTGCTTCAAAGATCCGATCTAAGGTCAGTGGACAGCAGTTGCCTTCTGGGCAATCCCTCGGCACAAGCCTCAACTGAATATGACACTCGTGACATTACAATGTGTGTGTCAAGCTTCAGTGTAGCGCCAACGCCAGAGCAGAGGAGAGCTCTGACATGGTACACAACATGTATCTAATCTGTCATGTATCCAATCTACCACAAGCTATGCAACCCTCTGATAAAATTGGCACATTTTCCGACCCTAGACTACCTTTTTGGTGAACCACTGTGGTAAAAACTGATGGTAAAAACGGATAGTAAACACTGATGACAACTAACGACAACTGATGACAACTGATGGTTTGTAAAAAAGCCTGATGGCCACTGATATATTTTTGCATCAGTCGTAATCACTTGAGAGACAAGAAAATTTATGCTGATGCAACTGATATATGTGAATGCAACCTTAGGGCCCTTTCACATCAACGTTCTTTTCCGCTGACGGGTTCCATCTGAGGAAAGGCAAACTAAAACTTTAGCTTCCGTTTCCCTCACCATTGAACACATGAAATCAATAGCGCTGCCGCGGATGGAGCAGGAGGAGGGCGGCGGTCTTAGCCAAGTATGATGGCGGTCTGAGTGAGGCCGGTACGTGCCAGCACGGCAGTGGACAAGTTTAGTCACCTGATGTGAGGTCAGGTGACTGAACTCATCCACTCGCGAGCTGGCACGCACTGACCTCCTCCCTCAGACCGCTGTATACTCAGTACTTGGCTCCATCTGCCCTCCTTCTGCTCCTGACCTAAAATTTAGAAGCTTAGCTGAGGCCTAAATGTAGAAATTTAGCTGTAGTGTAGACATGAAGGACCTGTCCTAAAAGCATGAAGTGAGGTCAGGTGACTAAATGTTTTTTTTTTCATCAAGGTCATTTATGATATATCCACAGGATACGTCATAAATGTCAGATAGATGCGGGTCCCACATCTGGGACCTGCACCTATCTCTAGAACGGGGCCTCATGAACCCCGTTCTAGCTCTCTGTGTTCCGATTGGTTTCCGACCATGTAAGTCCCATAGAACTGAATAGTAGTTACGGAAACAGCGTAACACACATGCTTCTCTGCTTCCGTAACTAGCATTTACTACTATGGGAGTTACGGAAACAGCGTAGCTCAGCGAGCCATGCTTTTTTTTTCTTCCTGGTCGGAAATCACCTGGAACACAGAGAGGTAGAATGGGTTTAGTGGGCCCCGTTCTAGTGATAGGTGAGGGTCCCAGAGGTGGGACCCGCATATATCTGACATTTATGACATATCTTGTGGATATGTCATAAATGTTCCTAATGGGAAAACCCTTTTAATTAAGTCGGAACAACTTACTGCTGCAAGCACTTCTTTTCAAAACTTACCATTGTAGAGAGTCGACAGCTCCAGACTGACCGACGCAGGAGAAACATCATCAATACCGGCTAACATCACACGCCTCTCCAAAGAGAAGCAGTTCCAGACATCCCATTGGGGGTGAGTTAATTCAAAGTTTAACCAAATATAGCAGGCTCATTTTTAAGTTGATAATTTTGTATGGCCCACAAATGATGTTATAAATATCCAAATGGCCCTTGGCAGAAAAAAGGTTCCCCACCCCTGGTGTAGTGTCATAGAAGTTTTGAGATCATAGTGTTGTATTGTAGAGGATGTAGTGTGGTACAGCTTAGTAGAAGTTTTGGCATTGCCTTCATTACAACTAAGTACAATTTGAATTCTGTATTTTTAGGGATTTCATGTATTTTTCTTAAGAAATGTATTCACTATGATAAAAAAAAAAATCAGAAGGATTTTCTAAAAAGTAGTTTATGAAGTAATTTCAAAATCGAGTTAAACATTTTATGGAATTGCTTTGGTAAACATGATGTGTCACTTTAGAGAAAGATAAACCACAAACATATTTTCCCTCAATGTTCTGTTAAATTATCTCTTGACCTGGGTTTGGTGTAAATTTACACTTCAAACCTGTGAAGTATAAACCTTACAGAGCATTTGATGTTAAAATAAAAATGAACTTCAAAGCTAGCAGTGCGCTCCAGTTCATGTTATTCTAGCAGATATCTAACAGAAAGTGATTATGCCACTCATTGCATGTGCCCATTGTACTGACATCTCCTCTAACGCTTTGTAGAATGTAATCATTGTCTTTTGTTGACCACTACAATAGTGCAGAGGG
The DNA here is from genome assembly GCF_050947455.1 of Rhinoderma darwinii. Classification (NCBI taxonomy): domain Eukaryota; kingdom Metazoa; phylum Chordata; class Amphibia; order Anura; family Rhinodermatidae; genus Rhinoderma; species Rhinoderma darwinii. The sequence goes on along the minus strand of NC_134690.1, from coordinate 219,600,108 downwards.
CCTGATGTATGAGCATACAGCTTCACACAATACCTGCAAGTAAGTGGAAGTCTAATTGAAAAATAGACCAAATCTGCAGGACTTCTGTAACAGAATAAATAATGAATAGGATCATAAAATGTCATCTATTGCTGGATATGTATTGTTACTAGGATGATGTTCCCTGCTACCACCATAATAAGATGAGGATAGAAGAAAACACCCACTACTTGAAATAAGTAGTGATTTTTTTGTTACCCATTATTATTCATGCTTTTTTTTTGAACACCACCCTACTTCATGTTATAATTAGTTCCCTTTTATCCATTGGAAAAATAATAAGTCTTAATTGACAGTGTAAGGAAGACGCAAGTTACAGTTTTTGAAATGTTCAGCTGTCTCATTCAGGAAAGATATACAATATTGTTTTATATCTTCACATACTATAGTTTAGGCTTGTATTTAAATTCATATATAAAAAGACTGCTTGGCTAACTTTTAGTGCTATAATTTTTCCTGATCGTGTTATTTTCTAAATCTGTTATCTTTGTAGATAAAAAAAAAAAAAAAAGACAATTGTTTATGTTGCTTCAGTTGAAACTCTATAGGCCACTGTTTTGTTTTCTTATTTGTTATTTTTCCTACTGTGTGACCTAATTTGTGAGATTATACTTAATTCCAACTACTAAATAAAATGGCAGTATTCACTATGTTATAAGATTTTGCATCATATATCAATTTACATATACTAGGCACATTGGTGCAACTTACATCCATGCAGATGTAAAGATGGGAATTCAGTTTGTGAAGTAATGTAATTCTCAGTTTGCAGATGTATGTAATGGGCACTCATGATCCTTTTCAAATTAAGTGACCCTTCTTTTAGCCAAACAATGGTGCAAAATGATTGCTGCAGGGGAAAGGTGTAGCCATCTTAATTTTTTTTCCAGGGATAACTTCTGATTGCTAATAATCCAGAATATCTAAATATTTTAAAGAGTCCATTCATGGGGTTTACGATTCATTTCTTCTGATCAAAACACTATATGTGTATGTGTATATGTATATACACATATATGTATGTATATATGTATATATATATATATATATATATATATATATATATATATATATATATATATATATATATATATAATGTGTGTGTATATATATACTCCAGGTGGGGGAACAGTTCATGTATAAAGGTTATAGCCTTAAAGTTATACATGCTTCAAGAGCAGAGGTATAAAAATGTTCTGATCATAAGCCAAAAAAGTAATCAAACATTCAAAATGTTTAAGCAGAGTAGAATAATAGGGGAAATAATACCAGAACATCCTACATTTATGTTTAGAAGGACAAGAATCGTATCCTTATCTAATTACGGGCCCATAGACTTCTATTGGCCACGGGTACCTTCCCGTATGCTTACGGGAAGGTGCCCGTGCTGTTGAAAAATATAGAACATGTCTTATTTCAGGCTGTAATAATGGCACGGGCAGGCCCATAGAAGTCTATGGGGCTCCCGTAATTACGGGTGACTACGTGTGTGCACCCGTAATTACGGGAGCGTTGCTAGGCGACGTCAGGGGATAGTCACTGTCCAGGGTGCTGAAAGAGTTACACGATCGGCAGTAACTCTTTCAGCACCCTGGACAGTGACTACCGATCACAATATAGATCAACGTGTAAAAAAAATAGAAGTTCATACTTACCCAGAACTCCCTGCTTCTTCCTCCAGTCCAGGCTCCAGGATGATGTTTCAGCCCATGTGACCGCTGCAGCCAATCACAGGCCAATCACAGGCTGCAGCGGTCACATGGACTGCCGCGTCATCCAGGGAGGTCGGGCTGGATGTCGAAAGAGGGACCCGTCACCAAGACAACGGCCGGGTAAGTATGAATTTCTTTTACTTTTACTATGGAAAGGGCTGCCCCTTCTCTTTATCCTGCACTGATAGAGAGAAGGGCTGCCGATTAGTGCAGTGCAATTTTGCAGCGAAAAGGTGCCCGTAAATACGGGTGGAATACTGGTGAGACCGGACCCGTATTTACGGGCACGGGTACGTAAATACTGGTGCAATACGGGTCGAATACGTGTGACAAAGGACCCGTATTTACGCCAGTATTTACGGGAGGAAAAAAATATGTTTGTGTGCATGAGGCCTAAATGATTGTTTATCTACTGCTGTAAATACTCAAAGGCTATGTAAACCTTTAAGCACATTTTTTCCCCAATAATCAACATAGAGGATTTAATACAACTTTTTAATTGTATTTTATGGAAAAAAATACTTTTTGATATACAGCTTCTTTGTATTCTGGATATATAGAAGCTGTATCTTGTGTTCAAACCCGAATCTGTCAGGTCAGCAGGACTGACAGCTTTGGTGACAAAAGTGTCTGACATGCAGGTTCCAACTGCTAGTGATCACATCTAAGTCATGAACTTAGATGTGATCGATAACAGGTGGATTCAACCCGCTGTCACCGAAGCCGTTAGTCTTGCTAGCCTGTAGAGAAAGATAAAAGATACACGGCGCACATGGTGCATCATCCTAGGGTGTATAAAATGTAAGGTTGGAACAAGAATGGTTCTCACTTGGTAGTGTTGTGCTGGGAGCACAACGTCCTTCTTAGCGAGAGATAGGAGGGTCCGCAGCCTGGGAATTGTCTAGTGACCCACAGGGTTCCGTTGGCACAAATTGTAGGTATATGAAACGAAAAAGATTCCCAATGAACGGCGCTGATCCTCCCAGAGGATAGTTAAAAGAGGTCCGACAAGCTCCTTCGATCTTGAGCCGCTAGACAGGTTTCAAATTATATCCAAGACTGCTATAAAAATAGTCCTTAGTACTTTATTGCGTTTTTTATATATAATAGAAAACATTGAATGCTACGTGTTTCCAGACTGGACCGGTCTTTTCAACAGCCTGATGAAGAGACCGGTCCGGTCTTGAAACGCGTAGCATTCAATGTTTTCTATTATATATATAAAAAACGCAATAAAGTACTAAGGACTATTTTTATAGAACTCTTGGATTTAATTTGAAAGCTGTCTAGCGTCTCCAGATCGAAGGAGCTTGTCGGACCTCTTTTATCTATCCTCTGGGAGGACCTGCGCCGTTCATTGGGAATCTTTTTCGTTTCATATACCTACAGTCTTGCTAACCTGACGGATTCGGGTTTAAGCGCAAGATGCAAGATACAGCTTCTATGTATCCCTGAAATATGGAAGCTGTAGCTCAAAAACAAAAAATATTTTTTTAGTAAAATACAATTAAAAGGTGGTTTCAAATCCTCTACTATGATGGTATATTAAAAAAAAATGTGCTCAAAGGTTTACATACCCTTCAAATTTTAAGAATGGATGCTATATGAGGTAAATCTACACAGCATGTTGTATAGAAATTGTTTTGGCTAAAGGTAAATAATTATACCTCTCTCTTTATGAAATAATCAGTAAGGGTCCTCTTACACCGCCCGACATGGTTCGTGTAAACAAGCGCCGATCAACGGGACAGCTCGTTGATTGGCGCTCGTTTGTTTCTCTTACAAGGAGCTATGCTTAGGGATAAGCCATCGTTATTATGATCGCTCGTCCTTATATATTTTGATCATGTTGGCAGCACACCTTCCTGTTTACACAGGGAGATATGCTGCTGACAACGATAATATCTTCTGCTGCATAAACGATGCGATCAGCTGATGAACGCTCGTTTGCCCTATACTTGGTCAGTGTAAAAGGGCCTTAAGAGTGTGATCCATCATGATTTGACTGACCTGTTACAACTCCTTAAAGAGGCTCTGTCACCAGATTTTGCAACTCCTATCTGCTATTGCAGCAGATCGGCGCTGCAATGTAGATTACAGTAACGTTTTTATTTTTAAAAAACGAGCATTTTTGGCCAAGTTATGACCATTTTCGTATTTATGCAAATGAGGCTTGCAAAAGTACAACTGGGCGTGTTGAAAAGTAAAAGTACAACTGGGCGTGTATTATGTGCGTACATCGGGGCGTGTTTACTACTTTTACTAGCTGGCCGTTCTGATGAGAAGTATCATCCACTTCTCTTCAGAACGCCCAGCTTCTGGCAGTGCAGATCTGTGACGTTACTCACAGGTCCTGCATCGTGTCGGCACCAGAGGCTACAGTTGATTCTGCAGCAGCATCAGCATTTGCAGGTAAGTAGCTACATCGACTTACCTGCAAACGCCGATGCTGCTGCAGAATCATCTGTAGCCTCTGGTGCCGACACGATGCAGGACCTGTGAGTGACGTCACAGCGTGATCTCTGGAGAACACGGCTGTGTCTGCACTGCCAGAAGCTGGGCGTTCTGAAGAGAAGTGGATGATACTTCTATACACAACGCCCAGCTAGTAAAAGTAGTAAACACGCCCCGATGTACGCACATAATACACGCCCAGTTGTACTTTTACTTTTCAACACGCCCAGTTGTACTTTTGCAAACCTCATTTGCATAAATACGAAAATGGTCATAACTTGGCCAAAAATGCTCGTTTTAAAAAAATAAAAACGTTACTGTAATCTACATTGCAGCGCCTATCTGCTGCAATAGCAGATAGGGGTTGCAAAATCTGGTGACAGAGCCTCTTTAAGATCTGTTTATTTTTCTTATTGACTTGGTCCATTTGTATTTTTTTAACTACATAGGACTTTACAGCATGCTGCATTATTCTGCCACCAAAAAGCAAAGAATACCTGAGCTAGCACAATTGTCAACAGAGCCGAATACTAGTGCATGTAGAAAGATCAGACCACACAATGAAATAAATTAAATAAACTTTATGTACTACAGTAGTCTTGTCTTATAAAGCAGCACTGACACAACTTAAATGCAAAAATTATGTCATATTTAATCATTATTATTAACCCCTTAAGGACGCAGCCTAGTTTTGGCCTTAAGGCTCAGAGCCCATTTTTCAAATCTGACATATTTCACTTTATGTGGTAATAACGTCGGAATGCTTAAACCTACCCAAGCGATTGTGAGAATGTTTTCTCGTGACACATTGGGCTTCATGTTCGTGGTAAAATTTGGTCGATATATTCAGTGTTTATTGGTAAAAAATTGCAAAATGTAGAGAAAATTTTGAAAAAATAGAATTTTTCAGAATTTAAATGCATCTGCTTGTAAAACAGACGGCTATACCACCCAAAATAGTTACTAGTTCACATTTCCCATATGTCTACTTTAGATTGGCCTCGTTTTTTGAACATTCTTTTATTTTTCTTGGACGTTACAAGGCTTAGAACATAAACAGCAATTTCTCATATTTTTAAGAAGATTTCAAAAGCCTTTTTTTTAAGGTACCTCTTGAGTTCCGAAGTGGCTTTGAGGGGCCTATGTATTAGAAACCCTGATAAAACACCCCATTTTAAAAACTAGACCCCTCAAAGTATTCAAAACAGCATTTAGAAAGTTTTTTAACCCTTCAGGCATTTCACAGGAATTAAAGCAAAGTGGAGGTGAAATTTGCAAATTTAATTTTTCTTGCTGAATTTTATTCAATTTTTTTTCTGTAACACAGAAGGTTTTACCAGAGAAACACTACTAAATATGTATTGTCCAGATTCTGCAGTTTTTAGAAATGTCCCACATGTGGCTCTACTGCGCTCGTGGAATAAAATACAAGCCCTAGAAGCAAAGAAGCACCTAGTGCATTTTGAGTCCTCTTTTTTATTAGAATATATTTTAGGCAGCATGCCAGGTTTGAAGAGGTGTTGAGGTGCCAAAACAGTAGGAATCCCCCAATAGTGACCCCATTTTGGTAACTACACCCCTCAAGGAATTCATTTATGGTTGTTGTTACAATTTTGACCACACAGTTTTTTCACAGCACCTATTTGAATTGGGCTGTGAAATGGAAAAAAAATTAATTTTTTCCAATAAAATGTCATTTGTGATCAAAATTTCTTATTTTCACAGGGAACAAAATACCCCATTTTGTTGCCCAATTTCTTCTGAGTGCAGCAATACCCCATTTGTGGCAATAAACTGCCATTTGGGTCCATGGGAGGCCTCAGAAGGGAAGGAGCGCTGTGTGTTCTTTGGAGTGCAGATTTTGCTGGTTTGGTTTTCGGGTGCCGTGACGCATTTGCAGAGCCCCAGAGGTATCAAAGCAATGGAAACCCACCAGAAGTGACCCCATTTTGGAAAGTACACCCCTCAAGGAATTCATTTATGGGTAATGTGACCATTTAGACACCATAGTTTTTTCACAGAACTTATTTGAATTGGGCTGGGAATTTAAAAAAAATATATTTTTTCCAATAATATGTCGTTTTAGCTAAAAAAATAAAGAAATAAAATATAAGATGCCCCAGAGGAAGCCGGAAGGGCGAAACCCAGGGTCGGGCGAGAGTGTTTGGCGTGCCGCCTAGGAATTTTTAAGATTTTTACTTACCTTGATGCTTTTATTTCTTGTTACTTCTGTGAGTATGGATTAAACTTGGCGTGGAGCAATCTTTTTCAGAGGGTGTTGCACTATGTGTCTTCCTTTTTCCATCTATTAGAGACATAAGATCCTTTTCCTACCAGGAGTTCTTTGAATGTGGAGGGAGACGATAAGGAGCTTGGTGGAACTACAAGGATAAGAATTACCATCCACACCCTCATTGGATTGCGGACTGTCCACTGCATTTTTCTGGGAGAGAGTGTCTATACTGAATGATATTGGACTGTTACCAGTGCCGTCTGAGCGGTAAACTTCACTGTACTTTATATATGCTATTTAGGGTATTTGTTGGATCATACCCAATTTAGTTTTGCCTGCTCCGGTCTGAGAGAGATTTTGTGGGTATTTGAGCCAAGAGAAACCACCATTATATTTAAATACTCCATTTTGTTGCCCAATTTGTCCTGAGTGCGACAATACCCCATTTGTGGTGATAAACTGCCGTTTGGGCCCATGGGAGGGCTCGGAAGGAAAGGACCACCATTTGGCCTACTGGGGATTTTCTAGTGCGAAGTCATGTATGCAGAAGCCCCTGAGGTACCAGTGCAGTTGAAACCCGCAAGAAGTGACCCCGTTTTAAAAACTACACCCTTAAGGCATTCATCTAGAGGTGTAGTGAGCATTTTGACTGGAGACATACACCCCATAAACTGTAATGTGGGTTCTCCCGGGTATGGCAATACCCTACATGTGGCTGTTATCAGCTGCCTGGGCACACAGCAGGGCCCAGAGGGGAAAGCCGAGGGGGGATAAGCTGTGCGGAGTGCATCAGGGTAAGTAAAATTGGGGTAAATTTTAAACCAAGGGATGTATGATAATTTTTAAAACACTCTTTCATACAGAGCTCTGGTTATTCGGGACACGTGTCACATTGATATATTGTGTCATACCTAATCGCCCTCTTATAGCAGACTTTTCACCTCTTTTGAATTTTTCCCTTCTTGCCAGTTTGGGGAACTTCTCCTGGAAAGTGTTGCCGCCATGGTACGATGCGTGTGGCCTCGCTTCCAGAAGTACTGGGTGCCCCCCCCCCTTCTTGGTCCCTAAAGATTAGGTTCTTGATAATCACCTCTTGAAATTCCAGGAAAGTTCCCCTCTGGCCTGCACATCGACGTAGCACGTACGCATTGTACAATGCCATCTGTATGATGTGCACGGCCAGCTTCTTATACCCCACAGCATGGCGCTGTAGGGCTTCAGGACTTGATCTGACAAGTCCATCCCTCCCATGTACCTATTGTAGTCCAGGATGCAGTCTGGTTTGGGGGTGGCCTTTCCTTCATATATCCTAAACCTGAAGGTATACCCTTATGCACTCTCACATAGCTTATACATCTTCACGCCATACCTTGCCCTCTTACCCGGCAGGTACTGGCGGAATTGAAGCCTCCCTTTAAAATGTACCAGGGACTCATCAATAGAAATATTCTTCTCGGGGCTGTATGCTTGGGAAAACCGGGCACTGAAACGGTCTAATAGGGGTCTCCGTTTATACAAACGGTCAAAACTGGGGTCATCTCGGGGTGGGCACGGCTCATTATCAGTATAATGTAAGAAGCGAAGTATTGCCTAATTTATTTATTTTTTTAGGTTACAGTTCAGTTCTGAAGTTGCTTTGAGGGGCCCATATATTAGAAACCCCTATCAAACACACCATTTTAGAAACTAGACCACTCAAACTATTCACAACAGCATTTAGAAAGTTTATGAACCCTTTAGGTGTTTCACAGAAATTTAGAGCAAAGTAGAGGTGAAATTTACATATTTTTTTTGTCAGAAAATCCTCCTTATACCATTTTTTTATAACACAAAAAGAATTTATCAGAGAAACGCAATTTAATACGTATTGCCCAGATTCTGCAGTTTTGAGAAATATCTCACGTGGCCCTAGTGCGGTAATGGACTGAAGCACCGGCCTCCGAAGCAAAGGAGGACCTAGTGGATTTTGAGGCCTCTTTTTTATTAGGCACCATGTCCGGTTTGAAGAGGTCTTGTGGTGCCAAAACATTGGAAACTCCCCAAAAGTGACCCCAATTTGGAAACTAGACCCCTTGAGGAATCCATTGTAGTTTTCTTGGGGTGCATGTGGCTTTTTGATCAGTTTTTATTCTATTTTTAGTTGACGTGGTGACTAAGAAACAGCAATTCTACTATTGTTTTTTTATTCTATTTTTTTTACAGCATTCATCGTGCGCTATATATTACATATTCACTTTATTCTGCGGGGAGTTACGATTATGGCGATACCAGATGTTTATATTTTTTTTTTATATCTTATGGCGTTTGCACAATAAAATACGTTTTGTTAAAAATCATTCACTTTTTGTGTTACCATCTTCTAAGAGCCAGAACTTTTTTATTTTTCAATCAATAAAGCTGTGCGAGAACTTATTTTTTGCGTAACGAACTGGAGTTTCGATCAGTACCATTTTTAGGTACATGCGACTTTTTGATCTCTTTTTAATACATTTTTTGGGAGGTGAAGTGACCAAACAATTGTGATTGTGGTACGGTTTATTATTATTTTCTTTTACGGCGTTCACCTTCTGGGATAAATAACTAAATCATTTTGTAGTTCAGGCCGTTACGGACGCGGCGATACCAATTATGTATAGTTTATTTGTTTGTTTATATATTTTTATTAATAATAAATGACTGATAAGGTAAAAAGGGGATTTTTACTTTTAATACTTTTAAAACTTTTATTTTCTTATTTTTACACCTTTTTTTTACTTTTTTTTTACTTTATTACTTTGTCCCACTAGGGGACTTGAGGGCAGGAGGCCCTGATCGCTATTCTAATACACTGCACTACATGCGTAGTGCAGTGTATTAGAACTGTCAGCTACTCACTGACAGCAAGCATAGTGGGTCCTGACGTTGTCAGGACCCACTAGGCTTCCGTCTATGGCATAGCCGGACACCATTGTTTGGTGTCCGGTTGCCATAGTCACCATCGCCGGCCGCTATCGTGTAGCAGGCCGGGGATGGCAGCTTAACCCCTAAAAAGCCGCGATCTCTATAGAACGCGGCTTTGAAGGGGTTAATCAGCGGGGACACATCGATCGGTCCCTGCTGTAGGAGCTGTGACAGCTGCTGTACAAGACAACAGCTGTCACAGCTCCTGTATGTGTCGGGAGGACGGCCAAAACGGCCGTTATTCCCGAGATGTACTATTAGGTCATGGAGCGCGAACGATACAGCTGCCATGACCTAATAGTACGTCCAGGAGCGGGAAGGGGTTAATAATAATATTTATTTATATAGCACAAACATATTCGGCAGTGCTTTATAGTTGGGAAGTAACTAACAAGTAAAATTGAAAGTAATCAAGACAAATTAAAACAAAGAGACAAAAAAAAGAGATTCCTGCCAATAAAGCCTACAATATAAATAATGGAATTACGGTTGTAACACAATAGATACATGGTGACAATTTTGTCCAGGGGATCATCCCCTTGTGTTGGCAAGGGAAATATAAACAAAGCTGCATGTGTCAGTCACTCATCCAGTATCTAATCCAACACGGATATAATATGTAGAGATATGTGACAAGACAAGCTCGTTTAGAACAGGGTGGAATGGAGATATTTGTGATCAGGTTCATCAGGTTGTGTACGGGCCATGCACAATGGCTATGTGACAGCCGCCTCCTTGAAGAATTGGCATTTTAAGGCACGTTTAAAATTTTAGGAGCAAGTCCTGAAACAGTGAGTGGTCGGAGTCAGTGAGTTCCACAGAATGCGTGCAGAGTGGCAGAAGTCCTGCAGACGACACAGAGGATTTAGATGAGAGATGTAGGTCATTGGCTGAGAGAAGAGTGGCTTGGTAGAGGGAAATAAGAGAGGAGATGATGGTGCAACCTTGTGGAGAGCTTTATAGACTAGTAAGAGATTTATAGTGTAACTAATGTAAAGAGCGACAGAGAGCAAAAGCGTTAATATATCGGCTAAACAGAAAAATCAACCCGGTTGGAGATTTCATGGTGAATTGAAGGATAGCCATGTCTGTTTAGCAGATTGCTAATTAGTAGTGAGTTGCATAAAATTTTTAGGGCCTGGATAAGTGTTTTAGGTCAAGGCTACAGGATTTGGCAATGGATTGAATGTGGGGAAGAAAACACAGAACATAGTCAAGTATAACTCTAAGGGTATGTGCACACAAACTAATTACGTCCGTAATTGACGGACGTATTTAGGCCGCAAGTACCGGACCGAACACACTGCAGGGAGCCGGGCTCCTAGCATCATACTTATGTATGATGCTAGGAGTCCCTGCCTCGCTGCAGGACAACTGTCCCGTACTGTAATCATGTTTTCAGTACGGGACAGTAGTTCCACGGGGAGGCAGGGACTCCTAGAGTCGTACATAAGTATGATGCTAGGAGCCAGGCTCCCTGCACTGTGTTCGGTCCGGGACTTGCGGCCGAAATACGTCCGTCAATTACGGACGTAATTAGTGTGTGTGCACATACCCTAAGACATTGGGCCTGATGTCTAGGAAGGTTGATAGTTTAATAGATGGAGAAATCAGGTTTAGATGAAAAAGATAATAGTAGAAAGAAAAGGAGGTCAGTTTTAGAAAGATTAAGTTTAAGATGTTATGGAATCACTGGTTGAGCAATTCCCAGGGTGGAAGTTTATGGAATTGTTATGTATGTGATTCCCCAAAGGCTGCTGGAGACTGTTAGGAATGAACATGCAAATAAATACGCAACCCCAAATCCATCACAACTCTGATTAACAGAGTCTAAGGCTACTCTACGGTTTTCGCCGAAGCCCAGCGCAAGGCAGGTTGGATTTTGCAGCATAAAACCCAGGTTGCTTTAACAGAGTTGGGTGTTGGATAAGAGGTGCAATGCAGGCAAGACCAGAACAGATAACAAGACAGCCAGAGGGTAAACAGAAAATCCAAATCACACAGCTAGAGGATATCATATTGCAGAAGTCAAAATCAGCCAGGAACAGAAAGTCCAAATCAGTAAGCAAAGGGTAATCCAGAGACAAGCCGAGGTCCATTTCCAAAAAGTCCAAATGGTCAAAGTACAGGGTATAGTCAGAAGCTTAATGAAACACATGTAGCAAGGAAATTCTCAAGCAAATAAAACAGAACCAAGCCAGCTTTAAATACTAAACCCTTCAATCAGATAGGAAGAAAAACAGAGAAGTTGTCACAATTCGGGGTGTGGACCCACTGGGCCGTACCGCGTAGCGGGATGGCAGCTGGCCAAACAGGTAAAGTACAGAGTCCATAGATCAGAGAGGATACCTGAGGCAATGTAGACCGTAGCAAGGCAGGCACGGCTGGGACCAGGCAGCAGGTAGACGTCAGGCGTGGCATAGCAGAACAGGCGTGGAAGGCTGCAGGTAGACGTCAGGCGTGGCATAGCAGAACAGGCGTGGAAAGCAGCACAACTCGGCAACATCTCAGCACAGCACTAGATCAGGATAGCACGGGAACAGGATACAGGAACAGGGAACACTAGGAAACTGGAAGAGACTAAGGGACCATTAGCACGAAAAACTTTGGGTAACGAACAACGTCCTGGCAAGGAATAAGAGGGCAGAGTCCCTTTTATAGCCCAGAGCATAATGGGCTAGATTTCAGACTTCATGTAATTATGTGTGCACTGGCCCTTTAAGACCGTGCACGCGCGGGCACGCTCGCCCTCCGGAGACAGTCTCGATATCGAGAAGTGAGTGCCGGCGCCTCACAGGAGGACGACGCTGCAAGCAACTCGGATGTCCATGGCCACGGCCGTCGAGGGGTAAGTCAGAACGACGGACCGTGGCCATAGACCTTACAGAAGTGCGATAGGCTCAACAACTAAAACCAGAACCGACCAGAAGCTAGACTAGTAGTCATGGTATCTTAAAGGGACGGCATTTCCTAACATAAGTTGTATAGAGTACATGACAGCAGAAACAGTGGACAGACACTCACTTGTGTTTTTAAGAGACAGATCATTTATATTTTTTTATGAAATCTAGAACTATAAGGGTATATGTACATCAGCCATGATGTTAAAACCACTGACAGCAGAAGTGAATAACATTATTTATCTTGGTACAATGACACCTGTCAAGGGGTGGGAGATATTATGCAGCAAGTGACCAGCCAGTTCTTGAAGTTTATATGTTGGAAGCAGAAAAAATGGGCAAGCATAAGGATCTGAGCAACTTTGACAAAGGACAAATTGTGATGACTAGACAACTGAGTTAGAGCATCTCCAAAACGGTGGGTCTTGTATGTGGTGTATTCCTGGTATGCATTAGATAGGCCCTGCCAAAAGTAGTCTGAGGAAGGCAACTGGTGAACAGGCGACAGGTCATGGGCACCCAAGGCTCATTGATGTGTGCGAGGAGTGTAGGCTAGCCAGTCTGGTCCCATCCCACAGATGAACTACTGTAAAAAAAATTGCAGACTATAATATAAAGGTGTCAGAACACACAGTGCATCACAGCTTGCTGTGTCTGGTGCTGCGTAGCATCAGACCTGTTAGAGGGGCCATGCTGCCACGCTCCACCGCTGAATGCACCTACAATCTGCATGTCTGGTACCTAAACATTATTGCAGACTAAGTACACCCCTTTAAGGTAACTGTATTCACTAATGGCAGTGGCCTCTTCAGCAGGATAATGTGCCCTGCCGCATTGAAAAAATGTTTCAAGAATGATTCATTGATTCAGTCTCCAAATTCCTCAGTTCTCAATCCAATCATCATCTGTGGGATGTGCTGTAAAAACAAGTCTGATCGAATTCCGGTTCCGGCGCTGGCGATGCAGGACGCGAGTGACTGAGCTCCCGCTCCCGTCCAGCCTGTTTGATCGCAATAGTCGCTTCGGCGACGACAATCAGCGGTGAAGCAACCAGCCCTGCACACGGAAACATACCCGGTGGTGCCTGTATGGACAGGTACCTCCGCAGAAGCCAGCCATGGAATATTCAGCCGCGGCAGTGGTAAAGGGAGGTAAGATGGCGGCGCTTCCCGCCACTGCGACCCTGCTATACACACAGGAAGATGAGCTGCAACACCATCAGTCCCAGCTTTCAAGCCCGGCAGAACACATAATGTCCTCTCATCCTGCAGCCATTGATTATGTAGCCCTGGCACGGGAAGTAGCCAAACAGATAGCCCCAGAACTGCAAAAGGCGCTGGAAAAAACGGTGCAAGATTCCCTAAACCGCGTGCAGGCGGAGCTGGCACAAGTCACTACCAGAGCTGATGAGTTAGAACAGCGTATGACGCTGCTGGAGGATGAAAATGAGCTTCTGCAATCCAAACTGAAAGGGGTGCTGTCTGTTACTACACAGTTGGGGGACAAGGTGGAGGATCTGGAGAACCGCTCCAGGAGGAGCAACCTGCGACTGGTGGGGCTGAAGGAAGCGGTGATATCTTCTGATTTACAGCGACTATGTGAGAGGACATTGCCAGCAGCTTTAGGTCTTCCCCGTCCCTGCCGGGTGGAGAGGGCGCACAGAGTGGGGCCGGACCCTAGAAACCTCCCAGCAACAGATGACCACAGTTCGCTTCGTCCCAGACAAGTAATATTTAAGCTGTTGACAAGGTGGCACTCATGAAAGCTTTCCGCAGCAGATCGCGTCCTTTGGAAATAATGGGCATGAAAGTGCTACTTTTTGAGGATTTCTCTGCGGAGGTTGCAAAACGAAGGCGGGCCTTCAGCAAGATCTGCACCGCGCTGTTCCAAGCGAAAATACGCTTTAACCTGCAGTACCCAGCCATCTTACGGGTGTTTCAAGAGAACGGGCGGAACAAGGTTTTCACCACGCCACAGGAAGCGGAGGACGCACTTACAGAGCTTTGCAGACACAGACCCCAGCAAGAAGAGGAGCGTCACAGTCCAGCATACAGTCCAAATCGCAAGTCAAGAGAAGCCAAACGGAACCGACAAAATATGGAGCGAACCTGGGCAGAAGCTTTAATGCCCACACCAGGAAGATCCCGGGGAGGTCGAGCCGGAAATGGAGGGGACTCTCCGAAGCCGCAGAGGCGAACGCGGGACCGCACCCGATCTACGTCTCCTGATTGACGGACGAAGTTCTTTTCAACACCATTTTATTTAAGCTGATGTGATGATGATTTTGTGGACGCTGTAGACCAATTGCAGATTCCGACCGGCTACAGATAAGTTTGCAGATAATTTGAAAGTTTTGAGGGCGATATTTGGCGGTCTTATACGGCACTCTGTACCGGTCAACAGCTGACCTAATGTTATAATGTTACAATGTTGAAATGTATGCATTTTTGATATTTCCCTGCATTCTCGCTACAGGAGATTAGTGAGGGAGTTAGATCAGGTTCTGAGATTTTTCCTTGTGGGCGGGATCGACCGGGAATGATACAATGCCTCCCCTACGCAAGGGATTAGTTATATCTGCCACAGATGGCATACTGGGGGAAGTTGCGGTAGGAGATCTGGGAAAAGGTGGCAGGGAAACCTAGAGGCGAAACAAGATTTATGTGAGGATATAATCCAAACGGACTCTAGGTTGTTAAACCGACGGTATGAGAATGTATAAATGTGTGCACAGGCGACAAAGGGGTAATGAGGTGGTAAGGGCAGGTGCTGCTTCCTCATTGAAGGAGACATATATGCAGGTCTGGGGGGGAGGGGGAGGGAGGGGCGTGTTTTGACACAACAGAAAAAAGTGAAGTCACTTACACCAGTGGTTATTAAGGGGCTGATAACCCTTGCCGTAGGTGATTTTATGGTGTTGTTAGATAAAGGCCGGTTGGCCTTGACATGGAGTTTGGTTCTGGTTTATAAGCCGGGTTTTGGTTATGTTATTAATGTTTATACATGGCTCTTGGAAAAAGGCGGATCTGACTCCCCGAACCTATCACGACTTTTAGGCATTTTAGCTCATCTTATGCACGGCCCAATAACATGAAAATAGTCTCTTGGAACGTTAAAGGGCTGAGATCCCCACAGAAACGGACCAAACTTTTGCGACACATGAAACGATTGCACCCAGATGTGGCCCTATTACAGGAAACTCACCTTACCGAGCCAGAGTTTAAGTATTTGCAAAAATTTTGGGTGGGTCAGGTTTTTGGCTCGTCAGCAAGGGAGGGTAAGGCGGGAGTTATAATTTTGATACATAAAAATTTTGCGTTTACGCTGGTGTCCCAGGAACGGGATGACGAGGGCCGTTGGATCCATCTAGTGATGGAGCATGCAGGGGAAACTATCAGTATTCATAATGTGTATGGCCCAAATACGATTAACGCAGGTTTTTTTGGTCATTTGGAAACCCAACTCCAGCAGGATCGCACTAGGTTTTTGATTCTGGGGGGAGACCTTAACACTGTGAGGTCTTCAAGGGAAGATAGGAGCGCAGGGACTAGTTCGCAGAGAAATAGAGATAGGATCTTGCCCGAATTTTTAAGACACACGGCCCTAATAGATGCGTGGAGGAGTCTACACCCAGATGCGCGGGAATATACACATTTCTCCCATGTTCATCAGTCATGGTCGCGTATTGATTACTTGCTAGTTAATGACGCATTATCGCGACGATTACGTGAAGCGGCGATTGAAGATCTAGTTATTTCGGACCATGCCCCGGTTACCATTACCTTGGCCGACACAGTAGCTAGAGGAACGGATTTTATCTGGAGGTTTCCCGCCTTTCTGGCAAAGGATGAGGGCTTTATACAGAAGCTTAAGGGGTGGTGGATGGAATTTGATGGGGATAATGTATCGCATCGTTCGGATCCGTCATTGTATTGGCGTACAGCCAAAGTGGTAATAAGGGGGAAAGTTATGCAATTTATGTCTAATCTTAAACGCAAAACGACTGAAGGATACAAGGCAGCGAGCGACAGATTACGGTGTGCATACACAGCATTTCTACATTCTCCATCACCGCCATTGGGGGAGAAATGGAGGGAAGCCAATCGACAGTTTCATCAGTGGTTAGACAAAAGAGAGAGTATTTACCGGTCCCAATTTGATGCCGATCTAATGCGTTTCGGCAATAAAGCGGGCAAATTATTAGCGCGATTAGCGAAGGGGAGGTATGCACCGTCACACATTTCAACACTTAACAAATCTAATGGAACTTCTACCTCAGACCCAAAAAAAAACAACACCATATTAAGTAAATACTACCAAGCCCTTTACTCAGAGACACCCATAGATCTCCAAAAAGGGAGGGAATTTTTGGAGAAGGTGAAGCTGCCAGGGCTCACTCAGGAGCAGAACGGTCACTTGAGCGCAGAGATTACATTAGAGGAAGTTCGGAGCGCCATTAAGACCTTATCTAACGGAAAGGCCCCGGGTCCAGATGGATTCACAGGAGAGTTTTTTAAATCTCTGAGAGAAGAAATCAGCCCTACCTTGGTGGCATACTATAATATTTTACTAAGGACGGGTGCTTTACAAGCAGAGGCCAAAGTAGCGCATATAAAGGTGTTACCCAAGAAGGGGAAGAATCCTCTTGACCCGGGGTCGTACCGTCCCATTTCACTGATAGACCAAGATCAGAAATTGCTCACAAAAATTTTGGCCAATCGGCTGGCTATGTATCTACCCACACTGGTGGGAAAATCCCAAGTAGGATTTGTAAAGGGCAGGGCAGCAGTGACGAATCTACGCAAAGTGTTGACGGTGCTAGAAACAGTCAGGCACGGTCCCCAGCCAGGTACCAGGCCGGCACTATTAGCGTTAGACGCAGAGAAAGCCTTTGATAACATACAATGGGCATGGCTGGGGATGGTGCTGGACAAAATGAACGTTCAGGGAGACTTCAGGGTCTTCCTGAAGGGTGTCTACAATAACCCGCAGGCACGTGTTCACTCCTCAGGGTTCCTGTCAGATCCCTTCCAATTACATAAAGGAACACGACAGGGTTGTCCCCTGTCGCCCCTGTTATTCAATCTCGCATTGGAACCTATGGCTAGATTTCTGGAGGAATCGGATATGTTCAGAGGCATTCAAGTAGGGTCTCAGGCAGTGAAGTTAGCCCTGTTTGCTGATGACGTTATACTTTTTATGTCAAATCCTCAAGAACATTTAAGGACGGTGTAATGGTGGGGGGGGTAGGGAAACGGACAAGTGAGCCCTAATCTACCCGCCACTCTGTCCCTGCCTACTTGCAACGACCCGCCCTAGGCGACGGGGTACAACTGGGCGGCGGTCCCTGCGCTCAGTAAGTGCATGACAAACACGACAAACAAACAAGGGAATACAAGCAAGGGAAATGGGCAGTTGCTCGCGGAAACACCGTGAGCAACAGAGTAGTGAACGAGCCGAGTCAAGCCAGGAGAGTGCGAGGTACAAAGCGAAAAGCAGAAGAGTAGTCGGTAAGCCGGGGTCTGTATGGAGCAGGATCAAAAAGTAGCAGGAGCTGTAGCTGGGCCAGGAAACCTCAAGGAAAGAATTCACAAGCACAGATGGACAGGAAGAGCAGGCTTAAATAGACCGAGGGCGGGAGCTAGCTGAGTCTGGCCAGGTTGCGATAGGCTCTCCCACTCCTAAGCCTGCCAGCCTGAGTGGAGGAAGCTGGTGTCTGTCTCAGGGATGTACACTCAGGTGTTGACTGATTAATTCTGGGAATTAACCCCGAAGCAGTGCCTGGCAGATCCTTTACAGTACCCCCCCTTTTATGAGGGGCCACCGGACCCTTTCTAAGTGGACCTGGCTTACTGGGGAAACGCAGGTGGAACCTCCTGACCAATACCCCAGCGTGAACATCCCGGGCGGGTACCCAAGTCCTCTCCTCGGGCCCGTATCCTCTCCAATGGACCAGGTACTGGAGGGAGCCTTGGACCATCTTGCTGTCCACGATCCTGGCCACCTCAAATTCCACCCCCTCAGGGGTGAGGACGGGAACAGGAGGTTTCCTCGAGGGGGCCAAGGACGGGGAGCAGCGTTTCAGGAGGGAGGCATGAAACACGTTGTGTATACGAAAAGACGGGGGTAACTCCAGCCGGAAAGAGACAGGACTGAGGACCTCAATGACCTTATACGGCCCAATAAACCGGGGAGCAAACTTTTTGGACGGAACCTTGAGACGCAAGTTCCTGGATGACAACCACACCAGATCCCCGACCACAAACAGGGGGTTAGCAGAACGTCTTCTATCGGCCTGAGCCTTCTGTATGCTCTGGGACGCCTCTAGGTTCTTCTGAACCTGGGCCCAGACTGCGCACAGATCCCGATGAACGACCTCCACCTCGGGATTGTTGGAACAACCAGGTGAAACGGAGGAGAACCGTGGATTAAACCCAAAATTACAGAAAAAGGGAGAGACCCCTGACGAGTTACTGACCCGGTTATTAAGGGAAAATTCGGCGAGGGGAATGAAAGAAACCCAATCAAATTGACAGTCAGAGACAAAACATCTTAAGTATTGTTCTAGAGACTGATTAGTCCTCTCCGTTTGGCCATTGGTTTCAGGATGGAAAGCAGAGGAGAAGGACAGATCAATCCCCAACTTATTACAGAAGGCTCTCCAAAACAATGAAACAAATTGTACCCCCCTGTCAGAAACAATATTGACGGGGACCCCATGGAGACGCAGGATGTGTTTGATAAACAAGGTAGCCAACGTCTTGGCGTTGGGTAGTTTCTTGAGGGGCACAAAGTGGCACATTTTACTGAAGCGGTCTACCACCACCCACACCACCGACTTGCCTTGGGATGGAGGCAAATCGGTGATAAAATCCATGGAGATATGTGTCCAAGGTCTCTGGGGAATGGGCAACGAACGCAGTAAGCCCGCTGGTCGGGACCTGGGAGTCTTGGACCTGGCACAAACCTCACAGGCGGCGACGTAGGCCTTAACGTCTTTAGGCAAACCAGGCCACCAATAATTTCTGGTAATGAGGTGTTTGGTACCCAGGATGCCTGGATGGCCAGATAGTGCGGAGTCGTGATTTTCCCTAAGTACCCTTAGCCGGAATTGCAGGGGAACAAACAGCTTGTTCTCAGGAAGGTTCCCAGGAGCTGAACCTTGATCAGCAGCAATTTCAGAGACTAAATCGGACTCGATAGAGGAAATGACTATACCTGGAGGCAAAATACAAACAGGATCTTCCTCCGAAGGAGGGCTGGCCATGAAGCTACGCGACAGTGCATCCGCCTTAATATTTTTAGACCCGGCCCTATAGGTAACCAAAAAATTGAATCTGGTAAAAAACAACGCCCATCGAGCTTGTCTCGGGTTTAGCCTCCGGGCAGATTCTAGGAAAACCAGATTCTTGTGGTCGGTAAGGACCGTTACCTGGTGCCTAGCCCCCTCCAGGAAGTGGCGCCACTCTTCAAATGCCCATTTAATGGCTAAAAGTTCGCGGTTGCCAATATCATAGTTACACTCCGTGGGCGAAAACTTCCTAGAAAAGTAAGCACAGGGGCGGAGATGGGTGAGGGAGCTGGTACCCTGGGACAAGACGGCCCCCACTCCCACCTCGGACGCGTCAACCTCCACAATAAATGGCTCCCTTTGGTTGGGCTGAACCAGCACGGGGGCCGAGATAAAGCACTTCTTGAGGGTCTCAAAAGCCTGGACGGCCTCAGGGGGCCAATGGGGAACATCAGCACCCTTGCGAGTGAGGTCCGTAAGAGGCTTAGCGACGACCGAGAAGTTAGCAATAAATCTCCTGTAATAGTTAGCGAACCCCAAAAAACACTGTAGCGCTTTCAGGGAGGCAGGTTGGACCCATTCAGCCACAGCCTGAACCTTGGCAGGGTCCATGCGGAATTCATGAGGAGTGAGGATTTGACCTAAAAATGGTATCTCCTGTACCCCAAATACACATTTTTCGATTTTGGCAAACAGTTTGTTTTCTCGAAGGACCTGGAGCACTTTCCTGACATGCTCTATGTGGGAGGACCAGTCCCTGGAAAACACCAATATGTCATCAAGGTACACTACAAGAAATATCCCCAGGTAATTTCTCAAAATCTCATTTATGAAGTTCTGGAAGACCGCAGGGGCATTGCACAACCCAAAGGGCATGACGAGGTATTCGAAATGGCCTTCGGGCGTGTTAAACGCAGTCTTCCACTCATCCCCCTCTTTGATGCGAATAAGGTTATACGCCCCCCGTAGATCCAATTTAGAGAACCATTGGGCCCCCTGAACCTGATTAAAGAGATCAGGAATCAAAGGAAGGGGATACTGGTTCCTTACCGTGACCTTATTCAGGCCACGGTAGTCAATGCATGGCCTAAGACCCCCATCCTTCTTCCCTACGAAGAAGAAGCCAGCACCTACCGGAGAAGAAGAGGGACGAATGTAACCCTTGGCCAGGGATTCCTGGATATACTCCCTCATGGCTTCACGTTCGGGACAAGAAAGGTTAAATATCCTACCCTTAGGAAGCTTAGCTCCTGGTACCAATTCGATAGCGCAATCGTATTCTCTATGAGGCGGTAATACTTCGGAGGCCTCTTTAGAGAAAACATCAGCGAAGTCCTGAACAAACTCGGGTAGCGTATTCACCTCCTTAGGGGGAGAAATAGAATTAACAGAAAAACATGACGTACAACATTCATTACCCCATTTGGTTAGCTCCCCAGTATTCCAGTCAAACGTAGGATTATGCAACTGCAACCAGGGAAGACCTAGAACCAAATCGTACGATAATCCCTGCATCAATAGTACAGAGCATTGCTCCAAATGCATGGAGCCAACAAGGAGTTCAAAAACAGGGGTATGCTGTGTAAAATAACCATTAGCAAGAGGAGTGGAGTCGATACCCACTACCGGAACAGGTTTAGGCAAATCAATCAGAGGCATAGCGAGAGACATAGCAAATTCCACAGACATGATATTAGTAGAGGACCCTGAATCCACGAAGGCACTGCCGGTAGCAGACCTACCACCAAAAGAGACCTGAAAGGGAAGCAATATCTTAGTACGTTTCATATTTACGGGAAATACCTGTGCGCCCAAGTGACCTCCCCGATGATCACTTAGACGCGGGAGCTCTCTGACAGCATTCTTACGCTTGGGACAGTTGTTTACTTGATGCTTGACATCCCCACAGTAGAAGCAGAGACCATTCTTCCTGCGGAATTCTCTACGTTGTTGAGGGGACACGGAGGCCCCGAGTTGCATAGGTATTTCTGAGTCTTTAGGGGAGAAACGAAGCAACGGGACTTCGGGAGGCATCATGGGGGAGTCGGAGGAAAAAACACATAAACGTTCACGTTGTCGTTCCCTGAGACGTCGGTCAAGTCGTACCACTAAAGCCATAACCTGGTCTAAGGAGTCAGAAGAGGGATAACTAACTAGCAGGTCTTTCAGGGCATTCGACAGACCCAACCTAAACTGGCACCTTAAGGCAGGGTCATTCCACCGAGAAGCTACGCACCACTTCCTAAAGTCAGAGCAATACTCCTCAACAGGTCTCTTACCCTGACGTAAGGTCACCAGCTGACTCTCGGCAAAGGCAGTTCTGTCGGTCTCGTCATAAATAAGTCCGAGGGCAGAAAAGAAACAATCAACGGAGGAAAGTTCAGGGGCGCCAGGAGCCAAGGAGAAGGCCCACTCTTGGGGCCCTTCCTGGAGCCGGGACATAATTATACCCACCCGCTGGCTCTCAGAACCTGAGGAGTGAGGCTTTAAGCGAAAGTAAAGCCTACAACTCTCCCGAAAGGAGAGAAAAGCCCTCCGGTCACCTGAGAACCGGTCGGGCAACTTGAGGTGGGGTTCAAGGGGTGCGGTGAG
Organism: Rhinoderma darwinii; assembly: GCF_050947455.1. Taxonomy (NCBI): domain Eukaryota; kingdom Metazoa; phylum Chordata; class Amphibia; order Anura; family Rhinodermatidae; genus Rhinoderma; species Rhinoderma darwinii. The sequence continues at coordinate 219,577,947 of NC_134690.1, read as the reverse complement.
GGGAACTACCAAGGTAGCATCAGGCTGGTTGACCCTCTGAGCCAGGGCCTGGACCTGTAGGGAGAGACCCTGCATTTGCTGAGCCAGGGTTTCACGGGGTTCCATAATGGTGTCAGGGACCAGGGTAGACTAGGTATAGGGCTTGTGAATTTGTAATGGTGGGGGGGGTAGGGAAACGGACAAGTGAGCCCTAATCTACCCGCCACTCTGTCCCTGCCTACTTGCAACGACCCGCCCTAGGCGACGGGGTACAACTGGGCGGCGGTCCCTGCGCTCAGTAAGTGCATGACAAACACGACAAACAAACAAGGGAATACAAGCAAGGGAAATGGGCAGTTGCTCGCGGAAACACCGTGAGCAACAGAGTAGTGAACGAGCCGAGTCAAGCCAGGAGAGTGCGAGGTACAAAGCGAAAAGCAGAAGAGTAGTCGGTAAGCCGGGGTCTGTATCGAGCAGGATCAAAAAGTAGCAGGAGCTGTAGCTGGGCCAGGAAACCTCAAGGAAAGAATTCACAAGCACAGATGGACAGGAAGAGCAGGCTTAAATAGACCGAGGGCGGGAGCTAGCTGAGTCTGGCCAGGTTGCGATAGGCTCTCCCACTCCTAAGCCTGCCAGCCTGAGTGGAGGAAGCTGGTGTCTGTCTCAGGGATGTACACTCAGGTGTTGACTGATTAATTCTGGGAATTAACCCCGAAGCAGTGCCTGGCAGATCCTTTACAGACGGTTTTTCAATTTTTGCAGGAATTTGGGCAATGCTCGGGATATAAAGTCAACCTAGCTAAAAGCGAACTGCTGGAGTTGGGCAGGCCATTGCCTAAGACCTTTTGGCAATCCTTGGGGTGTGGGATATCCCCAGTTGAACATTGCATTACTTATCTGGGTATCAGAATAGGGAGGGTGCCGGACACCCTGTATGGCCTAAATTATCCCCCGTTAATTAAAAAAATACAAGCGGAACTCACTAGATGGGGCCAATTGCCGTTGTCCCTCCTGGGAAGGTGCCAACTGATTAAGATGGTTAGCTTCCCCAGATTGCTATACCCCTTCCAAACAATCCCTCTCTTGTTGAAGCATGTGGATGTCTCTAAACTGACGGCCTCATTCACTAAATTTATATGGGCAGGAAAAAGGCCTCGCATCGCACTTACCAAGCTCATGATGGGCAAACAAGAAGGGGGTGTGAACTTTCCGAATGTCAGGGTTTATAATGTGGCCTGTCTTTTTCGTCATGTAGTAGATTGGCTTCACGAAACGAGCAATTATTCCAACTTAGATCTGGAGGGGGAGTATGCCTCACCCTGGAACCTGAAAGCTTTGTTACATTGTAGAGTTGCTTCTCTTCCGTGCCGTCTCAAAACCTCCATTGTATTGAGAGATACAGTCCTAGCTTGGAAAGTGGTACGTAAGCAGTTTGGGTTACCTCACCTGGTATCGAAATATATGCCGTTGAGCGGACACCCGGAATTTTTACCGGGAGTAGGCAAGGGGGACGGATTTGCCTCATGGGGGATGGTAGGCATTGACAACGCAGGGGATCTTATGCACATAGAGGAAAGGAGGTGGTTAACTGGGGAGGAAATTACCACTAAACTCAGACCCATAGAAGGTAGGGTCAATTTTTTACAAATACTTCAGGTACGAGCATTTTGCACCTCCAGGCTCAGGAATTTGAGTAAGGAAGCTACCTCGCACACTCTAGATGAGGTCATAGGTCCAACAACTGGGCGGGAGACCATTTCAGGGTTGTATAGAGCACTGAGAGATGGTTTTGTTCGTCCGCAATCAAGGGTTAGTTTCAAAATCTGGGAACGGTGGACCCAAGATCCAGGTATAGGAGAGATCATACTGGGGGGTTGGGAGACGGTACGGAAGAGTGTTATAAATGAGAGCTGGAGGGAAACCTATTTTAAGTTGATGCATTCAGCTATATATGGCTTTAATATTCTGCCTTCACAATCCTTCCCTGACCGCATTACGTGTTGCCCCAAATGCAATACACCTCTGACGAATTTATGGCATGGAGTGTGGGGGTGCGTACATACTAAACGATTTTGGGGCATGGTACAAAAATATATTGAGGATTATTGGAAAGCGAACCTCCCACTGACGCCTCAAGCGCTACTATTCCATCAGGCGCGGCCGCCAGAGGAAGAGGGTGCTCGAGGAGTGAGATCACCTCCAGCGCTGGTGCACACGATTTTACTGGTAGCCTTGAGATGCCTGCTGAGTAAATGGTTGGAGGCAGACACGCCGGGGTTAGAACTGATTGTGTCACGGCTGAAACAGTTATTAGTTCTTGAAAGGGTGGAGGTGGAAAGGCGGAAGGAAACGGGAACCAAGAAGCTATTTGATAAGTGGCAAATATTCATAGAATCGCAATGTACAGCAGCCGAAATAGCGGAAATTGTTAAGCCTTTCCAGCACACAAAGTGGTACTGCACACAGCTCTTGGCAGGCACTTTAGGGGGGTTGCAACTTTGAACTAGTTGGGGGATAAATGATAAGTAGATACTCATTGATGACCTAAGTCGTGTCGGGGTTGGGGGAAGTCATGTTTTCGGTCCATATGAAGATCGACACTTATGCCATGTTTATATGTTATGTTATGTTGAATTTAATTCAAAGTTAATTCAATGACAGTTGAGTGCTGCGCACTCATGATGTAACTTTTACGTGAAATGTTTGTAAGAAAATGTGAAAATTGACAATAAAAAGGATATTTAAAAAAAAAAAAACAAGTCTGATCCATGGAGTCCCCACATCGCAATTTACACAATTTAACAAATATGCTACTAATGTCTTTGTACCAAATACCACAGATACCAGATACCACAGATAGACCTTTAGAGGTCTTATGGAGTCCATGCCGGAACGAGGAGGACCTACATAATATTAGGCAGGTGTTTTTAACGTTATGACCAATCAACGTATATTAGTACCCAATATGTGCAAAAATGTGCACCATACTATCCGTTATTTGTTACTTTTAAATAAAGGTAAATTATTTACGACAAAAAACAAATAAAGACAAAACAAAGTAAAAAATAAATTAAAATAAAATACACAAAGAACTCCACTGATAGCCCAAACCACAGCTTCTAGCCATGATGACCCAAAACTATAAATACCCTTTAAAAAAGACCGACTGTAATGGAATGGTGGACACAATTGAACATTTTTAATTTAGTCGCACCTTGTGCTATTAGAAAATTTAAAAAAAGGAAACAAATCGACACTTTATTGCTGTTTTTTCCCCCCTGATATCACAAAAAATACTAAATACTAATATAAAAATGTCAGGAAAATAAAGCCCCATATATATTGGAAAAAAAGACGTAAAAATTCTAACAACTGGACAAGAAAAATGTTTATAGCTTTCAAACCTGCATATACTAAAAAAAACAAAAATGTGCCTTTTCATAGGATAAAATCGATTCCTCCCTCGATAGCTTAATGGCAAAATAAAGTTGATCACATTTTTCATATGAAGGAACTATCCACCAGGAAAACTCTGACTTATCATGTCTTGCAAAAAGTGTGGATGAAACCGTGAGTAATATTTCATGCTTCTCTAGAGTTTATTTTGAAATATTTTGACCGTTATTATTTGATATGCACGGATGAACGAACTTAATATTTTTATGTGACTGGTCATTACACGTAACCGCCCTTGGCCCCTTCTCCCCTATCCCACGTCTGTCACTGTTGTACTATTTCAGTGTAAGTTTGTTTCTACATTTTATACTATTTTATTACTTTACACCTGAAGTGGTTTGCCAAACACTAGCTAGACAATCTTCTGATTGCTGTATGCTAAACACTTTACTGCCTCCAGTTAAGTTAATATTTCTTATTTATAAAACTTTATTACAAGAGAATTTAAAAAGAAAAGAAAACTGCACGTGTGTAGTGGTGGACAGGTGTGAATGGAAATGGGGAGTATGTATTATATATAAATACCATAGGGAATAGTAACGAAGGGGCAGGGAACAATTTTCTATTAAATGAATGGTGTAGCGTTCATGGCCGCAGACCGTCGAGTTTACTTACCCCTCGCCAGCACTCACTTCTGCTCCAGTCCGCTGTGTCCCGTAGGGTGCGCCAGCACACTCATGCCCAGTCTTAAAGGGCCAGCGCGCGCACAAGGGAAATCATCACCATCAACTGCCCTTGACTTTCTGGACTATAAGAAGGGCCCTGCCCCTTTGCTCATTGCCTGAGCATTGTTGGTTTGTCCCATGTTAGTTTTGCAAATGGTCCCTTAGTGTTATCCTGTTCCTGTTGTTACCCGTGCCCTGCTACCTGTATCCCGTGCTGTGTCCTTGTTCCTGAGTCTGTTAGTGTTGGAGTCATGTCTTACTGCACCAGTGTCATCTGCCACATCCAGTGCCATCCGCAACATCTGTGTCATCTGCCACAACCAGTGTTATCCGCCACCGTTGGCGCAACCTGCTGCACCCACCTCCATCCGTGCTGAAGCCTCGGCCACTGTCTGGACTATTTCAGGTACCCTTGTACTATGAACTGTTATAGACTCTTTCATAGACTGAGATTAGGCCAGCTGTCTCTCCGCTACGGCGGAGCGGCCTAGTGGGTCCACATAACCTGTGATCGTGACAAGTGGTAAGTCTCATGGGCTTAAAATATTCCCCTTCATCAGGTGCAATAAGACAAAAATTATCATATGTGGGTAGTGATAAATTTTAAAAAGGACTGACAAAATAACAAAAAATATAAAATATGTAAAAAGAATTGTTAAGGTATCATGATAACAGTAAAAAGTCATTTTACAAACAGTAACAAATGAACACTGCTGATAATATATAGGGAGGAGGAGCGGGGGTATGGTAATTTTGGTGTACTATTTACGACTTAAAGAGGCTCTGTCACCACATTATAAGTGCCCTATCTTGTACATAAATGTGATTGGCGCTGTAATGTAGATTACAGCAGTGTTTTTTATTTAGAAAAACTTTCATTTTTGACGGAGTTACGACCTATTTTAGCTTTATGCTAATGACTTTCTTAATAGACAACTGGGTGTGTTTTGCTTTTTGACCAAGTGGGTGTTGTGGAGAGAAGTGTATAACGCTGACCAATCAGTGACCAATCAGCGTCATACACTTCTCTCCATTCATGTACTCTGCACATAGTGATCCTGCGTTGATCACTATCTGCAGTCACATTAACGTTACTAAAGTGTCTTGAGAGTTAATAGACATAGTGTCCAACCAGGACGCGATGTCTAGTCACAATCCCGACACTTCGCTAATGTTTGTGTGGGACTTAAAACAGAGCAAGCGTAATCTCGCGAGATCACGCTGTAAATGACAGCCCAGCGTGATCTCGATGTGCTGTGCTGTAAGTCACACACACAAACGTTACTGAAGTGTCGGGATTGTGAATAGACCGCGTCCTGGCTGGAAGTGATGTCTATTAACTCTCAAGACACTTCAGTAACGTTAGTGTGTGAGTATGTGACTGCACATTGTGATCTAATAAGATCACTATGTGCAAAGTAAATGAATGGAGAGAAGTGTATGACGCTGATTGGTCACTGATTGGTCAGCGTCATATACTTCTCTCCACAACGCCCACTTAAAAAAGTAAAACACGCCCAGTTGTCTATTAAGAAAATCATTAGCATAAATATAAAATAGGCCATAACTCTGTCAAAAATGATTGTTTTTCTAAATAAAAAACACTGCTGTAATCTACATTACAGCGCTGAACACATTATGTAGAAGATAGGCCACTTATAATGTAGTGACAGAGCCTCTTTAAGTCCTAATTGCCTCACAGCTAGAACGCACAAAGTGTCTCAATTTTTGGTGGTGGATAGATTGTATTACACTTTTCGGTAAATTTATACAAGATAGGGAAAAGAGCATCTGCAGGGTGTAATAGGTGTTCTGATAAAAAAAAAAACGCATTTAAAACAAGAATGGTGGTTTTGTCGCAAGGTGGGACACTTTGGGAATTGTGAAATGGCCTGGCTAGTTATAGATAGAGTAGGCTTAACTAAGAATATTCCATCTGTGAGTGGGTGAATAATATGATGAGATAATAATACCACCAATAAAAATTCTGAAATTGAGATCTAATTGGGATGCTTGGATACAATATTGGAGTAGTGAACTACGATAAGATACGGAATATCTTATTAATTTCCTTGTAGATTGAAAGCCCTCACGGGCATGGTCCTCTCCCCTTCTGTACTAGTCTGTCACTCATTAATCACATGTTTATTGTATTTGTTGCTTTTGTTGTCTCATGTTATGTACTTAAACATATGTTCATTTTAAATGTGCAGCGCCCTGGAATTAATGGTGTTTTAATATAAACTATAATAATAATTTCTCTTTCTTTTTTTTACATTCTAGCTAATTTTTTCTGGTAATAATATAGAGTTACCCTAAAGTAGACTTTTTATTTGTAATAGTCATTATCTGCCATAAAATTTGATATATTACATGTCTATTTTTGGGTAATTGGGTCAGTGCTAGCGTAACGACAATAATTGTCAGGGAAGCGTTTTTTTCTGGTGGGGGTGTTTTACGTGTATTTTTTTTACTTACATTTTTTATTATTATGCTCTGTTCCTCAAAAGTCAGAAAAGACCTTTGGAGATTTTACATTTTTTTAATTTTATACTATTATTTTCTGCCACTATTTCGTTTGTGTCCTACCTCCCTGTGTATACACCGAACATATACATAGGGCCCCATGCACCTGGCATATGCCAAGAGTGTGCTTTTGGTAGACGCATTGGTCTTTCTGTATATAGGCATACGGTAAAAAAACGTATACCGCGTACTATACGTATTAGTACAATCAGAGTCAATGGGCGACGTATGTTAATACAGTGGCATACGTCGCAGCCTTCTGTCAGTGATATACGCTGGGGAATACTCCCGACATATACGTCCGATATAAGACAAAAACGAGTTGTCAACAGAGTCTTATCCTGTACTTCTTTATATATCTTTTTCTACAGTATTAAACTGTCAGCCTTTTAAATACTTTGTTAATAAAATACCACACATATTTTTACAATATAATACAATTCCTAAAGGTGTTAGATACTTCAACAGAAACATCTTCAAATGTTTAGTGAAAAACTGACATTTAAATGGTCTGCAGGTTTTACACAGTTTTATGCTTTCAACAAAAAATATGTGAAGTGACAGAAAAAAGTGACAGAGTGAAATAGTTCACAAGTTTTAAGATAGGCAGACACTTACACAGTCAGAGAGCTTTCACATTTTGTGACAGTTATATAGTTACTTTGGTTGAAAAAATACCCATGTCCATCAGGTTCAACTTTGATTTTCACTAACATGCATATACTGTCTGTACATTGTACATTAATGAGTAGTAGCCCCTTACCCGGAGCTTTTATGATGAATATTCTTAAATACTCAAATATCTAATCCTAATAAGAGTTCGGGCTGGTCATGTAAGGCTTTGTTTACACTACATCAGGGTTTATATCAGTGGTATATATCATTAGGACTCCAGACATATACATCTGAGGATGGACTACAGCATATCCCACTGTATAGTCATACAGTGTGATATGTCACCCATAGGCTCCCATTGTAAAAAACAAAAATGTATACTGAACGGTATACGTTTTTTGTTTTTTTTGTCAATGTCCTTTTGCATAGAGCCTACCCCCATCTGCAAAGCTTGTCAACCCGCAACAAGTCTGTCACATACCCAAATGTGTCCTCAAGGGGAGGGTTCCAGCTATTGAACATAGATGCTTTAAAATGTCCCTGCAGGCACTGTAGCATCGGTGGAGCAGAGGACTGGAGTAACTATGAAGGAGGAGCGGCTCCTATATCCCGATATATCCTATGCCGATATGAGGCAGGGATTAGGAGGTGGGCAATGATGATTAGGGTCCACACAAACTGGTGATGATTAGAAGTGCACTGAGTGGCGATGTCTGCTGCCCACACTGACGTTACCTTACAAACATATATATGTACATGGCTGTATGGTTCTCAATCACATACAGTGGGAGTAGTGTGCAGGACATGTCACATGTCACAGGTTGTAGATTTATAGGTGACATTTTGGACCAAATGCAACGTCATGGGTACAAGTCAGAATTCCCGATGTATACCTCCAACTAACGCCTCCGACAAATTACACTGTATAGGCGTACAGTGGCATCTGCCGACCATAGGCTGACATGTTAGAAAAAACTATACTGTGGTTTTTAGTTTTTTTCCTGGATGCCTCTGAATAGAATAGAGTAGTAAACTACACTAATATATATAGCAAAAAAAAAGGTATACAGACATCTACCACCATATCAGGGGCCAAAAGGACACGTATATACACGTATAATATATACATTAAATGTACACTGCAATCACAATGTAAATACAACGTGAAGGGATTTTTCTAATCCATTTTTTTATTTTTTTGGCAAAAAGATGCATAATAGAAAAACAATGAAATAATTATCCAAGTTACCCTAGTAGTAATTTTATTCCTAGTGACTGCTGTCTATGAGCCATGTTGGTTGGAAGTATTTTATTTTATATACAGTATGTTTCTGCATTTAAAAAAACTTTACATCATAATAACATTTTTTGTTATTTTTTTAAAGAAAGATGCCGTTGTGTTTAAATAGTTTTTCACTATAAAGGAGGAAGTGAGTTGCTATAGTATTTCATAGAATGTTTTCAAGGACGATAGAAGTACATCTTTCTGTCCATGCAGCCATCCCCTATCTATTTCTATTCTCTTGTCCACTCGAACTAAATTTATTTTTAAGGTTGTCATGTAAATCAATGATTTCTTAGTGGAAGTTAGGACATGTTCAGACATGGCAGAATTTTTCCGCTGCAAATGTTGCTGCAAACTAACGCCAATTACGCGATGAATCTGCAGCAACATTTGCATAATTGACATGTAATTCCGACTTTTTAGATATCACAATGGCCCTGCTGCAGATTTCAACCTTTGCATTGCAAAGGCTGAAATCCGCAGTGAAATTCCGCTGCTTCTCCGCAACAGAATGTGCATGCTGCGGAGTTAAAGTTCTGCACCGCACACTAAAAATCCACACGGTTATTTTCCGCAACCTCTGACCTAAGTTTCCTAAAATGGTATAGAATCCAATGAAAAAAACGTCTGCTGCAGATTTGCACTGCGGACTGTCTGCAGCGGAATTCAACAGCAATTCTGCCACGTCTAAACATGCCCTTATACATTTTTTTGTAATAACTACCAAACCGTCAATGGAATTGTGATTATTTTATTGCTGTTAGAAGTTCTTGTTTTAGTGTCACATGGATGTAAAGAAAGACAAAAAGGTAGGTAGCTTGAAGAAAATTCAACGTTTTTTCCCACTCTTTAAGGCATATATATATATATGGTAAAACATGAAGATTTTGGGGTGGATTCGCTGCGAACAAATCAGTGAAGTAAAGTTACGCCACGTGTAAATCCACCCGTATAGTGCCAACCACGGTACCCCATGAGTGGCATCCACAGGTACACTATATTAGTGCCAAGCTCAGTACCCACTAAGAATATCCATTACAATGCCTTTATAATAGTGCCAGCCACAATACCATACCCATACTTTAACAAGTTAACACCGCCAGTTTTTATTTTCATTTTCCCTCCCTGTCTTTCAAGAGCCATAACCTTTTTATTTTTCCTTCATCCTAATAATCGCATGAGGGTTTTTTGTTTTTTTGTGGGACGAGATGCATTTTTTAATGGCAATATTTAATGTACTGAGAAACTTTAGAAAATTGTTTGTGGGTTTTTATTTTATGGTGTTCATCGCATGGTAAAAACGACATGTTAACTTTATTCTGCGGGTCAATACATATATATATAACACAGCAGAAAGCAGCAGCACTCACTAGATGTAAACGTATAGGTGCCAAGCAAGTCGTCCCAATCCAAAGACAGAACAATATACAAAAGTAGAGATCTTGCAGCACTTCAAATGTGAAAAAATAGTGGTTTTATTCAGCCAACAAATAGCGACGTTTCTGTCCAACAATAGGACCTTTATCAAGCATGGTGACACACTAAGTGGTAACAGGTTATATAGAGCAAGAGATCATTTACATAATTGATCTCATTAAAATACAGATAAAGTGCATAGTGCAAAAAATACATTATATTCATGTGTTTATTCGGTATCAAATACAATAACAAAATTGATACATAAAGTGCAGGTGCATACACATATATAATAAATAACAATACAACATAGCAAATACATAAAATTAAATGATTATGACATGATCATAAATGCGCAAGTTGTGTCAGAACTAATCATAATAGTTCCACTCACCAATCAGAGCTTCAGGACCTTCTTGATGAAAATCACCATCAGGTTGTATGTATCCCGGTGATCATTCCACACCACGTTGTGTGCAAAGTATGTGAGTGTGTACGTGTATTGCCGACATCCGGTTAAAAGACTGGAAGTCATACGTCGCTATGCAACAGAATGCTCCAGGGACGTAATGACGACAATGTATGCTCCGCCCCTTAAACATCACGCGCAGAGCGTCCACCGTTGTCAGGCAACCATCACCCAATAAACACTTTCTCATCAAAGGGGTAAGGTTTGTAACGCGATTGTTGATGGTGTAATGTGTAGTTCCAACCGGAAAAAAGATCATAACATAATCTAAAATACGCTCCAAGGGATAATCAGTGTTGATATAATGGTACAAATAGGCATGTCTAGCGATTCATTTATGTTGACAGGTAAAAGGCACCAAAAGGTCCACATGCGGGTATACAAGGTCCCTGACCACACTTCTGTGGTCAAAGGGTTCCAGTCCCCAGGATCTGCAGGATTAAACCGATTACATTTTCATGCATATAGGTAGTCCAAAAGATCACAAACGTGTAACGGACCTGCGTATATCGATGCGATAACCATTCCAAGATACTGATATTTATATTGATAAAATATGTGTACCTGTGTAACAATCCCAATATCTCCCTACTGATTATCACCAATGGAGACAAGAAATAAATCAATATATAAGCAAAATTACCTTTATTATGTGGGTTGGAACTAAACAAACCAAAAACAATGACATTTACGATTACATTTAAAGTGATGGTGATGTTATTATTGGTGTACATGACGAGAGAATGGTCCTGAAGTTCTGCTGGGATCTAGAATGATACAAAATAAATGCATTAATATCAAGAGAACACTTAATAAAAATTAATATGATTAAAACATGTGTCACCAAAAAGTAACCAAAGAGGACCTATACACGAGAATGCATGGGGCAGAAAGGGTAATCCTATCTACATTGAACTATACATTGAGCCCATTAGGTCTCAATGTATTCAATGAGAATATCCATCTCAGTTCCCTCTTATGTAATGCCATATGTCTATCACCACCGTTATGTAGTGGTGGGATGTGATCGAGGATCATAAACTTTAGATCCCTCTCAGTGTGTCCTTTCTCAGAAAAGTGTTTTGCAACAGGCAAATCCAATTTTTTCTTCCTAATTGAAAATCTATGATTGTTTAGATGAGTTTTAAAAGTACAGGTAGTTTCACCTACATATACTAATTGACAAGGGCACCATAGTGCATAGACGACCCAATCAGAATCACAAGTGTGTCTGATATTACATGTTTTCCCAGTCTGAGGATGTGTAAAAAAGCTACCTCTGCACATATATGTACAGTTAACACAATTATGGCATGGAAACTTACCCACTTTCAGTGGTTTTAATAAAGACTGTGAAACATTTTTACTTTCTTTTACCTTCATCCTAACAAGTCTATCTCGAAAATTTTGTGTTCGTCTGTATGACATCAATGGTCTATTATTTAGTTCATCAATGTGTTCATAGCTATCTTTGATAATAGGCCAATGTTTATTCATTATCCTAGATATGTCCCCACTTAATTCGTTGTATGTGGAGATAAATGGGATACTTTAGGTCTGTGCTGTTTTGAGGTTTTAAAGAGTTTTTCCCCCGGTATGTCACAAATCTTGTTTCTATGTGTTGATATCAATGATTTGGGATATCCTCTCTCCAAAAAATTGGAAGTCATGATATCCAATGATTTAGTCAGATCATCATGATCATCAGTAATCCGTTTCACCCTAATCATCTGGCTGTAAGGTAATGATCTAATCATATTTTTAGGGTGGCAGCTCTCATATCTCAATAATGTATTGCGATCAGTGTCTTTCGTGTGTAATTTCGTTTTCAGAATATTATTACTAATCATCACTGTTACATCTAAAAATTTAATGGATTCTGTAGAATGTACCATGGTAATTTGAATGTCACTATCCAAAGAGTTAAGAAATTGATGAAACTCTTTTAATGAAGATTCTGTGTCAGTCCAGATGAGGAAGATGTCATCTATGCAACGCCACCACTTCAGGACATGTTGGAAGTGGTGGGATACATAGATAGACATCTCCTCCATCGTGTCCATAAAAATGTTGGCGAAGGTCGGTGCCATATTGGACCCCATGGCCGTCCCTTTAAGTTGAATGTAATAATTGTCATTGAACAAAAAATAATTTGATGTCAAAAATAGCTCTACATGTCTCTTGGTAAAGTGGGACTTTGTAACAAAAGTTTGTTCCAACCGCCTATTATGTCACATGCTATAGAGACATTTAGAGAATTGGTTCAGAAGGATATAAATGCATTGAGAACTCAGACAAATAATGAATTTTTCAAACACCCTAACATGACTTCTTCTGAAATTATGGCTCTTGATGAGCTGGTCCATAACCACAATCTTACGATCAAACCCGCGGACAAAGGGGGTGCGATCGTGGTTATGGACACAGCCATGTATATCAATAAATATAATAGTTCTCCACCGGCAGATTTAGCTTTGTAGTTTGGGAAAAAGGATCATCCGTCCTAGTCCTATGTCTCCTTCTGCAGCTTGTGGAGGAGATGTAATATGAGCCCCAGTATCAGCAAGCTGATTAGCAAGTTTAGTCCGTACAGAGCCCAGCAGGGCAGATCACATACAGCATCGATCAGACCGCGCTTGTATTCAAGCAGTGTGCTGCATGTGACATCAGAACACAGACAACGCTGACACGTTTCGTCACCACGTGACTTCCTCAGAGCGTGCATGAAGTCACGTGGTGACGAAACTCGTCAGCGTTGTCTGTGTTCTGACGTCACATGCTGGAAGCTCGTGGATTGATCCAGCACACTGCTTGAATACAAGCGTGGTCTGATCGATGCTGTATGTGATCTGCCCTGCTGGGCTCTGTACGGACTAAACTTGCTAATCAGCTTGCTGATACTGGGGCTCATATTACATCTCCTCCACAAACAAGCTGCAGAAGGAGACATAGGACTAGGACGGATGATCCTTATTCCCAAACTACAAAGCTAAATCTGCCGGTGGAGAACGATGCACTGATCATCTTCATAGAGAATGCACCTGACAGCGATAAGTATACGCTGCAGTGAAAGTCTCCCCACATGCTATTAAAGCGATGAGTATATGCTGCAGTATAAATCTCTCCACATGCTATTGAAGCTACGTTAACCAGTTCCACTCTGTGGCTAAAGCTTGATGTCTGTTAGTGTTGATTTGTTTGACTGATCACCGTCTGGGCCGTACGAACATTCACTATACAGCCACAGCTGATCAGACGTCTGTTCTCACGTGAGATATATCAGCTGGACCATTCACTCCTGTTTTCCCTTCACTGTATGGGATTACACTTAGGTCCACACCTGCACTAGTTATATGTGCTTAAATTTCGACCAAATATTTTGCATGACTCCACTTTGTGTTTAAAACTTGGCTGTAATCACATGCTTTGCACTCTGAGCATATTTTATACGCTCTTATATGTGGGCTAACTGTTCTCTGACCTGGCCGGGTATGTGACGTCTTTTATGTTTGTAATTTATGTATGTGTTTGTTTTTTGTGTTGTTTCATTTTGCTGTCTATACAAGGGACTGCAATCTATGCTACCTTGTTTTATTCAATTAATTTTGCTAATAAACTTGATATATTTTTTTTTATATTTGTGCTTAGCCGAGTGCCTGTTTTTCCAGAGGTTATTTTTGATTTTTCCCCCTCCTTCTTTTTCTTTTGCCTCCCCCCCCCCCCTTTTGTTGAATATAATAGTGTTGTCCCCAGGTTGGCACCGTACTGACTCTACTGAGCTCATGCCTATGTTATTTGGATCTGGAACCTCTTTTTATTCTATAGGAAAAGGAATGTCCAGTGCAATGGCCTCTTGAGTTGCACTGAGAGATACAATTTTTATTTTTATTATACGTTGTTATTTTTATTAATGCTGTATATTTCTCTTTGTTCCAAATCCCATCAATTAAACCTTCCATCCTGTATGGATGGCAATATCTGCATCAATGGGAATTGGGAGGGAGTGCTCTTAGAGCTATGATTGTGTGGCTTGAAGATCTAGTAAAATAGTTCATAGATCTCTGAATTTGAGAACAATGTGGTAAACCACATATATATATTTTAAGGACTTAGTTAACCTCCAGTTGTTCTCATTGAAAATCCTCTCATTGAGAATTGCCTGGATGGAACCTCAATCCATAAGGTGACATACACATAACCTGCTGGTGGTGGCAGACAGCCATAGTATAGCAGGCCAGGAGAAGCTACTCTCTCCTGGTCAGCGGCACTATTTATGTGACCGTCATGCAGGCAAATATCTCGCACGAGCAACCAGCCCACAATTTACTATTACGATGCTGCCGCTAGTAGTACTCACAGTGTCGCTGCTCTGAGAAATTCTCTCTTGGGCAGCGAGACCATCGGTGAACAGAGCCGCAGCTTGGTTAGAGCTGCTGGCGGCTGAAGTGTTAACCGAGAATGACTATGTTGTCATCAGTGCTCGACGACTGAGCGGCGTGACCGAGCGGTGTGAGCGCTACTCTCGCTCACTCTCGCTACGGCTAGGAGGCAATAAGTTAGTATGAAAGGATTGTATATTGCTACACTAATCTCTCCCTCTATTGTTACATTCCCTACTATTAGGTCGGTATTATCCCGACGTACGTTTCGCTGATCAGAGTCAATGCAGACATTGCCATCCATACAGGATGGAAGGTTTAATTGATGGGATTTGAAATAAAGAGAAATATACAACATAAATAAAAATAACAAAGCATAATAAAAATAAAAATTGTATCTCTCTGTGCAACTCAAGGAGACATTGCACTGGACATTCCTTTTCCTATAATTGTCGGTATCAACATAGACAATATATGTAGGTGACATAACATCAATTATTCTTGCCCCACTTTCCCTCTTTCCCCATACCCACAATTTTCTATGACTTACATTGGTGGTGCACAACTGGGCAAGAATTACAAAATTGAAAAATATAGAAAAGTAGGATTCTTTTTTTCTTTTCTTGTATATATTCAAAATGGTAAAACCTATTAATAATTGGGGATAGGCTCTCATAATAATATTTATTTATTCCTGTTGCTGATATAGTGTTACATATCTTGCAGCAATATACTGAGATTGTCATCACTCTCATTTATCTCTATTTCCAATTGGGCTCACAATCTAATTTCACTGTCTTACACACAATTGGGACAATTTGGATTTATTTTTAAATGGAAGGACAATATTTATACAATTTAATGTTATTGTCTAGTTAACATTTATAACCTATTGATAGGACTAGCCCTCCACATCACTGATAAGATCCTGAAGAAGAAAAAAAATGAATATTCATTTGTTAACTAGTCTACAAAGTACAAATATAAATTTCAGTCAAATATTAATCAGTATATTTATAGTTGTCAATTCACATAACATTAATATTACAGTTTACGTGGGCGTGGCTGGCGATGAGAGAGCATTCAAAGACTGAGCACTCCAGCTACACCTTCATTTATTATCCTGTCCTGGGATACCAATTAGGGTATATTTACTACCCAGAAACCTGCTCCTCTTACCCACAAACAGCCGCTGAATGGACCAAGGTCTTCTGTTACTGCTCCCTAAAGACTACTCGTAATAAGGGAGATCATGGAGCTTCTGAGCCGATGACTGCAGTGGAAGAGCTTACTATGGAGTACTAGTTTAAGCCTCTATAACGTAATGTTTTCAGAAACGGGAAATCGGTAAATGCATTACTAGTCAAAACAAACTGCACAGAAATAAAATCTGCATAGTCGGTAAGCCTGAAAAGATTGAAGCCGCTAACTCATCTGAATTCTCTGAAAACTGTCTCCTGAACACCTTTGGCAAGGACTCTCTCAACCCCTTGTTTGCAGTGGAGCGAACGCAGCGTGTTCCTATGCGACCTTACACACCTGGCACTCCGTCTAGGTCGGTTGTAGTGAAAATGTGAATATAGTGTAGTGAATATTATCCTGCGCAATGCAAGAGACATGAAAGATTTTGTGGTGGATGGTTCAAAGGTGGCTTTCTTCCGATTACTCGGCAGAGATGCAACCAAAGAAAGTATGTTTCTAAAACATGAAAAGACGACTTTGCAGAATAGACTGGGGGTCACCTGAGAGGTCAGCAGAATTAAGGCTTCTTCCAGAGTGATGAGGATTTATCAGTGAGGAGATTGCAAACTTGTTTCCCAGGAACTCAAACCTTGCTGCTCACACACATGGGAACCTGGTACCTGTGGAATTGGAGTAGGATCCTATTGGTTTGATGGTAAGACTTATTCACGTGTACAGCTTCACGTAGGACTGGTGCTACAAGTTTTGTGCTACAGTACAAGTTCTTTGGTTATTTTGAACTTTTATATTTTTTTTGCTTGCGGCTTCTGATTTCCATATCTATTTGGTATGAGACTTCTGTATTGGGGTGGAGAATAGACTTATTCATTCTGTGTGTGTACTAATGGATTACAATTTCTGTCTTTTCATAAGGCCATGGCTAATTGTTTCACTATTGTAACGACCACGGTCGCGGACTGCCGCCTTCATTTACCCCTCGACGACCGCAGACCTCTGTCTTCTTGCCAGTATCTCCCTCCCAGGAGATGCCAGCACACGCGGCCACTGTGCTATGAAGTGTCCTCTAGGGTGCGCGCGCTCATTCCAGGCCTTAATGGGCCAGCACACGCACATACAAACTATTCACAATTATCCACAGAACACCCTGGACTATAAAAAAAAAAGGCACTGCCCTTCACTCCTTGCCTGATGGTTGTTGTGTATTCCTATATTAGTCCTATATTAGTCCTAGTAACTGGTCCCTTAGTGTCATCCTGTTCCCAGTGTTACCGTATTCTGCTTCCTGTATCCTTTATCCTGTGCTGTGTTTGTTCCTCTGTTTCATCCAGTGCTGGAGTCGTGTTGTGTCATCTGCCTCACCTGCTATAACCACGTCTGGTGTCAAATGCCACTCCTGCTGTAATACACCACGTCTGGTGTCATCTGCCACGCCTGCTGTATATACCCTGTCTGGTATCATCCGCCACATCTGGCGTCATCTGCCACATCAAACTTCATCTGTGCCAAAGCCTCTGCTACTGTCTGGACTCTTACAGCTACTCTTGTACTAAGGACTTTGCATAGACTTTATAGACTGTTGTTTGGTCAGCTGCTACGGCGGTGCGGCCGGGTTTCTCCACATACCCACAGATTGTGACAGTAAGCTCAGGCCATGGATCCTGCTGGTCAACCTAAGACCTTGACGATATCACAAGTAATGCAGGCAGACATGCGAAACCTCTGATCACAGCAGGACCTACTCCTCCAGGCGGTGAATGCAATTGAACATCGTCTGGATACTCAAGCCGCACTTCAAGGCACCTGCTCCTGTTTCGCCTGCTCTTCCTCCTGCTACACCTCCTGTCAGTATTGATCCCAGACTCTCCCTTCCACTACCTCCTCGCAATGATCAGGACGGCAAAACCAGCAAGGGATTTTTAAATCAATGCCAGATCCACTTCAGACTGCACGCGAGGTCATTTCTTTCTGATGACGCAAAGATCACCTTCATAATCTCCCTTCTTACTGGCAAGACCCTGGCATGGGCAAACCCCATTTGGGAACGTGAGGGTCCAGAAACCTATAATCTACAAATTTTCCTACAGACTTTCCGTATGGTATTTGAGGAACCTGGGAGAGAATCTTCTGCAGCTGCATCCCTGCTGACACTTCGACAAGGAGACACCTCCGTTGGCGAGTATGCAGTCCGGTTCCATACCTTGGCCGCAGAACTGGCCTGGAACAACGATGACTTTGTGGCTACCTTCTGGCAGGGACTGTCCTCTTGCATTAAAGATGAGCTTGCCGCTCGAGATCTGCCACTTACCCTAGATGCTCTGATTCTTTTGGCCACCCGGATTGACATGAGGATCCAGAAACGTGTCCAAGAGGCTCGCTGGGACAAAAGATTTCCTAGACTGGCTCCTACATTCGGGCGACCCCTGCTGCCCTCATCAGTTATTTCACTAGAGGAACCCATGCAGGTGGACCGACTCAAGTTGTCAGTCCAAAAGAAACAAAGAGACGCACTTCGGGACTCTGTCTGTATTGTGGCCTCGGAGGCCAATTTGTGCGTTTGTGTCCCCAGAAACCAGGAATCTCCAGCGCCTACGATTGGTTGGAGTGACAACCCTAGGTGGAACGGTGCTAAATCATAAATCCTCTCCCAAACTGTCCATTCCTGTGACCATTGTGTCCGGCGAAAGAATGCACTAGGTCTCTGCCTTCCTGGACTCCGGGCCCGCGGCAAACTGTATACAACAGGACCTAGTAGATTGTCTTCAGTTGCCCACTGTCCCCCTAGAGATACCCTTGGCTGTTGCCTTGGTGAATGGATTTCTTCTGGCTGATCCTATCACGTCTGAGACTAAGCAACGGAGGCTCCAAGTTGGAGCTCTTCACACTGAACTGATAACTTTCCTTGTTCTGCCTAAAGCCATCAATCCTGTTTTGCTGGGCCTGGGTTGGCTCCGTCTACATGCCCCAGTTCTTGACTAGAATTCTGGAGAAGTTTTCCAATGGGGCTCCAAGTGTCTCCACCGCTGCCTGTCACAGTTCCGTCCTGTTCAGCCCCATTGCTCCAGTCATTAGCGGGACTACCTACTAACTATGCACAGTTTTCAGACGTCTTCAGCAAGAAGGAGGCTGAGATGCTTCCTCCTCAGCAGTCTTACGACTGTCCGATCAAGCTAGTCCCAGACGCCTCACCTCCCTGTGGACGGGCATATCCTATCTCCTTGTCAGAGACTCAGGCCATGTCGGCCTATGTTAAGGAGAATCTTGAATGGGGGTTTATATGAAAATCCTCCCTGGCCAGAGCGGGGTTCTTCTTTGTTAAAAAGAAAGATGAATATCTTCGACCCTGCATCGACTACCATGGTCTCAACCAAATCACGGTCAAGAAAAAATCCATCGGGGTGATGAGTGGAAGACAGCATTCAACACTCGAGATGGGCACTACGAGTACTTGGTAATGCCCTTCGGTCTGTGTAACACTTCCACGGTCTTCCAGGAATTTGTGAACGATATATTCCTCTATCTCCTCTATCTCTGCATGGTGGTCTATCTGGATGATATTTTAATCTTCTCTGCAGACCCGATGACACATCGGAGGCATGTCCGTCAAGTCCTGTTGCGATTAAGGGAGAATTGCCTGTATGCCAAGCCGGAGAAATGCATTATTGAGAGAAGTTGAGTGGGCACGTCCTCAGGGCCTGTGGTCCATACAGCATTTTGTGGGATTCGCTAACTTCTACCGGCAGTTCATCCCAAATTTCTCGTCGCTGATTACTCCCATCTCTACCCTTACTAAGTAGGGTGTGAACGCCAGGGTGTGAACTCTGGAGGCAGAGTCGGCATTTAATAGCCCCAAGAGTGCCTTCACTTCAGCGTTGATCTTCCATCATACAGATTTATCTCGACAGTTCTCTTTGGAGGTGGACACTTCCTCTGTTGGTGCAGGTGCACTTCTGTTCCAGAGAAGCTTCAAGGGGAAGGCAATAGTGTGTGGCTATTATTCAAGACTTTTTTTCTTCCGCAGAGCGCAATTACTCTATTGGGGATCGGGAGTTACTGGCCATCAAGCTGGCACTGGAGGAGTGGAGACATCTGCTAGTGGGTGCAGTTCACCCCATCCTGATATACACCGACCACAAGAATCTCATCTATCTTCTGTCGGCTCAATGGTTAAACCCCCGTCAAGCCAGGTGGTCGCTGTTTTTCACCCATTTCCAGTATGCGCTCCACTTCTGTCCTGCTGACAAAAATGTGATGGCAGATGCCCTGTCAAAGTAATTTGAAATGGAGGACACTGTGAAGACCCCTCAATGTATCATACACCCATCCTGTATTGTTTCTGCTAATCCCCTGCTAATCCCCTGCAAGTTAGAGACATCCCTCCGGGGAGGACTTTTGTTCGTCAGCAGACAGGAGGAGGTTCTTTGCTGGGGACACAGCTCCAAACTGGCTGGGCACGCTGGTGTCCGTAAAACACGAGACTTGATATATAGTAATTTCTGGTGACCTACGCTGCCCAAAGATATTGTGGACTATGTCGCTTCCTGCACTGTCTGTGCTTCTAATAAAGTTGCCCATTCCAGACCTTCCAGACCTTCCGGTCTGCTCCAACCTCTACCTGTTCCCAATGCTCCCTGGCAGCATATTGCTATGGACTTATCACAGATATTCCTCCCTCAATAGGATGCAATACTGTCTGGGTGGTTGTGAATCGGTTCTCTAAGATGGCACATTTTATCCCGCTAACCGGCCTACCTTCTGCTTCTCGTCTGACATATCTCTTCATTCTACACATCGCCTGCATGGCTTGCCTCTTAATATCGTGTCTGATCAGTTCATCTCAAAACTGTGGAGAGCCCTCTGTAAAACTCTTCGATGTGAGTTTGGACTTTTCCTCAGCCTACCATCCTCAGTCTAATGGTCAAGTTGAGAGGCTTAGCCAAATTTTGGAGAATTATCTTCGTCACTTTATCTCCATGCAGCATGACAACTGGGTACAGCTTCTTCCTTGGGCGAATTCTCCTATAACAACCACACAAGTGAGTCCACTGCTTTCACGCCATTTTACATCGTCTACGGCCAATATCCACGAGTTCCTCTTCCTTTTCCTGCTACATCTCAGGTACCCACAGCTGACTCTGCGTTCAGGGACTTTCTTCACATTTGGCAACAGACCAGGTCATCTATTCTACTGGCAGTCGATCACCTCAGTTTCTTCCTGGAACCAAAGTCTGGCTTTCCTCGAGGAATGTTCAATTGAAGTTTGCCTCATATAAGTTTGCTCCCAGGTTCCTAGGACCTTTTGTGCAACGGATAAATCCTGTCTCCTATAAGCTTCAGCTGCCTCCTACCCTCAGAATCCCTAACTCTTTTCATGTGTCTCTCCTGAAACCTGTGGTTCGGATCTTCTACAGTTAGGCTATGTTCACACTGAGTTTTTTGCAGGCGGAATTTCTGCCTCAAAATTTCATTTGGAAGTTTGAGGCAGAATTTCCTCTCCCTACACGTCGATTTTCACAGCGTTTTTTGTGGCGTTTTTTGCCCGCGGCCACTGAGCGGCGCGGGCATAAAACGTAGCTAAATACGCTTTCTCTGCCTCCCATTGAAGTCAATGGGAGGTCAGAGGCGTAAACGCCCGAAGATAGGGCATGTCGCTTCTTTTTCCCGCGAGGCGGTTTTACCGCTCGCGGGAAAAAGACGCCTCTGTCTCCCATTGAAATCAATAGGAGGCATTTTCGGGCCGTTTTTGACGAGTTTTTTGGCACGGTTTCCGCATCAAAAAACTCGTCAAGAAACTCTGTTTGCACATAGCCTAAAGCTCCTAGTTCTGCAGTTGCACCCAGTGGTTCTCCTGAGATCCTGGACTTTAAGGGTATGTGCACACACACTAATTACGTCCGTAATTGACGGACGTATTTCGGCCGCAAGTCCCGGACCGAACACAGTGCAGGGAGCCGGGCTCCTAGCATCATACTTATGTACGATGCTAGGAGTCCCTGCCTCTCCGTGGAACTACTGTACCGTACTGAAAACATGATTACAGTACGGGACAGTTGTCCTGCAGCGAGGCAGGGACTCCTAGCATCGTACATAAGTATGATGCTAGGAGCCCGGCTCCCTGCACTGTGTTCGGTCCGGGACTTGCGGCCGAAATACGTCCGTCAATTACGGACGTAATTAGTGTGTGTGCACATACCCTAAGAGTGTAGGAGGAAGGACTTTCTATTTAGTGGACTGGAGAAGGGTTTGGTCCAGAAGAGAACCTTAATGCCCTTACCCACATTCAAAAATTCCTCTCACGCTCTGGACCCAAGAAGAGGGGGCGAAAGGGGGGCCGTCGCCTTCACTTACCCCTCGAAGACGCAGACTTCTGTCTTCTTGCCAGCATCTCCCTCAAAGGAGACGCCAGCACACGCGGCTGCTCTGCTCTGAAGTGTCCTCTAGGGTGCGCAAACTATTAACAATTATCCCCTGGACTATAAAAAGAGTTCTGCCCTTTCACTCCTTGCCTGAGCGTTATTCTGTATGTTAGTCTTAGCAACTGGTTCCTTAGTGTTATCCTGTTCCCGGTGTTCCCGAATCCTGTCTCCTGTATCCCGTGCTGAGTTAGTGCCTGTGTATTATCCAGTGTTGTGTCATCTGCCACGCCTGCTGTAATATACCACGTCTGGTGTCATCTGCCATGCAGCTGTATGTACCCTGCATGGTATCATCTGCCACATCAAGTTCCATCCATGCCAAAGCCTCTGCTACTGTCTGGACTCTTACAGGTACTGTTGTACTAAGGACTTTGCATAGACTTTATAGATTGTTGCTGCTACTTCGCTACGGCGGGGAGGCCTAGTGGGTCCACATACCCATAGATCGTGAAAACTATTATGGCATGGAACGTGAGAGGCATGGGAGACTTAACTAAAGGGGCTAATGTGTTTAATTATATCAAACCATACCTACTTGGTATTATTTGTCTCCAAGAGATTCACTTAACTAATGATAAATTTCAAACTATACATAGAGCATGGATGGGGCATTATTTATATTTCACTCATATGGGATACTAACTGGGAGTAATCATTCTTGTCTGCATCTTTTCGCAATGTCGAATGGATCTGTGGTCTGCACTGTATTGTCATAAATGGGATTTGGGCCAGTTTTTATATCATGGATGCACTTGTTATACAGTATTAGAATCCCAGGTCGTCTATATGAGTTGATGGATATAGTACTGAGACTTTGCGTTGAACAGAGGAACACATCAGGGTTTCCCTCTATCACCTCTGCTATTTGCTCTGGCATTAAAGGTAACCTGTCAGCAGCATTTCACCTACTGAACTTTACTTATTCCTCACTGGACGCTGCTATCAAAAGTTCTCCTCCTCCGACTGTAAATAACGGTCTGCAAACATTTTGCTCCTTTTATCATAATAATCCGGTGTCCCTTTGTGCGCACACAGCAGAAAAGGACATCAGTGCAGAAGCGCGGGATTTTGTGTATTGGGGGAAGGCGAGGAGCTGTCAATCAAAAGTAAGGAGGCGGGTCAACTCGGAAAGGCTCGAGGAATGAAGATATGACTCTTTTCAAATGAAGATATGACTCTTTTATGCTTATTAGCATACGTGTGGGAACACTAAAAAACTGAATACTAAAGCTACAGAGCTACTAAGAAGACAATTATAGGTTATATACAAATGATTTTTCACCCCCTACCACCAGGTATTGATGGTTTAATAGGTGAAATGCTGGTGACAGGTTTCCTTTGATGACAGGATTGCAGCTGCAAGTGTCTTAGTGGATGTAGTAATTTTTGTATGGTGGTTTAGAAGAAAAATGTGCACTTTATGCTGATGACATACTGTCACGACAGTGGTGTGGACCCACTGGGCCGTACTGCCATAGCGGTATAGCAGCTGGCCAAACAGGGTGCAAAGTCAATGTCTATAGTTCGGATAAGGTACCTGTGGCAATTCAGACAGTAGCGATGGTTTTGGCTCGGATGGAACTCTGGTAGCAGGCAGACAACAGGTGCAATGAAACACAGCGGGTGTAGTAGGCGACACAACACGACTCCAACACTGTACAGCACAGGAACGCGGTAGCACGGGACAGAGGATACAGGTAGCAGGAACGGGAACACTGGAACTGGAAAAGACTCAAGGGACAATTTGCAAAGACAGACACGGGTAGGTACAAACAGCGGTCAGGCAATGCAGGAAGGGGCAGGGCCCTTATTATAGTCCAGGGTAATCTGGGAGCAATCAGCTCAATCTCACACATGTGTGCGCTCCGGCTCTTTAAGGCTGGACTGAGCTCGCGCGCGCACCCTAGTGGTCACTGCGGAACAAGACGGCCGCTTGTGCTGGCATCTCTGGAGAGAAAGGCGTCGGCAGGATGGGAGGATTTCGTGGTCAGCGACCACGGACGTTACACATACTTTTGTTTTTAAATAATGCGCAGACATCCCTCCCTGCATCCATGTGGATAATTTAATAATTTGGTAGTTATTCTGGACTGACCATTAACTGGTCCAAGTCTGTAGTAATAACTGTGAATGTCTTGTCTATGGATTTAGATATTGGTCATATTCTTTTGCAATGTGCGACATCCTTCAAGTATGTGTGCATAGTTATATCTATGTCCTTTAGGGATTATGACAAATTTAATCTTGTTCAGGTTGAGATGTATGGTACACCTAATGCAAGGAGTGGATCTCAAAACATTTGTCCAACTCCAGCCTTAACCCCTTAAGGACACAGCCTAGTTTTGGCCTTAAGGCTCAGAGCCCATTTTTCAAATCTGACATATTTCACTTTATGTGGTAATAACGTCGGAATGCTTAAACCTACCCAAGCGATTCTGAGATTGTTTTCTCCTGACACATTGGGCTTCATGTTCGTGGTAAAATTTGGTCGATATAGTCAGTGTTTATTGGTGAAAAATTGCAAAATGTAGAGAAAATTTTGAAAAAATAGCATTTTTCAGAATTTAAATGCATCTGCTTGTAAAACAGATAGTTATACCACCCAAAATAGTTACTAGTTCACATTTCCCATATGTCTACTTTGGATTGGCATCGTTTTTTGAACATTCTTTTATTTTTCTTGGACGTTACAAGGCTTAGAACATAAACAGCAATTTCTCATTTTTAAGAAAATTTCAAAAGCCTTTTTTTAAGGTACCTCTTGAGTTCTGAAGTGGCTTTGAGGGGCCTATGTATTAGAAACCCTGATAAAACACCCCATTTTAAAAACTAGACCCCTCAAAGTATTCAAAACAGCATTTAGAAAGTTTTTTAACCCTACAGGCATTTCACAGGAATTAAAGCAAAGTGGAGGTGAAATTTGCAAATTTCATTTTTCTTGCTGAATTTCAATTCTATTGATTTTTTTTTCTGTAACACAGAAGGTTTTACCAGAGAAACACTACTAAATATGTATTGTCCAGATTCTGCAGTTTTTAGAAATGTCCCACATGTGGCTCTACTGCGCTCGTGGAATAAAACACAAGCCCTAGAAGCAAAGAAGCACCTAGTGCATTTTGAGTCCTCTTTTTTATTAGAATATATTTTAGGCAGCATGCCAGGTTTGAAGAGGTGTTGAGGTGCCAAAACAGTAGGAATCCCCCAATAGTGACCCCATTTTGTAAACTACACCCCTCAAGGAATTCATTTATGGTTGTTGTTACCATTTTGACCGCACAGTTTTTTCACAGCACGTATTTGAATAGGGCTGTGAAATGAAAAAAATGTCATTTTTTCCAATAAAATGTCATTTGTGATCAAAATTTCTTATTTTCACAGGGAACAAAATACGCCATTTTGTTGCCCAATTTGTTCTTAGTGTGGCAATACCCCATTTGTGGTGATAAACTGCCGTTTGGCCTCATGGGAGGCCTCAGAAGGGAAGGAGCGCTGTGTGTTCTTTGGAGTGCAGATTTTGCTGGTTTGGTTTTCGGGTGTCATTTCACATTTGCAGAGCCCCAGAGGTATCAAAGCAATGGAAACCCACCAGAAGTGACCCCATTTTGGAAACTACACCCCTCAAGGAATTCATTTATGGGTAATGTGACCATTTAGACCCCATAGTTTCTTCACAGAACTTATTTGAATTGGGCTGGGAATGAAAAAAATATATATTTTTTTCCAATAATATGTCATTTTAGCTCAAAAATTCTTATTTTCACAAGAAATAAAATACTCCATTCTGTTGCGCAATTTGTTCTGAGTGCCGCAATACCCCATTTGTGGTGATAAACTGCCGTTTGGGCCCATGGGAGGGCTCAGAAGGAAAGGACCACCATTTGGCCTACTGGGGATTTTCTAGTGCGAAGTCATGTATGCAGAAGCCCCTGAGGTACCAGTACAGTTGAAACCTGCAAGAAGTGACCCCGTTTTAAAAACTACACCCTTAAGGCATTCATCTAGAGGTGTAGTGAGCATTTTGACCGGAGACCTACACCCCATAAACTGTAATGTGGGTTCTCCCGGGTATGGCAATACCCTACATGTGCCTGTTATCAGCTGCCTGGGCACACAGCAGGGCTCAGAGGGGAAAGACGAGGGGGGATAAGCTGTGCGGAGTGCATCAGGGTAAGTAAAATTGGGGTAAATTATAAACCAAGGGATGTATGATAAATTTTAAAACACTCTTTCATACAGAGCTCTGGTTATTCGGGACACGTGTCACATTGATATATTGTGTCATCCCTTATAGCAGACTTTGCACCTCTTTTGACTTTTTCCCTTCTTGCCAGTTTGGGGAACTTCTCCTGGAAAGTGTTGCCGCCCTGGTACGATGCGTGTGGCCCCGCTTCCAGAAGTACTGGGTGCCCCCCCTTCTTGGTCCCTAAAGATTAGGTTCTTGATAATCACCTCTTGAAATTCCAGGAAAGTTCCCGTCTGGCCTGCACATCGACGTAGCACGTACGCATTGTACAAAGCCATCTGTATTATGTGCCCGGCCAGCTTCTTATACCACACCGCATGGCGCTGTAGGGCTTCAGGATTTGATCTGATAAGTCCATCCCTCCCATGTACCTATTGTAGTCCAGGATGCAGTCTGGTTTGGGGGTGGCCTTTCCTTCATATATCCTAAACCTGTAGGTATACCCTGATGCACTCTCGCACAGCTTAGACATCTTCACGCCATACCTTGCCCTCTTACCCGGCAGGTACTCGCGGAATTGAACCCTCCCTTTAAAATGTACCAGGGACTCATCAATAGAAATACACTTCTCGGGGGTGTATGCTTGGGAAAACCGGGCACTGAAACGGTCTAATAGGGGTCTCCGTTTATACAAACGGTCAAAACTTTGGTCATCTCGGGGTGGGCACGGCTCATTATCAGTATAATGTAAGAAGCGAAGTATTGCCTAATTCATTTATTTTTTTAAGTTCCAGTTCAGTTCTGAAGTTGCTTTGAGGGGCCCATATATTAGAAACCCCTATCAAACACCCCATTTTAGAAACTAGACCCCTCAAAGTATTCACAACAGCATGTAGAAAGTTTATGAACTCTTTAGGTGTTTCACAGAAATTTAGAGCAAAGTAGAGGTGAAGTTTACATTTTTTTTTTTTGTCAGAAAATCCTCTTAAATCCAATTGTGTTGTAAAAAAAATGGAATAATCAGAGAAACGCAACTTAATACTTATTACCCAGATTCTGCAGATTTGAGAAATATCCCACATGTGGCCCTCGGGCGGTAATGGACTGAAGCACCGGCCTCCGAAGCAAAGGATCACCTAGTGGATTTTGAGGCCTCTTTTTTATTAGGCACCATGTCCGGTTTGAAGAGGTCTTGTGGTGCCAAAACATTGGGAACCCCCCAAAAGTGACCCCAATTTGGAAACTAAACCCCTTGAGGAATGCATTGTAGTTTTGTTGGGGTGCATGCGGCTTTTTGATCAGTTTTTATTCTATTTTTAGGTGACTAAAAAACAGCAATTCTACTATTGTTTTTTTATTCTATTTTTTTTTACAGGGTTCACCGTGCGCTATAAATGACACACTCACTTTATTTTGCGGGGCGATACGATTACGGCGATACCAGATGTTTATAGTTTTTTTTTTATGTCTTATGGCGTTTGAACAATAAAATACGTTTTGTAAAAAATCATTCACTTTTTGTGTTACCTTATTCTAAGAGCCAGAACTTTTTTATTTTTCAATCAATAAAGCCGTGCGAGGACTTGTTTTTTGCGTAACGAACTGTATTTTCGATCAGCACCATTTTTAGGTACATGCGACTTTTTGATCTCTTTTTATTCCATTTTTTGCGAGGTGAAGTGATTAAACAATTGTGATTGTGGTACGGTTTATTATTATTTTCTTTTACGGCGTTCACCGTGCGGGATAAATAACGAAATAATTTTGTAGTTCAGGCCGTTACGGACGCGGCGATACCAATTATGTATAGTTTATTTGTTTGTTTATATATTTTTAGTAATAATAAATGACTGATAAGGGAAAAGGGGGGATTTTTACTTTTAATACTTTTAAAACTTTTATTTTCTTATTTTTACACATCTTTTTTTAACTTTTTTACTTTGTCCCACTAGGGGACTTGAGGGCAGGAGGCCCTGATCGCTATTCTAGTACACTGCACTACATGCGTAGTGCAGTGTATTAGAACTGTCAGCTACTCCCTGACAGCAAGCACAGTGGGTCCTGACGTTGTCAGGACCCACTAGGCTTCCGTCTATGGCATAGCCGGACGCCATTGTTTGGTGTCTGGTTGCCACAGTCACCATTGCCGGCCGCTATCGTGTAGCAGGCCGGCGATGGCAGCTTAACCCCTAAAAAGCCGCGATCTCTATAGAACGCGGCTTTTAAGGGGTTAATCAGCGGGGACACAGCGATCGGTCCCCGCTGTAGGAGCTGTGACAGCTGCTGAACAAGACAGAAGCTGTCACAGCTCCTGTATGTGTCGGGAGGACGGCCGAAACGGCCGTTACTCCCGAGACGTACTATTAGGTCATGGAGCGCGAACGCTATAGTTACCATGACCTAATAGTACGTCCAGGAGCGGGAAGGGGTTAATATAAGATACCTCACACCAAACTTTATAAGTATTTACATCAGAGGTATGCCTTTTCGGCAGAATGTTGACATGCAGCCGGCAAGATAATCCTGCAGTGGAGTGATCACATTGGCCTCGGTCATGAATGACATTTCATTTGTTTATTGTTTCAGCTACTACTTACTAAATATTTAGGGTATGTTCACATGCAAACTCAAAAACGTCTCAAAATACAGAGCTGTTTTCAAGGGAAAACAGCACCTGATTTTCAGACGTTTTTTGAGCAACTCGCTTTTTTCGCTGCGTTTTTCGCGCCGATTTCACAGCCTTTTTTTGGCCGTTTTTGGAGCTGTTTTCAATAGAGTCTATGAGAAAACGGCTCCAAAAATGTCCCAAGAAGTGTCCTGCACTTCTTTTGACGAGGCTGTAATTTTACGCGTCGTCTGTTGACAGCGACCCGTAAAATGACAGGTCATCGGCAAACCCATTGAAAGCAATGGACAGATGTTTGCCGACGTATTGGAGCCGTTTTTTCAGACGTAATTCGAGGCGTAAAACGCCTCCATTACGTCTGAAAATAGGTCGTGTGAACCCAGCCTTAGAATGGTTCCCACTGACACTAAGGAATAAATAGTAGGGTGACATGAGTGTCATTGAACAAGAGCAGTGGAGGGATGTGCTGCAGGCTCCTCCGAAAATATTTCTTAGTTGGGCGCATAGAATTTCCCACATATTCCGTATTCGTAGAGTACATAGAACCCCATTATTCTTATACAAAATTGGATTGCGAGATAGTCCATTATTGTATGTCATTGTTGTAAGACTGAGCAAGCTGACTTGCTTTATATAATATGGCAGTGTCAGTGGCGTAACTACCGCGGTAGCAGCAGTAGCGGCTGCTACGGGGCCCGGGGCTTGAGGGGGCCCGTGCCGCCAGCCGACACGCCCACCCAAATGCCCGGTGGCGCCGCTAGTAGCCGTTATGGCTGCTACAGCGGTAGCGCCGCTACTGTGGGGCCCGCGACGCCGAGCCTTACACAGGCCCTCTCATGCCTGTAGGTGTCGCTAGCACCGGAGGGGGCCCCAGTGCTAGCGGCAGCCAAATACATGTATTAGCACTGAATGGCCGGGCATGTTCCGTGCCTGACCATCCAGTGCCTTACAATGACACTGATTGGCTAGCGGCGCGATGACATCATCGCGCCTCTTCCATGTTTGGAAGGTGCTGATTGGCGGGGCAAGTCATTCTGCCCCGCCAATCAGCGTCATTGGAGGATGCTCGTTCAGCTCCTGCAGACATGCTCAGAAGAGAGCATGTCTGTTTCGCCAGTGAACAGTGTGTGAACGGGATCATGTGAGTATGTCAAAAAATTTTTTTTCCCTCATACAAATGTGAATGGCATTATCTATAGTGGGGGGGTCTATCTACAGGGGGGGGGTCGTCTTTATGTGGGCTATTATATATAGGGGGTCTATATGTGGGGCAGTAGCTACAGGGGGGTCTATATGTGGGGCAGTAGCTACAGGGGGGTCTATATGTGGGGGTGTGGGCCATTATATACAGGGGGCTCTATATGTGGGCCATTATATACAGGGGGGTCTATATGTGGGGGTGTTGGCCACTATATACAGGGGGCTCTATATGTGGGCCATTATATACAGGGGGCTCTATATGTGGGCCATTATATACAGGGGGGTCTATATGTGGGCCACTATATACAGGGGGGTCTATATGTGGGGCACTATATACAGGGATGGGCTATATGTAGAGCACTATATAGGGGAGCTATTTTTTTAGGGTACTTTCTATAGGGGTGGGCTATGTGTGGGACACTATATACAGGGGTGGGTTACCTGTGGGGCACTAGCAACAGGGTGGCTATATGTAGTGCACAGTCTAAAGGGGTGGGCTATATGTGGGACACTATATACAGGGGGAGCTATATGTGAGACACTATCTACAGAGGTGGGCTATACGTGGAGCACTAACTATAGGGGAAGCTATATGTAGGGCAGCACGGTGGCTCAGTGGTTAGCACTATTGCCTTGCAGCTTTGGAGTCCATATGTGGGCACTATCTACAGGGGCTTCTATGTAGGTCACTATCTACAGGGGGCACGGTGTGTGTGTGTGTGTGTGTGTGTGTGACAGTTATATTTAGATGTGTTGAGAATTTTAACTTTGTTCATAGGTGCAGAAATGAGAAGCTGAAGACATCTAAACGGAAAACTGCAGAAATGGGTCATGGCCGGGAGAAATCCATCATAGATGTCTGAACCGGAGGGAGAAGAAAAGAACTAGAATCTGAGACGTCACCAGTGAGTCACTTAATGTAAATGTTTATTCTGCCTCTAATCAGTATTGTAGTCACTGTATGATCTGCAGCGAGATGATGGTGATAGGATTTTTTTGTGAAACCGCATCTCCCAGCATATCCTTACCATTGTTCCGGCCATGCTGGGAGCTGTAGTTTTACGCCGTGCAAACCTATACGTAAACCGTAGCGACTTCTACAGGGCCTGCAGCATGAGGGGGCCCGTGGCACCCGCCAGCACGGCCCCCTCCCATGGCCGCAGGCTCCGCTAGCAGCCGCTATGGCTGCTACAGCGCGACGCCACTGAAGGGGTTGTTCCTACAAAAGACATGCATCCCCTATCCACAGGATAGGGGATACATGTGGGATCGCTGGGACGCCCAGCGATGAGGAGAACGGGGGACCGAAAGTCCCCCCTAAGTTCTCCATGACAAACCTCGGACTTCCGGGGTCTGTCGGCAGCTCCGTTGAAATGAATCGAGCACCGGTCGCGCTTATGCGCATGCGTGGCCAGCGCTCCTTTCATTTTTATTGAACTGCGCAGACGCCGGAAGTCTGAGGTTAGTCATGGAGAACTTCGGGGAACTTTCGGTCCCCCGTTCTCCTTATCGCTGCCAGCGATCACACATGTATCCCCTATCCTGTGGATAGGGGATGCATGTCTTTTGTAGGACAAACTATAGGCCGTTTTTTTTTTGGGGGGGGGGGCTATATGGCGTTATCTACAGAGGGGTTCTGTATGGTGTTATCTACAGGGGGGCTGTATGGCGTCATCTACAGGGGGCTGTGTATGGTGCTATCTATAGGGGGGCGCTGTGTGGTGGAATCTATAGGGAGGCACTATCTACAAGGGGGGGGGTTGTGTGATACCCAGCAGAGGGGGGGCCCCAGTCAAAAGTTTGCTATGGGGCCCAGTCTTTCCTAGTTACGCCCCTGGGCAGTGTCCAAAGCTGAACCGATATTGCGATTGAGTTTTAGTATACAGAGTGTGCCTGAATGATCTCTTTCTATGACTCTTGGAATACTTGGAGGACATTCCTATGACAGAACATGTTGAATTAGCTTTGACACGTATACTATACATGGTAAGAAAACTCATCACACGGCATTAACTAGAACCACCTCCCACCTTCCTTGAATCTACTAATAAAATTTATTGGCTGATCGCATTTGAAAAATGGGTGAATCTAAAGCAGGATACACCTGCTAAATTATAAAATATTTGGGCTAACTGGCTAGATCGGTTGGGGTATGCTCCCTTGTCACTGGCCAGGGATCGGATACCGGGTGTTGAAAGTAGATAATGTCTGGAATGTTCTTTATGATTTGAGGCCTTAATATGCTGCGGGTATTTCTTTGATGTATGTCTGTATACATATGTATAGTCTCTTCTGTTTCCAATAAGTACACACAAATGGTTGTTTTATATATCATTTATTGTTGTATTACTATTAATAGCCTTGATCATACATTGTAACTATACATGGTACAAATGTGCCTTGTATTTCAATGCTTGCTCAAGGGATATGCAATTACTGGTATTGATAGTGCCTGCGCAGCGGTGACCCAATACATGAGATACAGAGGATTGGGGGAGGTAGGAGGGTAGGGGGGTTTTATTGTTTGTACTGCTCAAACTGTAAATGTTGAAATAAAAATGATGTTTAATATTGCTGTTTGCTCACTATAAAAACTAATTTCTCAAAATGACAAAACATTAGGTTCCAAATTTATAATAGTTCAAATTTGTCAATGAATAAGGACATATTGCTTATTTACACTCTATAGTTTCCTTAACAAGTCCTTTATTATGTCATAATATTAATTATAATATTTGATAGTATGAAATATGGAATATGCTACTTGTGACAACCAATAAGCCTTTTCACGGCGGTCACTAAGAGGCCTTAGACTAGGCTGTCGCCTTTTCACAGCGGCCCAGTCTAAGTACTGCACGAGTGTCTCGTGCAAGCTGGAGCCGGGGCTCGGCTGTCTAATTATAGCCGGGCTCCTGGTCCAACGGTAGCGATCAAAGTTTACTTCGATCATGGCCGTTTAACCCGTTAAATGCCGCAGTCAATAGCGACCACGGCATTTTACTTATTTACAGAGGGAGTGAGCTCCCTCTGTCACCCATCGGCGGCCCGCAAATGCAAGGTCTGCCCTGGGCATATGCCTATTAGGACGTACCAGAGGCACGTCCAAATAGACTGTCAGATTTACACTGACAGGCAATAATGCTCTGGTATACTAATTATTAGTATACCAAAGCATTATTGAAGCGATCTAAAGATCACATAGTAAAGTCCCCTAGTGGGACTAATAAAATAATTAATAAATGTGAAATCAAAATTATTAATAAAAATTACAGTCAAAAAATAAATAAAAACATTTAAAGTGGTTTTATTTAGTAAAAGTGTAAAAAATAAATAAAAGTACACATATATGGTATCACCGCGACCATAATGACCCAAATAATAAATTTAATATGTAATTTAAACTGCAAGGTGAACTCAGTAAAAAAAAACACAAAAAACAATGGCGAAATTGCTATTTTTTTCCGTTTCCCGCCAAATGTCATAATAAAAGTTAATCAATAAGTCCCATGTACCCCAAAACAGTACCATTTAAATCTATGTCTTGTCCCACAAAAAACAAGCCCTCATATCACTACATTAGTTCAAAAGAGTTTTTATTGTGCAAAAGTCGTATAACATAAAAAACCTCTAGATATGTGGTATCGTCGTAATTATACCGAGCCATATAATATAGGTAACATGTTCTTTACGCTGCACAGTGAACGGCGTGAATTTAAAACACAGAAGAATGGCGGAATTTCAGGGCTTTTCTCTATTCCCAAACAAAAAAGTTAATAAAAGTTAATCAAAAAATTGTATGTACCCCAAAATGGTGCCATTAAAAAGTACAACTAATCCCGCAAAAAAACAAGTCCTCATACAGCTATCTCGACGAAAAAATAAAAAAGTTATAGCTCTTTGAATGCGACTATAGAAAAACGAAAGAAATTGCTTAGTCATTAGGGCCTAAAATAGGCTGGGCACTAAGGGGTTAATCAGTAGTAATTTTTAATAATAGATAGATAAGCGGACATTTTAATGATGGGGAAATTTAACATTGTTTCATATTGTTAATTTTTGTTTTCTTTGTAATTAATCTCAATAAAATTGTAATAAAATTATATTTTAATATTATTAATTTATTTTATTTTTTTGTATATTATGTATTTTGACATTTGTAAATAATAATATTCCATACACATGTTCTTTGCTTAACAGTTTTAACTTTACATACATTTTTATATATCACTGTGAACTATTTGCCAGAAATCTAAGCAATTTTTCAGGCCAGAGTGCAAATTGTATTTTTATTATTAATGCATTTTTATTAGGTTTGATTTGTTTATATACTTTGCCTCCATTTCTAGGTTTATTGAAAACGTAAAGTCTTGCTAAATAATAACAGAATAAAAAACCTTTCCTTAATCTAATTTAATTTTGAGCATGGGTTTCATTTTAGACTAAAAATTGTTAACTATAATTTGCATGTAGAATACTTTTTTAAATTGACATATGAATCAATAAATTAGCTAATTTCAAGTTAAATGGATGTAGAATCCACACTCATGTAAACCCCACAGCACCGTAGGCATCTGATTGGCATATTTTATTAAAAACCGAAAGCAAGAAAAGGGCACCCCTGCTATGCAATGTACACCATTGTGTTAAATTGTTACATTCGCAAATAAGATCATTTCAATAATATGGGTCTAAACAATACTATAGATTTTTCACTGACTAATGT
This sequence comes from Rhinoderma darwinii, assembly GCF_050947455.1. NCBI lineage: Eukaryota > Metazoa > Chordata > Amphibia > Anura > Rhinodermatidae > Rhinoderma > Rhinoderma darwinii. The sequence goes on along the minus strand of NC_134690.1, from coordinate 219,542,809 downwards.
TGTTTAAATATGAAAACTATAGTAAGTCTACTGCTGTGGAAATGTGGTTTACAACAGTTGATAAATATATATATTTTATATTTTTGCCTAAATTTTACATTTGTGCTGAAACAAAGGGGTTTGCTTACAATTGGCTATAATTAATTATCATGGTTCCCAGATACTTGAAATTCAAATAAGTCAACCTTGAATATAATTATTTTCAATTTCAATGTGTGTCAACTGTTAAATAAACCTTAGAAAAGAACCACAAGGGAACATTCAGTACTGGTACTGAGACATTGTGCCTATAACTGTCATTCAAATGCATTGCAATATTTTAAATATCGACATAAGAATTGCATAGCTCATACAAATTATATTATATTAGAACTTACCCAAGTATCGGAATCTGTGGTTCTTTCATCCGAAAATATCATTCTGTACGGCATCTGACCTTGAAATTTATAGCTTCCTTTTGTTGTGTCTCTTAGTCACTGATTCATTGAAACACTCCTTACTATTATTTTACATTGCTACACATACAGCCTCGATAGGTACAAAGCCTTAATATCTAAGACCTGGGAGATTTAAACATATCAAGTTATTCAACGTGATTGTGTCTAATAATGATTATAATGCTTATACATAAATAAATCTGAAAGCTTGTCACAGCATTATTATTATATTAGAAAAAATCAACAATATTAAGTCTATCGCTAATGAGCTCCTTGACCATGAGTGCTTTTATAACCATTTTAATATAATGAAATGTCTGTGTTGTGATCATACATATGAGATCACAACTCCAGGGGAATTATCTAAATGATACTTTAAGCTTTCACCATTCTTTTTATTTGGCCCTAGACACACTCATTAGTAGCATATTCTATTATAAAACTTAGAAATAAAAAGCTGCCATAGGTAATTATTAGTGGCCATGATGTCAGTTAGTCAAATCAACTAAAAGGCCAATTATTCTGATAAGACACAGGTTGGGAAGGGCTGGTTAAAAATAAGCTCAATGTAGCCATTAGGTCATGCTTACTGGATCACTTTTTTACAATATATTCGTGAATCAATTATTATAATTATTGGATTTCTTACATGCAAATTTCTACAATTACATTGTACTTATCTGTAACATGTTAATCATAGTAAACAGACATTTTAATCTGACTATAATAGTTGACATTTGGAAATTTGCTGGCTTTTTTTCATTGACATATGTATAGGCATATGGATTACTGACAGCTGGACATCTTTTGTCTTCACTAACATAAAACACACTCCGTTTTTTCTATAATATATGTATATATATATATATATATATACACACACACACACACACACACACACACACACACACACACACACACACACACACACACACACACACATATATACATCTTTTCTTATGTTAATGATGGTAAAAGTTTATTAGGTGGGAACACAATAAATTCTAGTAAACTGTCCTGCATGGACTTTATATGTAGTATTTAAATATATTTAAAAGTAAATGTTTTAGAATCCAACAGAAATTACATCAGAATTTTAGGTACGACCCTAATAAGCATAAAGAAAAACAAATTCAATTTTGTAAGATTTGAAACCAATGCAGACTCTATTTCTTTTTTTTTTTACTGAATGATTGCCAGATTGTGATCGCTTTAATTCTATAAAAGAGTAAAACAAATGATGATTTGTATTTGTAAGCTGTACAGTGAAAATAGGTAATGGTTACAATAAAAATAAGAACTGATTTCTAAATATGAATTCACTGGGGAGCAGGCAGCAAGTTAATATTCCTGGTATGTAGAGATATAGATTTAGGAGAATGAAGCAGAAAACACAGCGAAGCATATCACCACCCCACCACAGGCATTTCATCTGAGTCTAGTGCAACTGTAAAACTTGCTGTTACTGTCTCCAGCAAAACAGCTGTAAGTCCTTCTGCATTTATTAGGAGTCCATGACCCCATGAGTAGCAACTTCTCATTCATTCTGTATACATCTCACTTTAGGAAGTGTCAACAATTTCTGGCTGGCTGGCGATTCACCAGGGCTTACTCTGTATTTCTCTAAAACAAAAAGGCCATGTCATTCTTCTACAACTTAATCAGTGGCTACATATAGGAAAGCAACACTGAAGCCTTTTCTGATCATTTTAATGAGGACCCCTGGCTATTCAGTCATTGAAATATAATTGACTTGCTCCTCTTTTATTTTCATAATAGACACTCCAGCCAAGACTACATTTATTTGCTATAGGAAATGTCAGGAAAGATTGGAAGTTTTCTGAGTGTCCCCATTAAAACTGAAAACATGCCACCCTGTCGTTTGCATGCGCTGCAATCACTCCATATAGGGCTCATTATGCAGATAGTAGATGCAAATGTTTCATCTATCTCACATCCAACCAAACTGCAAGTGCCAACAAAATAAGCACAGGGAAAATAATTTTCTCATTATGTACTGCATGGATTTTGTTTCCGCAGGAACCTGAGATTATTCACATAATGCAGGGAAAAAATCAACAGGGTCTAATGCATGGACTTTACATGTAATAGCTTTTATAGGACGTGACATATCTCTTCATAATAACCAAACCACTAATAAATTTTTCTCGAAGGGCTAACAAAGGAATGCCAGCCAGATCTATGCAGGAATGATAAACAGCACATTAGGAAAGATCTGTTGGCTATTATATATGAAACGATGAGCTCTTGGGTTTTTTTATGCAAGCTTCACCTATTTAAGTAAATCTAAACACTTGTAAAAAAATTTTTTTGTGTATTGCATAGTATTGTGTGTGTGTGTGTGTGTGTGTGTGTGTGTGTGTGTGTGTACTATGTACCTGTATTGACTTGTCTTTAGCTTGTTTTCTTCTACCTCTGTTGCCACTATTAAAGGGGTATTACCATCTCAGGAGGAACAACATGTATTTGGTAAACTATGTGTAAGAAAACCATCCATATGGCTGTGCTATATGGGAGATATTTTCATGTTATGTAAAGATGATGCGAAGACCTTGTTGGAATTAATTACCTCAATTGCTGCCATGAAACCATTAAATTTACATAGAAATATGAAGTCAATGGTGTACATTATTTCGATGTGGAATTAAGGCGAAAAAATGATGTTTTTTAGACAAGATTTTTTTCTAAGCCCTGCGGATCGTAATAATCTGCTTTTTTACACGAGCTGTCATGCCCCATATGTCTTTAGTAGTTTATCAAAAAGTCAATTCATGCGGGCTTGAAGGATTTTTAGCAAGATTGAAGAATATAAAAAAAAATCACTAACAAATTTAGAAACAGAGGTTACCCACCTAGATAGATTTAAGGTGTAGGGGATGAAATTGGTACAAAACAGAAAACTGATATAAAAAAGAAACATAATAGAAACGTTACACCGAATGGTATGGTATATGCTTTCACGTATAATAAATATGCACATTTAATCAAGCAGATGGCGCTCAAATATTAGGACCTCCTCAGACAGAACCCTAAATTTGGATCCTTGTTTTAGGAGAAACCAGTATTTGCGTACCATAAAGGGAAAATGTTGAATATTACTTTAATTAGAAGTGACATTCGTTCTAAAAAGATGGCTAGACTAACATTTTTGGCTACTCAACAAAAAGGTACTTTTGCTTGCTTATCATGTCAGCATTGCAATGAAATTATAAAAGGAGATTGTGGTCATCATTTAAGAGGCTTTTATATATGTGATGCAAAAAAACTCAATTTATGTGCTAAAATATCCCTGTGGGGTAGCAAATATTGGGCAAACCTCGAGACAGATAAAAATTTGGCTCAATGAGCATAAATCCAGTATCAAGAAATTTAAAGAACAAAAACAAAAAGAAGGAATGCAAGGTGAGAGAAGTAGGTTTAACCAATAAAGAATTGGAGAAAAGAAACAAAGAGTTGGAATGTCAATTTAATGAAACATCTGTTGCTAGACATTTTTGTCAATTGAATCGTATGTGAATTAGGATGGCAGGTGTTAGAGTAGATAGAGGTCAGGGAGAATGTAGAAGACAATAAAAGGTTGCTTTTGCAACAAGAGGTATTTTAGATTACAAAACTTGAAATTTTAGAACCAAAGGGGTTAAATAAAGAATGTAGGTTTTCTTGTGAGGAGGGAATGAGTATAATATACTGTTAGATGCTTATATAAATTGATGTTATAATACTGTATATATTTGATATATACCGTGATTAAGTAACTCATGCTATTTAAGACATTTAATAACAATCCATAGTCTGAAATTGTTTGAAAAATATTTCATGTGGCTGCTGTTATTTAAATCACTCATCTGTTCCTACCTGCAAACATGAATAAGGGGTGGAGTCTCCCGAAATGGTGCGGCAAGGTGAGGAGGATTGAGGAGAAGGACTCAGCATTCGTAGACGCAATGAATTAATAACATATTTATAAGAAATAAAACACTGCGCATACAAAGTTGGCACCGTGGGTATGACTTGATATGTTTTCCAAGCCCAAGGTGTTACCCTATGCACAAGCTTGCAGCTTCTCATTAAGACTGTATTCCCATGTCAGAAATAGATGGCATATCCAAATTGGCACAAATCTACATACTGCTCATATCTTGACTAAGACAAAACCAAAATGTGCCAAAGAATTTAGAATCAAGGAACTTTTAATACATTTCGCATATTTTACTCCAACAAACTTTTGATAAACTTTTAATAAATTCCCCTAGAGTTTATTAACCTTATGAGTGTGGACAGAGGGAACCTCTAGTCCTTTAGTGTGCGGTGACAAAGCTGTCAGGTAGGATACTCTGTTCTCCCATCAAAGCATATTGTGGCTTAACACCAGGTCTTGTCATCCCTGTACCCTTATACCCCTCACCATCCCCCTGTCCATACACTTTTAAGGGGAACCTGTTACGTCAAATATACTGTCACATCTATGGACAGCGTGATATAGAGCAGGACAAGCTGGGCAGATTGATATATATAGTTTTGTTGGAAAAAGTTCTGGATAATCTGTATTTTTTCATTTATATTCCATCTCACTATGGGCTAAAGAGTCCAGTGGGTGAGCTTACTTCAGTGATTGGCAACCATTTCAGTATGCACACAAATGCAGGGAAGGCTGTTGAGACCACCTGCTAGTCCACAGTGAGCCGGGATTTAAATCAACAAATTACAGGTTATCCTGATTCTTTTCCTACAAAACTATATATCAATCTACTCAGCTGCTCCTGCTGTATAACAAGCTGCCTGAAGATTGGACAGCATGCTTGACATGACAGGTTCCTTTAAGGGTAGCAAATGTGTAATGTCAATATACTAGCTATTGTAGCTTTTTGCAACTTCTTTCTTTGATCTCATATGTTTTTTCTACAGCTGTTAATTTTTTGCAACATTTGTAGTCTGTTGTTGGGAGGTCAACTCTCTTGGGAATAGTCAAGGAGAGTGAGACCTATGAACTAATTTTACAGAAGTTGTGACCCTCAGTGAAGCCTGTTCCAACAATCTAAAGTGGTTGCAGGTGATTCAAGCAACCATGCAATCTGCTTCTCTGACTGCATATTTCAAGCATCTTGACTAGAAATGGGGGACTCTATGTACTGCCATATTGTTGGATAATGTTCTTAAGGCATACTGTATACTTCGCAATAACAATAAAGTTGGTCATTCAAAAGGAAAACTTTTTGGTATCGGCTAACTTGATTTCATATCAGTGACATTCTACTGTAGAAAGTATATAGGAGGGAACCTGCAGCTCACCTTGAGGCAAAAATTCCAATGCCTGCTGCGCACGGATCCTCGTGTCGGCACACGTTGATAGGAATGTAACAAGGAAGTTGATGAGATCCAGCGCAAAAAGAGGGTTATTCAGAGATATATTAAAATGGAATCTTGTTCCAATTTTATTGAATAAGTAGACATAAAAACAGGGAGTCTCATTCCCACAGAGGATAAGGTGGATGCAAATGGAAGAAGATAGGTGTATAGCCTACGCGTTTCAGACGAACTCCTCGTCCTTAGTCAACGTGAGGTTGAAGCCGATATTCAAAGTAGAAAGTATATAGGAGGGAACCTCCAGCTCACCTTGAGGCAAAAATTCCAATGCCTGCTGTGCACGGATCCTCGTGTCGGCACACGTTGGTAGAAATGTAACAAGGAAGTAGATGAGATCCAGCGCTAAAAGAGGGTTATTCAGAGATATATTAAAATGGAATCTTGTTCCAATTTTATTGAATAAGTAGACATAAAAACAGGGAGTCTCATTCCCACAGAGGATAAGGTGGATGCAAATGGAAGAAGATAGGTGTATAGCCTACGCGTTTCAGACGAACTCCTCGTCCTTGATGACTAAGGACGAGGAGTTCGTCTGAAACGCGTAGGCTATACACCTATCTTCTCCCATTTGCATCCACCTTATCCTCTGTGGGAATGAGACTCCCTGTTTTTATGTCTACTTATTCAATAAAATTGGAACAAGATTCCATTTTAATATATCTCTGAATAACCCTCTTTTTGCGCTGGATCTCATCTACTTCCTTGTTACAGTGACATTCTACTGTAAGTGGCTACTTGATGAGTACTGAAAAATATTTGCCATGGCAAATGATACGCATTTCTGAGGTTAGCTACAGTAGTCATGGTGCATATCAATTGTCTTTTCTCTCAAATAAAAATATTACCTTTCATTTGTTGATCATGCCTAAAGGTGTAACCCAAGAATCTGTACACCAGTAATAGTGTCATAAATAACCATAAAAGCAGCTTTTATCCGCTTTCATATACATAGTGTAATTATTAATATATCTAAGAAAAGCAACATTCCAAAAATTGCACATATACGTTCTACTCAGAGTAAAGCAATATAGAATGTTCACAGTCATAAATATGCATAAAAAAGATTTAGGAAAATTATATTTTAAGAAAACTAGTAAGGGCACAAAGTTAAATGCAATACCGGTATGGTATGAGCTATGTGACGGTGCCCATACATCCTGCAAAACGGAGTGAACTGGTAATTTGGCTTGATATTTTGTCTAGGGTTTACATAACCTTACAGCTTAACTGCCCGAAATGGAAAATGTACATTTATGTGATTCTCTTCCTTTCTACCATTCCAGTCATCACTCTAGGCGTGTCTTAGACTTATAGTCTAAGAAGCGCGTGGGGAACGGACGGAAGAGCAGGAGGGCGATGAACAAGGTCCAGGGCAGGTATGTATAAGTCATTTATTGTCTAATGCAGTGGTTCCCAACTGGGGTGCCGAGAACCTTTCAGGGGTGCCGCGACACTCCTTTGAATCTCTACCACGGCCGTGCTTTCTCTCCTCCTCCTTACAGCGCGAAGTGCATGTGAGGAGGAGGAGATTTTTTTGCAGCCCCCTTGTAAATAGCACAACCCCTTCCTGTACATAGTGCCCCACCTTCCTGTACAAAGCGCCATTGTAGCACCCTGAAGGAGCAGAGTTCCCCTGTGGCCGGGGATTCCACTCCTTGTAATAGCGCTTGATGTCTCTGTCAATATATGGACAGTATGAAAAGATAACCCCAGCACACACAAAAAAGTACAAATGAGATCAAGATACAAAATAAATTTATTTTGCATCTTGATCTCATTTGTACATTTTTGTGTGTGCTGGGATTATCTTTTCATATATCGTGGGATTTTCGTCCCTACCCTACTAGCACCACACCAACCAATTGAGGAGTGCATCCCAATATTTATTCTCGATCATATATGGACAGTGACATCAGGGGCAATTCCTGAAGCGGAATCCCCATCCACAGCGCCGCCGGCGCGGTGGCCGGTAATTTGGCTCCAGGAGAAGCCCCTGGCGTCACTGTTCATAAATGGACTGAGTCGTCAGGTGCTTCTCCTGGAGTGGAATCCCCGGTAAGAGTGTTGGCAAAGCTGTGGATGGAGAATTCTGAGGTTAGCTACAGTAGTCATGGTACATATCAATTGTCTTTTCTTTCAAATAAAAATATTACCTTTCATTTGTTGATCATGCCTAAAGGTGTAACCCAAGAATCTGTACACCAGTAATAGTGTCATAAATAACCATAAAAGCAGTTTTTATCCGCTTTCATATACATAGTGTAATTATTAATATATCTAAGAAAAGCAACATTCCACTTATATTGAAATCAATGCAAAAATTGCACATATACGTTCTACTCAGAGTAAAGCAATATAGAATGTTCACAGTCATAAATATGCATAAAAAAGATTTAGGAAAATTATATTTTAAGAAAACTAGTAAGGGCACAAAGTTAAGCTGTGGATGGAGAATCCGCTGCGGGCGTTGCCCTTGATGTCACTGTTTATACATGGACAGAGACATCAAGCGCTACGACCAGGAGCAGAATCCCCAGCCACAGGAGGATTCCGCTCCTTCAGGGAGCTACAGTCGCACTATGTACAGGAAGGATAAAAACAAGGGGACATATATACACAAAAACACAGAAAAAAGGCCATACTTACAAATGGACACAGACAGGTCAGAAACGCTGATGAAGGAGAGTGAACAGGTGCATTTAATAACCACTCCCACTAGTCTTGAGGGGAGTGGCGTGTGGTGCATAATATAGTAAAAAATAATAAATGAATGGTGTTAGTGCAAGTGATAACAATATAAGTGAAATATAGGGGGCAGTAATGAGTAAAGTGCCTACATGAAAATAAATGAATAATGGGGTGCAAGTGAGTGAAACATGGAGTGATAGTGTGTAAGTCATGAGGCGCAATGTGTATAGCCAGGTAAAAACCTATTTGTGACGTCTTGATAATGCATAGAGCGGGCTACCCTGCTTGCTAAGCCAAATGACAACACACCATACTCTCCCAGCATCAAAGACACGGCTGTGTCCAAAAGAAGCAAATAAAGTAAGCATGAAAAATACCTGGGGTATTAGTAATCATTTTGGCCAATAGGACGCAAGCTCGCAATCGACGACAAGGATCCCCAGACTTGCGAGTCCCTAACTCCCTAACTGGAACTGAACGTTCCTGATACAAACCGAACAGATAAAAACTTTTTTATTTGTTGGGCTAACGACGTGATTTTTGCAATGTTTTTTTCCGTAGACAATGCAGGTTTCTTTTTTTTAATCATTTTTATACACATCCTTTTTGCTATTTTAGAATTTTTAATCTTAAAGTTTGAAAATAATAGTAAAAAAATAAGCTTTTTTACTTTTCAGCTATTTTTTTTGGTAATAACATAGTTTTACCATAAAATAGACCTTATATTTGTGATCGTCATTGTTTACCATAAATTTTAATATATTACATGTCTATATTAGGTTAATTGGGTCAGAGCTAGCGTTACAACAATGATTGGCGGGGGGGGACGTTTTTTTTTTGGGGGTGGGTATTTTATGTGTATTTATTATTAATTAATTTATTATTACATTTTTTTTGCACTTTACTTTACTTTTATTTTTTTATTACTATGGTCTGTCCCTCAAAGGTCAAAAAAGGCCTTTTGGGGAACTTTATATATTTTTTTTCTTTCTTTTAGACCATGCTTTTCCACTGTAGCTGGAGCTGCACAGCAGCCCCAGTTACAGGGGAAATCAGCCCTCTCATAGTGATTGTCACTAATAGGGCTGTGCTGGGTCTAGGAAGACCCAGCAGCAGTCTGTCACTAATGGCACCCGGTGATCATGTGACCAGTCACATGAACACCGGGAGCAATAGAGATAGCGGCGCGGCCGCTGCCTCTATTCCTATACACAGCGTTCTTCTATCCTCTCCTCAGGGTCCCCGGCAGTCACTGACAGCCGGAGACCCGACATTCAGCTGCCCGATCCCTCGGGCAGCAAGTTAAAACCCGAGCCGTAAAAAGTCTATGGCGCGGGTTTTAAGGACCCTGACCGCTGGTCGTAAAAACACAACCAGTGGTCGGAAACCAGTTAAATCTCAAACAAACGTTAGCGAAGTGTCAGGATTCTGAATACACATCACGTCCTGGCTGGAGGTAATGTATATTCACTGTCAGGACACTTGAGTAATGTTAGTGTGTGTATGTGGTTGCACATAGTGATCTAATAAGATCACTATATGCCGTGTAAATGAATGGAGAGAAGTGCATGACGCTTATCGGTCACTGATTGGTCAGCGTCATGCACTTCTCTCCACAACGCCCACTTTGTCAAAAAGTAAAACACGCCCAGTTGGTCATTAAGAAACTCATTTTCATAAAGCTTAAATAGGTAAAAAATTATCGTTTTTCTAAATAAAAAACGCTGCAATCTACATTACAGCGCCGATCAGATTATGTACAAAATAGGCCACTTATAATGTGGTGACAGAGCCTCTTTAAGCTACCTACAATCAGGTGAAAAAGTAAGATAGTGCAAAAAGAAAAATTAACAAATGGGGACACATCAGTATTTGATCTTGATTTAAAAGTTGATATAAATAAAAAAAAATCTAACATGTATTAAACAGAATTCACAGATATTTTAATTTTGTGACTTTAATTCCTGGTATTGCCCCCTTTGGCAAAAATGATACGCTATCCAACACCTGTATCACCATGTGGAGAAAGTAGGTATCTCTTTATTTAATCAACCAGTTGACCAAGCTTGTTTAATAATTAGATTTATCTGAATGAGCATAGCCAGGCTTCTCAAAGACACAATGAAAGGAAATATCCAGAAGAAATGAGAAACAGAATTGTTGAAATATATCAGTGTGTAAAACAAGATAAGCTGTTTCTAAGGCTCTGGGACTCTATTTACAGTCATTATGCCTAAGTGGAAGAGATGTGAACCAGTTGTGGGACCTGACATACACAACTGGCTTGCCAGGACACCCATGGCCACCATCAGGGCAGTACTACTTGTACTCCCATCAGGGGCCCGTCCACATGGCTGAAGAAAAGGGGCCCACCGGGCTGTCATCGCCTCACCCTGGACTGTCGACCCACCATCGCAGCCGTCACGTGCCCCCCCTCGCGATGCTCGCGGACCCCCCTCCATACCTGTTGCTTCACGAACTGGGCAGGGAAGATGCAGCATGAGAAGCAGAAGCTCCATGTGGTGTTCCCGCCCCCCAGCCAGCTCCTTTACACAGCTGACCGGACCTGTAGGCTGGTGAGTTTTTCTCCCCTCTGCATCCTGCTTCCCATCCCTCCTGACCCCACTTGTAGAATATATAAAGTATGTAAAAATGTTTTTTGGTTTTTTTCCTAGCGTTTTGTTTTATGCCACAATTTTCGCAATCGCGGCAAAAATGGCACTATATTTTCATGTTTTGTATCGTTTTTTTATGCAATTTTTCGCACATCACGCGCCCCCATGCAATTGTGGGGGCTGCTGATGCTTGTCATGGCACCAGGGTTGCCAGACAACGGCCTTCGGGTCTGTCATGTATGGAAGCCTATGAGGATCAGCCTCTGGCTGGTTCTTGTAGACTAACTGTCAGAGTGACTGTGACGTCACACTGACAGTTGGAATACGTTACACTACCTAGGTAGTGCAATGTATTCTAGCAGCGATCAGAGCTGCAGGTAAAAAAAGAAAGTCTAAAAAGTAAAGAAAAAAGTTAATAAAAATGTTTTACAAAAGTGTAAAAATAAAAGATTTTTTTTCCTATAAGTCTCTTAAATTAAAATTAAAACGTTAAAAAATAGTACACATATTTGGTATCACCGTGTTCATAACGACCCAATCTATAAAACTACAATGTTATTTTTACCGCACGGTGAACGCCGCAAAAAAATAAAAAATAAAAACAATGCCAGAATCACAATTTTTTTGGTCACCACCCCTCCCAAAATATAGAATAAAAAGTGATCAAAAAGTCACATGTACTCGAAAATAGTACCAATAAAAACTACAACCCGTCCCGCAAAAAAACAAGCCCTTCCACCGCTTTTTTGACTGAAAAATTAAAAAGTTAGCTCTCAGAATATGGTGACACAGAAAATAAATGATTTTATAAACAAGTGATTTTATTGTGCAAACACTGCAAAACATAAAAAAACTATATACATATGATATCGCCGTAATCGTACCGACCCGCAGAATAAAGTAAAATTGTCATTTATAGCGCATTATGAACGCCATAAGAAATAACTATTTAAAACGCCAAAATCACTGTTTTTGGTCACCAAAGCTCTAAATAAAATGTAATAAAAAGTGATCAAAAAGTTGCATGTAACAAAAAATGATACCAATAAAAACTACAGCTCGTTCTGCCAAAAATAAGCCCTCACACCGCTCGATTCATGGAAAAATAAAAAAAGTTATGGCGTTTGGAAGGCGGGGAGTGAAAAACTAAAATGGAAAAGCAAAAAAGGATTAGTCTTGCAAAGGTTAATTAATTTCTATAAAAAAAAAATAATTATTACCACATGTGTGGTATTGTCATACTCGGGAGAGATTGCGTTACAAATTTAGGGCAACTTTTTCTCCTTTATCCCTTGTGAAAATGGAAAAAATCAACATTTTAGTGGACAAAAATGTTTATATTCATTTTCACGGCCTAATTCTACTAAATTCTGCAAAAAAACCTGTGTGGTATAAATGCTTACTGTACCCCTAGAAAAATTCCTTGAGGGGTGTAGTTTCCCAAATCGGGTCACTTTTGGGGTGTTTCCACTGTTTTGTTCCCTCCAGGGCGTTGCAATCACGACATGGCACTAAAAACCAATCCAGCAAAATCTGCGCTCCAAAATCCAAATGGCGGTCCCTCCCTTCTGAACGCTGCCGTGGGTCCAAACAGCAGTTTATTACTACATGTGGGGTATTTCCATAATCGAGAGAAGATGCTTTACAAATATTGGGGTGCATTTTCTTCTTTATTCCTTGTAAATATTAAAACTTTCTATGTTTTTTTCAGAACAAAAGTAGATCTTAATTTTCACAGACTAACTCCAATAAATATAGCAAAATACCTGTGTGGTCAAAGTGCTAACTATACCCCTAGATAAATTCCTTGAGGGGTCTAGTTTCCAAAATGGGGTCACTTTTGGGGAGTTTCCACTGTTTTGGCACCACAAGACCTCTTCAAACCTGACATGGTGCCTAAAATATAATCTAAACATAAGCAGGCCCCAAAATCCATTAGGTGCTCCTTTGCTTCTGAGGCCGGTGTTTCGGTCCATTAGGGCACCAGGGCCACATTAGGAATATTACTAAAAACTGCAGGACCTGGGCAATAAATATTTAGTTGTATTTCTCTGGTAAAACCTTCTGTGTTACACAATTTTATTTATTACAAATTAATTTCGGCAAAAACAAGAGAAATTTGTACATTTCCCCTCTACTTTGCTTTATGTCCTGTGAAACGCCTAAAGGGTTAAGAAACTTTCTGAATGCTATTTTGAATAGGGGTGCAGTTTTTAAAATGGGGTGATTTATTGGGGGATTCTAATATATAAGGCCCTAAAACTACTTCAGAACTAAACTGGTCCCTGTAAAAATCGCCTTTTGAATTTTTCTTGAAAATGTGAGAAATTGCTGCTAAAGTTCTAAGCCTTGTAACGTCCTAGAAAAATAAAAGGATGTTCAAAAAACGATGCAAATATAAAGTACACATATGGGAAATGGTAACTAGTGACTATTTTGTGTGTTATTACTATGTGTTTTAAAAGCAGTTACATTTAAATTTAGAAAAATACACATTTTTGCAAAGTTTCTAAAAATTTTGGTGTTTTTCACGAATAAATATTGAATATATCGACCAAATTTTTCCACTATCATAAAGTACAATATGTCATGAGAAAACATTCTCAGAATCGATTGGATAGGTAAAAGCATTCCGGAGTTATTACCACATAAATTGACACATGTCAGATTTGAAAAAAATCGGCTGAGCCACAAGGCCAAAACAGGCTGCATCCTAAAGGGGTTAACACATTAGTCTGAATAAGCCCTAACTCATGTGAATGGGGTTTGTCAAAACCCCATGCACGTGCATCTAATTTAGGACGTGCTGCTGATTTATAACCCCTGTACGCAATATCACGTAACAGTACTTGATAATGGTTAGGTATGTACAGGAAGTATGGAGCAAACTCACTACATACACTGCGGGTGACGACTGTGTTATGCAGCTGACACCTCACTGCAACGGGTAACACCTTAAATAGCGTGGTCAATCACGACCGTGGCATTTAAAGTGTTAGAATCAGAAACAAGCCATCGTGCCCCCCCCCCCTACTGTGGCACGATCTACTGTTAACAACGCTTGTTATAGCAGCCTGGGGGCCAAATGAAAGCCCCCAGGTCTGCCATCTGTGTACTCCTATGAAGCTCTGCCTCCGGCAGGGCTTCAAAGGAGAATGTCAGAATCACGATATACTGCAATACATTAGTATTGCAGTATATCATGCAGTGGATGTTCATTGCAGCGGATCGCTACTTCAAGTCCCCTAGGGGGACTAATAAAAAATGTTCCAAAAAAAATAATAAAGTAATAAAATAATAAAGTATTGAAAGTTCAAAAAAGCCCCATTTTCAAATTTTTTCCCTAAATCAATGTTAAAAAAATAAAAGTTAGCATAACTAGTATTGCCGCGTCATTAAAAGTCTGAACTATCACAATATAGTGTTGTTTAACCCGCTGGGTGAATGCCGTAAAAAAATATATATATATAAAACATGCAAATTGCTGGTTTTTGGTCACCTTAGCGCTCCAAAAATGTGATTAAAAAGGCGCATATACCCCAAAATAGTGTAGTGAAAACAACAGCTCGCCCTACAAAATTCAAGCTTTCACATCACTAAATTGATGGAAAAATGAAAAAGTTATGGCTCTCAGAATATGGCGACACAAAACATTTTTTTAATTTATCGAATAGTTTTATTTTTTTTAAAGTGGTAAAACATAAAACAAAACATATAAATTTGGTATCGCCATAATCGTATCAACCTGTATAATAAGGTGAATATGTCGTTTTACCCGCCTGATGGATGCCGTAAAAATAAAACCCCAAAAAAATTGCGTAATCGCTGTTTTTTGCCCATTTCACAAATTTTTTTTTCAGCTTCCCAGTACATTATACAGTACAATAAATGTTGCTATCAAAAACTACAACTTGTCCCGCAAAAAACAAGACCTCATATGGCTATATAGATGGAAAAATAAAAAAAATATTTTTATATATATATAGTTTTATGCTGCAGATTTTTTTTTTTAAACTCGTCAGAAACAATTCGCAAGCGGAAACGCAAGATAAATTGACATGTTTCATATTTTCAAATATGCACCGCAGGTAAATTTTTGTGCAGAAAATGCCACATGTAGATGAGATTTCTTGATACATACACGACGTATTACACTGCGGATTTGCCGCACAAAATTACCCGCAACAAATTTCCATGTAATAAGTATCGTGTGCATTTGGCCTAACAGAGTTTGTTTTTTTAACTCACGCTAAGGCCCCGTTCACACATGTTGAATCTGATATGGATTCCGATGACATGCCGATGATACTGCATCCCATGCATATGAGGTTTCCACAACCCAGTTCACATGCTGCGGAAAAAATTTCCACGTGTATTTTTGTCCGCACCATGATAAGAAATCCACGACAGCAATAAGCAGCATGCGACTTATATTACATGTAAAAGCCGAGGATAAGCAACTTTGAATGATAATGGGACTCAGGCCTTGTTCACACAGTTTTTTACAGGCAGAAAAATCTGCATCGAAATTCCTTCAGGCTTTATCTGCCTCCCATTGATGTCAATTGGAGTTCAGAGACGGAAATGGCCGAAGAAAGGGCATATCGCTTCTTTTTCTCGCAAGCGTTTTTTTTCCACTCGCGGGAAAAAAAACGCCTTTGCCACCCGTTGAAATCAATAGGCGGCGAAATCGGCTTTTTTTTTACGCAGTTTCCAACGCGGTTTCGCTGCAAAAAATGCGGCAAAAAACTCTGTGTGAAAGGGGCCTTATTCTCATGTAGATCTGCTACACGCTTGTGTCACATCTGCGCCAGAAATCACAGGGTAAGCCTCAGATTTTTGCTGTGGAAAAACACTTTGAACTTTAATGGCAACGTAAGAACGGAGCATTAAGGGCAAAGCCACATGTGGCGGAATTGCTCTTGAATTCCGCTGCGGACACTCCGCAGCGTTAATCCGCAGCGGAGCCGTTTCTCAATTGCCTTCCACTTTTTTTTAGTAGGCTTCGTTTAGACGAGGCTGAAAATTCCGCTGCGGAGCATAGGCTGCGGTGCGGAATTTGGTGTCCGCAGCATACAATGGATGTTGCGGACCAGTCGCGGACTGGTTGCGGACTCATTGCGGAAGTTCTCCATTGACTTCAATGGAGATTCTAAATTCCGCAATGAAGTCCGCAGCTGTCATGCACATGTTATGTGTGCTGCGGATGTGTCTTGCTTTTTTGACATGACATTTCTTCATTCTGGCTGGACCTATGTATTTCTAGGTCTACAGCCAGACTGAGGAAGTCAATGGGGCTCCCGTAATTACGGGAGCGTTGCTAGGAGACGTCAGTAAATAGTCACTGTCCAGGGTGCTGAAAGAGTTAAGTGATCGTCAGTAACTGTTTCTGCACCCTGGACAGTGACTACCGATCCCAATATACAGCAACCTGTAAAAAAAATAGAAGTTCATACTTACCGAGAACTCCCTGCTTCTGTCTCCAGTCCGGCTTCCCAGGATGACGTTTCAGTCTAAGTGACGGCTGCAGCCAATCACAGGCTGCAGCGGTCACATGGACTGCTGCGTCATCCAGGGAGGTCGGGCTGGATGCCGAAAGAGGGACGCGTCACCAAGACAACGGCCGGTAAGTATGAAATTTGTTTACTTTCACTAGGGAAAGTGCTGTCCCTTCTCTCTATCCTGCACTGATAGAGAGAAGGGAAGCACTTTTACCGCAGTACGCAGCAGCTAATCCGCATCAATTTACTGCACATTTTGGGCAGATCCGCCACAGAATCTGCAACGCAGATTCTGTGCGGCATTGATGCGGACAGCTGCGGAGGAAAACCGCCACGTGTGGGCATGCCCTAATTCTCCTTACATCCTCACAAGCACTTCCCCCTCCCTTTTAAGGCCCCCTTCTCATCATGTTGTTGCCCTAAGTTTATCGTGTATGTCAGGAAATCTCCTAACGTACACTATAAACAATGTAGATGATAATTCACAGGGCTCCATTATGTCCTTTTAGCCTCCGTCTGGCTTGTAGACGCCGATATATTTTATTTTTGAAGGCTGGAATAGCGTAGTAGACTTTGCTATTCCAGAGTCCCCAGGCAGAGCATCACAAGTGCTCTACCCGTGGACTTTGTCTCTGGGAAAGCTCCTGACGTCACTGTCCATAAATGTAAAGTGACATCAGGGGATTCTCCAGGGCCGGAATCCCTGGCAAGAGTGTACTCAGGCTTGGCAAAGCTTCTGACGTCACTTTACGTATATGGACATCAGGAACAGCGCCATAGTCCCTGGGCAGAGTGCTAGTAGAAGGCTCCAGCCCTGTTCATGGACAATGACTTCAGGAGTTTCCCCTGGGACATTCCCCGTGCGACGTATCCCACTTTATGCCATTCAGTCGGATACATTTTCGCTAAATAGATCAAAATCCAGAGCATTAACCGGTCACTGCCTGCTCCATGGTTTCCTTCACTGTAATTGACATCAGCACCAAAAATCAGTTAATGCGTATAATGTACAAACGTGAGCGCCACACTTTCCGTTACCCACCCCCGGTAATGGAGGGGGGGCCATACATCTTGGCTGTATGGGGCCCTGAAATTCCTGATGGCGGCCCTGAGGACACCAGTTGTCACATAAAATTAGAACACCCAAAGAACAAATAAGCCTCTGTAGGCTCAGTTAGAAATGATTGTAACAATGTAGTTATCTTACCTATTTGCATTGAAATAAATGTTTGAAGGTGCCCGACCCCTTTTACAAAAATAAACAAGCTTTTTGTTTGTGTCAGTGAAATGTGCCATGTACCTCCAGTCACACTTTTCCAACCGAAGTACTAGATGTTCTTAGCCAACTGGATTTGTTCAGTAGTGATGGCTTCCCAACAAGCATGCTGTCTAGATTACCCTACCACTCGGTATGCCAATCTTTATAAACAACCCCTAGTGTTTCTGGCTTCATAAATAACATACTGGGCAGAAATAAGATTTCTTGAACAATATTCAGGGAGATACCAAAATGTATTTATTTCAAATTTGCCCACTGAAATAGGATATGGATGGATAAATTAAAAGTAGAACAATACAGGTCACTTATAAAACATTACACCAGCCTCAGGATTTTTATTTTTTTTAAGGAGAATGTTAGTTCATCTGCTTGCAAGCTAAAAGTGAAGAGTAATTATGTTATGCAACAAGACAGCATATGAATAGCTGAGAAGGAGCAAAATTAAAATGTTTTCTTTGCGCAGTCCTGAAACTAATAAAGATACAGTAGCTGAACCTATAATAAATAGTCCATGTTCAAAAACCTACCAATGTAGGGAGAGTGTGCGTAATAACAGTGATGTGAAATACTGAAATCAAATTACATGAAAAATGTTTTGTGGCTGCTAAAAGGGGTGAAATCAGTCAGTCATTTTAACGGGACACTTTCATATGAGCTATATGACTCTCGGGTAACACAAACTATTGTTTGTTTACACAGAAACCATTTTTTGTAATATTACATTTGTTTAATTAAATATCAAAAACTGTTCAGTGTAACAAATATACAATTAAAAGAAACAGAAAAATGACAAATACATCTACAAGATAAACACATAGCAAAAACAGAGGGGTAAAATGCTCCTCTCTCTGAATGAAAGAACGTGCCACATTTCGTGTCATATTCAAATATTTTCAAATGGCTTTAATGTAGCTTTCAATATCTTGAGGACATTTCAGAAGCAAAGGAGCAACATTGAATGTTCAACTTTTACTTTTCTTAAGGCCAGTTTTAGATTACTATAATTCGGCCCCATTTTATCATCCACATTCCGACTCCTGTAGTTTTACTGAACTGAACTAAAGAAACCATCAGGTTCTATCGTGATCTGTTCAATTCAGTAGAACTACGGTAGGGTGGTTGGGGTGATTCCATGGTTTTTTGGCGCTAACGCATACACTTAAATGTGTCTTATGAAAATAAAATAGTTCACCTGAAACAGGATTACTTTGATGAAGCATTGTATCTGTATTGTCTTTTGCTGAAGATGGATACATTTACTTATAATCTTTATTTCTAGATCTAGGCACTATGTAGACGAGCACACAGGACATGGTATACAATACTAAGATGAACCAAAGTTTAAACAGACATAATGGAAAATACTGTACCAGTTTAATGTTCAATAGAGTCTGTAAAAAAAAACAAGAAAAACCTTTTCTTGATTTAGAATGTTTCTAGTTTGTAAGTGCTGATATCATTCTAGTGTAGGTTGTTATTATTATGGAAAGCACACCACACCACAGTATTTGCTGACATCATGCAACATTGTAGAGCTAAGCTAAAGAGATCTAAAAGGAACGATATAATTATTTTCGACAAGTTACTAGTAAAACCTAAATGCCAGCAGGATTTTATTTACTTTTTCTATGGTGGCAATTTTTCTGCTGTTGGTATTTGGTGTCATATAGTACATCATCACTGGATTGTACTTCATAAGAATTTAATATCATTGTTACCACCTATCGTTATATCTTATTGCCTCAAGCATTCAATAGAGACATAGCATCCTATTAAAAACTTAACTGCAAGACATCAAATGTCGTACCAGCCATAGTCATATTCTAGGCAGAGGTAATGGGATGCTTAGGTAATAAGCACTGGCGTTTAGATGACAGAATTGCACTACAGCTGATTTTTCAATGGGAATTTTAAGTGCCTGTCCACTACATTTCAAAAATATATTTAACCAGGGGATGAATGATGTTAGTACACACTGACAGCATAGTACATGATTGTGACTTTTAACTGAAAAAGATAAAGCTAGCTATGGACTTTCCCTATGATACCAAGCTAAGGCTCACTTCACATCCCGCTGTGGCTATAGAACTGGAATATTCCCTGACATATACCTCCAATGCAGGGGTGGGCTTCAAATTTTTAACAACAGGTTCTCTACTTAGATTAGAAAGATATACGCGAGTGGAATAATATGGAATAATTTGGAATAATTAACATTTTCAAAATACTTTTATTTTAATAAATATTATTGTATGCAACAGTTATTAAATAAATGATTCATACTTGTATGCCCCTCCCAGATTTATATTTTTTCTGGTTTGCCACATTATAAATACATACATTCCCACACTCACTAAATAACACTCATCCTTTACTTGTGGACCTACAGTATATATGCACATACAGAATAATAGTGTAGCCTATTTAGTTAGGTTGATCACTATGTAAAGTCAACTCCCAGCTTTCTGCCATTCCCAAAATACAACATTTTAGAGTACAGATACTGTACAGTATTAGAATCAAGCTCAATGCACCAGAACCAAGCTAATACATAAATACAGCAACAGAATGAAGCAATACAGAGATCAATTGCAAAGTCGAGTAAACCCCTTCTATGTAACTTTGCACCATGTAAAACTACAGCTCCCAGAATGACCTGAACCATGGGGAAAGGTATGCTGGGAGCTGTTTTTTTCCTAAACAAGAATGCTACCAGCCATCATCACACTGCAAACCATAAAGTCACTACAGTACTGATCAGACAGAGACAGAATACACAATGACATTCAGTGACTCACAGATGATGTCTTCTCTAATTGGAGTCGTTCTCCTTCCTATTCTTAGCCATCTGGACGAGACCTTAATGACAAATTTTGCTAGTCACGACTTGCCTCTGCAGGGTTTTCCGCCCAGATGTCTTCAGCTCTACACTTTTGCAGCACATCCCCTACACTGTGCCCCTGAATATTGTGCTACACACTGTGCCCTCTTAATATAATAGTGCTACACTGTGTCCCCTGAATATAATACAGCCGCACACTGTGCCCCCTGAATAAAATAATGTCCCACACTGTGCTTCCTGAATAAACGCAGATACAATTTAATCTAGGAAAAGAGAACTGGGTCAGCATGCCACCTCTACCCGGTTCTGCAAAGCGGCTTTTATTTTAACAGCCATTTCAAGAGAACCAGGAAGAACTTGCTGCATCCTCCGACATATACAGGGGTGTGCTCCCTTAGGGTATGTGCACACGATGAGAGGCTTTTACGGCTGAAATGACAGACTGTTTTCAGGAGAAAACAGCTGCCTCGTTTCAGCCGTAAAAGCTCCTCCTCGTATTATGCGAGGCGTCTATGACGCTCGTAAATTTTGAGCTGCTCTTCATTGAGTTCAATGAAGAACGGCTCAAATTACGTTGCAAAGAAGTGCCCTGCACTTCTTTGCCGAGGCAGTCAATTTACACGTCGTCGTTTGACAGCTGTCAAACGACGACGCGTAAATTACAGGTCGTCTGCACAGTACGTCGGCAAACCCATTCAAATGAATGGGCAGATGTTTGCCGACGTATTGTAGCCCTATTTTCAGGCATAAATCGAGGCATAATACGCCTCGTTTACGCCTGAAAATAGGTCGTGTGAACCCAGCCTTACCTTTTCTCATATCTCAACATTAGCATAGCTAGCAGGAGAGGGGGGACGGTGCTCCAGGGCACACTTAGATGGTGGGGCCCACCGCGAACGCCCGCCTTTTGACTGCCGCTCCCGCTGCCCCTGCAATGTCCACGCCACACAGGGCGGCCTGCTGCCTGTCTGATGGGGCGCTGGTGCATCTCAATCCAGCCGCCGCCACCCACCCCCTCCTGCAGTAATTGCACTTGCGTCTATAGGACGCAGATACAATTACATGCATAAGCTCTGAATGGCGACCATTCAGCACCTAACAATGCCACTGATAGGCGGGGCAGAATGACTTGCCCCGCCAATCAGCGCTTTTCAACGTTGCGATGACGTCATCACGCCGCTTCTGCTGCTGAAAGGCGCTGATTGATGGGGCAAGTCATTCTGCCCTGCCAATCAGCATCCTTCAATGACGCAAACGTTGTTCAGCCCAGCAGATCTGCTCAGAAGAGAGCAGGCCTGCATTGATACAGGAGGACGCGGGGACGGGATAAAGGTGAGTATGTAAAGTTTTACAGGAATGATGGTTGTTATATACAGGGATTATGGTTGTTATATACAGGGATGAGGGTTGTTATATACAGGGATGATGGGATGATGGATAGTCGAGTCATCAACCCTGCATTAACCCCCATCATCCATGTGTATACCAGCCATCATCCCCTTATATAACCCCCATCATCCCTGTATATACCAGCCATTATCCCTGTTTATAAACCCCATCTTACTGGTATATACAGAGATGATACGGGTTATATACAGGGATAATGGCTGGTAAATACAGGGATGATGGGGGTTATATACAGGGATGATTGCTGCTATATTCAGGGATGATGGGGGTTATATACAGAGTTGATGGCTGGTATATAATTAGAATGCACCTCTTCTAAACATGCGTTAGGGGGGCCCACTGGGTTGGGGGGTTGGGGCCCACCCAGATATGTCCCCCCTCCCCTGTGCTAAACCCCTAGCTACGCCCACGTGACGTGACCAGTTTTGAAAAAAAAAACATGATTTTTCACGAGATGTTGGTCACCCAGTTTTGTGATGTAAATCGCAGCATATCAAGTGCTTTGTTAGCATGTCGCAATATTGTACTGAATTGGTTTCATGATAAATCGAAGTCATTAACCCTTTCAAGACCGAGCTCATTTTGACCTTCATGACCAGCCCCATTTTCTCAAATCTGACATGTGTCTCTTTATGTGGTAATAACTCCGGAATGCTTTTGCCTATCCAAGCGATTCTGAGATTGTTTTCTCGTGACATATTGTACTTTATGTTAGTGGAAAAATTTGGTCAATAAATTCATTGTTTATTTGTGAAAAACACCAAAATTTAGAGAAAATTTGCAAAAATTATGATTTTTCTCATTTTAAATGTATCTGCTTGTAAAACAGATAGCAATACCACACAAAATAGTTACTATTTTATATATTCCATATGTCTACTTTATATTTGCATAGTTTTTTGAACATTATTTTATTTTTCTAGGACGTTACAACGTTTAGAACTTTAGCAGCAATTTCTCACATTTTCAAGAAAATTTCAAAAGGCCATTTTTACAGGGACCAGTTCAGTTCTGAAGTGGCTTTGAGGGCCTTATGTACTAGATAGACCCCATAAATCACCCCATATTAAAAACTGCACCCCTCAAAGTATTCAAAATAGCATTCAGAAAGTTTCTTAACCCATTAGGTGCTTCACAGGAATTAAAGCAAAGTAGAGGTGAAATTTACAAATTTTATTTTTTTTGCTGAAATTAATTTGTAATACATTTTTTTCTGTAACACAGAAGGTTTTACCCGAGAAATGCAACTCAATATTTATTGCCCAGATTCTGCAGTTTTTAGAAATATCCCACATGTGGCCCTAGTGTGATAATGGACTGAAATACCGGCCTCAGAAGCAAAGAAGCATCTAGTGGATTTTGGGGTCTCCTTTTTTTAGAATATATTTTAGGCACCATGTCAGGTTTGAAGAGGTCTTGTGGTGCCAAAACAGTGGAAATCCCCCAAAAGTGAGACGGTTTTGGAAACTGCACCCCTCAAGGAATTTATCTAGGGGTATAGTTAGCATTTTGACCCCACAGGTATTTTGCTATATTTATTGGAGTTTGTCTGTGAAAGTGAAAATCTACTTTTTTTCTGAAAAAATATAAAAAAAAATTATATTTGCAAGGAATAAAGATTAAAAAGCACCCCAGAACTTGTAAAGCTACTTCTCCCGATTACGCCAATACCCCATATGTGGTACTAAACTGCTGTTTGGACCCACGGCAGAACTCAGAAGTGAAGAAGCGCCATTTGGATTTTGAAGCGCAGATTTTGCTGGATTGTTTTTCAGTTCCATGTC
Organism: Rhinoderma darwinii; assembly: GCF_050947455.1. Lineage (NCBI taxonomy): Eukaryota > Metazoa > Chordata > Amphibia > Anura > Rhinodermatidae > Rhinoderma > Rhinoderma darwinii. The sequence continues at coordinate 219,518,871 of NC_134690.1, read as the reverse complement.
GCGTTTGCAATGCCCTGGAGTAAGCAAAACCGTGGAATCCCCCCAAAACTGACCCCATTTTGAAGACTACACCCCTCAAGGAATTGTTCTAGGGGTATAGTTAGCATTTTGACCCCACAGTTTTTTTGCTGAATTTAGTGGAATTAGGCCGTGAAAATGAAAATCTACTTTTTTCTGGAAAAACATAGAAATGTTTAATTTTTACAATGAATAAAGGAGAAAAATGACCGTAAAATTTGTAAAGCAATTTGTCCTGATTACAGCAATATGCCATATGTGGTAATAAACTGCTGTTTGGACTCAGGAGGGAAGGAACAATATTTGGCTTTTGGAGCTCAAATTTAGCTGGAATGGTTTTCGGGTGTCATGTCGCATATGCAAAGCCCCTGAGGTACCAAAACAGTGGAAACCTCCCAAATGTCCCTTTAGCGGACTGGAACGAGCGATCATTAGGTTGCTGGTACAATACACTGCAATACTAATGTATTGCAGTATAATGTCATTTTACAGGCTCCTGTAACAGCGCGATCACTGTTCCTGTCCGTTAGTCCCGTGTGTCAGCTGTAATACACAGCTGACACCTGCAGTATATGGAGCGTGCACAGCGCATGAGCCCGCTCTATAAATAACCCCTCGTACCACGACATGCTATTAAGTCGTGGTGCGCCAAGGCGTTAATGCGCAGCGGATGGTGCAAAGTGAAAATTAAAATTTTACACTGATGTGCCATTTTAATGCACAATATATTGTGCCCAGTTTGTGCCACTGAAGACAAATACCTCATACAATGTTGAGCGGGTTCTCCCGGATATAAAATGTCATATATGTGGAAGTAAGCTGGTGTTTGGGCACGCTGTGGGGCTCAGAAGGGAGGGAACGCCATTTGGCTTTTGGAGCGCAGATTTTGCTAGGTAACTGTTCTGTTTGGGGTTTTGCTGGTATTTCAGTTTATGATGTGGGGGTATATGTAATCTGTGCGGAGAACATCAGGGCATAATAAGAGGGTATAATAATGGTGTAAATAAATAATAATCCGCAGATATGTGGCCAGTGTCGCACTGATAAATGGCGCCCGATCTTATCCGCTTTTGGAACACTGCACATTTTGCATCGCCATATTCTGAGAGCCAGAACTTTTTTATTTTTTCTCCAACGGAGCTGTGTGAGGGCTTATTTGTTGCGGGACAATCTGTACTTTTCATTGGTACCATTTTAGGGTACATGTGATTTTTTTTAATCACTTTTTATTAGATTTTTTTGGAAGCAAAGTGACAAAGAAACATAAATTCTGACAATGTTTTTTGTATTTTTTTTTTATAGCATTCACCGTGCGGTATAAATGACATTTTACTTTATTCTGCGGGTCGGTACGATTACGGCGATACCATATGTATATAGTTTTTTTTATGTTTTGTGGCGATTGCGCAATAAAATCACTTTGATAAAATAATTTATTTTCTGTGTCCCCATATTCTGAGAGCCATAACGTTTTTATTTTTCCGTCAAAAAAGCAGTGTAAGGGCTTGTTTTTTGCGGGACGGGTTGTAGTTTTTATTGGTACTATTTTGGGGTACATGCGACTTTTTGATCACTTTTTATTCTATATTTTGGGAGGGGTGGTGACCAAAAAAATTGTGATTCTGGCATTGTTTTTTTGTTGTTTTTTTTTGCGGGAAAAATAATATTATAGTTTTATAGTTTGGGTCGTTACGAACGCGGTGATACCAAATATGTGTACTTTTTTTAACATTTTCATTTTTTTCCTATAATAAAAGACTTATTATAGGAAAAAAAGCATTCTTTTTTTTTGTAACTTTTATAACTTGTTTTTACACTTTTATAAAACTTTTTTATTACTTTATTTTTTACTTTTTACTTGTTTTACTTGAAGACTGGCAGCACTGATCGCTGCTATAATACATTACACTACCTAGGTAGTGTAACGTATTATAAACTGTCAGTGTGACGCTGAGAGTCACACTGACAGGAAGCTTATGAGGACCAGCATCCGGCTGGTTCTCATAGGCTGCTGTGCATGGCAGACCCGGGGGCCCAGCAAATGCCGACGTGAATATACAGTAGGCGGTCGGGAAGCGGTTAACCACATTCAAGCAAAGGCAAGGATGCACACATACAGTGAAGGAAATAAGTATTTGATCCCTTGCTGATTTTGTATGTTTGCCCACTGTCAAAGACATGAACAGTCTAGAATTTTTAGGCTAGGTAAATTTTACCAGTGAGAGATAGATTATATAAAAAGAAAAATAAGAAAATCACATAGTCAAAATTATATATTTTTATTTGCATTGTGCACAGAGAAATAAGTATTTGATCCCCTACCAACCATTAAGAGTTCAGCCTCCTCCAGACCAGTTACACGCTCCAAATCAACTTGGTGCCTGCATTAAAGACAGCTGTCTTATATGTTTCACCTGTATAAAAGACTCCTGTCCACAGACTCAATTAATCAGTCTGACTCTAACCTCTACAACATGGGCAAGACCAAAGAGCTTTCTAAGGATGTCAGGGACAAGATCATAGACCTGCACAAGGCTGGAATGGGCTACAAAACCATAAGTAAGACGCTGGGTGAGAAGGAGACAACTGTTGGTGCAATAGTAAGAAAATGGAAGACATACAAAATGACTGTCAATCGACATCGATCTGGGGCTCCATGCAAAATCTCACCTCGTGGGGTATCCTTGATCCTGAGGAAGGTGAGAGCTCAGCCGAAAACTACACGGGGGGAACTTGTTAATGATCTCAAGGCAGCTGGGACCACAGTCACAAAGAAGACCATTGGTAACACATTACGCCGTAATGGATTAAAATCCTGCAGTGCCCGCAAGGTCCCCCTGCTCAAGAAGGCACATGTACAGGCCCGTGTGAAGTTTGCAAATGAACATCTGGATGATTCTGAGAGTGATTGGGAGAAGGTGCTGTGGTCAGATGCGACTAAAATTGAGCTCTTTGGCATTAACTCAACTCACCGTGTTTGGAGGAAGAGAAATGCTGCCTATGACCCAAAGAACACCGTCCCCACTGTCAAGCATGGAGGTGGAAACATTATGTTTTGGGGATGTTTCTCTGCTAAGGGCACAGGACTACTTCACCACATCAATGGGAGAATGGATGGAGCCATGTACCGTCAAATCCTGAGTGACAACCTCCTTCCCTCCACCAGGAAATTAAAAACGGCTCGTAGCTGGGTCTTCCAGTACGACAATGACCCGAAACATACCGCCAAGGCAACAAAGGAGTGGCTCAAAAAGAAGCACATTAAGGTCATGGAGTGGCCTAGCCAGTCTCCAGACCTTAATCCCATCGAAAACTTATGGAGGGAGCTGAAGATCCGAGTTGCCAAGCGACAGCCTTGAAATCTTAATGATTTACAGATGATTTGCAAAGAGGAGTGGGCCAAAATTCCATCTAACAAGTGTGCAAACCTCATCATCAACTACAAAAAACGTCTGACTGCTGTGCTTGCCAACAAGGGTTTTGCCACCAAGTATTAAGTCTTGTTTGCCAAAGGGATCAAATACTTATTTCTCTGTGCACAATGCAAATAAATATATATAATTTTGACAATGTGATTTTCAGTTTTTTTTTTTTATATAATCTATCTGTCACTGGTAAAATTAACCTAGCCTAAAAATTCTAGACTGTTCATGTCCTTGACAGTGGGCAAACTTACAAAATCAGCAAGGGATCAAATACTTATTTCCTTCACTGTATGTACCTCAGATATATGCCACTGTATAGCCATACTGTGTCTTACATTAACCACAATGTAAAAAAAAAAAACGGATTCCATGCATTAAAGGTTTCCTGTGCAGTCTGCTGTGGTTGACAATACTTGACTACGTTTACGCCGGAAAATCGCAGCAACGAAAAAAAAAAATCATACCCTGAACTCCCTCCTTCTTCCTGCAGTTCCGCCTCCTGGGATGACGTTGCATCCCATGTGACTGCCGCAGCCAATGACAGGCTAAAGTGTCATATGAACAGCAACATCATCCAGGGAGCACTGAGTGGACGTCAGAGGAGGGAGGGGGTAAGTATGAAAAGCTTTCCTCCATAGCAGAATTTCCGTCTAAAATCACACCAATGTGGTGCGATTTGTCGGACGGAATATCCTGCGGATTTCAGGGCGGACACGCTGCGTGATTTTTACGCAGCGTATCCGTCCCTTGGGAACCCGGCCTCATTGCATTTTTTTGAAAGGATGGAAGCACAGAAAATAGCAATTCTGCCATTGTTTGTTATTTGATTTTTTACTAAGTCAATAACGAAATAGTCTTTCCAGACGCGGTGATACTAATTATGTGTCACATTTTTAAATTTTTTATGGTTTTTTTTCATAATAAAGCATTTTGTCAGGGGAAAACTGTGTTTTGTACTTAGAATTTTTCATTTATGAATTAGTAACTTCGATAACCTATTTTTTACCTTTTTTTAATAGGCAAGCACTGGTGGCCTTTGTTGAGCCCCTGGCTGCCATGAGTACCATCGACCCTTTGCAAGTGCGTCTTGGGGTTGCCAATGTGGTGATAGGGGTGCCCCTCCCTCTTAAACCATTTAGATGCTGCGGTTGCTATTGACCGTGACATTTAAGAGAAAAACAGCCGAGATCGGATACCCGTGGCGAGCTTATGAAACAGCGCTGTGAAAAGGCGGCTCTGTTCCATAAGTGCCCTTAGTGACCACAGAGATAAAAATAATGAAAACTTACCATGACAATAGTTTCTCTGGAATAGTCTGAACTCCGGTCCCTGCCAGGGTTTTTGGACATCTTGCACATCTTGTCGCAAGGGCAATTTTCACACTTTTGATATGTACAAATTAAACCTAAATTACAAAATAAAAAAAATCATACTAAACCCTAATACATGAAAGTAGACACTTGGCTCATTATCAAAATGTCACTCAGCACTTTATACATACAATCACTGTCATGCAATTGTGTGTCAAAGTGTAATTTTTTATAAAAAAAAAAAATGCATAAAAAATTATATTTAAAGCTAAAAGTGTGACCTAAGAAGAATATTAGATGAACCACACATCCTAAAAATATAAATTCAATATGTGCAGTGTTTATACATACCGTTTGTGCCTATGTCTACATGCATATCTTCATAAAATCACCAGAATTGAAGAGAACAAAAAACCTCTTAGTCCCTATTCACATGACAGGGTTTCCCGGCCATGTGACGGCTGTTCAAAAAACAATAGACAATAGGAACAATAGATCCCAAATGGGGCTATTCACACGACCGATTATTTTTTGGCCTGTATAAGTTCCCTGTGTAGAACTACCTGCAGGGGGCTGTGTGGCATAACCTACAGGGGGCTGTGTAGCACTACTTACAGGGGACTGTGTGGCATTACATACAAGGGGCTGTGTGGTATTACCTACAGGGGCTGTGTGGCATTACCTACAGGGGGCTGTGTGGCATTAACTACAGGGGGCTGTGTGACACTACCTACAGGGGGGGCTGTGTGGCACTACCTACAGGGGGCTGTGGCAGTATCTACAGAGGGCAGTGTGTGGCATTATCTACAGAAGGAAGTGTGTGGCCAAAAATTTACAAATGAAATTCATCCGATTTTAAAACGGACAGGGAAAAACACGAATGCCAAATGGGTCAAAATCGTCTGTTAAAAATGGCAACACGGCCCGGAACGGAATCAGAAGTGATGCAAAACGGATGCAAAACGGCCTGGAAAAATGGTCCAAAACGACTGTTTTGATCGGCCGACACTCGGACACTGTCGTGTGAATAGAGCCTTAAGCTAGAAATTTTTAAAAAAAGTAACAATCTCTAAAAGGAATTGAAAAGTGAGTGCAAGATAAAATCCTATATATTCCCTGAAAGCAGACAACCAGATTATTGCAGTTAGCAGCCATGTCTACCTTAAAGTAACTTTGTGACAAACAGCAATTATTAAAGAAAAAAAAAACGTACATTAAAAGATACATTTGTTCCTGAAACTCACATAGAAGCAGTTTACACAAAATAAAATTTAAATCGTAAAATCATAGATCAATATGTGCAAAGTTCATAAATACCACAAACATTTGCATCAAGAAGAGCAATATTTGACCATTACTCACAATTGTGTTAGAACTATATACTGCACATGGCAAACAGCTACTATGCTTCCAAAATCTACATTTTTGGAGAGCAAACAGCATAAAATTACAACTTAATACTTTATACACACAACCACCTTCATGCAACTTTGCATCAAACAGTGATTATAATCAAAAATTTTATAAAAATTTAAGTTTCAACTAAAATGCCTCCCGGCAAACAAAATGTACTCTGTAAAATACCGTAAGATATGAGGGGTGCATAAATACATACCACACATGCCTACATTCACAGGTGCGTGTGTTAGAAATAAACGGCAAAACCGCAGGAATGCACCAAGCAATTTTGGCTTGCAAATGAAATTGGAGATTATATAGGTATATCGTTTTCCATCTATGAATCTATCAATTAAATGGCTGTGTTCACACGTCGCAGTGTTTTGTTTTTATTCCAGGATTTAAAAAAGAAAAAATAATTGTGCAAATTGTGCAATACTGCTCCATTTGAGAGTGACATGTGAACATAGCCTAACTCAAATCAATAATCGCAAATCTCTTAACCTAATCTAATGTGTTAACTAATACAATTTATTTTGTGGTAATAGTTGGAAATAATCATTTATGGTAACCGTCAGCGAATTATTTGACAATGTGATTGGGATGCTGATAAAACGACCGGGGCCTGGAGTTAATAAACTGCCAAATGAGGCGCTAAGGGGTGATTTAATTAGATTAGCTAATGCTTATCTTATCACTAGTTTTCTGAAATAAAAATACCCCATATGTGAAAAAAGTTTGTTAACCCTCCCCCTGGGGTATATAGCCATACAGGGTCAGGAGGAATCACATATTCTCCTCCTCTCCCTGCACGCTGTTAGCACGTTTTCCGCTGGCATCCCATCTTCTCCTCGACACGGCTAAAGTTAGAGCTGAAAAAAAAATATAGAGCGTTCCCACTTTATCCTGCTCTAAAGGACCGTTCACATATGTCAGTTGCCCCTGTCAGTTTCCCTCTGGCGTGTTGCAAAACAGCCGGAGGGAAACTGATGGTAGAACGGATCCCGTAGCTTTCTATGGGATCTGTTCTGGCACATGGGACATACGTACGCCGCCAGACCTGTGCAGGAACCAGATCCAAAAACATTACCTGCAGCGTTTTTGTGTCCGGATCCCTGGGAGGTCCAGCACCGTATCATATTTAATCTATTGTTCCAAAGTTTAACGGCGGGTGCTGCCGAATCTGACCTTCCGGCAGCACCTGGCGTGGGAACCCCGCGGCCAGAGCATTGCCGATGCTCTGGCCGGGGAGCAGGAGTGAAATTTATTGCCGCCCATGTCCCCAACATATAGCGCCACCCCCTCCCCCCCTCCCCCCCTGTAGGTAGCGCCACTGTATCTCCCTCTAGCATCGGAATTCTCGGCCAGAGCATTGCCAGAGACATTATCTACAGGGGGTACTGTGGCATTATATACAGAGGGCACTGTGGCATTATCTACACGGGGTGTGTGGCACGATCTACAGAGGGCACTGTGGCATTATCTACAGGGGGTGTGTGGCACTATATACAGAGGGCACTGCGGCATTATCTACAGGGGGGTATGGCACTATATACAGAGAGCAGTGTGGTACAATCTACAGAGGGATATATAACCTAGAGGAAATAGATGCTAAGAAACAAGAAGATTATGAAAAATAGAAAAATACTTTATTACCATACATAATACAGGACAATAAACAATGAATAAAAATGGAAAATCCATAGACCAACAGTTAAAAAGGGACACTAGGCTGTGTATCTACCGAGTGATCATAAATTACAGGTTTGTATTCATGATTATCCTTAAAAAAGAAATAAGAATAGTAAAGTGACCATGTGTGGATGTATCAGCATGTTACATAAACACAATAAATGTGTGTAGAAATACTAATAAGTCATATGATAGTGAATTTGCAAGTACAGATATGACCCATAAAATAGTGTAAAAGTGGTATAATAACCACATATGAATGTAGCACTAAGCTACATAAACACAGTTGGTGTATGCAAAATACTATTAAACCATGTATACACTCTACACAGAGCAATGTTAGGAAACTATATATATATATATAGTCAATGCCTTATAGATTCACAAGTGTAACGGTATGAAACATAAGCACAATGAACATACAAGTGATCAAATATACATTGAAGGAAGAAACATATGAAAAAGTTGATGTAGCATATCAAAAGGGATATAACATATCCAAGGTAAAGGCAGAAAAAATCACAAGCAGACTCCACCCCAACGCGCGTTTCGGCGCAAATGCCTTTGTCTGGGGGTGGCATAAGACCGCAGTCTGATTCTATTTATATGGAGCTGAGCCAATGGCAAAAGCATGCGTCAAATGAAGAGTGCTCAGTTTAATGACTAGTACCCTCACTGCATAATTACTGGTCGCTGTGTCCCGGGTAGTGAAGTGGCCGCTCCCCGAAAGAGTCAGTCGGGAGGGGCTGAAACCGGAAACACGTCACCGCGTCGGGAGACCCAGTCACATGAATCCAGTATCCGACAGGTAACGTTTGACGAAGACCGACCGAGGCCGGTCACCACGCGCCAATGACACAACGACACAGTGAGGCAGAGTACACCACTCCGTCATTGGAGCGTGGTGACTGGCCTCCGTCTTCGTAAACCGTGACGTGTCAGATACTGGATTCACGTGACCGGGTCTCCTGACGCGGTGACGTGTTTCCGGTTCCGCCCCTTGCGACTGATGCTTTCGGGGCGCGGCCACTTCACTATCCGGGACACAGCGACCAGTAATTATGCAGTGAGGGTACTAGTCATTAAACTGAGCACTCTTCATTTGACGCATGCTTTTGCCATTGGCTCGGCTCCATTTAAATAGGATCAGACTGCGGTCTAATGCCACCCCCAGCGTTATGATGCATACCGTTACACTTATGAATCTATAAGGCATTGACTATATATATAGTTTCCTAACATTGCCCTGTGTAGAGTGTATACATGGTTTAATAGTATTTTGCATACACCAACTGTGTTTATGTAGCTTAGTGCTACATTCATATGTGGTTATTATACCAGTTTTACACTATTTTATGGGTCATATCTGTACTTGCAAATTCACTATCATATGACTTATTAGCATTTCTACACACATTTATTATGTTTATGTAACATGCTGATACATCCACACATGGTCACTTTACTATTCTTATTTCTTTTTTAAGGATAATCATGAATACAAACCTGTAATTTATGATCACTCGGTAGATACACAGCCTAGTGTCCCTTTTTAACTGTTGGTCTATGGATTTTCCATTTTTATTCATTGTTTATTGTCCTGTATTATGTATGGTAATAAAGTATTTTTCTATTTTTCATAATCTTCTTGTCTCTTTGCATCTATTTCCTCTAGATTATATATATTCAGTTGTGATGCTTTTTGGGTAAACACCCTAGGATCAGCCCATGTAGTTTGAATATACTTTTTCTATTTTGAATTTTTTTAATTAATTGGGCCACATTGATTCATGCTGCATTTTCGGTTTGGTTATCTACAGAGGGCACTGTTTCATTATCTACACATGAAGTTCATCTGTTTTTAAAAATTTGTCAAAAATGGAACGGATACAAAACAAATGCAAAATAGTCGTCAAAAACAGACCTAGATGCCCGTTTTTAATGGCCGACACCAGGACCCTGTTTTGTGAATAGAAACAACAGCAATCCCAGTGTGGTGTGGGGTGGGTAGGAGATGCGGGGTGGAATTGGGTAGCAATAGAGGCGTCAAAAACTATCTACACCCTGAAGTTAGGGCTAGTGTTTGGCGTCTTTGCAGGTTTACCAAGCTGCTTCGAAGATCTGAGGTGAGGTCAGTGGACAGCAGCTGCCTTCTGGGCTCTCTCTCTTGGCGCGGGCCTTGGTGCTGAACTGAATATGACACACGTGACATTACAATGTGTGTGTCAAACTTCAGTGTAACGCCAAGGCCGGAGCAGAGGAGAGTCCTGACATCGTACACAACATGTATCTAATCTATCATGTATCCAATCTATCACAAACTATGCACCACTCTGATAACATTTTCAGACCCTAGACTATCTTCTTGGTGGACCACTGTGGTAAAAACTGATTTTAAAAACGGATGGTAAAAACTGATGACAACTAACGACAACTGATGACAACTGATGGTTCTGTAGTAAAAATTGTGAAAAACTATCCCCTGAGGAAGCCAGTTCGGCGAAACGCGTGTCGGGGCACTATCACTTTTGGCCGCAGTGTGGGACCATACATACACTCACCATCATGGGTAAGCCTGCCACATAATTGATCTGCTCCTTGAGGAGATCCCTCTGGATTTACAGGCACTCTGAATGTTTTCCATGTTTCTTTCCTTTTCTTTGACTCTACTGCTGTCGGTCGTTTCTATACTTATTTCTATCTTGGCAAGATAGGGTCTGTAACCCTTTGACCCTGGACACTCACAAATATCTACTGTAATATTGTACTGAATATACTGGTGTCCAGGTATATTTGCTATTTTTTTGATAGACCGATCACATGTGCTCTATTTAGTATTGCAAACCCCCCCCCCCTCTCCTTGTCAGATGCACTGTCATTTGTCATGTTATGGATTCCATTTATTGCAGGATACCCTGAATCAATTGGTTTCACAACCCATACTGTTCTTTTAGATCTCCTTGAATTTTAATATTTGCGATTTTGTGTTGTATGTCCTAATAAAAATTTGTACTTTTTCATTACTTTTGTGGCTCTTTGACTTCTTGGTTCTATATAAGTTTTTCTCAAAAATTGTGAAAAAGCCTGATGGTAACTGATACATTTTTGCATCGGTTTTTGCATACATTGTAATCACTTGAGAGACAGGAAAACGGATGCTAAAGCAACTGATATTTGTGAACGCACCCTAAAGCTCTATTCACACGACAGTGGAAAAAAATGTCCATTACAAAATGATCAACTGTCAGTTTTTCATGGCCATTTTGCATTAGTGTGTCTCTAAATATTCATCCATTTCCAGTCCGTCTGTCCGTTTTTAATGGCCGTTTGACATCCGTTTTGCATCAGTTTTTCATGGCCGTTAAAAAAACTGATGAATTTCATTGGTCCGGCTTTTTTGTCCCAGACCCCTGAAAACACCCATAGGAAGTTCACATGTTCACCTAGACACTATTTACAGCCTCCCTGTATATGATGCCACACACCTCCCTGTATATGATGCCACAAACCTTCCTGTATATGATGCCACACAGCCTCCCTATATATGATGCCACACACTTCCCTGTATATGATTCCACACACCTCCCTATATATGATGCCACACAACTCCCGTATATGATGCCACACTCCTCCCTGTATATGATGCTACACACTTCTTGTATATGCTGCACACCTCCCTGTATATGATGCCAAACAGCCCCCTGTATATAATGCCACACACCTCCTGTATATGCCACACACCTACCTGTATATGATGCCACACACCTCCTGTATATGCCACACACCTCCCTGTATATGATGCCACACACCTCCTGTATATGCCGCACACCTCCCTGTATATGATGCCACACACATCCTGTATATGATTCCACACACCTCCTGTATAGGCCACACAGCCCCCTGTATATACCACACATCCTCCCTGTATATGCCACACACCTCCCTATATATGATGCCACACACCTCCTGTATATGCCACACACCTCCCTCTATATGATGCCACACACCTCCTGTATATGATGCTGCACACCTCCTGTATATGCCACACACCTCCCTGAATATGTCACACAGCCCCCTGTATATGATGCTACACACCTCCCCGTATATACCACACATCCTCCCTGTATATGCCACACACCTCCCTGTATATACCACACACCCTCCCTGTATATGCCACACTCCTCCTGTATATGCCACACTCCTCCTGTATATGTCACACAGCCCCCTGTATATGATGCCACACACCTCCCTGTATATGCCACACAGCCTCCCTGTATATGCCATACAGCCCCCTCTATAGGATGCCACACACCTCCCTGTATATGCCACACAGCCTCCCTGTTTATGCCACACACCTCCCTGTATATACCACACATACTCCCTGTATATGCCACAAAGCCAGACATGAATGCCCTACATACTCACTGATGCAGCGCTGTCTTCACGGCATCTGCGGCGATGCGATGACACTTATCGATGCAGCTCGTCTTCAATAGATCTGTGAAGGCGGCGCGATGACGTCATCATGTCGCATCCGCAGAACCCGGGAAGACGAGAGACCATACCTGAAGAGGTTGGCGCTACATCAGCGTATGTCATCGCGTCGCCGATAGCCAGCAAGGGAACTAGTAATTCCCTTGCCAATCCCCATGTCACAGATCATTTTTAACGGTTGTTACATGTATTGACACGGCCAAAAATAGGACATGTCCTATTTTTTGACGGACATTATTCACTGGCCATTAAAAAAAACAGCTGTGTGAATACACCCATTGAACATCATTGTTCTGAAAATGGCCGTGTGACGGCCGTTAAATAAAAGTCCGTCACACGGCCATCTTTCACTGTCGTGTGAATAAGGCCTAAGGCCCCATGCACACAAACGTAAAAACACCCGTAATTACGGGCCCATAGCCTTCTATTGGCCACGGGTACCTTCCCGCTTGCTTACGGGAAGGTGCCCGGGCCATTGAAAAATATGGAACATGTCCTATTTCTGTAAAGGATCTGCCAGACACAGCTTCTGAGTCGACGCCAGTGGGTAATCAGTCTGCACCTGCTCCTAGGTCTGAGAGAGTGACACGATCTTCTACCAGTCAGGCTGGGAGGCTGAGGAGTGGGAGAGCCTGTCACAGCCTGGCCAGACCGAGCTAGCTCCCGCCCTCTGTCTATTTATACCTGAATTTCCTGCTCCTCCTTTGCCTGTGATTATTTTCTGTTTCCTGGCTCTGCTGCTCCTGCTATGATTATTGACCTTGCTTCATTTTTGACCCTGGCTTTACTGACTACGCTCCTGCTCTGCGATTTGTACCTCGTGCACTCCTGGTTTGACTCGACTCGTTCACTACTCTTGTTGCTCACTGTGTTGCCGTGGGCAACTGCCCCATTTCCCTTAGCTTCTGTGTACCCTTGTCTGTTTGTCTGTCGTGCACTTATTGAAAGTAGGGACCGTCGCCCAGTTGTATGCCGTCGCCTAGGACGGGCCGTTGCAAGTAGGCAGGGACTGAGTGGCGGGTAGATTAGGGCTCACCTGTCTGTCTCCCTACTCCGTCATTTCAATTTCCGGCCGTAATTACGGCACGGGCAGGCCCATAGAAGTCTATGGCGCTCCTGTAATTACAGGTGGCTACGTGTGTGTACCCGTAATTACGGAAGCGTTGCTAGGCGACGTCAGGGGATAGTCACTGTCCAGGGTGCTGAAAGAGTTAACTGATTGGCAGTAACTCTTTCAGCACCTGGGACAGTGACTACCACTGGAGTTAATAGTATTAAAAGTTAACTTACCCTGAACTCCCTGCTTCTTCCTCCAGTCCGGCCTCCCGGGATGACGTTTCATCCCATGTGACCGCTGCAACCAACCACAGGCTGCAGCGGTCACATGGACTTCCCCGTCATCCAGGGTGGTCAGACTGGATGTCAAAAGAGGGACGCGTCACCAAGACAATGGTCGGGGTACGTATGAACATCTTTTACTTTCAATCGCTGCGTTAACTCTGCCCGAAAGGGCTGCCCCTTCTCCCTATCCAGCACTGATAGAGAGAAGGGGCTGCCGATTAGTGCAGAGCAAACGGGTCCGTAAATACGGGTGGAATACTGGTGCCAACAGACCTGTATTTATGGGCACGGGTCCGTAAAAACTGGTGGAATACGGGTCGAATACGTGTGACAAAGGACCCGTATTTACGCCAATATTTACGGGAGGAAAAAAAATATGTTTGTGTGCATGGGGTCTAACTCAGGCTAGATTGTTGTCTAAAAAACAATACCGACTGCAGCTGCGATCTAACCTCACAATAATACCTAGATCGCAGCTCTTTTTATTAATGTTATTAATTAATTAATTAAACATTATTCAGCATTTTTCAGGTAAAGAAAAGAAAACAAAGAGACAACTTTGAGGAGCCTTTCTTTAGTATTTTTTCATCGTTTCATTTCAAGAGCCATAGCTTTCTTTTTTCTTTCACATAGCCCTATTAGGGCTTGTTTACTTTGCGGGACGAGTTATATTTTTCAATGGTATCACTTTTTGGTACCTATACTCATTGTTTAACTTTAATTAATTTTTTTGGTGGTGAAAGGGGGAAAAAACAGCAAATAATCATTGTTTTTTCGGTGTATTATTTTTTACGCTATTCATTGTAAAGTATAAATAACATTTAATTTCATTCTACGGGTCGTTATATTTATGCCAGCACCATATATGTATAGTTTCTTTTATATTTTACTACTTTTGCACAATAAAATTATTTTTATTGAAATTTTGTTTACATCACCACATTTAGAAAGCCATAACTTTTTTATTTTTCCGTCGACGTTACTACATGAGGGCTTGTTTTTTGCAGGACGAGTTCTATTTTTCAATAATACTATTTTGGCGTACACATGTGTCATTGATAGCTTTTAATTTATTTTTCTCTTAGTGGTTAATGGGGAAAACAGATATTTAGCCATTGTTTTGAGGATTGTTTTTTACGATATAAATAACATTTTAACTTTATTATAGAATATAAAATAGAATCTAAAACTTTATTGCCAACTATGACAATCACAGAATAAAACATATGCATTTTACACATTGTAAAATGTAAAAGCACAAACAGTCTGAACATATAGGAAAGTAAACACATTAGGTTGTCACATGTCATACAATCACATATGACATGTGCTGGCATAATGTGTTTCTTTTCCTATATGTTCCAACCGTTTGTGCTTTTACATTTTTCAGTGTGTAAATTGTAGATGTTCTATTCTGTGATTGTCATAGTTGGCAATAAAGAATTCAACTATTCTATAATAAAGTTAAAATATTATTTTAATCATTAAAATAAAACTAAAAACTAAAAAATCACATGATCAACACGATCATGGCTTTACCAAATATGTATATATTATTTTAACTTCCTTATTTTAGCACTAAAAGGCGAAAACATGGATTTATTGTTTCTTTACTTGAAACACTTTTTTAAAAAAAACTTTATGTAATTTTTTTTTAGTCCCGTTATGGGACTTAATATTGCCATCTTCTGATCGATTCAGTCATACACTGCAATACTCTTATATTGCACTGTATTAATGCCTGTCAGTGAACGTCAGATCCTAATAGACAAAAAATAGATGGCAGATTCGGGAGCTTTTACAACCGACTGAACCCCCCACGATTGCGCCTCGTGGGTGTTCATAGGGTAAAAGTGCATGTTAAACAAATACTAATGCTCTAAAATACCAGAACGTTTTAGGGATTGAGATGTTTTCCCATCATAATAGCAATTGACTTCAAGAGAACAATTGTCAGCTATACGATATATGCCTATAGTCAAATAAGATAAGACTACGATTGATTATGAGTAGAGATGAGCGAACTTATGAAAAGTTCGGTTCTGCTGGTTCGCCGAATTTCATGAAAAAGTTCGATTCGGACCGAACTAGTTCTGACCGAACCTGTAATACAAGAAAGCCCCTAAAAATCGTGTATAACACTGTTTAAAAGCCCTAGAAGCTCTGTATAACACTCTTAGGTCACCCATGAGTGTATCCAAGTACTTTTGAGCTGTCTTTAAGGCAAAGTTAGTGTCAAAGTTACGCCAACATGTATGGCTATAGGAAAACGGATGGGACACGTTGATAACTAACAGAAACCACTGCACTTGTGCATGTTGTATGCTTAATGCATTGTTAAAAAAGGTACAAAAATTAACCATTTTTGGCGGCAGATGCCTGCCAGGGTTCATACATATAAGGTGGTAAAAGAAGAAGCAATGGCTTTTGACAAGCCCTCAAAAAATTTACCCTTTTTATTGGCAGATGCCTGCCGGGGTTCATCCATACATGGATGTAAAAGCAACAAGCAATGGCTTTTCAAAGGCCTCCAAAAATTTACCCTTTTTATTGGCAGATGCCTGCCGGGGTTCATCCATACATGGACGTAAAAGCAACAAGCAATGGCTTTTGACAAGCCCTCCAAAAGTGTACCCTTTTTATTGGCAGATGCCTGCCGGGGTTTATCCATACATGGATGTAAAAGCAACAAGCAATGGCTTTTGACAAGCCCTCCAAAAATTTACCCTTTTTATTGGCAGATGCCTGCCGGGGTTCATCCATACATGTATGTAATGTAAAAGCAACAAGCAATGGCTTTTGACAAGCCCTCCAAAAATTTACCCATTTTATTGGCAGATGCCTGCCGGGGTTCATCAATACATGGATGTAAAAGCAACAAGCAATGGCTTTTGACAAGCCCTCCAAAAATGTACCCTTTTTATTGGCAGATGCCTGCCGGGGTTCATCCATACATGGATGTAAAAGCAACAAGCAATGGCTTTTCACAAGCCCTCCAGGCCTGCTTGTAGCAAACGGCAGTGGAGGTGTATTGCTGGTAGTAGAGGTAGCCAACGGACAGCAAGGGTGGTAGTAGTAGTAGCAGCACATTAAAAGAGACTGGACAGTCACAGGACAAAGCCCTGTGGTGGGGCAGGCCTCAGGCCTGCTTGTAGCAGATAGCAGTGGAGGTGTATTGGTGGTAGTAGAGGTAGGCAACGGACAGCAAGGGTGGTAGTAGTAGTAGCAGCAGCACATTAAAAGACACTGGATAGTCACAGGACAAAGCCCTGTGGTGGGGCAGGCCTGCTTGTAGCAGACGGCACTGGGGGTGGATTGGTGGTAGAAGTAGTAGCAGCACCAACAGCGGCACATTAAAAAAAAGAGTGGACAGGACAGAATCCCGTAGTAGCAGGCGGCAGTAGCAGGCGGCAGCGGCAGCAGCAGCAGCAGCAGCAGCAGCATTGTCAGATCTAATCAGTGGCATCAGGCACAGGGGTTTTCAAATCCTCACCGATCCACGCTTGATTCATTTTCAGAAACGTGAGATTTTCCAAGCTGTTGATGGACAATCTTGTTCGCTTAGGGGTGACGAAGCCCCCTGCCGCGCTGAATACCCTCTCTGACGCTACACTGGAGGGTGGACAAGACAGTACACCCATGGCAAACTGGGACAGTTCTTGCCAATGATCCAATCTGCTGACCCAGAAGTCCATGGGGTCTGGGATCAGCATTTCTGGTGGAGAAAGGGCACAGTCCAGGTACGAGTGAACCTGGTTGTTTAGGTGCTGCACCTGGTGATGGTGAACATCCCTTTGGTGACTACGATGTGTGTCAGGTCGGGGTATTGGATGTAAAAATGTTGTCATCATATTTTCCAAACTGAATTGGCTGCTGCTGCCGCTGCTGCCTATTGCAGAGGTAGCTCTGCCAGAGGCGGTGGAACGATGAGACAGTGGGGAGCGGAGAGTGGCCCCCCGGTCAGACATGCTTGCAGTAGGTGTTTGCCGTTTGAAAGCCGTGACAAGCTGGCTGCATAGCTTCTCTCGATAATAAGCCAATTTTGCCTCCCTCTCGGAAGGCGCAAAAAACTCCCCCATTCTGGCTTTATACCGAGGGTCTAAAAGTGTGGCTATCCAGTACTCATCTCTTTGCTTCATGCTAACAATACGACAGTCAGCGCGCAAGTAATGAAGCATACAGCACGCCATCCTGGCCAGCGTTTCAGAGGGCCCGGTTGGTTCCATCTCCACCCCATACTGCCATGGTTGTCCATCATCAAGGTCGTCGTCAGACTCGTCATCACCATCACTGTTATGTTGTGCGGCTGCCTCGTCCCCTATCCCTTCCTGTGATTCCATCTCCAAATCCAGCTCCTCTTCTGGTCCTGTTTCCTCATCCTCCTCCTCCTCCTCCTCCTCAACATCCATAGCCAGATGTGATCCTTCCTCCATCCTTTGCTGAATCATCACTGTGAGCGTTTGCTCCATAATGAATATCAGCGGCATAACATCGTTCATTCCGCTAGCGTCACGGCTCACAAATCGTGTGGCCTCTTCAAAGGGCCTCAAAACGCGACATGCGTCTCTAACCAGCTGCCAGTGCCTGAGCTCGAAATTACACTGGCTCCAAACGCTGCCCGTCTGCTGCATCAGGAAATCATTCACAGCTTTCCGCTGTTCGTACAGACGGTCCAACATGTGCAGGGTGGAATTCCAGCGTGTTGGAACGTCGCAAATCAGGCTGTGTTCTGAGAGATTGTTTTGACTCTGCAAGTCCAGGAGGGTGTGCTTAAATGCATACGAACGTCTAAAGCGAACGCAAACCCTCCTGGACATGGCCAGCACACCCTTCAAACCAACATATGACTTTAAGAAGCGTGTTATGACCAAATTGATCAGATGTGCCATGCAAGGAGCGTGTGTCAGGTGACCTAGATGCAGTGCAGCAACAACGTTCTTCCCGTTATCAGAGACAACATTGCCCAGTGTGAGTTTCAGAGGAGACAGCCAGCGTGCGATTTCCTCCCTGATGCACAGCAGCAGCTCCTGCCCTGTGTGGCTTTTCTCGCCCAGGCTCAGCAGGTGTAAGACAGCGTTGTGGCGCTTCACCTTGCACCTATGAAAAGAGGAGGGAGGAGGAGTGGAAGATACGCTGTGTCCTGTCGGGGACGGGAAGACCTCCATTGAGGAGGGCAAGGAGGAGTAGGAGGAGTAGGAGTAGGAGGAGGAGGATGGTAGGTGCCTGGTGTCCGGAGTTGAACCAGAAAGATACAAGCGTGGAGGTGGTAATGCCTGGCATTGCTGCGGTGGTGCATCGGACTGCAAAATATTGACCCAGTGGGCCGTGAAAGACATGTACTGTCCCTGCCCATAGTTGCTGCTCCACGTGTCGACGGTGGCATGTACCCTGCTGCACACGGATAATTGCAAGGACTGGCACACCTTTTCCTCCACGTGCTTGTGCAAGGCAGGGACAGCTGTTTTGGAGAAGTAATGTCGGCTAGGTATTCGCCACCTAGGCTGAGCGCACGCCATCAATTGCTTGAAGCCGGCGGAGTCGACCAGGTGGTACGGCAGCGACTGCACCACCAACAACTTAGCCAGGTGTGAATTAAGCCGCACGACAAGTGGATGACTGGGTATATATTGTTGCTTACTGGACAACGATTCCGTAATGGATAACTGACGGGACGTAGGAGGAGCACTAGATGACAGTGATGATGATGATGATAACGACATGGTGGATAAGGCCTGGCTACTACTTAGATGACAGGGACTCGGAGCAGCAGCAGCAGCGGCAGAGGGGTCTTTATTAGATGTACATGATGATGGTGGGGCATGTCGATTGTCCCACATGGCCTTGTGATGCCACTCCATGTGTTTACGTAGAGCGGCAGTTCATACATTGCTGCCCTGCCCACGCCTTACTTTCTGCTTGCAGATACGAACAGAGAAGCAAAAGGCACGGCGCCACATGGTGCAGGTCAATAGGATAAAAGGAGAGTCATAAACATAGTCTGTTATGCTCACCCCGTTAGTGTATAATAAAAGCAGTAGTAAATCAGTCCACTTCGTGCTGCTGCCAGGATCCAAACCGGTAAACCAGGATGGTTACCGCTAGTTAGAACATATGGACAAAAAATAAAAAGGGAGGATCCTATAAGGCGCTGCTGCGTGGTTATTAGGAGATAATCAATGATAATAAATATAGAGATATATGAATAGATATTTATTGGAATAATAAGGCTACGCGTTTCGACGCTGTACTAGCGGCCTGAGGAATAACCACGCAGCAGCGCCTTATAGGATCCTCCCTTTTTCTTTTTTGTCCATATGCTTGCAGATACGGCACTGTGCCATGTTTTCGTCGTCCGGGAAGGTACAGAAATATTGCCACACGGCAGAGTACCGTAAAGAGGTAGTACTACGTCCACCACCACCTCCACCACCACCACCACCACCCGAGCTTGCCCCTTGTCTGGCAGGCTTTTTTCGGGAGCCTACACCAGCATCAGTCTCGCCGTCACCGGCTCCTCAGCTGACCCTACCGCTGCAACGTTTTGCAGATTGACTTCTGCCCCTACCTCGGCTTGGCTGTTTATCACTGCCAGTGCCACCCCTACTACCCTCCTCCTCTGACGCCGTCATCACCTCGTCACCTGGGTCCCACGTCCTGTCTAAAACAACATCATCATCATAGCCCTCCTCATCATCCCCGCCACTTCTGTCACTGTGTTGTGAATGTGATGTGACATCATGGCGGGCTCCATGCCCCCCCTCATTACTGCGTCTGCCACCACGGCTACCACCACCAACACCCCCACTACCACAGCTATGCGTCTCGGACACCGCTTCCACCTCCACCACCGCCGCAACACACTCTGTTGGCTGACTCACGAAAAACAAATCATCATCACTATGTT
Source organism: Rhinoderma darwinii (assembly GCF_050947455.1). Taxonomy (NCBI): domain Eukaryota; kingdom Metazoa; phylum Chordata; class Amphibia; order Anura; family Rhinodermatidae; genus Rhinoderma; species Rhinoderma darwinii. The sequence continues at coordinate 219,498,289 of NC_134690.1, read as the reverse complement.
GTTCAGTATCTTCCTTCGCACCCGAGGAGATGTCTCTTAGGACTCTCAGGAAAGATGGCTTCCCGCTAGGAAGGGGAAGTGAAGTCATATATGATGGAATGGAAACACTAGAAATACCCATATTACTACTGTCACTGTGCCAAGGAACTGTAGAGGATCTGGAATCCAATGAAACCTGGCTTGAAGCCAGATCGTCAGAGTCTTCCTGCTGAGATGACCGCGAGCAAGCCAACCAGTCCACAATGGCCGTATTGTCTAAAGTAACCCACCCACCGGAGGAGATGGACAAGTCTGGCTTGCTGATACTAGTGGAACTGGGCACATGTCTTGTGCCACAAATGCTAGGACTGGGTCTGGCACCAACAGATCCAACATTTGGACTGGAAGAGGACACGGCATGGGTGTTTTTTCCTCTACCCCGTCCTTTCACAACCTTTTTTTTACCAGACATTTCACTGCTGGAGTGCAGCAAGTTGAATCAAAACCCGGGGGATGAGCCCCTTCTAAAAGCGTATTCACACACTGGCTTGGCAAATGGCAATGAATGAGAATTTCTATCAGCCACGCCGCGGTGCACTCAGGGAATGCTGGGCGTTGTAGTACTACGTCTACTACAAAGGCTGCCTGTATTGCAAGTTGGATTGTTATTTGTTTGTTATGTTAACAGCCGGGGATGAGCCCCTTCTAAAAGCGTATTCACACACTGACACTGGCTTGGCAAATTGCAATGAATGAGAATTTCTATCAGCCACGTCGCGGTGCACCAGGGAATGCTGGGTGTTGTAGTACTACTACGTCTACTACAAAGGCTGCCTGTATTGAAAGTTGGATTGTTATTTGTTTGTTATGTTAACGGCCGGGGATGAGCCCTTCTAAAAGCGTATTCACACACTGACACTGGCTTGGCAAATGGCAATGAATGAGAATTTCTATCAGCCACTGTGCACTGACTCAGGGAATGCTGGGCGTTGTAGTACTACAAAGGCTGCCTGTATTGCAAGTTGGATGCAACGGGGATGAGCCCCTTATAAAAGCGTATTCACACACTGGCTGAGTAGTGAGTAGTGGATGAGCCCCTTCGATTGCTGGATTCCTGCCTTTTAGGTTCCTAAAGCTTTCCCTTACTGCACAGAGATGCTATCCCTACAGCTCCTGTCTCTAAAATGGCCGCTGAGCTCCGTGCATAGACTTTTATTGCAGGCTTGAGCCCGCCCCTATGCTGCCTCCCGATTGGCAGGGAGAGCCGTTTGCAAGGCATTATGGGGTAGCCTGATGTCAGGTGATATTGTGAAATCCTCCATTTTACATCTAACATTTGGCAGGCGCCAAAATGTAGCCGGGTTCGGTCAAAACGGGTACGGACGAACCCGGTGAAGTTCGGATTCGCTGCGAACCGAACTTTTCCCGATGTTCGGACCGAAACCGGGTTTGGTTGTCCCGGTTCGCTCATCTCTAATTATGAGTCACATTATCATTCAAAGTCTTATTTTCTAATTTACCTTATTAATTATGTCTTGTTGGATAATTTCTAACATTGCTGTTTAAAGCAGAGCAGCCACCACACACCCAAAAGATGCAAATTTTCAATTTCTCGTCTGGTAAAGAATAAACTAATTTCATATTCCATAGATGAGACTGTTGAATCTGAACACACAGAAGCATTAATCATTTCTAAAAACACAGATAAAGAGTTCATCTATTGGAAAGGTTCGCCGCTGTCAACCTGTGGCCTGTCTGAGACCCTTAATTAGTTATAGAGATCATGATATAGAGCCACTTGAAGGCGGGAAGAGTGGCAGTTCGTTGTGGAGAAATAGAACAACCTTTTGTACCTGGTAATTTAAAGAGTAGCAACAGGCTATACAGACAACAGAGGGTGTAGCATGTGGTGTGGTTCTCATCAGAACAGCAGGCCTCTAATGAGGCCTAGTAGTGGATAGCAGCTGGTAAACTCTATACTCCAAATACAGGAATCACAGAGCCTTTATTAGATAACAAAAGATTGCAAATTGCTCAAAGTCCTAAGTAGGCAGTGAGAACATGTTTATGTGTTGAACCCCAACATGTGACTGAAAATCAAATTTGACAGTATATGCCCTAATTCTTGTTGCAATATTGATTAATTCTTTCTATGCATGTTACAATTTAAGCTCTCATTTAAGTATTAATACCAATGTATTTATCTGATTGAAATTTATGTAAAACAAATAAATAAATATTATTATAATTAATATTATTATTTGCTGTCAGCCATAGTGTCTATAGATTGAGAGAATAGAGAAGACTGGGAGTTTAAATACATCTACTTGATATTCCGTAAGGCATTTTGTCAAGGTGTTTTTCGCGTTTTTTTTTATTTTTTTACGTTTTTGGGGACTAAAAAATGAATAGAAATTTATTAAATATAATAAAATAATATATAATAATTTAACATTTGAAAATGTCTACGTACTCAGCATTTTGGCCCTAAGGAACGCAGTAAAAAAACCCAGCTAAACAATATGCTTTAAACCAGACTTTAGGCCATGTTCACACATCATATTTTTATGCTTATTTTGGCATGGCAAAAGCACGTATTCTCTGCCAAAATACTCATAAAAACCGCTTACAAAAGCATCAAAATTATTATAATGCGAAACCACCCCCTTGTTTTTGACTGGCCAGAAGAAGTAACATGTCACTTCTTGATGAATTTTTCACATGTATTCTGTGCGAATACTAGGTCGGGTAGCCACACGCAAATTGGCCATATTACAAGTCAGAGAGAACATTTACAAACAAATTCAGACATTACATAATGACAAAACTAATTAACAAATTAATCCTGCTCCCAAGAGCTTAAATATGACACAAGATGTAAATGTGCTTGTTTTGTACAATGGTCCAGCCATCTTTTATAAAATAGGGTTGTACACACAGGGTCGGCCTTAGGATAAATGGCGCCATTTGCAAAATTTTCTTTCTGCTCCCCACTCCATCATAAAAAAATACCCCATAAAAGAGTATAATGCACCTACACAGTATAATGCCCCTTTAGTGCCCCTCATACAGTATAATGCCTTTATAGCTGCTCCATACAGTATATAATGCCGCCATAGCTGCCCCCCACTGTATTATACCCTTTGCCCCCACACACAGTATAATACCCCTTATTGCCCTTCTACGCAGTATAATGTCCCCTTTAGTGCTCCCCACACAGCATAATGTCCCCCAAGGGTCCCCACAAAGTATAAATAATGCCTTGGGGGCCCTGGGAGTGAGCAGTGGTTGGTTTTCACTCACCACTGGGCGCTCCTTCTTTGTTTCGGCCCCGGAGCTGCACTGAATCTGACATACATTACATTGTAATGTCACGTGACGTGTCAGTTTCAGTGCAGCGATGGCACCAGAGCAGAGAAGAAGCATCTGGAAGGCAGCTGCAGAGTTACCGGGCTCAGGCACCAGTGCCGGTTTTAGAGAAAGTGTGGCCCTTGGCAGAGTTAAAAGTGGGGCCCCAAATGCTGAATTACTGTATCAATAACGCTATACTCTTACTGAACACAACTCCCTATTATAAGACCAATATTACCAATAATAACACAATATAAGGTCCAAATAATACCTCCACACCACAATCACATAGTGACTGAATAATACCCCCACACTGTTACTGAATAATACTGCCACACCGTAACCACATAGTTACTGAATAATATCCCATACTGTTACTGAATAATACTGCCACACCATAAACACATAGTGACTGAATAATACCCCCATACTGTTACTGAATAATACTGCCACACCATAACCACATAGTGACTGAATAATATCTCCATGCTGTTACTGAATAATACTGCCAACCAATAACCACTTAGTGACTGAATAATACCACGTACTTATACTGAATAATACCAACACACCATAACCACATAGTGACTGAATAATACCCCACACTGTTACTGAAAAATACCCCCACACTGTTATTGCATAATACTGCCACAACATAACCACATAGTGACTGCATAATACCCCCATACTGTTACTGAATAACACCACCACTCCATATCCACATAGTGATTGAATAATACCCCCTATACTGTTACTGTAATATACCGCGCCACACCATAACCACATAGTTACTGAATAATACCAAAATACTGTTACTGAATAATACCTCCACACCATAACCACATAGTGACTAAATAATACCACCACACTGTTACTGAATAATACCCCCATACTGTTACTGAATAATAGCGCGACAACATAACCACATAGTAACTGTATAATACCCACATACTGTTACTGAATAATACCGCCACACCATAACCACATAGTGACTGTATAATACCCCCATACTGTTACTGAATAATACCGCCACACCTAACCACATGGTGACTGTATAATACCCCTTTTTAGCACTATACAAAGACCAATATTACCACCATGTAGTGACCATATAGTAGATGTCAGTTATACACAGGAGCTCTGCAGACTATATAAGTGATTACAGCACATTTATATCCAGTGACTCACAGGTAATGTTTTCTCTGATTAGAGTCGTTCACTTTCCCTTTTTTTCTCCATTCGGCCTAGACCACTGTGACGACTTATTCCAGCGACGACTCTGCAGAATTTGACACACAGACATGTTTTTCGCTTCTCCAGCACCCTCCCCATCTATACCCCATCCTCTAAACAGACTCGTAATCCACAGTGCCCCAGATAGTAATAATGATCCCTCAGTGCTCGACACAACAAAGGTGCCCCTCAAGTGCCCCTCAGTAAGCAAGCAACAAAAGTACCCCTTTGTGCCCCCACACAGTAATAATGCTCCCTTTGTGCCACCTGTCGATAGTGCCACTGCGTCCCCTGTAGATACTGCCACTCACACAGCCCCCTGTAGATAGCGTCACACACACAGCCCCCTGTAGATAGCGCTACACACAGCCAACTGAAGATAGCGGCACACACACAGCCCCCTGTAGATTGCAGTACACACATAGCCCACTGTAGATAGCGCCACACAAACACAGACCCCCCTTTGTAGATAACGCCACACACAGCCCCCCCCCCCCTTTGTAGATAGTACCACACAGCCCCTTGTAGATAGTGCCATACAGCTCCGGCTTATTAGATAGTGTCACACAGCCCATCCTCCCCCTGTATAGGGCCACACAGCCCCCCTTGTAGATAGTGGCACACAGGCCCCCCTTTGTATATCTTGTTAGATAGTCCCACACTCCCCCCTTGTAGATAGTGCCATAAAGCCCCCCTAGTAGATAGTGCCATAGAGCCCTCCCACTGTATAGTGTAATACAGCCTTCCCTCCTTTTATAGTGCCACACAGCCACCCCTAGTAGATAGTGCCACACAGCCCTCCTCATGTATAGAGCCATACACACCTTCCCCTCTATAGTGACACACCGTCCTCCTCCCTGTATAGTGCCACACAGCCCCCTTTGTAGATTGTGCCACACAGCAATCCCCCCGTTTTAGATACACAACCCCTCTTGTAGATAGTGCCACACTGCAATCCCCCATTTTAGATACACAGGCCCCCTATGTAGATAGTGCCACACAGCGATCCCCCCTGTTTTAGATAGACAGCCCCCCCCCCCCCCCCAGAAAAATAAAAATAAAACATTTGCTTACCTAGCTCCATTCTGGCAAATGACGGAGAGCTCTACTGCCTCCAGACAGGACAGATACATAGGCCAGCGTAACGCAGTGAAGTCATCACACCGACCTGTGCAGGGACTCTGTCCCAGCGTCCTATAGGCTGCAGGCCTAACCTGGCCTGTAGCCTACAGTGTTCAATTGTACAATTGTATCTGCGTCACTGTGGAGAGCTTTGTGGGTTAGAGTAATAAATTTAGATTGAATTCTAAAGTGAATGGGCCGCCAGTGCAGTGATTAGCACAGGGTAGAAGCGTTGGTGTAAGAGTTGGACAGAAAGATAAGCCTAGCTGCTGCATTCAGTATAGATTGGATAGGGGAGAATTTAGGCCATGACTGATTGCAAATGAGTCTAAGTTGCATTTTTTATTACAAAAATTTTAAAATTGAAAAAGACACCCAGAGGGAAGACAAGATCTCCTCCTGCTAGTACCCAATTCCCCTCAACCCAACTCCCTATAAAGCCAATAAAGAAAAAAAAAAATCTCCATTCCAGCGCTGAATGACATACTATTTCTTTCTAGTGCTTAAAGGAAAGTGCTGGTAATGAATATCAAAATGTCCCAGCAGTCCTTTCTGGATATTGGGTAACAGACAGAACTTCACAGGATCACAGTCGTAAAAATGTTATCAACTCTCAAGCTGTTTCTAAACATCTGCTTGAAAATATTTGAGCCAGACATTTGGACGGCTTACTCTGGGGCATTTTCGTAATTCTAATATCGGTATAGATCGGGGCGTAGCTAAAGGCTCATGGGCCCCGATGCAAAAGTTCTTAATGAGCTCCACCCTCCCCCCCCCCCCCCCCCGAATACTTCTCATGGCCGACGGTCCTCAGCTTCTCAGCTTTCAGCTGCATCGCTGGGTCTCCTAAGTGAACCAATAATGCAGCACTAGCAGCCAGGGAGCTTAAAATGTCAGGGGAAATAGCCCCAATACATATGTGTGTGTATAGGACACAGCATAGCATATGTATAGCAGTACGACCCTATAAACTATGGATAGGATTAGATACATTGGCTCAGTAGACAGTATCACACATGATAGGATTAGATACAGTGGCTCCAGCAGACAGTATCACACATGATAGGATTAGATACAGTGGCTCAGCTGACAGTATCACACATGATAGGATTAGATATAGGGCCCAGCAGACAGTATCACACATGATGGGATTAGATACAGTAGCTCAGCAGACAGTATCACACATGGTAGGATTAGATACAGTGGCTCAGCAGACAGTATCACACTAGATAGTATTTGATACATTGGCTCAGCAGACAGTATCACACATGATTGGATTAGATATAGGGCCCAGCTCGCTGACATTGCGGCTCCAGCGCTGGACCCAGGAAAGGTAAGAATAATAATTGTTTTGCTTCCTTATATGTTACTAATTATTTTTGTGTTTGTGTTCTTTTAGAAGTTCGATCATTGGACTACGTCGGGTTTGAGGACTACTAATGGGGGTTGTTTTTTTATTTCAATAAAATATTTTTTCTATGTGCTTATATTTTTTTAAACTTTATTACCGCCTTAGTAATGTCCGCTGGCTGATTGACAACCTCCATTACTAAGGCGGGGCTTAATGTTAGCAGGTGCAGAGGCTAACACTAACCCCCATAATTACCCCGGTACCCACCGACACCAGGGGCACTGGGAAGAGCCGGGTACGAACTAGTACCCGACCATCTGTAGTGACGGTCAGGCACGGGGGCAGCTGCAGGCTGGTAGTATTAGGCTGGGGAAGGCCAAAAACAGTGGCCCTTCCCACCCTGGTAATTCTAGCCTGCTGCTGCTGTGTTGTATCTGGCTGGTTATGAAAATTGGGGGGGACCCCACATCGTTCTTTCCAATTATTTTTTATTTTATGTTTTTAAATGTCGTGGAGTCCCCTCCATTTTTCATAACCAGCCACATACAATAAAGCAGCAGGAGGCAGCATTACCAGGGTGGGAAGGGCCACTGTTTCTGGCCTTTCCCAGCCTGATAATACCAGCCTGCGGCCGCCCCATTGTGCGACCATCACTACAGGTGGTCAGGTACTGGATCGTACCTGGCTCTTCCCAGCACCCCTGGTGGCGGTGGGTACCGGGGTAATAATGGGGGTTAGTGTTAGCCTCTGCACCGGCTAACACTAAACCCCGCCTTAGCAATGGACTCTGTCGATGAGCCGGCGGCCATTACTAAGGCGGCAGTAATATAGTTTTTAAAAAAAAACACAAAGACATAGAAAAAATATTTTATTGAAATAAAACAAAACCCACACAACCCTCATTAACCATTTTATTCATAATAAAAAAAAGATGTCATCGAAAGAGTGGTGGAATCCGACGTAGTCCAACGACCGAACCTGTAAGAAAACACACAAAAAAACTATTAGTAACACATGTGTTAGGCTTAGATACAGGGCCCATGTGTGATACTGTCTGTGGGACCCTGTATCTAAGCCTACAACAAGGTAGGCGTATATACAGGGTCCAGCAGACAGTAATCTTATACAGTATAAGATTGCTGTGTGCTGGGGCCCTGCATCTAAACCTACCGTGTGGTAGGCTTAAATACAGGGCCCATCAGACAGGATCACACGTGGGCCATGTATCTAAGCCTACAATGTGATTGGCTTAGATACAGGGCCCAGCAGACAGCATCACACAATCTGTGATCCTGTCTCATGGGCCCTCTAAGCCTGCTACATTGTAGGCTTAAAGGGGTTGTCCAGTCCCTAAACATTGATGGCCTATCCTCAGGATAGGCCATCAATAGCTAATGTGTCGGGGTCCGACTCCCGGAAGCACGCCAATCAGCTATTTTGAAGGGGCCGCAGCACTCGTACGAGAGCTGCTTCCCCTTCATTTCTCTTACTCGCTCACACTGTGAATCTCCGACACGGATTCACAGTGTGAGCAAGTGACCATAATGAAGTGACCGGAATGAAGGGGAAGCAGCTCTCGTACGAGTGCTGCGGCTCCTTCAAAACAGCTAATTGGCCGGCTCCGATGGCTTCGGGGCCCGATCACAATTGCGACCGCTGCGATCCCTATAGCTACTCCACTGGTATAGATTCATCTTAGGGTGCTTCGCTACATGTTATTGTGATACAATATTTTTCATGTTGTTTTTGATGGGAATGCCAAGTGTGGATCATAAAGGGAAGGAAAGTATATAAGAAAGATTCTACTTGTCCTCTTTTTTAGAATCCACTCCTGGCTGTAGCTTCAAAAACTGCATTAAAAACCTGCATCTCAATGGCTCGTGAGAAAACACCCTTACATCAACTAGTTTTTTTCATAAGTAGTTCAAAATATGTTTATGTATTACCATCTGTTCCAGCGGTGTGGCCCCAACGATCAGACAATTATCACTCAGTCTGTGGAGCTAACGGAGAAGTGTCATGGTAAACAGGCTCAGGGATTACTAGTAAGAGCCTGTTGAAAGAGGTTTGGCATCTTTTGGAGGACAACGGGCAGACCGCGTGAGGTGCTGGAGGGGGTGCTGTGGTTGGTATAGCAGAGGAGAAACCTGATGACTAGAGCGGAGTTGTCTTCCTGCAGAAAAGGCATGAGAAGGCTGGAGGCTTCAGCTGCTGGAGTAAGGAAACAGAGGGATGACTCAGGCCTATGTGGAGCTTGGAGGAGGGACTGCTAGTTTCAGTGAGTAATTACAATCCAATAACCTGTACAAACTCTTCCAACTGCAAAAAAGAGCACGGACACATCAATTTATTTCATGGATACTGAAATAAATTCTCCTATTTTTATGGACTATCTAGAAAATTGTGGACAGTTAGCAACCCTGGTGCTCTGCAGGCCATAGCTGAAGCAATGCAGTTGGCAGAGTAATGTCAGCCGGAGTGGTAGCTCTAGGGATTCTGCTGAGGCTGTGGAGATAGTCAGCCTGAGAGTGAGAACCAGTGGGTGAGTTATCAGTACTAAGCTCAAACATAGAGGAGGCTGTAGTTGGGCCTAGTGAGAGGACTATAGGGATCCCTGTATTGGTGAGCCTGTGAGGAAGCTACAATGAGGACTGGTTTTCCTCAAGGCCTGAGATGTGGCCTAGTGATTGTAGTGATGGGAAAGATTGCTCTGCTGGAGTAGTCCTTGGGAAAGGTAGCAGAAGGTAATCTTTGAAAGTCAGGGCCCTGGTGAGAAGGCTACCTGGATCCTGCGTTGACAAAGTGTAGGAGGAGACCTGAGACAGGGGTCTGGAGACCACATTGTAGAAGTGCTTGTCAGATGTGATTGGTGGTGGAACGTTGGAAGGAAGTGCCCCACAAGTACTTAACCCTTGAGAATCAGGGAGTGGTGATAAGGGGGAAACCTCTCAGAAAGACGAGCAAAGACATGTAGTGGGAGAACTCCCTGATCGGATCAGTATCTACGTGGCTAAGCAAACTGATATCATGAACGAGACAGTGCCGCTTGTGTGTTGTAACCACTAAACTTACTGTGCCTCATGGAGAGTAAATAACCATATGCTTGTGCTCCATTGTAATAAGAGCTGTGTTTAGCAAAAACATTCTGATCAATATTCAATTGGTCTGAGATTGTGTTCTTAAGGGGTTAAATACCAGAGAGAACCCCGCACTTACTACTGGACATAAAAACCTCCTGCGCCCACCATCAACTATTTTTCACTAAACAAACTTTCTTTGAGCTAGGCAATCAGTCCTGCAAATTACATGCAGCAGTAATGAGACAGAATACCTCTTAACCAGCTGTGAAATCCTTGAGTGCTTTTCAACAAACTATGAGAAGCTCTATGCATACCAAGTATCCTTTACCTCCTCAGGGTTGGAAAACGTCCTTAAATTCCATTATCTTCCTCTCATTGGACCCTGACCAGGTAGCTATCCGAGAAGCACCAATAACTTAAACTAAATTTCTATGGCTATATCAAACATGGCCAGAGGGAATTCCCCAGGCCCAGACAGCCCTCATATAGAATAATGTTCTAAATATGAGAATTGTCTGGCCCCCAGATTTTTATTCCTTTACCATAACATTTTTTAATACAGGTGAATTCCAAGTCTCCATGCATGAGACCACTATCATAGCATTACCTAAAGGGGTTGTCCAAGATTGCCAAAAATTGAGCAAAGAGAAGGAAATGCAATCAAATAATAAAAGTCATCTGTTAAGTCCATGTATGGTCGAGCGCCGCCACTGTGGTGCTCCCTGCCGGTCTCGGTTTACTAAATTGCACCAATGACATTATGTCGACACACTTGGCAGCTGGTTCCAGCAGTAGCTGCAGAGGTCACGTGTGTCGACGTGAGGTCATTGCTGCAGTACAGTTAGGAGACCAGGAGGGAGCTCCGGGGCGGCGGTGCTGGAGCGGTTGGGGGACTTAATAGTTAAGTTATACGTCTTTTATTATTTGATGCCATTTTCCCCCTTGGTCCGTTTTTTGGTGTTCCCAGACAACCCCTTTATGTAATACTATGATAGTAGCCTCATTCATGGAATCTGGGAGTTCATCTGTATTAAAAATGTTGTGGTAAAAAGATAACAGTCTGGGGGTCAAATATTCTTATATTTGGAATATAATTCTATAGGAAGGCCGTCTGGGCACGGGGATTTCCCTTTAAACCAGATAAACCCCTGGTAGTCTGTGCCTCGTACAGGCCTATTCTATTATTACATTTTGAAAGCAGGAGGATTGGATTTGGGCCCAATTTCATAAAATCAATCTCCATTATTTACAGTTTCCCTAGACCATGAATGTTGGTAGATGGCCTTCTATCCTCCACATTCTTTCTTCACAGAAGGACAAGGCATAGATGCCCCCTCTCCCCTCCTTTTTGCAATAGCCATAAAACCATTAGTACTTGCACAGCTAACCTGCATAGGTATTTGTATGGGTATACTCGGGAGAATAGGGTGAGATTATACAAAGACAATTAAATTTAGTTTCTAAAGCCATGAAGTAAGTAGACCAGTTTGACCCTTTCTCGGGTCTATTCATTAATTCTCAGAAGTCAATCTAAATGCCACTATGTGCAATGACTGGCTAATGGGTACCGATTTTCATAAATTAAAGGTGGTCTCACACTTTAAATATTTGTGCGTGTTCATTACTAGAGATTGTACCAAATTTTAACCTTAACATATCACCCTTCCTATCTCTCCTACAGGGAAAATATTTGGTGTGGAGCTCTCTTCCTCTGTCTGTGGCCGGTAAAATAAATTTCATAAAGATAATAGTACTATCTAAATTACTTTACTCCCTAGAACATGCAAACTTTATGGTTCCTCAAAACATCTAATATTTATTCCCTTCTATCTTACTTTATTAGGGGGGGAAATAGGTGCAAATTAAAGAGGATCTGTCTTATATGTAAGGGCAGGATATATAAGTGACAGACACACTGATTTCAGCTGTCTGTCACTCATTAGGTAAATCCCCGTAGTTTAAGAGAAATTACACTCTATATTTGCGGCATACCCGACACAATGCAGGGTTTGAGCCTGAAGATATTCACATATTTCCGTTACCACCGCTCTTCGGCTGCTGATTGACACTTTTCTCCCTATGCACCGTCATAGGGAGAAAAGTGTCAATCCGCGGCTGGAGGGTGGGGCAGCATGAATAAATTACTATCATTGGACTCAAGCCTTACATTGTGTCCGGCGGGCCACAACTATAAAGTGCAAGTTCTTTTAAACGACAGCGATTTACCTAATAGGTGAAAAATCGCTGAAATCAGTGCGTCTGTCACTTTTTTATGCTGCCCTCAGGCAGGACAGCATAAACATATGACAGATCCGCTATAAGTATTTATTTCCTCCAAAGACCTAGGGACAGAGGTGGAACAGCTCTACCTGATTTCTTAATATAGTATGTGGCGGGTCAGCTCAGATTTATTCAACATTTGTTACTGAACTCATTTCAACCCAACACCATTTATCTCACTACTTGGATGACAGCCTGTTATTGTCCGTTCTGGAACGTCTGAGTCTTTACCACTTAATTATTCATAAACTCCCAATCCTTATATGTCAGCATTCCTAATCCCTGTCTAAGGCCTCATGCACATGACCGTATTTTTTCTCACCCGTAAATACTGGCGTAAATATGGGTCCGGGGTCACACGTATTCGACCCGTTTTGCACCAGTATTTACAGGCCCGTGCCTGTAAATACGGGCCCGGTGTCACTCGTATTCCACCCGTATTTACGGGCACGTTTTTGGCTGCAAAATTACACTGCACTAATCGGCAGCCCTTCTCTCTATCAGTTCAGGATAGAGAGAAGGGATAGCCCTTTCAGTAATAAAAGTTAAAGAAATTCATACTTACCGGCCGTTGTCTTGGTGACGCTTCCCTCTCTTCACATCCAGCCCGACATCCCTGGATGACGCGGCAGTCCATGTGACCGCTGCAGCCTGTGATTGGCCTGTGATTGGCTGCTGCGGTCACATGGGCTGAAACGTCATGCAGGGAAGTCAGGCCGGATGTCGAGAGGGACGCGTCACCAAGGCAACGGCCGGGAGACTGGACTGGAGGAAGCAGGAAGTTCTCGGTAAGTATGAACGTCTTTTTTTTTACAGGTTGCTCTATATTCTGATCGGAATTCACTGTCCAGGGTGCTGAAAGAGTTACTGCTGATCAGTTAACTCTTTCAGCACTCTGGACAGTGACTATTTACTGACCACGCCTAGCAACTGTCACGGAGCGGGTTAGTGGACCCACTAGGCCGTACCGCCGCAGCGGGGAGGCAGCTGGCCAAACAACAGGACACCCCAGAAATACAATGTCCCGCACAAGGGTACCTGAATAGTCCAGATGGTGGCCGCAGCTCTGGCACAGATGAGATGGGTGCAGCAGATGGCGCCAAACGTGGCGGATGACACAGGAGCCGCAAGTTGCGCAGACGTGGTGGATTCCTCCGGACGTGGCAGATAACACAGGACGTGGCGGATTCCTCCGGACGTGGCAGATGACACAGGACGTGGCGGATTCCTCCAGACGTGGCAGATGACACAGGACATGGCGGATTCCTCCAGACGTGATAGATGACACAGGACGTGGCACGACTTGATACTAGGACAAAGCACGGGAAACAGAAACAGGGAACAAGGTACGGGTAACAACAGGAACGGGAAACACTAAGGGACCATTTGCAAGACAGACTGGGAAAACTAACAACGCTCAGGCATCGAACTAGGGGGCTGGACCCCTCTTATAGCCCAGGGTACTCACGGGTCAAAGGTCGTTCAAGATGTCCGGTGTGCGCGCTGCCCCTTTAAGAGCGGGGACGAGCGTGCGCGCGCACCCTGCGGGCTCCGGCGGAGGTGAGTGGATGCGAGCGCTGGCGTCTCCTGAGGAGGAGCCTGGGGCCAGCGCTTGCCGACTCGTGGCTGTCAGCGGGAGGCTGGAGCTGACAGCCCGCAGCCACGGACATTACAGTATCCCCCCTCTTACACCCCCTCTTCTTGGGGCCGGAGCGAGAGAGAAACTTATTTAGATGAGTAGGGGCATTGAGGTTCTCCTCTGGCTCCCAGGACCTCTCTTCGGGACCAAACCCCCTCCAATCCACCAAATAAAAGTTCTTTCCTCTCACTCTCTTGGTGTCCAAGATCTCCTTTACCTCAAAGATGTCCGAGGAGCCGCTGGGGGCAACCGCTGGGCTGGGAGTCTTGGAATAGCGGTTTAGGATCACAGGCTTCAGGAGGGAGACGTGGAAAGAGTTGGGAATCCTGAGGGTAGGAGGCAGCCGAAGCTTGTAGGCGACAGGGTTGATCTGCTGCAGGACCTCGAATGGTCCAAGGAACCTGGGAGCGAATTTGTATGAGGGCACCCTCAAGCGAATGTTCCGAGAGGGCAGCCAGACTTTAGTCCCCGGAAGATACTCTCTTCTCTTGGTATCTGCCTTTCGCTTCATGCGATCTACTGCCAGCAAAATAGAGGACCGGGTCTGTTGCCAGATTTGCAGGAAGTCCCCATATGCAGAGTCAGCAGCGGGAACCTGAGATGAAGTTGATACAGGAAGAGGGACTCTGGGATGTTGACTGTACACGATGTGAAACGGAGTGGAAGTGGTGGACTCACTTGTGTGGTTGTTGTAAGAAAATTCGGCCCATGGTAGAAGCTGTACCCAGTTATCATGCTGTGAAGAGATGAAGTGGCGGAGATGATTTTCCATGATCTGGTTGATCCTCTCAACTTGCCCATTGGACTGGGGTTGATAGGCAGAGGAAAAGTCCAATCTCACATCCAGGAGTTTACAGAGGGCTCTCCAGAACTTAGAGGTAAACTGAACCCCCCAGTCGGACACAATGTGAAGAGGCAAGCCATGCAAGCGGAAGATATGCTGGATGAAGAGACTTGCCAGACGAGGAGCAGAAGGTAGGCCGGTCAGCGGGATAAAATGAGCCATCTTAGAGAACCGGTCCACCACCACCCAGACAGTGTTACATCCTGCTGAGGGGGGAAGGTCTGTAACGAAGTCCATCGCAATGTGCTGCCAGGGGGCATTGGGTACAGGCAGAGGTTGAAGCAGGCCGGCAGGCTTGCTGTGAGTCACTTTGTTAGAGGCACACACCGTGCAAGAAGAGACAAAGTCCAGAACATCCTTAGGTAGTGTGGAGCACCAAAAGTGACGAGCAATCAGGTCTCGGGTTTTACAGACACCGGCGTGAACAGCAAGTTTAGAACTATGTCCCCAGCGGAGAATTCTTCTCCTGTCCGCCAACCGAATAAAAGTCCTCCCAGGAGGGATGTCTCTAACCTGCAGAGGATTAGCAGTGACGATGCAGGACAGGTCTATGATGGTCTGGAGGGACTCCACAGTGTCTTCTGTCTCAAACGATCTGGACAGGGCATCGGCCCACACATTCTTGTCCGCGGGACGGTAGTGGAGCACAAACAGAAAACGGGTGAAGAACAGTGACCACCTGGCTTGACGAGGATTAAGTCTTTGAGCGGAGTGAAGGTAAGTGAGGTTCTTTTGGTCGGTGAAGATCAGGATGGGGTGAGCAGCGCCCTCCAGAAGATGTCTCCACTCCTCCAGAGCCAATTTGATGGCCAGCAGCTCCCGATCTCCAATGGAGTAATTGCGCTCAGCAGAAGAAAACAGTCTAGAGTAGTAGCCGCATACTACTGCCTTTCCTTTGGAGCTCCTCTGGAACAGAAGTGCACCTGCACCGACAGAGGAAGCGTCCACTTCCAGTGAGAACTGCAGAGATACGTCAGGATGATGGAGGATCGAGGCTGAAGTGAAGGCACTCTTCAGGCTATTAAATGCAGACTCTGCCTCTTGAGTCCACACTTTGGCGTTCACACCCTTCTTGGTAAGGGTCGAGATGGGAGACGTCAGAGAAGAGAAGTTAGGAATAAACTGCCGGTAGAAATTGGCGAATCCCAGGAACCGCTGTATGGCCCTTAAGCCTTGGGGACGTGTCCACTCCAGGACAGCCTTCACTTTCTCAGGATCCATCTTGAGGCCTTGATCCGAGATGATGTAGCCCAGGAAGGGCAGAGAACTCTTCTCAAAGACGCATTTCTCCAGCTTGGCGTATAAATGATTCTCCCTCAATCGTAGTAGAACCTGAAGAACATGCCTCCGATGAGTCGTCTGATCTGGGGAGAAAATCAAAATATCATCGAGATAAACAACAACACAGACATAGAGTAGATCTTGGAAGATGTCGTTAACGAACTCCTGAAACACTGCGGGAGCGTTACACAGTCCGAAGGGCATCACCAGGTATTCGTAGTGCCCGTCCCGGGTGTTAAATGCCGTCTTCCATTCGTTACCCCGGCGAATCCGGACTAGAAAGTAAGCCCCACGCAGGTCTAGCTTAGAAAAAATTTTGGCCCCTCGTATGCGATCAAATAGCTCAGAGATGAGTGGCAACGGGTATTTGTTCTTGACTGTGATCAGGTTGAGGCCCCTGCAGTCAATGCAGGGACGAAGGGATCCATCCTTCTTTTTAACGAAGAAGAATCCAGCCCCGGCCGGGGAGGAAGATTTTCGTATAAAACCCCTCTCCAGATTCTCCTTGATATAGGCCGACATGGATAGAGACTCAGGCAAGGATAGAGGATATACCCATCCACGGGGAAGAGAGGCATTAGGAACCAGTTCAATGGGGCAGTTATAGGTGCGATGTGGAGGCAGCGTCTCAGCCTCCTTTTTGCTGAAAACATCTGCATACTGAGCAAAATGGGGAGGCAGTCCCGACAGCGACTGAGGCAGAGAAGGCTTGACAGGAAGGATCTGCAACAGACAACGACCATGGCACTTGGAGCCCCATTGGAGAACCTCTCCAGAGTTCCAGTCCAGGACTGGGGCATGTAGTCGAAGCCAAGGCAGGCCCAGCAGAACAGGATTGATGGCCTTGGGCAAAACAAGGAACGAAACAAATTCAGAATGAAGTACTCCAACCTGGAGCTTCAACGGCTTGGTTTTAGAGATAATGGGATCAGGCAGAGGCAGTCCATTAACTGAGGCAACAGCCAAAGATGAATCCAGGGGAACTGTGGGCAGCTGTAGATGATCCACAAGCTCCTTCTGGATGAAATTTGCAGCAGAGCCAGAGTCAAGATAGGCAGAGACTTGATGCGTCCTGTCGCCGGATACCAGGGTCACAGGAATAGTCAATTTGGAAGCGAATCCTCTGTTAGATTCTGTTCCACCTAGTGTTGTCTCTCCAACCAATCCTAGGCAATGGGGTCTCTCCGGCCTCTGGGGGCACAGACGCACAATATGGCCTCCATGGCCGCAATACAAACAAAGTCCGGAAGTGCGTCTGCGTTGTTTCTCCTGGGTAGAGAATTTAACATAATTACTCTGCATCGGGTCCTCTGGTGGGACGACTGAGGAGGATTGCGGGACAGCAGAATCCAGCCTGCGAAGTTCTCTCCCCCGGAGAACCTCTTGGGAACGTTCCCGGATCCTCATGTCGACACGGGAGGCGAGTAGGATAAGATCGTCCAGTGTAGATGGCAGATCGCGAGCAGCCAGCTCGTACTTGATCCCTGAAGACAGTCCCTGCCAGAATGTAGCCACCAAAGCCTCGTTCAGCAAGGGTCAGCAAGGATGCAGCAGCCGAAGAAACTCTCCCAGGTTCCTCAAAGATCGAGCGGAAAGTCTGTAAGAAGCACTGCAAGTCCCGGGTCTCTGGTCCCTGATGTTCCCACAGAGGATTGCCCCATGTCAGGGCTTTGCCAGTAAGGAGAGAGATGATGAAGGCGATCCTGACATCATCCGAACAGAAGGACCTGGCATGTAGTCTGAAATGGATCAGGCACTGATTCAAAAATCTCCTGCAGGACCTCGGATCTCCGTCATAGCATGGAGGTAGCGGCAAGAAACACAGGGGGTTGGTACCGGTACAGACAGGAAGTGTAGCAGGCGGAACCGCAGGAACGGGTGCGGTGATGACTGTGGACGAAGCAAGCAGCCGATGGGCTATGGCGTTCACCGACAGGAGGAGCTAGTCTTGTCGTGACTGGAGATCCTGCATCTCAGCCAGCATGGCTTGTGTAGTCAACATCTCAGGTTGACCAGCGGGGTCCATGGCCTGAGCGTACTGTCACGGAGCGGGTTAGTGGACCCACTAGGCCGTACCACCGCAGCGGGGAGGCAGCTGGCCAAACAACAGGACACCCCAGAAATACAATGTCCCGCAAAAGGGAACCTGAATAGTCCAGATGGTGGCCACAGCTCTGGCACAGATGAGATGGGTGCAGCAGATGGCGCCAAACGTGGCGGATGACACAGGAGCCGCAAGTTGCGCAGACGTGGCGGATTCCTCCGGACGTGGCAGATAACACAGGACGTGGCGGATACCTCCAGACGTGGCAGATGACACAGGACGTGGCGGATTCCTCCAGACGTGGCAGATGACACAGGACGTGGCACGACTTGATACTAGGGCAAAGCACGGGAAACAGGAACGGGGAACAAGGTACGGGTAACAACAGGAACGGGAAACACTAAGGGACCATTTGCAAGACAGACTGGGAAAACTAACAACGCTCAGGCATCGAACTAGGGGGCTGGATCCCTCTTATAGCCCAGGTTACTCACGGGTCAAAGGTCGTTCAACATGTCCGGTGCGCGCGCTGCCCCTTTAAGAGTGGGGACGAGCGTGCGCGCGCACCCTGCAGGCTCCGGCGGAGGTGAGTGGATGCGAGCGCTGGCGTCTCCTGAGGAGGAGCCTGGGGCCAGCGCTTGCCGACTCATGGCTGCGGCTGTCAGCGGGAGGCTGGAGCTGACAGCCCGCAGCCACGGACATTACAGCAACGCTCCCGTAATGACGGGTGCACACACGTAGCCACCCATCATTACGGGAGCTCCATAGACTTCTATGGGCTGCCCGTGCCGTTATTACGGCCTGAAATAGGACATGTTCTATCTTTTTCAACAGCACGGGCACCTTCCCGTAAGAAAACGGGAAGGTACCCGTGGCCAATAGAAGTCTATGAGCCTGTTATTACAGGTCGTAATTACGACCCGTAATAACGGGTGTTTTTACAGTCGTGTGCATGAGGCCTAACAGTATAGCTATTCCTGAGAAGTCTCGATGGAATCCCTCACTTATATAACTCCCAAAATGCCTCAGATTGGACTGATCTGGGGATTAGCTCATTGTTTCTTGTATTTTAGAGACAATGTATTTGTTTATCAATCTGACCTACAAGCTGTATGTGGAGAATCCTGCATTTTGTTTTACAAGTATTTTCAATTGCGCCATGCCATCCAAGCCGAATTCCCAGGTCCAGGCCCCTCAATCTCCGTGTAACAGAAAAAAGGGGGAAATTTCTTCCAGCTCACCTTGTCACAGGTATGGTAGTCAGCGCACGGATCCTCGTGTCGGCACACGCAACGGAAATGGCAGAAAAAGAAAGTTGGAACCAGCGCTGAAGTGGTGAATCTGCTAAAAACGGGAAACTTCTTCCAAGTTTTAATGTTGCTTTGATAAAAACAAATGGACAGAGAAATGATGGTGACGGGTGGGTAATGTCCGAAGTACAGAGGGTGATGAGAAAATAGGCGTTAGCCTACGCGTTTCAGACCCCTGCTGGGTCCTTAGCCATGACTAAGGACCCAGCAGGGGTCTGAAACGCGTAGGCTAACGCCTATTTTCTCATCACCCTCTGTACTTCGGACATTACCCACCCGTCACCATCATTTCTCTGTCAATTTGTTTTTATCAAAGCAACATTAAATCTTGGAAGAAGTTTCCCGTTTTTAGCAGATTCACCACTTCAGCGCTGGTTCCAACTTTATTTTTCTTCCCTCAATCTCTGCATATCCTTTAATAGGTGTACTCCGTATGCAGGGACCATCTGCTCTTACTTGTACACTATATACTCATCTTGATGACAACAAAATATCCCAGTTCACACTACCGATAGCGGTATCTCCTGCTGCTAACAACATATTTATTACAGATTTTTATTATACATAAGTGCTATGTCACCCCAGTGCGACTGTTAAGAATTGGTCACAATCCATCTAACAATTGTCATAGATGTATGACAGTCAACGCCGATTTTTGGCACCTTCTATGACAATATTTCTTGCTCTTTGGCAGGAAATTGTATACTTACTAACTGATATTCTCTAGAATGTATCACGGAGAGGACCACCACAAAAAGTTAACCTTTAACCCCTTGCTTCCGTAGCCATTTTTTGTTTTTTTGTTTTTACTTTTTCCTCCCCACCTTCCAAAAGCCATAACTTTGGAATTTTTACATTAATATAGCTGTATGAGGGCTTGTTTTTTGCTGGATAAGTTGTACAATTTTACAGCACCATTTATTGTACCATATAATGTTCAGTGAACCTGGAAAGAAATTCTTTGTGGGGTGGAATGGGAAAAAAACCTGATTCCTCCATTGTTTTTTGGGTTTTCAGTTTAACGGCGTTCACCATGTGGTAAAACCGACATGTTAAATTTATTCTGCAGGTCAATATGATTACGGCGCTACCAGGTTTATATAGTTTTTTTTATATTTTACTACTTTTGCAAGTAAAAACCTAATTGTTAAAAATAAAATTTGTTTTGTGTGATCTCATTATGAAAGCGATAACTTTTACAATTTTTCACCAATTGAGCGGTATAAGGGCTTGTTTTTTTGCGGGACGAGCTGTAGTTATTATTGGTCCCATTTTGGGGTACCCCTCTTTCTAATAGCTTAGATGCCGCATTCACTATTGACCGTGGCATCTAAGGGGTTATACGAGCAGGATCCTGCTAGTTGCAGTGAAGGCATTAGCGCCGAAACGCGCGTTGGGGAGGATCCCGGCTGTATTCATCTTGTTTATTCATAATGGGTGTGTGAGACTTTTCACACCTCTGATGCAAATTTACCTTGTTTCACTTCTATTCTTTACTTATTTGTTTTTCTTGTATGCATAGTGATATGTGTAATGCTGAGGTCAGTTGACCATCATTGTCATATCAACATTTCTAATTGTCTTGGGCTGTGATTTCTGCTTGTAGGGTTATGCAGTTTACATTACCTTGCATATATACACATATATAGTTTATCTATCCGTCCAAGCAGATCATATTACCACATTATTATATACATGTATATATATAAAAAAACATTCAGTGAAATTATTTCTATCTAGGGAGTATACCTATCTCATGTACCGTTTGTACGCATTTAAGTAAACATTCAGTCGAGCATCCGTGTTTTTTCTGTTGGCTCATGGATTCTTTTATCATCATATGGTGTATTTTTTTGTCAATAAAGTATTTTTGTATTTTTTCATTATTCTATTGTCTCTCAGCATCTATTGTTTCTTTTTTGGTCTTAGTTGCAGTGAAGTGTTGGCTATTTCATACAGTCGACATGCTTATCTTATGGAGCGGGCCCGTGAGCCCGCTCTATACTTAACCCCTTGAAGGGGTTAATGATAATTAATACTTGAAAAAAACAACACCAGTCCCTAGTAAATATAAATATTGGTATCAGTGGGGTAAGTATGGACAATTGATAATACTGGGAACTCACCCTGTTATACCCTAATTAAACACCTGCCTACAATGTCGGGAGAGTTGCCCTGATAAGGGGGATCCCACACTTGAACCTAATCTACTATTACCTAAATCAACGCTGGTATCCATCAAAAGTAAGGGGGATATAAGAAACTGCACAGAGCAAATAAGGGCAAACTGTAATATTAGGTAGGTACTCAAAATGAATAGTAACACAAGCAAACACACATCACCTATGGTGATTAGAAATGTATAAACTTCCCACGCGGTCATAGTTCATCATGGAAGCAAATATAGTTACTGACCATGCATGTCAAAGCCACATAGTCTTATATTCTTCCAAAACTAGTCCTTATGACTCCAGATGTTTGTCTTCTTGGAATTCGTAATGAAGAAGGATGGTGCTACTGCAAAATAATATTTCTTAGGACCCTTTGTTAGGACCGTCTGCTTGGCCCCTAAAACCATAGCTATACGATGGATGGCAACGAAATCACCCTCTGTAACATAGTGGTGAAATATGATAATCCCATTTGAGTGCTTTGTTTTCAAGAATAGGGTTGTCCCCAAATATTTAGCAAATTCTTGGATACATAGTGTTTACCACCCTCGCACTTTAACCTAAGAATGAACTTCAATGTCTACCTACCCTTTGAATTATAATGTGAAAATAGGATTCCTTTGGTTTGTTCTTCCTTTGGGTGAGTTCACACTGAGTTTTTTGCACGCCGATTTTCGCTGCGTTTTTCGCCCGCGGCCATTGAGCGCCGTGGGCATAAAACGCAGTGAAATACGCTTTCTCTGCCTCCAATTGATGTCAATGAGAGGTCAGAGGCATGAACGCCCGAAGAAACGGCTCGCGGGAAAAAAACGCCTCCGCTTCCCATTGAAATCAATGGGAGGCATTTTCGGCCGTTTTTTGGCGCGTTTGAGGCACGCTTTCCACATCAAAAAGCTCATCAAAAAAACTCTGTGTGAACTCCCCCTAAATCTGTTCTATGTGCATATGTATTGCTATTGTGACCTGCATGATATAACCAACCTTTTTCTACACAAAAAAAAACCAGAAAGAAAATGTGTGAAGTAAACGTTTTATCTTACAATATTTTGTAACATTGCTGCTGTAATATATATTACATACAATTAGATGAGTTGTCTGTAAATAGAGTTAAATTTTTTTTATATAACACCCCCTAATTAAGCCTCCAATATAAGAAGGTGGTTTTGTGTATTTCTCGCCTTCCACCTGAGTCTCTGAGTTACGTGAGGTATGAAGGTGGGTTTGCCTGTTCTGCAATGGGTTGACTCAGGAAACTCCTGCTCATCTCGGTACACACTTGAAACACTATAAAGTGATATACTTACAGAGGAAGGTAATATGGTACCATGAGCCAATTTAATGTTTGGCTAGGAAAAAACATTATTGGATAAGCCTGAATGACAACTTTGTTGTTAGTGACAGTGAGCAAGTAAAGATAAAGTTATATAGCATAAACACAAATGCAATAATATATAATTCTCTCCCCCTGAAAGTAGGACACAACCACTTTAAGACCATGGGATAGGATGCTTAGGTAGTGACCTTAGAGATGGTTAATGGCATGAGCATTCCAACATTACTCTCGGAGGTGACTCTTCTTTTAACAAAGACAGTGACCGCACACCTTCTCCTAACCTACCAGCACATGCATGCAGACTCTATACATATATATATATATATATATATATATATATATATATATATATATATATATATACAGTCCAGCAATGGAAAAACACAGCACTCCAAAATAACAGAAAATTAGGCCATGTGCTCGTCACCAGGGGATGAATCAATTCCCCTATTTTATGGATAGAAGACAATGTAGAAAGCAGTGACGGCACCAGGACTTCAAGGCAGATGCAAGCAAAGTGGATTTATTCACCTCAAAAAAAACACAGCAACGTTTCGGTTCAACAGGAACCTTTCTCAAGCCATAACAAACTAACAAAAGTGCCAAGTATATATAGGGAGGACGTACATCAACTGACAATCAAACAAATTGACAGTACAATTCTCATAAAATCCATAAAAATGTGAACATAGCAGTGTATTATGACTTTTATACAGACAGTGCAGCAATGAGTCTTCAAAACGCTATTAATAAACGGCAATATATTTGAAGACATGATTTATACATATCATAAATAGTGTAAACTAAGTGTAATGGGATTAATTAGGAGAACAGCAGAGGCTCATTATTAAGTAATTAGATTTAATAAACTTACAGTTTGAACTCTCTCCATATGGCCAGCGTGTGGAGTTCGCGCGCATGCACTTTGCATGCTCCAAGATGGTGTCGATACCGGATATCAAATCCGGTGAAGCGCATCGTGGAACGCAATCGCTATCGCGCATGCGCGGGGATGGAGCTTGCGTTCCAATCCCATTGCGCAGGCGCGAGTAGCGATAAGATATAGAATGAACTGAATATAAACAATTCAGTTCTATGAACTGTCTGGAGGGTAATATGTGGACCAATATCGTACAGAATAAAATGTAAAGAGATCATCAATGTCTATGAGTATGATTTTGAAAAGAAAGGAGATTTTTGTATATATCTCAGATATCCCATACAAGTGAGAATATGACTATAGTCAACCATGGGATTTAATAAGTAACCGAAATGGATAGGCATTGATGATCCCCGGCATAAATGTCAAATATATCGAAAATGACTCATATAAAGCATGTATATCATAGATAATATATTTCCATCAAAAACATGCTGATAAATAGAAAGATAACAAATCTGGTATCAGTGGGGTAAGTATGGGGTAAGTATCGACAATTGATAATACTTGGAACTCACCCTGTTATACCCTAATTAAACACCTGCCTACAATGTCGGGAGAGTTGCCCTGATAAGGGGGATCCCACACTTGAACCTAATCTACTATTACCTAAATCAACGCTGGTATCCATCAAAAGTAAGGGGGATATAAGAAACTGCACAGAGCAAATAAGGGCAAACTGTAATATTAGGTAGGTACTCAAAATGAATAGTAACACAAGCAAACACACATCACCTATGGTGATTAGAAATGTATAAACTTCCCAGGCGGTCATAGTTCATCATGGAAGCAAATATAGTTACTGACTATGCATGTCAAAGCCACATAGTCTTATATTCTTCCAAAACTAGTCCCTATGACTCCAGATGTTTGTCTTCTTGGAATTCGTAATGAAGAAGGATGGTGCCACTGCAAAAAAATATTTCTTAGGACCCTTTGTTAGGACCGTCTGCTTGGCCCCTAAAACCATAGCTATACGATGGATGGCAACGAAATCACCCTCTGTAACATAGTGGTGAAATATGATAATCCCATTTGAGTGCTTTGTTTTCAAGAATAGGGGTGTCCCCAAATATTTCGCAAATTCTTGGATACATAGTGTTTACCACCCTCGCACTTTAACCTAAGAATGAACTTCAATGTCTACCTACCCTTTGAATTATAATGTGAAAATAGGATTCCTTTGGTTTGTTCTTCCTTTGGGTGAGTTCACACTGAGTTTTTTGCAGGAGCATAATCTGCCTCAAAATTCCATTTGGAATTTTGAGGCAGATTTTCCTCTGCCTGCACGCCGATTTTCGCTGCGTTTTTCGCCCGCGGCCATTGAGCGCCGTGGGCATGAAACGCAGTGAAATACGCTTTCTCTGCCTCCAATTGATGTCAATGAGAGGTCAGAGGCGTGAACGCCCGAAGAAACGGCTCGCGGGAAAAAAACGCCTCCGCTTCCCATTGAAATCAATGGGAGGCATTTTCGGCCGTTTTTTGGCGCGTTTGAGGCACGCTTTCCGCATCAAAAAAACTCTGTGTGAACTCCCCCTAAATCTGTTCTATGTGTATATGTATTGCTATTGTGACCTGCATGATATAACCAACCTTTTTCTACACAAAAAAAAAACAGAAAGAAAATGTGTGAAGTAAACGTTTTATCTTACAATATTTTGTAACATTGCTGCTGTAATATATATTACATACAATTAGATGAGTTGTCTATAAATAGAGTTACATTTTTTTTATATAACACCCCCTAATTAAGCCTCCAATATAAGAAGGTGGTTTTGTGTATTTCTCGCCTTCCACCTGAGTCTCTGAGTTACGTGAGGTATGAAGGTGGGTTTGCCTGTTCTGCCATGGGTTGACTCAGGAAACCCCTGCTCATCTCGGTACACACTTGAAACACTATAAAGTGATATACTTACAGAGTAAAAAAGACGCCCGCGTCAAAGAAGTGCCTGTCACTTCTTCAGACGTAAATGGAGCCGTTTTCCATGGACTCCATGTAAAAACAGCTCCAATTACGTCCGTAATGGACGCAGCTAAAAACGCCTGAACATGCAATTACGTCTGAAATTCCGGATGTGTTTTCTCCTGAAAACAGAACCGTAATTTCAGCCGTAACGGACGCTGCCGTGTGAACATACCCTCAGGGCTTAAAATGTCAGGGGAAATAGCCCCAATACATACGTGTCCGCCCAAAAAAAAAATGTATGTAAAGGAGACAGCATAGCATATTTATAGCACTAGGACCCTATAAACTATGGATAGGATTAGATACATTGGCTCAGCAGACAGTATCACACATGATGGGATTAGATACAGTGGCTGAGCAGACAGTATCACACATGATATGATTAGATACATGGCCCAGCAGACAGTATCACACATGATAGGATTAGATACAGTGGCTCAGCAGACAGTATCACACATGATAGGATTAGATACAGTGGCTCAGCAGACAGTATCACACATGATAGGATTAGATACAAAGCTCAGCAGACTGTATCACACATGATAGGATTAGATACACAGCTCAGCAGACAGTATCACACATGATAGGATTAGATACAGGACCTGAGCAGACAGTATCACACATGATATGATTAGATACATGGCCCAGCAGACAGTATCACACATGATAGGATTAGATACAGTGGCTCAGCAGACAGTATCACACATGATAGGATTAGATACAGTGGCTCAGCAGACAGTATCACACATGATAGGATTAGATACAAAGCTCAGCAGACTGTATCACACATGATAGGATTAGATACACAGCTCAGCAGACAGTATCACACATGATAGGATTAGATACAGGGCCTGAGCAGACAGTATCACACATGATAGGCTTATATACAGGGACCAGCAGACAGTATCACACATGATAGGATTAGATACAATGACTCAGCATACAGTATCACACATGATAGGATTAGATACAGTGGCTCAGCAGACAGTATCACACATGATAGGATTAGATACAGTGGCTCAGCAGACAGTATCACACATGATAGGATTAGATACAGCGGCTCAGCAGACAGTATCACACATGATAGGATTAGAGATAGGACCCAACAGACAGTATCACACATGATAGGATTAGAGATAGGGCCCAGTAGACCGTATCACACATGATAGGATTAGATACAGTGGCTCAGCAGACAGTATCACACATGATTGGATTAGATATAGGGCCCAGCAGACAGTATCACACATGATAGGATTAGATATAGGGCCCAGCAGAAAGTATCACACATGATACGATTAGATACAGGGCCCAGCAGACAGTATCACACATGATTGGATTAGATACAGGGCTCAGCTCGCTGACATTGCGGCTCCAGCGCTGGACCCAGGAAAGGCAAGAATAATAATTTTGCTTCTTTATGTGTTACTGATTATTTTTGTGTGTTTGTGTTTTTTTACAGGTTCGGTTGTTGGACTTCGGATTCGAGGACTTCAATGACAGCGTTTTTTTATTCTCAATAAAATGGTTAATGAGGGTTGTGTTTTTTAATTTCAATAAAATATTTTTTCTATGTGCTTGTATCTTTTTCAACTTTATTATCACCGCCTTAGTAATGGCCGCCGGCTGGTTGACAACCTCCATTACTAAGGAGGGGCTTAATGTTAGCCGGTGCAAAGGCCAACACTAACACCCATTATTACCCCGGTACCCACCGCCACCAGGGGTACTGGGAAGAGCCGGGTATGAACCAGTACCCGACCATCTGCAGTGACGGTCAGGCACCGGGGCGGCCGCAGGCTGGTAGTATTAGGCTGGGGAAGGCCAAAAACAGTGGCCCTTCCCACCCTGGTAATGCTGCCTGCTGCTGCTGTGTTGTATCTGGCTGGTTATGAAAATTGGGGGGAACCCCACATCGTTCTTTCCAATTATTTATTTTTTTGTTTTTTTAAAATGACGTGGGGTCCCCCCCATTTTTCATAACCAGCCAGATACAATAAAGCAGCAGCAGCCTAGCATTACCAGTGTGGGAAGGGCCACTGTATCTGGCCTTTCCCCTCCTGATAATACCAGCCTGCGGCCACCCCAGTGGCCGACCATCACTACAGATGGTCAGGTACTGGATCGTACCCGGCTCTTCCCAGCACCCCTGGTGGTGGTGGGTACCGGGGTAATAAAGGGGGTTAGTGTTCGCATCTGCACCGGCTAACACTAAGCCCCGCCTTAGCAATGGATACTGTCATTCAGCCGGCGGCCATTACTAAGGCGGTAGTAATATAGTTTAAAAAAAAAACACAAAGACATAGAAAAAATATTTTATTGAAATAAAAAAAAAAAACACACAACCCTCATTAACCATTTTATTGATAATAAAAAAAAAGCCGTCATCGAAGTAGTCCTGGAATCCTCCGTAGTCCAATGACCGAACCTGTAAGAAAACACACAAGATAAACGATTAGTAACACAGGCTTAGATACAGGGCCCATGTGTGATACTGTCTGTGGGACCCTGTATCTAAGCCTACCACAACGTAGGCTTAGATACAGGGTCCAGCAGACAGTAATCTTATACAGTATAAGATTACTGTGTGCTGGGGCCCTGTATCTAAACCTACAGTGTGGTAGGCTTATATACAGGGACCAGCAGACAGGATCACACATGGGCCATGTATCTAAGCCTACCATGTGATTGGCTTATATACAGGGCCCAGCAGACTGGATCACACATGGGCCATTTATCTAAGCCTACCATGTGATTGGCTTATATACAGGGCACAGCAGACAGGATCACGCATGGGCCATGTATCTAAGCCTACTATGTGATTGGCTTAGATACAGGGCACAGCAGACAGGATCACGCATGGGCCATGTATCTAAGCCTACCATGTGATTGGCTTAGATACAGGGCCCAGCAGACAGGATTACACAATCTGTGATTCTGTCTCATGGGCCACCTAAGCCTGCTACATCGTAGGCTTAGGGGTTGTGCAGTCCCTAAACATTGATGGCCTATCCACAGGATAGGCCATCAATAGCTGATGTGTCGGGGTCCGACTCCCGGGACCCGCAAATCAGCTGTTTTGAAGGGGCCGCAGCACTAGTACGAGAGCTGCTTCCCCTTCATTTCAGTACTCGCTCACACTGTGAATCGCCGACACGGATTCACAGTGTGACCGGAATGAAGGGGAGCAGCTCTCGTACGAGTGGCAACGCGTTTCAATGGTTAATGATGTCATGATTACCCTTTGACCTCCGTTCTTTTTGGCGGCTTCTTTCATTGTATTCAAGTATTTAACTGGGTGTATAATGAGTGTTTTTATGGCCTGAGGAAAATGCTAGTTCTGCATTTAAACGCATTGCCACTTATTATCATTAAATCTTTTTACAATTTTATTCGCTACGTGACTATCTTTTTCACGACCTTTACCTCCTTTGAAGTGTAGCAGCGCCGTAGTAAGATCTTTTTTTCTCCCATTCCGTCATTATCATTGCGGTGACCGGATGGTTTACCAACTTTGGGTCTTGGCAGCAGCACACATTGGAAACAGTTCTTTCAAGCCTGGTTTGATCACTCCCAGGTGAGAGTACTACTATATATATTCTAAAATATTCTTTATCCCTCTGGTTACCTGCATTATGTGGCGCTGTGCTTTATGTTTTTGTACTAATCTATGACATTTCTTTGCACACACACCCTGCTGTACTGTCTATAAAGACAATACAGGAAGATAGGATGTGTCTTCAATATGGCCATCTCATTAAAAATTCAAAAATGAATAGCTACAGCATTTGAAAACAAAAACAAAAGACATTATTTCTCTTCTACAAGAGAAGGGGGTGAAATGTTGTAAAAAGAAAAATAAAAGAACCATTACTTATCTGCCACTCTAGCGCCAACGCTCCAGTGCTTCCTGACGTTCTGTGTTTGCTGTGCTGTAGTGATGATGTGCCTGTCAGCACATGTGACCGCTGCAGCTAACCACTGGCCTCAGCGGTCTCTTGAACACCTGTGCCAGTGATTGACTGCAGTGGTTACGTGTGTCGAAGCGCACGTCTTCACTGCAGCACAGTAAACAAAGAACGTCGGGGAGCACTGGAGCTTCGGGTAAGTAATGGTTCTTCCATTAAATTATGGCATATCCCCCTCTTGACCCATTTTTGTGGATCCCGGACAACACTCAGAATCAACTGGACATAACTTTGTTTTGAATAGTTATTTTATTTCTACACACAAATTACGAGTTTCTAAGACCATTGGAATATATTGTAATTCAAGGAATATTTAATTGATATGTCCCTAGAAAATTTTTGGGCAAAACAAGTTTCTAGGATGGAAAAAAGGAAGTTTATCTGGGGCAATAATCCAATGTTAGGAGTGGCATGAATAAAAAAACAGCAATTCATCCACTGTTTTTTGGGTTTTGCTTTTATGACGTTCACCATGCGGTAAATATGACATGTTAAATTTTTCAGCGTTCAACATACGGGATAAATAGTCCTATATTGTAATAGTTCAGACTTTTACGGACGCGGCAAAATCAATTATGTTTGTTTAATTTTTTTTACATTACTTAGAAAAAAATTAGAAAAGGAGGGTTTTTGAACGTTTAGCTCTTAAACTAGCAGAAAAACCGCACCATTTCCTGCATTTTTTACTGCAGAAAATAGTGCGGATTTTGCTGCGGATTTTTCAAGCCTGAGAAATGGTAATATCTTCCTTGAAAAATGCAGGAGTTCAGTCCACTTTCCGCAGCAGTAATTGACATGCTGTGGAACAAACAATACGCACCGCAGGGGAATTTCTGGACTGACATTTTCCGCAGCGTGGATGACATTTGTTCATTCACATCCACTTTGCTGCTACTGTATTCTGCTGCCTATTTTCCATCCAGAAAATACGCAACAATTCCGTTAAGTGAGGACAAGCCCTTTTTATATTTTTTTCCTATATTAGTAAAAAAACTTTATTTAATAACAAATCTTTTGTTTTTTTTTGTCCTACTAAGGGACTTCAACTTTCACCACTCTCCTTTTAAGCCCTGCCTTTGGCAAGGCTTAATAGGAGGACTAAGATGGCAGACATGGGGACCTTCATTAGGCTGCCATAACAACCATCCAACCATTGATCGAGTGATTAAAGGGTGCCCCTCTTTCTAATGGCTTAGATGCCGCGGTCACTACGGTATCTAAGCGGTTAAACGGCCATGATAGAAGTAATCTCTGATCCCATCCATTACAGTGAGGTGTCAGCTGTAATTACCAGCCAATACCTACTGGGTATGTGGCTGGCCCAACTTGTGAGCCAGGGTCATACTCACCCTTCCCAACTATATCAAATATTGGGAAAGGGTTAAAATATAAAACTTTAAAGAATGTTCTGCCATATGACATTTTTATATATATATTTGTTAAAATTTAGTTCATCTGTCAAAGCAAACTTTTGGATGGACTCCTCCCCTCGAGCCGGAACATTTACCAGATTATGTAAAAGGTGAGGGTATGTTTACACGCAGTGTTTCCAGGCGTTTTTCTGGCATAAACGCCTCGAAAAACGCCTGAAAAAACGGAAACAGAATGCCTACAAACATCTGCCCATTGAATGCAATGAGAAAAGTGGCGCTTCGTTCAGACGGGGCGTTTTTTAAACGGCTGAAAATAAGAGGCTGTTTTCCCTTGAAAACCTCTCCGTATTTTACAGCCGTTTTTACTTCAGTGTGTGAACATGCCCTAAGGGTATGTTCACACGGCCTATTTTCGGACATTTTTCAGCTGAAAAATCGGAAGCAGAATGCATCTGTTCGGACGGGCCCGTTTTTAAAAATGGCCGCGTAAATAAAACGGCTACGAAAAAGAAGTGCAGGTCACTTCTTGGGACATTTTTGGAGCCGTTTTTCATAGACTCTATAGAAAACAACTCCAAAAACAGCCATAAAAAAACGCAGCAAAAAAACGCAGCAAAAATCTTAAGTGGCTTAAAAAACGTCTGGAAAAACAGGAGCTGTTTTCCAGGTGCTCCGTATTTTCAGACGTTTTTGAGTTTGTATGTGAACGTAAAAAAATGGCCCGTCTGAATTTTTCCCATTGCAATCAATGGGCATATGTTTGGAGGCGTTCTGCTTTCCGATTTTTCGGCCATTTTTCGTCCGTTTACGTGAACATACC
Organism: Rhinoderma darwinii; assembly: GCF_050947455.1. NCBI lineage: Eukaryota > Metazoa > Chordata > Amphibia > Anura > Rhinodermatidae > Rhinoderma > Rhinoderma darwinii. Next base: position 219,466,207 of record NC_134690.1, on the reverse strand, counting down.
CTTATAGTTACTGTGTCCTAAGGATCCACTCTCGTCTGACAAAATTAGCGTCTGATCTAAAACTCTGTACCTGTTCAAACAAATATTTGATATGTGTGGAGGTATCAGCTACGGTTTTACGCCAACAAAGACAACATGAAGGGAGCTATCGGTTGATTCCTTCTCCCAACGCTCCAGCAGAGGCGTTGTACCTCAGAAAGTTGAAATAAGGATGTAAAGCCTTGTATGCCTCATGCAAAGGACAGTGTGCATCGGCTGGGTTCCCGTCAGTGATCCGTGGAAAGATAGGACATGTCCTATCTTTCCACGGATCGGAGAATTGGGTCAGTTTTCACAGACCCGATTCACCCGCTAAAGTGAATGAATCCGTGAAAACTATTGGGTGCCACTCGGATGCTGTGAAATACGGCCCTAGTGGCACTTGTTCGTGTGCAACTGCACTTATATTGTTCACCAGGGATTGTCTTCCTGACATTTGATTTTATCCTTGTGACAATTTTCAAGCCCCTAATTATTGATTTAATAGTAGGAGATACTATCCATTGTCGGATATAGTCTTTTTGGAAAATACCTCTTTTGCTTCCTGATGATTCAACATTAATTGATACTAGCAAAAATCTGGAAATTTATATTTATTCTAGCTACGGAGCCTGAATTAGTTACCTTCACCCAATTTATATAGTTCTGGCCTACTCCAAAAGGAACTTCCACTTCACCCTGTCAAACGCCTTGGTTGCGCCCAATGACAGGATGTAGCAGAGCCCCCCTCACCTGCTCATCTACTTGAATACCCGCCAAGACAATATAAAAATATTATTGAATGTGTTGCTATAAAGCCATTCTGATCACCATAGATCAGTCCTGGTGTCAGTTTTGACAATCTCATAGCTAGGGTCTGAGATAAGAATTTTACTTCTGTATTTAACAGAGAGATAGGCCTATAGGCCTTTATTTCAGCCTGATACTTATTTTATTTTAAAATGAGTGTAATGACTGCCTCTGACATGGATTGAGTTAACTTTTCCTAAAAAAAGGGATTCATTAAATTCCTCCACCAAATGAGTTAGGAGTACTTTTTCGTATCTCCTGTAAATCTCGAATGGTAATTGGTCCGAGTCCTCTGTACTGACTTCTAATGTAAATTTAATCAACTCATGATGACTAATGAGATGATTTTCAAATGCCATACATTTTCGGTGCTTATTCTGCCATAAAACTAACACATCGTACACAAAACAAAGCCAAAACCTGATGATACCCCTATACACACTTGACATGACATATATAATGTCAAAAGATTATATAAATATGCTCAAAAAACTTGGAGCCCACATGGTAGAAGTGGTATCTGGCTCTGTTAGGATACAGGCCATAATGAGCAGTGTAGTCAGGAAAGGAAGGAGATTTAAATGAATGCGCTGCTCAAATGAGCTATTCAGCTGAGCCATACCGCACATGGGTGGACAGGTGCCGGGTCTCCACTATAATGTTCTGTAACTTTCAGACAATAAGGTAACCTGTGTAAGATTTTTTTGCAAGCATGATTCTACATATATTGCCAAAGGTTGCAGAACTGGATTCACCCCCGCCATAATCGGTGGCTATACAAATTTTTATGATCCTTTGGCAACAGATATAAAATCAGAACATGTGAAAATGTATTAATCATTAAAACCCCGTCGCACAGTTCAGTTACACGAATAGTTATATGCACACAGCACTTTATCTAGTGGACTATGTACACTGTCCCTAATATTTATATTTTTTTTAGATTCTATGTCTTTATTTTACAGTTTCATAATTATCAAATACATGCAGGGCCGGACTGGCTGTCTGGCAGTTCTGGCAAGTGCCAGACAGATCGCTGAACAGTGGGCCGCCTGCTGGCCGTCCAAACAATCAGTGTCGGCTCGGGCGGCAGGGTACAGCATTTGTAAGGGGGCGGCCGGCACAGCAGCTAAGAACTGTAATAGCAGCCGTGGTCTGGGCTGCTATTACTAAATCTCCCTGTGTAAAATCTCCCTCTCCGGCCCCCTTTCCCCCACCTACTCTTCACACAACCTCTCCTCCTCCTGCTGCTTCTGGTGTTACCAGTCGGGATGTGAGGGAGGGGGGGGAGACTGTCGGTGGGCTCTGTGTCGGGCTGTGAACTGAAGTGCTGGAGTGAAGAATCCACCCATCAACTGCTGAACTCCCTTCACAATTATCCTACATAAAAGTAAGTGCATGTGTGTATACAATGTGTACATGGGTATATATATATATATATATATATATATAGTGTGTGATGTATATATAGTGTATGTGATGTGTGCATGTGTGTGTGTGTGTATATAGTGTATGTGATGTGTACGTGTGTGTGTGTGTGTGTGTGTGTGTGTGTGTGTGTGTATGTGATGTGTACATGTGTATGTATCTTATATATATTTTCTACAGTTTGTTTGATTGACGCACGATTTTTCATTGGTTTAAAATAGATCACGTCATCGAGGCCACCATTCTAACAGGATGTGCCAAGGGGGAAGTTGTCTTTATTCCTCGCATTCCCCTCACTCCAAATGATGTTCGGCAACAGTTCCCAGCATGCCTGGCCTTCGCAATGACAATTCACAAGGCTCAAGGTCAATCCCTGAAAGTGGCAGGAAAATACTTTCAAAGTCCCTGTTTTTCCCATGGGCAACTATATGTTGCTTGCTCCAGAGTCGGCACTGGAAAGAATCTCTACATCTTGACACCGGATCAAAAGATAAAAAATATTTTGTTACAAGAAAGCATTGGAATAGAAACATGCAGTCCTAAATCAACACTATATAAATCTGTAATGAATATATTGCTTCATTTCATTTCTTTTATGCTTCCAATAACATTATTTACACTCTCTAGCAATTAAATTCATATCGAGAGGTAGCAATTAAATTCATACTAAGAGATATTTAAATAGTGAGATTTTTCTCTATCTATACCGTAAGTCAACCTCCCGAGCAACGCCGGGTATAAAAGCTAGTATATAGTATATGTGATGTGTACATGTGTATGTGCATATATATAGTGTATGTGAAGTGTACATCTGTGTATATATTGTGTGTATATAGTGTGTTTGATGTGTATGTTGGATAAATGTAAAAAAAGAGGGGATCTATATCGGCGCTGCTGGGTGGACCAAGTACAATGGAGAAACAGTAGTCACTAGAGAAACGAGTAGTCTCTTCTTTAGTTTAAATAGGTGCTTTATTGCAACGCGTTTCGACGCCGAACTGGCGTCTTCATCAGGCATAAAATTTTGGTTTAAAACATGCTGGTATATATATACACAACATTGGATAATGATTGGCCCAGTTCAGATGGAGCAAAATTGGCAAAAAAAACGCCAAAACACGGCGGGTTAAAGTTCAAACAATTACCAGGCAAAATAACAGGAATAATCAAATTGAATTGCGATTAGAATGGGAACATATAGTTAAAATGAATAAAACCTTGGGATATTAAAATACAGAACAAAAGATGTTTTGCATGATTTTTATATAAGTCAAATGTTGTAACGGCACCGAAAAAGTAAATATTTTAAGTAAAGAGGTTCCTCTCGTAATATGGTCGGCAAAGGTTTATTTTCCATCAGTGGTACTGTAGCGTAGATGTGTTACTTTTATTCGGTGTTTTAGTTGATACAGTAAATGGGGATTTGTTTAGGTCAAAGCGGGCCGTAGTCATGGAGATCATTTCGACTACGGAAGCCGAGGCGGGCCAAAACCAGGTGGTGGACCGCATACGGTGGAGTGCATGGTGGAACGCAAAATGGCACGCAAACTCCGGGGGATCGTGTGAGATGTCATAAGGAGAGAGATGAACAGAACTATTGCTGAAGAGGTAAGTAGAGGTTTATATGAAAGAATTTTAATTCACAATATAGGTAAAAGGGGGTGTTTTTGTCGGCGACTAACGGTAAGTGTTAGTGTGAGTCAGAAGTTTTGAGTTGGGGCAATTTGAATGGTTTATTCACATATAGAGGTTGATTAGGAGATCTGAAGAAGTTAATATTTTATTGTGTATGTGATCGGTAGGCTATAAGAAGTAAATCATGAAGGTATGTGTATGTGTGTCTTAGTGTGTTTACTAGACGGGTCAAGACATATCATAATTAAGAGGATTGATACCTATTGGTAGGACTAATCCAAAGACGACTCTGAGATGTCGTTCAGGCCTCTGGGGTGTAATGTATCCATTTTAAATATCCAGAAATTCTCCCTTTGTTTCAACTTATTGAACCTGTTTGGGACATCGGGGTGAATATGTTCAATGGGAGTAATGCGGATTTCATTAACCCCTTAACGCCGAAGGACGGATATATCCGTCCTCAGCAGCTGCTAGTTCGCGCAGGAGGACGGATATATCCGTCCTGTGATCGCGCGGGTACTGACAGTTTACCCACGCGATCAGCGGCAGGAGCACGGCTGTTATACACAGCCTGGCTCCTGCTGCAACTGCCGGAATCGAAGCACGCGCCGATTCCGGCAGTTTAACCCATTAAATGCCGCTGTCAACAGTGACAGCGGCATTTAATGTGTTTGACAGAGGGGGGAGCTCCCTCTGTCACCCGATCAGCGCCCCCGCAAACAAATCGCGGGTCGCCGTCGGGTTTCCATGACAGCCGGGGGTCTAACAAAGACCCCCAGGTCTGTCTTCAGCATCTGCCTGTTAGGTCATGCCTCTGGCATCGCCTAACAGGTTGCCTGTCAGTTTTACACTGACAGGCAATAATGCTTTGGTATACGAAGTATACCAAAGCATTATATATGCGATCTACACATCGCATAGTGAAGTCCCCTGGTGGGACTAAAAAAAAAAAAGTAAAACCGTTAAATAAAGTTTGTGAAAAAAAAAATAAAAAAAATTACAGTCAAAGTCAAATAAAACTACTTTTTTGCCCCAAAAAGTGGTTTTATTTAATAAAACGGTCAAAACAAATCACACATACACATGTATGGTATCCCCGTGATCGTAACAACTTGACCAATAAAATGAACACATTAATTAAACCGCCGGATGAACGGCGTCCAAAGAAAACGCAAAAAACAACAGCAAAATTCTCTCTTTTCTCCCATTCCCCCCATAAAAAATAAAATAAAAGTTCATCTATAAGTCCTATGTACCCCAAAATAGTACTAATGAAAACTACACATTGTCCCGCAAAAATCAAGCCCACGTACGGCCACATCGACGGAAAAATAAAAAAATGACGGCTCTTGGAATGCGGCGATGCAAAAACAAGTAATTTTTTTCTAAAAGGGGTTTTTATTGTGCAATCGTAGGAAAACATATAAAACCTTTACATATTTGGTATCCCTGTAATCGTGCCGACCCATAGAATAAAGTTAACATGTTATTTACGCTGCATAGTAAACGGCGTAAATTTATAACGTGAAAATTAATGCTGGAATAGCTGCTTATTTTCAATTCTCTCCTAAAATAAAGTTAATAAAAGTTAATCAATATGTTATAAGCATCTAAAAATGGTACAATTACAAAATACAACTCGTCCCGGAAAAAACAAGCCCTTATACGGCTATGTCGACGGAATAAAAAAAGAGTTACGACTCTTGGAATGCGACCGTGGAAAAACAAAAAATAATCCTTGGTCATTAACGTGCAAAATGGCCCGGTCATTAAGGGGTTAAATTGGCATTTATGTATTTGAGCAAAGTGGCGAGAAACACTGTGTTTTAAAAAAACAGTTTTAATATTGAAACGGTGGTTATTAACCCGGGTCCGTAGGCATTGCGTAGTCCTGCCTATGTACTGTAGTTGACAGGGGCATTCGATAAGGTAGACGACATACGAGCTGCCCCAGTTGAGGAACGTTCTAATTGGAAAATTTTCATCGGTAACTGAGGATGTGTATGTATGTTTGTTATGATTAATAATGTTACAGCATAAACAGCGTGGCCGACTGCATTTGTATGATCCTTTGAGATCCGAGAGGAAGTTAGTGTTGGGTATTAGATATTTTTTGATTCTACTAGGAGCCAGGATATTTTTAAGGGTGGAAGACCGCCTGAAAGTAATACTCGGTTTTATGGGGACCAGGTCTTTTAAGTAAGGGTCATTTTTGATAATGTGCCAATGCTTGCCTAAGATAGCTCTGATTGACTTATTGCCTTTATTATAGGTAGTAATAAAATTGGTATTGAAATTCTTACTAGGTCCAGGATTTTTAGGGGGCGGGTTTAGGCAGGAATCTTGTGTTAGTTCGGTGGCCTTCTGTCTAGCACCTTTTATTAATTTCAGAGGGAAGTGTTTGTCCTTAAATCGTTGCTCAAGGATATTGCACTCCTTGTGATAGTGAGTGTCTGTACTGCAGTTTTTTCTGATTCTTCTAAATTGTCCGAATGGTATGTTTTTCAACCAAGGGCGGTAATGGGTGCTTTTAAAATCGATGTAACTGTTAACATCTACCAGTTTGAAATGTGTTTGGGTAATGAATTTATTGTAAATACTATCGTAACTAATTGTGAGGTCTAAGAAGTCAATGGAAATGGGAGAGAAGGTGTGCGTAAATGTTACTCCATACTCATTATTATTCAAAGTCTTGATGAAAAGGGAGGCTTCATCGATACTTCACCTCCAAACCAGAAAAAGGTCGTCGATAAAGCGTCTGTATAATATTATATTGTCTTTAAATTGGTGTGAGCCATGAATGTGTGTCTTTTCAAATGATCCCATGTAAAGGTTTGCGTATGCTGGTGCAAACCTGGTGCCCATGGCGCATCCTTTAACCTGGTTGTAAAAATTATTGTTGAAACTGAAAGTATTGTGGTAGAGGATGAATTTAATGCAATTGATAAGAAAAAGGACTTGTGAATCAGGAATTAGGGTATTGGATGAAAGATAGGAATGGACAGTTTCTATGCCCTTGCTATGGGGGATATTACTGTACAAAGCGGTAACATCTGCTGTAAGGAAACCAATTTGGGGTAAAGAGGGGTCAAAATTCAAATTATTCAGATCTCTAATTAATTGTGTAGAGTCTTTTAACAGGTTCCCGACCGCTGGCCGTATTTATACGGCCAGCGGTCAGGGTCTCTGAAGTCCGCCGTATAGACTATTTACGGCGGCACTTCAGAGACTGTGCACGCGCGATCGCGTGCACACAGCTCTTTGCCCTGGCTGTTGCTAAGAGCCATGGGCACTGGGCAGAATGTCAGGGGTCAATCTTTTGGCCCCTGAACATGTGATCGCTGTGACAACCAATCACAGCGATCACATGCATTTCTGCATAGAAAACAGTGTGCACGCGATCGCGTGCACACAGCCCTGTGCCCACGCTGTTACCAACAGCTCTGGGCACTGGGCAGAGTATCAGGGACCAATCTGATGGTCCCTGAACATGTGGTCGCTATCACAGCGACCACATTTGTTTTATTTTGACTTTTCTGGCAGTAAATATCCTGCCTCTTTTCTTCTCCTCAAACATTGTTTCAGTTTGAGGAGAAGAAGAGACTCGGGAGAATTGCTGCCAGAAGATTACAGTTACAGTTACACAAAAAATACAGTTACACTCTATCTATTCTCTGTATAGATAGATTTCTATCTATCTATACAATCTATCTATCCATCTATCTTTTTTTCTATATATCTACCTTTCTATCTTTTATTCTATTAGAATAGGCAGGTAGGGAGTATATAATTATATATATATCCACATATATATAATATATATAGCAATAGCGGTTTATTTTTTTGTTAGCGGTAGTGTAGATATATATAGCAGTTAGTTTGTGTGTTTTATATAAAAAAAAAAAAACAAACAAAACAATTTGTTTAGTTAGTGTTAGTGTTAGTTACGTTATGGCGAGGAAGTTGTTTAGCGCCGAGGAGGCATACGCCATGCTGTGGTCTGAGTCGGAGACCGCATCAGAGATGGCGTCCGAGATGGAACCTGTTTTAGGTAGTGACGATGACAGCGTCACTTCAGGTTCATCTTCAGGGGACGTTGTCCCTGATGCAGTTGAAACTGCAGAACTTGAAAGCGCAGGGCCAAGTAGCGCTGTAGCACGGGACAGCCTGGTCCCTTCAGTCCAGGCTCTTGTATGGGCACCTGCCCCATCTTTTGGGCCTAGAATCCACGGATTTACTGCCACTCCTGGCATAACCGTGGACAATACAAATTTTGTCCAAATGGATTACTTCCATTTATTTATAACGGACGACATCCTAAATCAGATTGTCCACGAAACAAATTTATATGCCACTCAATATATAAGGCAGAAACCTTCATCCACCCATGCCAGAGATTGGACGCCCACCAATTTGCTGGAATTAAAAAAATTTTTGGGGCTCACCCTAAATATGGGTATTGTCAAAAAGCCCTCCATTAGGTCTTACTGGTCAACAAGACCCGCCCAAGCCACCCCAGTATATTCTGCAGTAATGCCCAGGTCTCGTTATGAGATAATAATGAGGTTCCTCCACTTCAATGACAACGCACAGGCCCCCCCCCCAAGTACCGATGCAAACCGGGATCGGTTGTTCAAAATAAGACCGCTAATAAATTCCCTGAATAATTTATTTCTGCAACTCTACACCCCTGAGCAGAATGTAAGTGTGGACGAATCCCTCCTCAACTTTCATGGCAGACTTAGCTTTCGCCAATATCTACCTTCAAAAAGGGCAAGATATGGCGTTAAGCTCTACAAATTGTGTGAAAGCGGGTCAGGATATACCACCGCCTTCAGAATTTATGAAGGGCGGGACCGCACAATAAATGTTCCTGGATGCCCCCCTGATCTTTCCACCAGCAGTAAGATCGTGTGGGAGATAATGCAGCCTCTGCTTCACAAGGGGTACCACCTGTACTGTGATAATTTTTATTCGAGTGTGCCCCTGTTTAGGCATTTGCATGCTGCAAGGACTGGGGCATGTGGTACCATGCGCAAAAACAGAATTGGTTTTCCACAGCAATTAGTGGGGAAGCGCATGGTAAAGGAGGACTCCTGTGCTTATGCATCTGAAGAATTGCTGGCGGTCAAGTTCAGGGATCGCAAAGATGTGTATGTGCTAAGCACGATTCATACCGCAGGAACAGTGGCAGTGAGGGAAAGGGGGGCAACATCGGACAAGCACAAACCAGTGAGCGTGTCCGAATATAACAAGTACATGGGGGGGGTGGATTTAAGCGACCAGGTTTTACAGCCCTATTTAGTAAAACGCAAAACTAAAACCTGGTACAAAAATGGGCCATTTATTTGTTACAGGTGGCCATCCACAACTCATTTGTGCTCTACAAAAAAAACAGAGGTAGAGACACATACCTGGATTTCCAGGAAAAAATTATTGAAGGCCTCATTTTTGATGTTCAGGACACCCGAGAATGCCCCCAGTCTGAGGATGTCACGCGACTGACTGAAAGACACTTCATCAGTCGGATTCCCCCAACACCAACCAGAAGCAACCCTCAGAAAAAGTGCTGCATCTGCAGAAAAGACGGGCACCGCAAAGATTCCCGATATTTCTGTCCCTCATGTCCCTCACAACCAGGCCTGTGCATTGAGCCATGTTTTAAAAAATACCACACTGTTCTGAATTATTAGATTTTAGTTAATTCGTTGAAAATATATTTGCCCTACATTACGTTTTTATTTTTCCCCTGATTTTACTCCAAGGGTGAGGGAGGGAATGGGTGGGTGGGGGGTGGATGTCATGTTTGCATATTCTCTAAAGTTCATCTGCTGGAGAGCTCCATTTGCATAAACCTGCAATTTCTTATTTTAGAAAACCCCAAAAAATAAATTCCCATTATACCACTAGATGAATATTTTGGGATTTCTGCTTCAAGAGCAGATATTTTGGAAGTGTTATAGAAACTCTGTTGAGTTTTGTAAAACCAGCTTTGAAAAAAAGCGATTTGTGAAATAAGCTTCTTCTATCGTCCGCCCTCCTACTTCTCTATGTGATAAATAAGACACACATATTTGGTATCCCCATGCTCAGGAGAAGTGGAAGAATGTGAAAGGAGATGAATTTTGGCCGTGGTCTATGCCGTGTGTGAAAAATGCTGGTATAAACTGACGCATTTGCTAAAAAATTGCTAATTTTATTTTGATCCATCTTATTCAAGAAACTTTCAGAAGAAAACTGGACTGTCTAAAAATATGATAAACCCCTTGAAGAAAACCTTGTGGGGTCTACTTGCGTGAATGAAGTAATTTATGGGGTGATTCTAATGTTTCAGCAGCATTAGGCCCCCCAGAAAACAGTATGCGGCTATAAAATCAAGTGCAGAATTCCTGGACCGAAAAGGCCAAAAAGCCTCCTTTTATGCCAAGCCCTGGCACATGCCCGTGAATAAAGCACACATATTTGGTATCCCCATGCACAGGAGAAGTGGAAGAATGTGAAATGCGATGAATTTTGTCCTTGGTCCATTTTGTGTGTGAAAAAGCTAGCATAAACTGACGCATTTGTTAAAAAAAAAGGTAATTTTATTTTGTTACATCTTATTCAAGAAACTTTCAGAAGAAAACTGGACTGTCTAAAAATATGATAAACACCTTGAAGGAAACCTTGTGGGGTCTACTTGTGTGAATGAAGTAATTTATGGCGTGATTCTAATGTTTCAGCAGCATTACGCCCACCAGAAAACAGTATGCTGCTATAAAATCAAATGCAAAATTCCTGGACCGAAAAGCCTCCTTTTATGCCAAGCCCTGGCACATGCACGCACAGTGAATAAGGCACACATATTTGGTATCCCCATGCACGGGAGAAGTGGAAGAATGTGAAAGGAGATGAATTTTGTCCGTGGTCTATACCGTGTGTGAAAAATACTAGCCTAAACTGACGCATTTGCTAAAAAATAGCTGATTTTTTTTGTTCCATCTTATTCAAGAAACTTTCAGAAGAAAACTGGACTTGCTAAAAATATGATAAACCCCTTGAAGGAAATCTTGTGGGGTCTACTTGTGCGAATGAAGTCATTTATGGGGTGATTCTAATGTTTCAGCAGCATTACACCCCCCAGAAAACAGTATGCTGCTATAAAATCAAATGCAAAATTCCTGGACCGAAAAGGCCGAAAAGCCTCCTTTTATGCCAAGCCCTGGCACATGCCCGCACAGTGAATAAGGCACACATATTTGGTATCCCCATGCACGGGAGAAGTGGAAGAATGTGAAAGGAGATTAATTTTATCCGTGGTCCATACCGTGTGTGAAAAATGCTAGCATAAACTGGTGCAATTGCTAAATTCTTGCATTTTTTTCCAATTTTGCCCACTTTAGAGAAAAAAATAAAAATGATATATACTGACAAATGCCACTAAAACAAAGCCCTATCTGTCCTTTAAAAAGAGTGTAAAATTCAAAGATGAAATGTATTCACCTGCTGAGTTATAGTCATCTAAAGAAGCGCATAGCAAAATTGTGAAATTTGCTCTGGTCATTTAGCTGTAAAACAGCCTAGTCCTTAACCGGTTAAGTATGATGGTAGGGTCAATACAATGGGTTGGAGGTGGAGGTCAATAAAATGGGAAAGGTTACTGGTAAGTGAACCTATCCCAGAAAAAATAGGGCGTCCTGGGGGGTCAGTGAGTGACTTGTGTATTTTAGGTAGGTGGTATATGAAAGGCATATTTGGGAATGGGACTGATAGGAACTGTTTTTCTTTTTTGGTAATTAAGCCTTCAATGACAGCAGATTCAATAAGATTTTGATATTCTGGTATATAGGAGGACAGTGGGTTGGTAGTTAATTTATGGTAAAATGAGGTATCACTCAAAATCCTCATAGTTTCGCCCAAGTATGTGTATGTGTGTGTGTATGTGTGAGTGTGTGTATATATATATATATATATATATATATATAAGTGGAGAGCGCTATAGCTGTATTTATTTCAATCGTAGTTTAAATACTGCAGATTTTACCAATGGATTTCTTTGTGCTAAGGGCTCATCCACACGCTCCTGAATTGCTGCATTATTTCCAGCCGGAAAAAGCGCAGCAGAATACAGTAGCAGCATAGTGGGGGACATTTAACAAATCTCACCCACATGCTGCGTAAAATTTCCAAGCCACAATTGACCTGTGGTGCGTAATTTACAGACCGCAGCATGTCAATTCCTGCTACGGAAAGTATGCAGAATTGCTGCGTTTTTCAGAGGAGACTTCTCCATCTCCCAACATTGAGAAAAACACCGCAATTTACACACAATTTTCTGTCGCAAACACCGCAGGAAATTGTGTGTTTCTGCCACAGCAGAAAGCCTTTCACTTTCAAACGGAATTGCTGCAGAAATTTTCTGCAGCAATTCCATTGTGTGTGGACAAGCCCTAAATCCGCAGCACAAGGACATCTCCTCTGAAAAACGCAGCAATTCATTCCACATTACGCAGCAGGAATTGACATGCTGCAGTACGAAAAATATGCACCGCAGGTAGACTTCTTGTCAGAAATTTTACGCAGCGTGTGGATGGGATTTGATCAATCTCACCCACTTTGCTGCTACTGTATTCTGCGTATTTTCCATCCGCAACTCGGGATGGAAATTACGCAACAATTCCATTACGTGTGGACAAGCTCTAATACATGAGCAGCAGAGTGTGCAAGATTTGAACAAAACGTATGTCAATCTTATTTGCATAAACGCTGCATAATTGTTTCGGGTTTTCCCCATTTAATTCAATGGGAGGTAAAACACGCAACAAATAGCAGATGCTGTGTTTTTTTGCGGCGGAAATGCAGCGATTCCGATGCAAAAAATCGCAACTCAGGAAAAATGTAAATCTTATACTTAACCAGAATTCAGTTTTTTTTTGTCCGGGCTGGCCTCCTGGGATGACATTTCATCCATGTGACTGCTGCAACCAATGGCAGGCTGCAGCAGTCACATGGGATGAAACATCATCCCAGGGCTGCAGGATGTAGGAGGGAAGCGTCGCCATGGTAAGTATCCATTTTCTCTGCTCAGTTTTCCGCAGCGGCCATTCCTGGCCGAAAAACTGCACCACAATTTGCTGCGGTTTTTCAGCTGGAATTCCCTGTGGTGCACAGGGCGTATATGCTATATGCTTTTACACAACGTATTCGTCCTGTGGGATCAAACACGTACAGTATATACATATAGTAGCTGCTATCCTACAACGATACAGCTGCAAACCACGCAAACGTGCTGCATTCCCACGAGTCAGCGCAGTTTTCAAATGATTGTTAATGTCCATGCAGTTTTTTGCAAACTATAACAATAATTTGAAAACCGCACCGACTATTGGTAAAACTGCATGTGCTGCGTGTTGTACTGGATGATGGTTGTTAGTAAAGATCTGTTTGTTTGTATTAAAGGCTGTGTACCCCTTTGAAGTGGATTTTATTTTTATTTTTTTTATAAAATGTCAGTCAGTGTGTTTTGTGCAACTTTATAATTCGTTTTTATTAAAAAATCTTTTTACTGTTTGAGATACAGCTGCTCTGTATCCTGTATACAACTGTATCTTACACTGAATCCTGAACATGTAAGGTGCGTGGGACTGATGGGTTCAGTGTCAGCGTGTCCTGTGTGTCTCTGACACGTAGGTTCCACCTATAATAGATCACATCTAAGGTACTGCAATGTGAAAGATTACAGGTAGATACAGTCGACTACTCTATTGATTCCGCCCAAAAAACGGAAACCTTGCGAAACGGAGACAAACGGAAACCATTAGCAACGGAAGTGTTACCATTGAAATCAATGGTAATGGTAAAGGAAATCTATGGTTTCCGTTGGTGGGTTCCCCTGACGGAAAGGTCTGACGGAACCCATGAACAGAGCCCCAATGCAGGTCTGAATGAAGCCTAATTATTACTGTATGATCTGTACAGATGATGGAGGGTACTATTTTTTGGGGTATAAGCAACTCCCAGTAAATCATTACCATTGTTCAGGTCATACTGGAAGCTACTAACCTGACTTTGCAAATGATCTCTGTACTGAAATGTATTTGTACTGAGCTTGGTCCTGGTGCTGTATATATGTATGAGCTTGGTTATGGTGTTGTATATATGTACTGAGCTTTGTTCTGGTACTGTATATATGTAATGAGCTTGGTTCTGGTGCTGTATATATATGTACTGAGCTTGGTCCTGGTGTTGTATATATGTAATAAGCTTGGTTCTGGTGTAGAGCAGATGGCATTGTTGCAATTCATTGTATGTTTAATCAGAACCTGTCTGGTATTTTAACCCCTTGAACCGCCACCATGCAGTAATACATGACCTGACAATATTTCCAAACATTCCCCTGTATGTTTGTTTCAGATGCAGCAAAATCTTTAAAATCAACTTTTAAAATAGTGTATGCTTTATGCTAATTACTATATAAAGGGTCATGGGTCGGTGCCGCTATCCTGTACAATCACACAGTCCTAACTGCAAAACCACCTTTCCATTCTTGGTTGACATCTCCCTTGGCTGTTATACATCGCTACCAGTCTCCTCCAACTTTCTTGGATGCACCATTGCCTTGTACTCCATAAACACGCACCATTCAGCGAGTTGTACTGTGCCCGGCTTCATCACGGCACCGCGCATGCCAGGGGAGTACAAGGCAAAGGAGAAGGCTGGTAGTAATGTAGAACAGTCAGGGGGATGCCAATCAAGATCTGGGGGTCACCATTTCAATTTTCGCCTCAGGCAGATGAAAACCTAGAATTGGCCCTGGGGCGGCGGTGCCACTGAAACCAGCTGCCGCCACTCCCTCATGCACTAATTGTACCTGCCTTACAATGACGCAGATTGGCAGGGCAGAAAAACTTGCTCCGCCCATCAGCGCCTTTCAACAATGCTAGCGGCGCTATGAGGTCATCGCAACGCTTCTGTTGTTGAAAGGGGCAAGTCATTCTGCCCTGCCAATCAGCGCTGTCGTTCAGCCCCAGCAGACCTGCTCAGAGAAGAGCAGGCCTGCATTGACATAGGATGATGTGGGAACGGGATCGAGGTGAGTATGTAAAGTTGTGTTTTTTTGGTCTTTTTTTTCCACTTAAAAGTGTGAGCGGCATTATCTACGGGGGTGGGGGGAAGAGCTGTATGTGGGGAACTAGATACAGGGGAGCTATATGTCGGCCACAATCTACAGGAGAGGCTATATGTGAGGCACTATCCACAGGGGGGCCATATGTGGGACACCATATACAGGGGGGCTATATGTGGGGCACCAACTGCAGGGGGGCTATATGTGGGGCACGATATACAAAAAAATCCTCTAGAATAATGAGCATGTACATTATTCTCGTGGAAAAGCAGTGGATTCATTAGATGAAAGGTGGTCACATGTACTCCAGCCCAACACTGGTGGCTGCGTATGGCCTGTGGTGGGACTGTATGCTTAAAAATGCCAGGGCTGATTTTATGTCCCAGTCCGGCCCTGAATACATGTATTCATCATAAGTAAATCCAGACAATAAATATAGAAAAAAGATAAAAAGAAAAACAACAACTAGGGACAAAAGCAAAAGAGAGAGAGAAAAAAAACAAAATACTTTTTATATACTAATACAATAATAAAATATACCTTTATCATTTTTAATGCTAAAGGGGTTTTCCCACAAGGGGCATTTATGACATATTCACAGGATATGTCATAAATGTCAGATAGATGCAGGTCCCTCCTCTGGGACCACGCACCTATATCTAGAACAGGGCACCTAAACCCCATTCTAACTCTTTGTGTGTCGGCTGATTTCCGACCATGAAGGTAAAAACATTGTAGCTCGCTGAGCTACGCTGTTTTCGTAAGCCCCATAGAACTGAATGGCAGTTACGGAAACAGCGTAGCTCGCATACTACGCTGCTTCCGTAACTACTATTCACTACTATGGGAGTTACGGAAAAAGCATACCTCAGCGAGCTTCGCTGTTTTTGTAACTCCCAACCATAAAGTCAGTGATAGCAGACAAAGCTAGAACCGGGTTTAGGGGGCCCCATTCTAGAGATAGGTGCGGGTCCCAGAGATGGGACCCGCATATATCTAACATTTATGACATATTCTGTGAATATGTCATAAATGTCCCTTGTGGGAAAACCCCTTTAATGACCATCCCATTTTCTCCTAAAGACTTAGCGGTATTCATCTGATTTCTGAAAATCCATCCAGGGGCATCATATCTTCATATACCTTATTCATGGTAGAGGTTAAATTCTTCATTTGCATAATGTTGTTAACTTTGGAAACCCATAGAGAAAGCGAAGGAGCTGCAGTTGTCTTCCACATTAAAGGAATACACATTCTTGCTGACATAATTAAAAAACAGAGCAGCGAGCGTTTAAGAATAGTAACTGGAGTCTCGCAGTGACTGAGAAGGAACAGTGCAGGGTTTATATCTATTTCAACTGCAAGAATTCCACTTATATTCTTTCTAATTCCCTCCGAATAAGAGGTCAGCAAATGGCATGACCAAGAGCTATGAACAAGGGTGCCAATTTCCTTCCCACATCTCCAACAGTTTGGGACTATGCTTGAGTTTATAGTATTAAGGCGAACTGGCACTCTATACCATCTGGAGAGTAATTTGTAATGAGCTTCCTGGTACCGAACGCCAAGGGAATCTTTATGTGTCGTCATAAAAATATTTTGTCTCAGGAGTAAGAACAATGTTAAGGTCCGTCTCCCATTTGAGTATAAAAGGTGGAGGTACTTGCCTGGGAGGACTCTGTAGAAAAGCATATGTTAGAGATAGTGTATGCCTGACTAGGCCCGCTCCCAAGCATAATGTCTCAAAAGGAGTTTGATCTTGTGTATAAGAATTAAGTGGTGGGAGAGACATTAAGGAGTGTCTCAATTGCATTGTGTAATGACAGGGTTGGGGAGACAGACAAGTGAGCCCTAATCTACCCACCATCAGTCCCTGCCTACTCGCAACGACCCGCCCTAGGCGACGGGGTACAACTGGGCGACGGTCCCTACGCTCAATAAGTGCACGACAGACAAACAGACAAGGGTACACAGAGCTAGGAAAAGGGCAGTTGCCCACGGCAACACTATGTGCAACAAGAGAAGTGAACAAGCCGAGTCAAACCAGGAGAGTACGAGGTGCCAAACGCAGAGCAGAAGAGTAGTAAACAAGCCGAGTCAAACCAGGAGTGTACGAGGTGCCAAACGCAGAGCAGGAGAGTAGTCAGCAAGCCGGGGTCAATAAGAAACAAGGACAATGGTACAAGAAGCTGCAGCAGGGCCAGGAAATCAAACGAGAAGAATCACAAGCAAAGGAGGAACAGGAAAGGCAGGTATAAATAGACAGAGGGCGGGAGCTAGCTCCGTCTGGCCAGGCTGTGATAGGTTCTCCCACTCCTAAGCCTGCCACCCTGAGTGGTGGAAGATGGAGTCAGTCTCACAGACATAGAAGCAGGTGCAGACTAATTATCTATGGCGTGGATACAGAAGCTGTGCCTGGCAGATCCTTAACAGTACCCCCCCTTTTATGAGGGGCCACCGGACCCTTTCTAAGTGGACCTGGTTTACTGGGGAAACGAAGGTGAAATCTGCTGACCAATATCCCAGCGTGAACATCCCGAGCGGGTACCCAAGCCCTCTCCTCAGGCCCGTATCCTCTCCAATGGACCAGGTACTGGAGGGAGCCTTGGACCATCCTGCTATCCACAATCTTGGCCACCTCGAATTCTGCCCCCTCAGGGGTGAGAACAGGGACTGGAGGTTTCCTCGAGGGAGCCAAGGACGGGGAGCAGCGTTTAAGGAGGGAGGCATGGAACACGTCGTGTACTCAAAAAGATGGGGGCAACTCCAGTCGGAAGGAGACAGGATTGAGGACTTCAATGACCTTGTACGGCCCTATAAACCGGGGAGCAAACTTCTTGGACGGGACCTTATGATGCAAATTTTTAGACGATAGCCACACCAGATCCCCGACCATAAACAAGGGGTTAGCAGAACGTCTTCTATCTGCCTGAGTTTCTTGTATGCTCTAGGACGCCTCTAGTTTCTTCTGAACCTGAGCCCAGACTGTGCACAGTTCTTGATGAACGACCTCTACCTCGGGATTGTTGGAACTACCAGGTGAAATGGAAGAGAACCGTGGATTAAACCCAAAATTACAGAAAAAGGGGGAGACCCCTGACGAGTTACTGACCTGGTTATTAAGGGAAAATTCGGCGAGGGGAATGAATGAGACCCAATCATATTGACAGTCAGAGATAAAACACCTTAAATATTGTTGTAGAGACTGATTATTCCTCTCAGTTTGGCCATTAGTTTCAGGATGGAAGGCAGAGGAGAAGGACAGATCAATCTCCAACTTTTTACAGAAGGCTCTCCAAAACAATGAAACAAATTGTACCCCTCTATCAGAAACAATATTGACAGGGACCCCATGGAGACGCAGGATGTGTTTGACAAACAAGGTAGCTAACGTCTTAGCATTGCGTAGTTTTTTGAGGGGCACAAAGTGGCACATCTTACTGAAGCGGTCTACTGCAACCCACACCACCGACTTGCCTTGAGATGGAGGCAAATCGGTGATAAAATCCATGGAGATATGGGTCCAAGGTCTCTGGGGAATGGGCAAAGAACATAGTAAGCCCGCTGGTCGGGACCTGGGAGTCTTGGACCTAGCACAAACTTCACAAGCGGCGACGTAGGCCTTAACGTCTTTAGGCAACCCAGGCCACCAATAGTTTCTGGCAATGAGGTGCTTGGTACCCAGGATGCCTGGATGGCCAGATAGTGCGGAGTCATGATTTTCCCTAAGTACCCTTAGCCGGAATTGCAGGGGAACAAACAGCTTGTTCTCAGGAAGGCTCCCGGGAGCTGAACCTTGATCAGCCGCAATTTCAGAGACTAAATCAGAATCAATAGCGGAAATTATTATACCTGGAGGCAAAATACAAGCAGGATCTTCCTCCGAAGGAGGGCTGGCCATGAAGCTACGCGACAGTGCATCAGCCTTAATATTTTTAGACCCAGCCCTATAGGTAACCACAAAGTTGAATCTGGTAAAAAATAACGCCCAACGAGCTTGTCTCGGGTTTAGCCTCCGAGCAGATTCTAGGAAAACCAGATTCTTGTGGTCGGTAAGGACCGTTACCTGGTGCCTAGCCCCCTCCAGGAAGTGGTGCCACTCTTCAAATGCCCATTTAATGGCTAAGAGTTCGCGGTTTCCAATGTCATAGTTACTCTCAGTGGGTGAAAACTTCCTGGAGAAGTAGGCACAGGGATGGAGATGGGTGAGGGACCTGGTACCCTGGGACAAGACAGCCCCCACTCCCACCTCGGATGCGTCAACCTCCACGATAAATGGCTCCATTTGGTTGGGCTGAACCAGCACTGGGGCTGAGATAAAGAACTTCTTAAGGACCTCAAAAGCCTGGACAGCCTCAGGAGGCCAGTGGAGGATATCAGCACCTTTGCGAGTGAGATCCATAAGAGGCTTAGCGATGACCGAGAAGTTAGCAATAAACCTCCTGTAATAATTAGCGAACCCCAGGAAGCACTGTAACGCCTTCAGGCAGGCAGGTTGGACCCATTCCGCCACAGCCTGTACCTTGGCGGGTTCCATGCGGAATTCATGAGGGGTGAGGATTTGGCCCAAAAATTGTATCTCTTGCACCCCAAACACACATTTTTCGGTCTTTGCAAACAGTTTGTTTTCTCGAAGGACCTGGAGCACCTTCCTGACATGCTCAATGTGGGAGGACCAGTCCTTGGAAAACACAAGTATGTCATCAAGGTACACTACAAGAAATAACCCCAGGTAGTCTCTTAAAATCTCATTTATGAAATTCTGGAAGACCGCGGGAGCATTACACAACCCAAAGGGCATGACGAGGTATTCGAAATGACCTTCGGGCGTGTTAAACGCAGTCTTCCACTCATCCCCCTCTTTGATGCGGATAAGGTTATACTCCCCCCGTAGATCAAACTTAGAGAACAATTGGGCCCCCTGAACCTGATTAAAGAGATCAGGAATCAGAGGAAGGGGATACTGGTTCCTTACAGTGACCTTATTCAAGCTTCGGTAGTCAATGCATGGCCTAAGACCACCATCCTTCTTCCTTTACGAAGAAGAAGCCAGCACCTACCGGAGAAGTAGAGGGGCGAATGTAACCCTTGGCCAGGCATTCCTGGATATACTCTCTCATGGCTTCACGTTCGGGACAAGAGAGATTAAATATCCTACCCTTAGGGAGCTTAGCTCCTGGTACCAAATTGATTGCGCAATCATATTCTCTATGAGGAGGTAACACTTCGGAGGCCTCCTTAGAGAAAACATCGGCGAAGTCCTGAACAAACTCAGGTAGCGTGTTCACCACCTCAGGGGGAGAAATAGAATTAACAGAAAAACATGACGTCAAGCATTCATTACCCAACTTGGTAAGGTCCCCAGAATTCCAGTCAAACGTGGGATTATGCAACTGCAACCAGGGAAGGCCTAAAACCAAATCGGACGATAATCCCTGCATTAACAGTACAGAGCACTGCTCCAAATGCATGGAGCCAACAAGGAGTTCAAAAACAGGGGTATGCTGTGTAAAATAACCATTAGCAAGAGGAGTGGAGTCGATACCTACTACCGGGACAGGTTTAGGCAAATCAATCAAAGGCATAGCTAGAGACATAGCAAATTCCACAGACATGATATTAGCAGACGACCCTGAATCCACGAAGGCACTGCCGGTAGCAGACCTACCACCAAAAGAGACCTGAAAGGGAAGCAAAATTTTATTACGTTTCATATTTACGGTAAATACCTGTGCGCCCAAGTGACCTCCCCGATGATCACTTAGGCGCGGAAGTTCTCCGGCTGCATTCTTACGCTTAGGACAGTTGTTCACTTGATGCTTGTCATCCCCACAGTAGAAGCAGAGACCATTCTTCCTGCGGAAATCTCTACGTTGTTGGGGGGACACGGAGGCCCCGAGTTGCATAGGTACCTCCGAGTCTTCCGGGGAGGAATGAAGCAACGGAACCTCGGGAGGCATCATGGGGGAGTCAGAGGAGAAAACATCAAGACGTTCAAGTTGTCGTTCCCTGAGACGTCGGTCAAGTCGTACCGCTAAAGCCATAACCTGGTCTAGGGAGTCAGAAGAGGGATAACTAACTAGCAGATCTTTCAGGGCGTTCGACAGACCCAACCTAAACTGGCATCTTAAGGCAGGGTCATTCCACCGAGAAGCTACACACCACTTCCTAAAGTCAGAGCAATACTCCTCAACAGGTCTCTTACCCTGACGTAAGGTCACCAGCTGACTCTCGGCAAAAGCAGTCTTGTCAGTCTCGTCATAGATGAGTCCGAGAGCAGAAAAGAAAAGATCAACGGAGGAAAGTTCAGGGGCGTCAGGAGCCAAGGAGAAGGCCCATTCTTGGGGCCCTTCCTGGAGCCGGGACATAATTATACCCACCCGCTGGCTCTCAGAATCTGAGGAGTGGGGCTTTAAACGAAAATAGAGCCTACAACTCTCCCGAAAGGAGAGAAAATTCTTCCGGTCCCCTGAGAATCGATCGGGCAACTTGAGGTGGGGTTCAAGAGGTGAGGTGAGGGGGACTACCATGGTAGCATCAGGCTGGTTGACCCTCTGAGCCAGGGCCTGGACCTGTAGGGAGAGACCCTGCATTTGCTGAGCCAGGGTCTCAAGGGGGTCCATAGTAGTGAGAGGGACCAGGGTAGACTAGGTATATGGGCTTGTGATTAGTGGTGGAAGATGGAGTCAGTCTCACAGACATAGAAGCAGGTGCAGACTGATTATCTATGGGCGTGGATACAGAAGCTGTGCCTGGCAGATCCTTAACACATTGATCTCCAGGGCCTTAGCAAATTAGGGCCCAATAATCTAGACAAAGCAGCTGAGCATAACCATTGATTATTATTTTGTAAATCAATTACTCTAAATTTACCCACCGACACCCAGTGACAGAAGATTTGATCATTTACTCTAGGGTAAAAACTAAGGTTACTCAATATAGGATATTGAGCATAATTACATGGGAGGAGGTGTAATGGCCGCGGTTGCAGACCACAGACCCCTTTCATCCTGCCAACGTCTTCCCCCCCACCGGAGATTCCAGTACATGCAGCCGTCCTATCCTGCAGTGAACACTAGGGTGCGAGCAAGCTCATTCCCTGCCTTAAAAGGGCAGCGCGCACATGTTAAGAATTAACTAATTACTCACAGATCCCCCTGGACTATAAAAGGGCCCTGCCCTTTCACTTACCCCTCGACGACGCCTTCACTTACCCCTCGACGACACAGACCTTTGTCTTCTTGCTGGCATCTCCCTCCCAGGAGACACCAGCACACGCGGCTGCTCTGCTCTGAAGTGTCCTCTAGGGTGCGCATTTACTAACAATTACTCCCAGATCCCCTTGGTCTATAAAAGGGCCCTGCTCTTTAACTCCTTGCCTGAACATTGTTTGTATTCCTCTGTTAGTCTTGCAAATGGTTCCTTAGTCTTATCCTGTTGCCGGTGTTCCCGTGCCCTGCTACCTGTATCCCGTGCTGTATTTGTTCCTGTGCCCTCTCTAGTGTTGGCGTCGTGTTGTGTCATCTTCTACACCTGCTGTCTTACACCACGTCTGGTGTCATCTGCCACGCCTGGTACCTCCTGCCATGTTCTGCGTCACCTGCCGTCAAAGTACCATATGTGCCCAAGCCGCTGCTACACATCCCCCCTGCCCAAGTCGCTGCTAACATTTAAAGCCGAATTCATAAAAATTACGTCTACATCTAGTCAAAGTAGCTTTAGCTCTAACTGTTAAAAGGGAGAACAGTTCTTCTCTTTTTTGCAAAAGATTTATTCGCAACTCCTTATGTGCTTCCCACAGGGTACCTGTCACGTACTCTCTGCCTGCGGCTCCCTCGGTCTCCTGGACATCGAGAGTTATTCGCTCGGGCATCGCCCGGCCTGGCAGACTGAGGCAGAGTGCAGCCAATAGGAGCTCAGGGGCGTCGGGACAATCAAAGCCTGGCTGATGTTCCTGAGCTCCCGTCCTCTCCTTATTTAGTTCAGCCTGGGATAGTAGGTCTTTGTCTGTAATTAGAGTTACCTTGCCTGGTGCTTTCCCTCGTTTCAGACTCCCCTGAGCTACTTGCATTTTGACTCCTTGTGACCTGACCCCGGCTGGACTCCTGACTTTTCTTTGCTTTCTGACTTTTGTTTGTTCCGCTCCCTCCCGGTTTGACCCTGCCTGCCTGACTCCGCCTTTTGCGCCCGCGGCACAATTGCACTCCCTATCAACCAAGCGATATTCGTGTAATAAACGCTTTAAATTGCAAAGCTTAGAATGTGAAATGCTAGATGAACCTGTTGAGGTGTCTAGGAGCGGGTCAAATGCAACATTAAAGTCTCCTCCCAAAGTCCACATCCCCTCTCCAAAATCCACCAGGGCCTCCAAGAAACCCGCAAGGGTGGTACCTTGCCCTGAGTTAGGTAAATAGAGAGAGGCAAAAGTAACACTTGAGACAAAATACGTCCCTTAACCAAAAGCATTCTACCTTCACTATCAGTACGAGACTCCATGGAAGAGTGTGAGAGATCAATATACTCATGTATTTGGAATGTGGGTCATGTGTGAAGCTATGGTATACCGTAGGAAATCATATACTAGATAATATAAAGGGTATGTCAAAGCAGAGGTGGGTCTCCTGTAGAAACGGCACCATGCAAGTGTCAAAATAGAATGCTTTTCTGGACTATGAAGTCCTTTTACATTTAAGCCTACTACTAATTCAGTTTGGGAAAGAGGAGGCAAGGAAAATAAATAATAATTTAAAAAAAAAAGTTTTTCAAAGAGCACAAAAGCTAGTTTCTCAGGAATCGTTCCCAAGAACGGCGACTACCTAGAACAATATAGAAGAAACTAAGGGAGTCAAACAATAATCTTGGTTTAAATATGTAAAAAAAAAAAAGGGAGAGAACGAGAAAGAAAAAAACAAGGGAGGGGAAGGTGACCAGACCCCGCAGACACCAGGGGGAGAAAGGGAATGAAAACAAAGGGGGGGATTCAACACCCCATTCTACTAAATCGAGCTTCCCTTAAACATTTGCTTATTAATACAAAAACATACCCGATATTTTAATCTATTATACAAGGAGGGAAGAAGGGAAGAGGGGGGGGGGGCATTTAACCTAGTTCATTTTATTATCAGAGGAACTTTCCTATATACATGTATATCAATGAAAGAGTGTAAAAAAAAAAGAAAGGGAGAGTGAGAGAGCTGGACGTCCTAGAGCGTTTAAAGCGTAACCATCCAGTGAACTTATATTGGCAAGTTACCAACTGTATCCTGAGTTGGAGGTTCTCGGGGCAACGATTCAGAGGCCAGAGGTCTAGTTCGTCCATACCGGCATTGAGACGTGCAATCAAAGATAGGAACTTCAGCCCTCAAGATAATCCAAAGAATCCAAAGTGTATTTGATTTATTCACCATGCATAAAAACACTTGCAACATTTCAACCCTTAAATGGGTCTTTATAAAGCATGGCATTGAGACATGTTTAGTAAGCTCTCAGTAGACAACCAGTTCTGGACAAATACAGGAATCGTAGCTAGAAAGTCAAACAGATCCGGAAGTTTCTCATATCAATAAAGGTGGATTATTCAGTTATTTCTTTAACAATCAGATGGAAAGGATGACCCCATCGATAAGTGTCCTCCGAGTCAAATATTTTTGCCAGCACTGGTTAGAGAATACATCTCATATACAGAGTACGAGCAGATACATCAGGAATAAGTTCTAGGGTTGAGCCTTCCATTTAAATTGGGCCATGGCGAAACGGCCGCGAAAAAGACGTGCATGTCACGTATTGAGCCATTTTTGGAGCCGTTTTTCATTGACTCAATAGAAAAACAGCTCCAAAAACGGCCGTAAAAAACGCTGCGAAAAACGCAAGTTTGCTTAAAAAACGTCTGAAAATCAAGAGCTGTCTTCCCTTGAAATCAGCTCCGTATTTTCAGACGTTTTTTAGTAAGCGTGTGAACATACCCTTAGGGGTATCCTCGGGATATTTCATAAATGTTGCTCGTGGAAAAAACCCTTTAAGCCACTGATCTGTCTAACACTCAAGGATGAATTAAATGAAGGCTTAATTATAATGTATAATTCTCAATAATTATTATTTCCAGCCAGACTAAATGTGTATGTGTGTGACATGGTCATCATTGCTCTCTAGATATATATACTGTATATATGAATTGGTGAGCACCCAGATTCAGAGTTAATTGAGACCAAGCTGTAACGTAGGGTTGCTGGAGTGGTTCCCCATTAAATAAAAGACAATTCTAGACCAAATAAAGTTTCAACAATTCAACTTTACTGGACACGACTGGAAATACAGTGACACAATATGCGATTTGATTGTATCTCTTTAAGGCTGCATTCACATCTGCGTTGTGGCTTCCGTTCTAGCGTTCTAAAGGACCACAAGAACGGAAGTTAACGTTTCCGTCAAAAAACCCATTGATTTCAATAGGTTTCATTTTTGCATCAGTTGTGCTTAGTTAGGCTCCGTTCCGTCAGGTTTCCGTTTTTTTTGACAGAAGAAATATTGTAGTCTGCTGCGCTATGGTTTCCGTCAAAAATTACGGAAACCTGACCGAAAGGAGCTTTCCGGTTTTTTTTAACATTGAAGTCAATGGATGACGGATACAAACTGATATGCCATCCGTTTATATCAGATAGGCCTCATGCCTACGGCCGGCCGCCGACACCCGCAGGCCGCATTTTCGTGCCATGCTCCCATACAAAGTATGGGAGCACGGCCTGCAAAATCCGAAAAGTAGGACATGCTCCATATTTCCCGGCACAGTTCTACAGCATGGACACCTTTCCGTAGCGCTACAGAAAGATTTCCGCGGCCAATAGAACCGAGCGGGTCCGTTATTGAAGACCGTATTGCGGTCCGCAATTACAGGTTTTTTTTACAGTCGTGTGCATGAGGCCTCAGGAAATAGTTCTGTTGCTGTGCTATCATGAGATAATTAAGAACCATATAAACGCATGCATTGGAATGATATAAGCTAATATGAATATACCGTCAGCCTTGTGTACATGAGTTGATCATAAAAAAAAGGTCATTGAAATGAAATATTGGAACTATCATAATCTTTCAGGCAGGAATTATCTCAGCACAGGCAACAAGGAAAGGGCAATCGTCTTATCTAAGAAATAAAAAAATAAAAAACCTTATGTAGCGTGGTGCTCTCACACAGTTTTCCACCTAATGTAGTAAGACCTCATGAGAAGGAATGCATACATTGCATGCAAAAATAAAATAAAATCTATTCCAAATTGGGTATAGATATAAGAGGACGTAGCTTGTCAAGTGGTCACTCAGATATAATAAGGGGACAGTACCTCTGAGGAGTCTTGTATGTACTTGTGAATCATCAAAAGAGGGATAACCAGAAGCTATGGTTGCTGGGGAATTAATCCATCTGTCCCAGATGTGAAACTTAACCTCCTTATTTCTATGTTTGAAAATCCACTTTTTTTAAGGTAAATTTATACTATCTGGTCCCGGAGGGTAGGAGACGTGAGTGTCATCCAGAACTACAGCACCATTTCCTAGCTTAGTATAGGGTCTCACAGAGGAAAATGTGGTCAGCTAGAGAAGGAAATTTCTCATGATCAATAAACATGACCTGCCTAAGTAGAGTCGTGTGTTAATGAACCTTCCCTTACCCATCCTATCCCTCCACCCCCACCTTTAGGAAAGACACGTGACACCGAGGTTGGATGTGAAATGGCCACAGCAGCCGTTTATTAATTTCACAGTTTTATAAAAACAATTTAAATCCGAAACATTCGGATAACTAGTTAGGAATCCACCAGAGAATTCCTCCTAATAATTCACATGACCCAACATGGGTCAGAATCGTAAATAACAATTTTAACGTTAACATTAACCCGAGCAGAGGAAGTCCTTGAAGCCCTTTCAGATATTCCTTTTTTAAGAACACACCGAGTTAGCCATCTGCAAACCAGTAATTACCTCCAGCCGTAAACCAGCTCGGAAGCACCGTTCACCTCTGCAGATGGCTCCAACCACTAGAAGTCCACTTCAAAGGGATAACACCCGATGAAGCCCTCAAGTGATATACCGACCACTAGAAGTCCACTTCAAAGGGATAACACCCGATGAAGCCTTCAAGTGATATACCTTCCACCAGAAGACCACTTCAAAGGGATAACACCCGATGAAGTCTTCAACCATGTACCTTTTTTGGGGGACGCATACCCCCGATGCGACCCCCCCACCATTTTGTACTGACTGGCCTCAAGGACTCCCCCCGCCAGCTGCCATGACAACAGAACCTACTCCGGAAAAAAGAAACATGTTAAATAAGCACACAAATCAAACACAACACTCATAGACAGACGTACATAAAGACCCACAGGGGTAACAAATCAAGGGCGGGAGGGTGGGAGCTTGTCTCTCCCTGTGTTACTTCTCCCGCTGCTTCCGGCTCAATGCCGAAAAACAGCGGGAAGCCCAGCAACGGCCCCCTGACTCCTCCTTATCCCTCCTCCTCACTCTCCCTCCAACTCTCCCTTACCTATTAACCCTTTCCCTACCAGGGAGGTCATGGAGGCTTCCCCTTAAGCCCTGCAGGCTGCGTCCAGCCTCTTCTTGACCTGCCTAAGTAGAGTCGTGTGTTAATGAACCTTCCCTTACCCATCCTATCCCTCCACCCCCACCTTTAGGAAAGACACGTGACACCGAGGTTGGATGTGAAATGGCCACAGCAGCCGTTTATTAATTTCACAGTTTTATAAAAACAATTTAAATCCGAAACATTCGGATAACTAGTTAGGAATCCACCAGAGAATTCCTCCTAATAATTCACATGACCCAACATGGGTCAGAATCGTAAATAACAATTTTAACGTTAACATTAACCCGAGCAGAGGAAGTCCTTGAAGCCCTTTCAGATATTCCTTTTTTAAGAACACACCGAGTTAGCCATCTGCAAACCAGTAATTACCTCCAGCCGTAAACCAGCTCGGAAGCACCGTTCACCTCTGCAGATGGCTCCAACCACTAGAAGTCCACTTCAAAGGGATAACACCCGATGAAGCCCTCAAGTGATATACCGACCACTAGAAGTCCACTTCAAAGGGATAACACCCGATGAAGCCTTCAAGTGATATACCTTCCACCAGAAGACCACTTCAAAGGGATAACACCCGATGAAGTCTTCAACCATGTACCTTTTTTGGGGGACGCATACCCCCGATGCGACCCCCCCACCATTTTGTACTGACTGGCCTCAAGGACTCCCCCCGCCACAGCGAAACAGGCCTTGACCACCTTAAGCCTGTGAGTTCCGCCACACCACCACCGCCCTTTCTATTCCTTCTGCTATCGCCAAGCTCCAAAGATCAATGCCAACCTCGGTCAGATGAACCCCATCACTCCTCCAGAAGTTCCCCACTCCTGACTCCAAATCCCTGTGCCGCACGCAAATGCCCCCGTTTTTTGCTACAAAACGGGACACCGCCCGATTAACTTTAATGCGAGCCTTATTGACTCTCTCCACTGACCTAGCCAACCGCCAATGTTTCCTCGGGACTATGTCCGACCACACTATCACCAACTTGGGATAAGAAACCCACAAACACAACATATCGTGTTTGATGTCCCGCACCAACTCACGAAAGGGGCGGACTCCTAAGTCATTCCCACCCACGTGCAACACTAAGACCTCCGGAACCCTATCAAGCCGGGCATATATCTGGAATTCCGCCAACACCCTGCTCCATGACATACCTCTAAATCCCAGCCAATGCACAACCGCATCCTGTCGCGGAATGCGCAATTGGCGACCGTCCGGGCGGACGTCCGCCCTCAAAGCCCCCCAGTGCACGTAAGAATGACCCAGCAACCACACCAAACACGGAGGCGAATCTGAAACAGAAAACAATTAGACACCACCATATAAAACATTTCTTTAAGCGTTAACAACAAACCTCATAACAAATGAGGGCGGACATAGGACTTAAATCTGTTGGACTCCCAACGACCAATGCGCCGAACCCCTTCATCATCCAACCCCCAGCGCCCCGCTTCAGTTGCTGCGCCAATCCTGAAGGAATGAGATGAATATGAGCCCGCCGCGACACCAACCGCCGTCAAACATTTTTTAAATACAGCTCCAAACTGAAACCTGGACAAAAACGACCCGTCCACATGACGTAACAAAGGCAAATCTGGAGGCCCCGCTCGCGGCTTAAAAACCCTGCATGCACTCTACTGGGCACATAACCGACCCCGGAAGGGCGAACAAAACTATCAGCTTACCCTTCCCCAATTGGTCAGTTTTTGAGAAAAAACCCCGCCTCCCAGGCGTCCCCTAACCAGTACAAAAGTGCCACCAACCTGTCTCTATCCGTATTGACGTCACCCAACTCTCTTACCCACTCCTCCCACTGCCTCCAACAAGCAGAATAAGCACTCCACGTCGTGCGCGCCAAAAACCTTTTTACCAGTTGTTCTACGGGACCGAGACCAGATCCCAAAGATGTTCCGGACAAGCCAAACCGAGCCGTTCCGCTCCCGGTGCCAATTGCCGAAACCGGTTCCACCGAGCGAGAAAGAGCATCAGCGATACAATTCCGTACTCCCGGCACATGCACCGCCACCACCCACGCGTTCAACGACAAACACACCAACACTAAATGTCGCAACAATTGAACTACCGGAGGAGAGGACGCCGTGATGTTATTAATGGCCAGCACCACCCCCATGTTGTCGCAGTAAAAACGAACCTTCTTATCCCTGAGCCTGTCCCCCCAAATGGTCGCCGCCACCACGATGGGGAACAGCTCGAGCAGGGCCAGATTCTGCGTGAGTCCACTGGACACCCAACTAGCCGGCCATTGACCTGCGCACCACGGACCTCCGCCGTAAGCCCCCAAAACCGCCCGCCCCAGCCGCATCCGTAAAATTATACAAATCACTCGTATCCTGCGCTGGGGCCATCCACAGCGAGCGACCATTGTACTGGCCCAAGAAGTCATCCCAAACCTGAAGATCAGCTCGGTGCTCCTCCTTGAGCCGCACAAAATGATGCGGCGCACGCACTCCCGCCGTTGCCGCCGCCAACCGTCTACCAAACACCCTCCCCATTGGCATAATCCGGCAGGCGAAATTCAACTTCCCCAGCAGCGACTGAAGCTCCCGCAGCGTCAATTTCTTCGGTCTACAAGCCCGCCGTACCTCCAGCCTCAACGCACCCAGCTTCTCCGCAGGGAGACGACACTCCATCGCCACCGAATCTATTTCAATTCCCAAAAAACAAATCGTCGCTACTGGGCCCTCCGTTTTTTCTGGCGCCAAAGGGATCCCAAAATCCCTTGCCACCTTCTGTAGTGCATAAAGCAAATTACCGCAAACCGGCGAACCCCCCGGCCCCACGCACAAGAAATCATCTAAGTAATGGATCAACGAGTCGACCCCGGATACTCCCCTCGTTACCCACTCCACGAAGCTACTAAACGCCTCGAAGTATGCACAAGAAAGGGAACACCCCATCGGAAGGCACCGATCCACGTAAAAAGCCCCATTCCCAAAAACAGCCCAACAGCCGTTGGCTTTCTGAATGAACTGGCAACAACCTGAACGCCGCCTCGATGTCGGTTTTGCTAGCAGCGCGCCCGGACCCGCAGCCCGCACTAAACCCACCGCCTTATCGAAAGAGGTATAAACTACGGAGCACAACTCGTGATCTATCCCGTCCTTACCGACGAACCCTTGGGATACGATAAGTGTTGAATTAAACGAAATTTTCCGGGCTCGCGCTTAGGAACAATACCCAACGGGGACACAACTAAATCTTTTACTGGCGGATCAACAAAAGGCCCCGACATGCGACCCAACGAAACTTCTTTTAACAATTTGTCCGACACGACCTTGGCATGCAAGTAAGCCGATTTTAAATTCCTCCGCGTAACCGGCACCTCATAAGGAGGCGGAGGAATAACAAAACCCACACAAAAACCCCTCGTAAAGCAATTTAGCTGCCGCCCTATCCGGATACTCATTTAGATAAGGGGCCATCTTTTCCACCCTCACCGGTGACACCCCCTTGACCAGCCGCGGAGGACTGGTTCCCTGACCTCTTTTTACGCATACATTTTGCCGCCCCGTGTGATGCACCATTACACTCGGAACACACGTGCTTGAACTTGCACGTGGCCCCGAACTTACACTGGCCTTCATTAAATTGCCAGCAAAACCCCGCCTTTCCCCCGCCGCCTTGTCCAACCTGACTAGACTGGCCTCCTTGGCCGGCGCCCACGGGAAAGGACTGCCTAACCGGAGCCGTAACCCGTAACCAGAGAGCAATATCCTTCTGGTCCCACCGAATCGCCGGCCGAACCGCTTTCCGCTGACGGAATTGCTCATCATATCGCAGCCACGCCTGACCCCCATACGCCCTATGAGCCTCCCCAATGGCATCAAAATAACAAAACAACGCCGAACAATTTCCCGGCGCCTTTTCCCCTATCACACTGGCTAATATGGCGAACGCCTGCGACCAATTGACGAACGTCTGCGGGATAAGCCTATACCGCCGCCGTTCCTCCTCGTCCTTTTTACTCCCGTCCCGCTTGCTCTTATCTAAATTAAATTTAGCGAGCGGCAAGAGAGAAAAAATCTCAACATATTCGTCCTTCCAGATCCGCTCCCGCACCTCCTGCTTTAAATGCGCCCCCAACGGACCTTCGAAACAAACATACACCTCCCCACGAGCACGATCATCAATACGCACCCGATCGCCATCTTTTTTGCGCCTCGGTCTGTACCGACACTGCGACCGCCTCTCTAACCGCCGTCACGGGCCGCGCTTGTAACAATCCCACGTCCCTGGGACCCTCCCAAACTACCGCCGGGGACACTTCCGTGACTACCGGCGCCACCGCCCTATCTAGGCGCCCGACCAGCTCTCTCAAGCAACCCACTAAATCTCCCAGACCCGCGCCATCACGCCCGCCCGCGCCACTACCGCCCACCGATGCGACGCTAGCAACCCCCCCGCCGACACCCGACATAAAAATCGCTGGATATGACAATGATGGAGTTATACACTCACCGGGCTGCACAGGCGCTGTGTTCCCGTCAGCCGGACCATCCTGACCTCGACGATACGCGTCCAGTTCACCTTCCTCCAGCTCCTCTCTCGCAGACGACTGGCCATCCCACCGACATCTTCGGAACGGAGATGATGAAGCGCTGACCGATGGGCCGGCAACCTGCCGCCCGACCGCTGGAACCCAGACTTCCGACCGGACCTGCTGCCTCGACGTCGCTGTAGATCTAGGCGTCCGTCTCGATGATCCTGAAGAAGCCTGCCCCCTGGCCGGAACATCACCAGGCGGGGCGGCCGTACCTTGTCCTCCGAATCTTCCATCCGATGGGGGAGGGGTGACAGGGAGCCCGGCCTGCGACTCCCTGCATACCGCCGGACCCCGTCGCGGCTTGGGATTCCTGCCAGGACGCAGGGCCTGGGAAGAGGCGGTCCTCCCAGCTGCCTGGCCTGCAGCGTCCGTGATCGGGCTCCCTCTGCGACGCCGTGTCCGCGGGACCGCCTCAGGACTGAGGCGCTCTGGAGGTCGAGACCGCCGGGAGGGACGAGTCGACCCGGCCTGCATCGCCGTCACCCCCGGCAACGCTCTCTGCCTGCTCCGGACAGGAGCAGTTGTTGTCGACTCCCCCCCCGCCGCCATGCTAGGAAGGGGGCCGGGGGAGGGGAGCCTGTCTCCTGCAACAGACCCCGAACGCCGTGCCTGACGTGGCAACACGGCGTCCGGGATCCTTGCTAATGCAGCCACGGTCTCCTCCAGCCATCCGGGACCGTGGTGCACAGCAGCAGCACGCAGCTGCTCTAACAACCCTGCCTCTGCCATACTGAGTGAGCGCGGCAACGGGGAGCTTGTCTCTCCCTGTGTTACTTCTCCCGCTGCTTCCGGCTCAATGCCGAAAAACAGCGGGAAGCCCAGCAACGGCCCCCTGACTCCTCCTTATCCCTCCTCCTCACTCTCCCTCCAACTCTCCCTTACCTATTAACCCTTTCCCTACCAGGGAGGTCATGGAGGCTTCCCCTTAAGCCCTGCAGGCTGCGTCCAGCCTCTTCTGGAGACAAACCTTGTGTTAGCTCAAAAAATGGCGACACACAGTATAGGCAGTTAGACCGTTCAAACCCCTCGTTTATCCCGGCACTAGCCAGGATAAAGGAGGGGGGGATTCTCAGAGCTCACTAGAGCGAGTGCTTTTTTCCCAATTTTGCAGAAAAAAGCAATGTGGTTGCTGCAATTTTGGGAATAGCTCCATCTAGTGACCAGCACTGGGAAATATTATAAATTAGAATCTAATTTATAATATTTCCTGACTCGTGAAAAAAATAAAAAAAATTTGAACAATGTTTAATCACCTACACACTAAACGTTTAATTAAAAAAAACAAAACATGTTTTGCTGGCAACACATTCCCTTTAAATGGCCGCAGGAGGTTGGAATGCTGAAGCTGTGAAGTCCCACCTTAGCTGGTGCATCACAGCACAGTTCTCGTTATATTCCATAAGTCTATATTCACACAGTGCAATTTTGATGCAGTTTTTGAAGTCACAGCAAGGCGTGAATTAGAAAAAGAGGAGAAGTAGAATCTTAACTAGATTCTTCCCCTCCCTTTGCGATCCACTCCTGGTTGTGGCTTTAAATCTGCACAAAAAGAACTGCACCAAAACTGCACTGTGTGAATACAAACTTATGGATATGGCTGTGATGCACCCACACTTCAACTGCTAGCTCACACCCCCATGCTCCCCTCCATTTTCATTCGTATATAAATTACATGTGTTGCGGAAGGTACTCTAAGGACCAGATGAAGCGCAGGTTGCATGAAATGGCTGTTGCCCCTGTTCCTGGATTATATCCACCATGCTGTGATTTTAAGATGATGGAATAAAGAAACTGCCTTAATATACTGAAAGGTGTCCATGGCCAATAGAAATAAATGGGTTCGTAATTACTGATGAAAAATACGGTAGTGTGCATAGGGCCTTAGAAACATAGCAGGACACTCTGTCTCACACTGCCCAGCAGCAGGGGTTCCTAAATGGCTGGATCCCATACTGGACACTTGAGCCTATGAGACAAAGCTGGATGCTCTGCCTATACTTATTGTAATGTGTAGCATGGAGCGGAGTGTCTGCGGAACATGCTGTACTTTAGAATAAGTGCATGCCAAACAAAGCACGTTTCTGAGAAACCGGACAGGAATATAGCAAATAACAGCACAGCAACTTCGCAGCGTGGCCACCAAGGACCACCGTGGTGGCCGTAACCACTGGAAACGGCCAATAAACAAGATGGCACATGGTGTGGAGTGCCAATAATATCTCAAGAACAGAGCAACAAAAAAATCATGGGTAATTACACAAAGGAATAACATTGCATTGGGCAATATTAAATATGGTTAGTAAAATGGGAATACCCCTTTAAGTAGAACCTGAGAACCTCATTATACCAAGTCTTCATCTCTCAGTAATCCTAATGTCTTCAATTTTGAAATGTGTAAAAGACATAGGCAGTCCAGATTATTATCAGGCACAATAGCGGGATAGGACTGTGCTGCTCTTATGGGAAGCAGTGGCCTGTCTTCTCATGATGGGTAATTATGTTAGCAAAGACAGTGCTGCATTTGATAGAGGCAGTGAGGAGAAAAAAAAGCAAGTTGGCAGCTGCAGACTATTGCAGTATATTGATAAAAGATTATTAGGGTATGTTCACACGGCTTATTTTCGGCTGTTTTTCGGGCCGTAAACGGCCGAAAAACGGCCGAGATATCGGAAGCAGAATGCCTTCAAACATCTGCCCATTGATTTCAATGGGAAAAACAGCGTTCCGTTCCGACAGGCCGTTTTTTTACGCGGCCGTTTTGAAAAACGGCCGCGTAAAAAAACTACTGCGAAAAAGAAGTTCATATCACTTCTTGAACCGTTTTTTGGAGCTGTTTTTCATTGACTCTATAGAAAAACAGTTCCAAAAACGGCCGTAAAAACCTCTGCGAAAAACGCGAGTTGCTCAAAAAACGTCAGAAAATCGGGAGCTGCTCCATATTTTCAGACGTTTTTGGTTAAGCGTGTGAACATACCCTTAGAGTGTGCCTAACAGAGAAATGTGAGGTTCAAACTAGTACAAGATCGAGACGAGAGTAATAAATACATCTATATACTGTATCTCTGTATATGTATATACTGTATAATAGAATCATTAAATACCTGAATAATTGGTGTCTATGTGGAACCCCACACATAAAGCCGCTTCCTGCAGCTTTCTCAAGGTTGCTTGATAATTCCACAAAAGATCCCTATATACTGTTTATATTGCAATTCCATGTGGTACAATGAAAATAATGAAAGTCATCATTCACTTACCCTAGTTCCATTTAGATGAAGAAGACATCCTCAATGTGCCCAGGTGATCACCATGCGGAAATGATGGCAACGTCACCCCATACACAACAACTTGACAATTAAAGCGTTACAACTTGAACCTGAAGGGCCTGCATCTAGGTTACTAGGAAACATTTCTGTTATGTAGCTGCTGAACGCATGTGAGGAAAGTGCTCAAGTTTCAATAAAACAGCATGACAGCAGCATAACATATCTCTTGTGATGTCAGCTCCCCAAACGCATGCGCATCAAATATATAATAAAGTGCATATACGCTAATTAAATATTATTGCATACTACGGTACAGTATCTTGAACAAGAAATAAACAATATCTTAATAAAAAAAAACAGCAAATATCAAAAAAAGTCAAATGTTACACTTATACAAGTGTCGGCCTTATTCATAACTTCACAAAAAAAACAAAAGCACAAAAACCTTTTCACCCCTCATTGTCGCCCCCCATCCCACCAAAACAAAATCTTCAATAGAAGTAAATTATTAATAAATAAATAGGTAATCAATATAGCCACCAATATTTGTCTCTCAAGGAACAACAAAGTCTACGTCTACATTTCCCTCATAAGGTATGTATATAATGTCTCCTTGTCTTTATCTTTGTATTCCTGTATCTTCCTGGAATACAATTATCTATAATACAATAATCAATTAGATACTTTGTATTCCAATTATCTGACCTTTTTAAACCCCGCCCCCTTTAAAAAAAAAAAAAAAAAAAAAAGCCCCAACAAAACATATTCATTGCAAATTGCGACTTTTGGGACTTTTGCGACTTTCTATGCCCGAAAACTTTTATAGGAAGGTTAATAAATTTTCAGCTATCAATGGCCTTTTATTCTCAAGTCCTCGTTTGCAGGATCCTTTCATTTCTAACCAGTATTCCTCTTTAAATATCAAACCCTTATGAAGACATCACAAAATCCTCTATAAAAATAATTAAAATGGGATAGTAAAATCAACAACAAGGTAGGTAAGTATATAAGTGTTATGATACCTAGGATAAAAGTGAAAGAGAGGAAGAGAGAGAAAAAAAACTTCTACTCACTCTCTTCTCTGGGGTTAAAATATATATCTGGGGTTGCATGATATAAAAATATAGACATATATTATATTTTGGATAATTCTCCATTTACCCCTGAGTAAGGAATTTACAATACATTTGGTTTTCCAAATGGACGCTAATGATACAGGGATATATTGATTCTATTAAACACTGATGTTTATTTCATTTCTTGCACTGAAAACTCTTGGGACACCTGAATACACGATTGGTGTCCATAGAGGTTTTCCTTATTATGGGTGATTTCATAGGGCTTTGCATGTGTTTTTAGATGTTTTTAACATTGAATAGAATGGGGTATCACAACTGCGCCAACAATTGATTTTAATGGTATATCCAAATAATTGTTTGGGGGCCGCTAATCATAGATGACCACCCATTGTTTGATCAATAGAAAGCCAAAATTATTATTACTGCTGTGCTCCTATATGCCATTACTATGACCAATAGCTCACTAATTCCTCCATAATTCAGACAATGAGTTGAGTCTATGTACACACCGCCTATCACAGTTGATGTTTTTCCTCCTTGGAAGAAAACAGAATAAGAGGCTACATGCAAATAACTATATGCAAGCTAAATAACCTGATTTGTAGCCAATTTGGTTCTGTAGAGGTCGGGATGCTATGGCGTTGGCCCATTCGTAGAAACAGCAATCTGTCGGTAGTTTTTCCAAAGATTGCATGAAGAAAAAATTGGAGTAAATGTTCTCTGCATACCTTTTTGTCGTCCCCCGTCCCCCCCCCCGGCCGGTGACATCTCACATATAATAGCCAGAATAGAAAATAACACCACGTGACGTCACTGATAACAAGCTATAGTGGTGGAAATATTGGGATACCAGTCCATCTGATGCATTTTGGAAAACAATGCGCTTTTCTTTCTCAGGGATATGTGATGATTAGACTGCAACTTGTATTTATACTTACATAGCACTAAAGGAAGATTTCTTCAGTTGGTATTCCGGGAGGCGACATGTTGGCTTGGATATTTGGGCCCTCTCAGTCTTGTTGGTCCTTTTTTTTAACTTTGTGTTGTTTCATATAGTTTAGAATCTTCAGACGTTATGGAACTCTGTTAGGGAAGATAGTTTGAAACCATTTACATATTTGATACATTATGCATATATGGAAAGATCAATAAGCTCTTCCACTATAATCCTGATTCGTCTATGGTCATTATACTCTTATTCTAAACACTAGAGGGAAAAAAGCTACTTCAAAGTAAAAATTCATGGTCGCTATTTTGGCTTGGGGTGTTTGCCTTCTTTCAACTTTATGTGCTCAAACACCGAAAAAGGCCATACTTACAAATGGACACAGTCAGGTCAGAAACGCTGATAAAGGAGAGTGAGCAGGTGCTTTAAATAATAATAGCCACTCCCACTAGTCTTGAGGGGAGTGGTGTGTGGTGTATGGGATGTGTAGTAAAGAATAATAAATGAATAGTGTGTGTGCAAGTGTAATAATATAAGTTTAATATTGGGGGCATTAATGAGTAAAGTGCCTCAATAAAAATAAATGAATAATGGGGTGCAAGTGCGTGAAACATGGAGGGATAGTGTGTAAGTCATGAGGAGCCAAGTGTATAGCCAGGTAGAAGCCTATTTGTGACGCCTTGATAATTCATAGAGCGGGCTACCCTGCTTACTATGCCAAACAACAGCACACCATACTCTCCCAGCATCAAAGACCCGGCTGTGTCCAAAAGAAGCAAATATAAGTAATAATGAAAAATTCTCCCCTTGTTTTTATCTGTTTTAACTTTATGTGCTCTCAATACTGAAGGGAAAGGAAAGGGCTATTCCTGACTGAACATAAAGTGTCGCCAATTTTGTGTTTGTTATTACCATTTTCACCGGCAAAAAAAACTTATTATCTGTTACTTCCCCAATCTAATGTGAAATTAAGCAAAATAAAAAAAATTACATTTATTATTATATATTAAATAGGCATAATACTTATTTTTATAAGTTATTTCAAATTATTTTATAATGTCCAAAAACATCACATAAAAACATAAATATTTGCCATTTTATGAGGTATTAATAATTCAAATAAAAACAAGCCGCGGTTAAAATGGGGATTTGGCTATTGAGTCCTTTTGGTGCGTAAAATAATTTATTTTTTTATCTCTGCTCTTGACATTCTTTTAATATAATCACCTTGACGCCAACTGGTGATTACTATTTCTATGCCTTAAATTTTGTTCCATCTATCTTATTATTATGTTTTTCTTTGTAGTGTTTTGACAGTGGATGTCCTTCAAAACCTTTGGGGATTTTTCTCAAATGTTCTCTTTTGTAGTCTTTTGTATAGAGGTCATTTTGTTTGTCCTTCATATTTCTTGTTGCACGGACATTGTAGGATTATATATTGCCTTCTGTACTTCAAGTAATATGGTCTTTAATATAGAATTATCCATTAGTCTCAGAATCCGTCATGCAATGACTTGTTTTACAATTTGTGGCTCTGCAGATTTGATAAAGGCTGTAGTTTTCAAAAAGTAACAATTTTTTAGTCTTGTTATTGTTTGTCGCCCTTTAACTAAGATTCTCCTTTACTAATGGCGCAATAGAATTCCCTAAAGTATGTGGTTTTCAGAACACAAACCTTGGGTAAGTTAACAATGATTCCCCTATTATTTTATTCTGGCGTAAGATAGGGCATAGTTTCTTTACAATTTTCTTCAGAATATAGCTCTGGCTGTTATATTGTGTTATCACCTGGACATTTAAAATGTGTTCTGTTTCAGTTGTTTCTGTTTGTGTTGTCTTTGGAGTTATTAGGTTTTGTCTATAGTTTTCCTCATTTTCTTTCTTTGTTTTTTTTTTGTAATGCTTCTCTGTTATAAAGTATCTTTCTGCTGCAAATTGATCCTCCAGATGATCTGCTTCTTTTACATAATCGTTAACTCTAGTACAATTATGTGAAACCGGTATTAATTGTCTTTTTGGGATGTTAATTAATCATATGGGAAGATGACAACTGGTCATAGGGATAAAGCTATTAGAATATATAGATTATGGTCGTTTTGGTCAGTAGTTTCCCATCCTCAATTAAACATGTTTAGTTCTTATTTACTGATATTTGTAGTGAAGGATAAGTAGAAGGTGTTTTCCTGCACTTCTCGCACATCTCAAGAGAGTTATGATCTCCATCCCAAATAAAAAATATATGATATGGAGTAACGGACGTGCCTCAGCACCCCAAGCAAATCTATATGCACCCGTTATAAAGGATAATTATGCATCGGCGCAATCCAAGAGGAGTTTTCATAAAATATCACATGCTATCCTGTGTAGCATTTCATATAATCAACAACCATGCATACATGCATACACAACCCACGTTCAGAGCTCATAAAAATTGCTTTTATCATAAATACATCAAATTAAAATAAAGTGAAAAGTTAAAGATAATAAAAAATATACAAAGATATAACGTGAAAGTGAGGTGAGTGAGAATACGTGCACGTGAAGGTGAGAAAAATTAAAAGGGATAAATGTGAAAACAAAAAAAGGCACGTCCGCTACTCCAGTCTCCCCCGTCTTTTCGGGGGTGATCTGGGGTGGTCGATCTGCCTCGGCATCCTCACTTTTTCCTCTTGCTCCGGTTCTTTGATCTGGTATTCTGCCATTTATGCCAGTTTCCAAAACGGCCACCTCTATTCTCATCGTCTGTATTGTGGGCCGAATGTGCTTCAGCACTTCCGGCGCCCTTCGATGATGCGGGTGCGCATGCGCACCTCGCACCTTCCGGGCGTTCGTACACGTGTGAGGTTTGATTTGGCTGTGCACGCCACTCTTACTTTGTAATTAAGGTATGCATAATACACACCTGTTATGTATCAAATGTATTGTCTATGCTGTATTGTCATTGGTCCCGCTTGTAACTCCTCCTACTATACTTTACATTTATAACGTCTGTCATCCCTTCAATCAGCACCCCTTGAGAAAGCTGACGGCGAAACGCGTGTCGGGGCGTTGTGTGTGGAGATACTCCATTTTGTGGCCCACCATGCAACAAACGGGTCGGTACATGTGTTAGGTCCCTGTGTTGGTTAACTTGTTCCATGTACTTTTATATTGGACTCATTTCAAATACTGCTTAGAATATCTTTTTGTGTCACTGTTTTTTTGGTATTTGACCTTACAATATCCCTGTACTATTGTAATTTACCCAGTGTACATATACTTTTCTTGAACGAATTTACCTGTACTTTGCCGCATCACATGATGTTTATAGGTCATCTGCATGTCTTTGGTGTAGCCCTCATTGTATCTCCATACTAGTTCTTAATTGTCTGTTATATTGCTTTTAAGTCTTGATGGCCAGTATGTTTTTATTATTTTTGTAATAAAGTATTTCTATTTTTTCATGGTACACATTTGTACTTTGTGGTATTTATTCAGTTCTGGATATTTGATATGTCCTCACGTATAACTATAGGTATTATATTTGCTGCTTCTTGATATGTGCGGACGCTTTATTTTTGATGTTTCTCTTGGGTTTATATCAGTATAGGTATTTACAAATAAAAATGATGTCTTCAATAAATCTACACCAGAGGATTAGACCCGCTCGATGCTGACCAGCTGGGAAAATGTTTAAGTGCTCCCATCATCCCTTTTATTAGTTAACATAGCTGAAGGTGAATCTGGTCCCCATGGCGGTCCCCCAAATTTGTAGATAGACAGTGCCATCAGAGATTAAATAGTTGTTTTCCAACATGAAGTGTATGCTTTCCTCAATAAAGTCATTTTGTTCGATGGAAATGTATCCAGATGCTTCAGAAAGAATGTGGATGCCTCACACCCCTTAGCTGTTTCAATTACTGTGTATAAGAATGTTACACTCAGTGTTCCTAGACTATAAGTACTGTATCTTTCAATTCTACTGTGTCTAATATTTGAAGAATGTGAAGTGTCTCCTTAAGGTATACTGGTAGTTATTTTTCACATCTTTATATCTGTTTATCTATATATCTTGATAGATTTGATGTAAGATACTCAATGCCTGATATGATGGCTCTTCCTGGCAGTTTTTCCGGGGATTTGGGAATGTTAGGAAACTGATAAAAAGGGGCATTGGTTTAATTAATGCCAAGTTCATATTTATTTGTTGTGAGAATTCCCCTGTCCTTCCCAATTTTCCCAAACGGATGCTAACGGATTCAATTAAAAATCCCATTTATTTCAATGGGATTTTTAACTGATCAATTTTTATCCTTATTCTAATCCGAAAGGGATCAGAGTAACGGATTATACAATGCAAGTGTGAACCTAGCCTTACTGTGTGATAATGTTTCTATTTTCTCTATTTCTCTGTATGGTTTTATTTTTTTTTAAATATTTGGACAATTTCTCTTTTCGCATTAATTTAATTATTTTTGCATTTTTCTATAACAAATGAAACTACATGTACAGAAAGATCATGGAACATCTTGTCTAACACTTTAAAGGTATTAGGATCATTCAAATCTCCTGCAAGTACTTTGTTTACCGTTAAGCCTTTTGAAATTATGTCATATTATGAATATGTGTTAAGTGATCTCCCATAAATTGCGCATTTCTGTTGTTAACAGCTTTTCTAACGTTTTCAAAGTATTCTTTACATTCTTTGTAGAAGTATCAGATAATTTTATTTATGCCAGTGAAGCAGATAATAAATACAAAATGGCAACTCTTCAAGTTCAGTCGGTAATTGCCCTTTCCTTTTTCCTCAGAATGGAGAGCTAATAAAGTTTAAAGAAAAAAAACAATTCAAGTCAATATGGCAACCACCTATGTTTGCTTTAAAGTAGCATTTTTTTCTCCCTTTAAAACAGGGGTCTCAAACAAGGCTGGGTAAGTGGGCCGCACATAGAAAAAATTTGAAGTTGACGGGCCGCATTACTTTCAAAATTGATCAAATGCAAAATAATTGTTAATCAATTTGTTATTTGAACTACTATTACAATACTACATTACTATAATAATAATACTACATTACTATAAAAATCCTACTACATTACTATAACAATCCTACTACATTACTATAATAATACTACATTACTATAACAATACTACATTACTATAATAATAGCGTAAACATACCGGAAAGTTAACACGTGCTTATTTTAACAATCCAGTTTTCCAGTTTAAATGTCGCTAAATGCAGTCTGGCTGCTCAGTTGGAAGCGTTTGGCACACACAATAATGTCAAGATTGGGAAGCCCCTTTGTAGATAGTGCCCCAGTGATCTCTGTAGACACTGACACCTCACCCCCTGTAGATAATGCCACAGTACCCTCTGTAGATAGAGCCACACACCCCCTAGAAATTTCCCCAGTGCCCTCTGTAGATAATGCCACAGTGCCCTCTGTAGGTAATGTCACAGTGCCCTTTGTAGATACTGCCACACAAATCTGTAGATAATGCCACAGTGCACTTTGTAAATAGTGCCACACCCCCCCCCCTAGATAATGCCACAGTGCCCTCTGTAGATAATCACCCAAAGCCCTGTGTAGATACAGTTAGGTCCAGAATTATTTGGACAGTGACACAATCTTCATGATTTAGGCTCTGCATGCCACCACATTGGATTTGAAATGAAACAACTGAGATGCAATAGAAGTGTAGACTTTCAAGTTTAATTCAAGGAGTTGAACAAAAATATCCTGTGAAACGTTTAGGAATTGCAACCATTTTGCTACACAGCGTTCTCATTTCAGGGGCTCAAAAGTAATTGGGCAAGTTAACATTACCATAAATAAAATGTTTTTTTTTTAAATACTTTGTGGAGAATCCTTTGCAGGCAATGACTGCCTGAAGTCTGGAACCCATGGACATCACCATACGATGGGTTTCCTCCTTTGTGATGCTCTGCCAGGCCTTTACTGCAGCTATCTTTAGTTGTTGCTTGCATGTGGGTCTTTCTGCCTTAAGTTTTGTCTTAAGCAAGTGAAATACATGCTCGATCGGGTTGGGAACTGGTGATTGACTTGGTCATTGCAGAATATTCCACTTCTTTGCCTTAGAAAACTCCTGGGCTGCTTTCGCAAAATGTTTTGGGTCATTGACCCTCTGTACTGTGAAGCGACGTCCAATCAACTTTGCTGCATTTGGTTGAATCTGAGCAGAAAGTGTAATGTCAGGATAGGGAGACAGACAGGTGAGCCCTAATCTACCCGCCATTCAGTCCCTGCCTACTTGCACAGCTCGTCCTAGGTGACGGCGTACAACTGGGCGACGGTCCCTACGCTCAATATGTGCACGACAGACAAACAAGACAAGGGAACACAAAAGCAAAGGAATGTGGGGCAGTTGCCCACGGCAAAACCGTGAGCAACGGAGTAGTGGACGAGCCGAGTCAAACCAGGAGTGTACGTGGTAACAAATGCAGAGCAGGACAATAGTCAGTCAAGCCAGGGTCAATATGAAGCAGAGGTCAATAGTAACAGCAGAGCCAGGAAACAGGAGAATCACAGGCAAAGGACAAGTAGCAAATGAAGGTATAAGTGGACCAAGGGCGGGAGCTAGAACCGTCTGGCCAGGCTATGATAGGCTCTCCCACTCCTGAGCCTACCAGCCTGAGTGGTAGCAGATCGAGTCACTCTAGCAGACCTAGGAATAGATGCAGACTGATTAACCAGGGGCATCGACACAGAAGCTGTGTCAGGCAACTCCTTCACAGAAAGTATATCCCTGAACACTTCAGAATTCATCCGGCTGCTTCTGTCTTCAGTATCATCATCAATAAACACTAGTGACCCAGTGCCTTTTGCATCCATGCATGCCCATGCCATCACACTGCCTCCACCATGTTTTACAGAGGATGTGGTGTGCGTTGGATCATGAGCCGTTCCAAGCCTTCTCCATACTTT
The DNA here is from genome assembly GCF_050947455.1 of Rhinoderma darwinii. Lineage (NCBI taxonomy): Eukaryota > Metazoa > Chordata > Amphibia > Anura > Rhinodermatidae > Rhinoderma > Rhinoderma darwinii. The sequence continues at coordinate 219,421,833 of NC_134690.1, read as the reverse complement.
CTTCCTCCCATCATTCTGGTACAGGTTGATCCTAGTTTCATCTGTCCAAAGAACTGGGCTGGCTCCTTTAGATGTTGTTTGGCAAAGTCTAATCTGGCCTTTCTATTTTTGAGGCTGATTAATGGTTTGCACCTTGTGGTAAACCCTCTGTATTTTCTCTCAAGAAGTCTTCTCTTTATGGCAGATTTAGATACTGATACACCTACTTCCAGGAGAGTGTTCTTCACTTGGATAGATGCTGTGAAGGGTTTTTCTTTCACCATGGAAAGTATTTTGCGATCATCCATCACTGTTGTCTTCCGTGGATGTCCAGGCCTTTTGGAGTTCACGAGATCACCGGTGCAAGCTTTTTTTTCAAGAATGTACAGTACCAAACTGTTGATTTAGCCACTCCTAACATTTGTGCTATCTCTCTGATGGGTTTCTTAATATTTTTTTTTCATCCTAATGATGGTCTGTTTCACTTGCATTGACAGCTCCTTTTACCTCATGTTGTGGGTTCACAGAAACAGCTTCCAAATGCAAATGTCACACTTGGAATCAACTCCAGACCGTTTACCTGCTTAACTGATGATGGATTAATGAGAGAATAGCCTATGCAGCCTATTAAATAGCTTTTGAGATAGCTGTCCTATTACCTTTGGTCCCTTGCAAAAGAGGCAGCTACATATTAAAGAGCTGTAATTCCTAACCCCTTCCTCAGATTAGGATGTCAATACCCACAAATTAAAGCTGAGAGTCTGTACTTTAAGCCCATATTGATTATATAACTGTGTATTCAATATGTTTTGGTAAACAGCTAAAATGCCAAAACTTGTGTCACTTTTCAAAATAATTCTGGACCTAACTGTAATTACCCAATGTCCTCTGTAGATAATTCCCCACTGCCCTCTGTAGATAATGCCACATTACCCTCCGTAGATAATGCCACAGTGCCCTCTGTAGATAGTGCCACACATATTCCCCTATAGATAGCTCCTTTGAGGCTCCCTCTAGGGGTGGAATCCCCAGCCAAAGCATTGCTGCACTTCGACCGGGGTTCCCTCTCCTGGCGGAGCCCCTGATGTCACTGTCCATATATGGACAGTTACGTGAGAGGCCTTGTCTATCAGCGGAATCCCCTACCAGTGCATAGGCAACATGCTGGCCTGGCATTCTGGTCCAGGAGGAGCCACTGACGTCACTGTCCATATACGGGGTCCTCGTCTATCTGCGGAACCCCCGGCCAAAGCGCTCTGGCTGGGGATTCCACTCCTAGAGGGAGCCCCAATGAAGCTATCTATGGAGAGGGGGGTGTAGCGGTGTCCACAGGGTGGGGTGTGTGGCGTTGCACTATCTACAGGGGGGGTTTGCAGCACTCTTCCTTCAGTCTGCTCCCTGCTCTCCCGCTGTCAGCGGGCCACAGATGACAGCTTCAGGTGCCACATGCGGCCCGTGGGCCGCGTGTTTGAGACTTCTGCTCTAGCATTTAGAGTATCAGTATAATGACAATAGACATTTTATAAGGATTAGGGTCAGTTCACACAGAGATTTTTGGAGTTGATTAGTTGAAAGCAGGCCCTAAAAAAGTGCAAAGTCGCCCCCATTGATTTGGCCGCTCGGGAGCCCCAAAAAGCAGCACGATCTTTCCTGTCACGGTTTCCGCCTTTGACCTCCTATTGCAATCAATGAGAGGCAAAGCGCTGGCTGGGCATTCCGGTCCAAGAGGAGCACCTGACGTCACTGTCCATATATGGACAATTACGTTAGGGGCCTCGTCTTTTTTTGGAATCCCCGACGAGTGCATTGGCATATATGGACAGTGACAGCAGAGGCCTCGTCTATCAGCAGAAACCCCCGACCAGTGTGACGGCAACGCGCTGGCCGGGCATTCTTGTTCAGGAGGAGCCACTGACGTCACTGTCCATATATGGACAATTACATAAGGGGCCTCGTCTATCAGCGGAACACCCGGCCAGAGGGAGCCCCAATGAAGCGCTGTCCACAGGGTGGGGTGTGTGGTGTGGCACTATCTACAGGGGGGGGTGCAACACTCTTCCTTCGGTCTGCTCCCTGCTCTCCCACTGTCAGCGGGCCACAGATGACAGCTTAAGGTGCCACATGCGGCCCGTGGGCCGCGTGTTTGAGACTTCTGCTCTAGCATTTAGAGTATGAGCATAATGGCAATAGGCATTTTATAAGGATTAGGGTCAGTTCACACAGAGATTTTTGGAGTTGATTAGTTGAAAGCAGCACCTAAAAAAGTGCAAAGTACCCCCCATTGATTTGGCCGCTCGCAGAAAAAAAATCAGCATGTTCTTTCTTGTCACGGTTTCAGCCCTTGATCTCCCATTGCAATCAATGAGAGGCAGAAAAAACGTGTGACGCTAGTATCTGAGTTTTTTTGCCTGCAGTCCTCAATAGCCTAGTTTCCAGGTCCAGGTCCCTAAATGCCCCGCTCACTAGCTACAAAGACATAGGGTTTCCACTCTTTTGTGAGTATATATATATATAGATATAGATATATATATATATCTATATATATATATATATATATATATATATATATATATATATATATATATATATATATGTATATATATATATATATATATATATATATATACATACAGTAAAATGTCTTTACTCCGCCATCATACCAAAAGCAATAGACCTAATAACAGTATTTTGTGTTTACATTTTATTTTGTGATCGGTTCTTTACCCTTTTAACTCCTTTAGGACGCAGCCTGTTTTGGCCTTGTGGCACAGCCGATTTTTTCAAATCTGACATGTGTCACTTTATGTGGTAATAACTCCGGAACGCTTTTACCTATCCAAGCAATTCTGAGACTGTTTTCTCGTGACATATTGTACTTTATGTTAGTGAAAAAATTTGGTCGATAAATTCAATATTTATTTGTGAAAAATTTCAAATTTTAGCAAACATTTGCAAAAATTTACATTTTTCTAAATTTACATGTGTTTGCTTGTAAAACCGATAGTAATACCACACAAAATAGTTACTAGCTAACATCCCCCATATGTCTACTTTATGTTTGCATCATTTTTTTTACGTACTTTTATTTTTCTAGGACGTTACAAGGCTTAGAACTTTAGCAGCAATTTCTCATATTTTCAAGAAAATGTCAATAGGTCATTATTTCAGGGACCAGTTCAGTTCTGAAGTGGTTTTGAGGGCCTTATATATTAGAATCCCCAAATAAATCACTCCATTTTGAAAACTGCACCCCTCCGAGTATTCAAAACCACATTCAGAAAGTATTTTAACCCTTTAGGCGTTTCACAGGAATTAAGGCAAATTAGAGGTGAAATTTACAAATTTCATTTTGTTTGCCGCAATTCATTTGTAATAAAAAAATAAATCTTTAACACAGAAGGTTTTACCAGAGAAACGCAACTCAATGTTTATTGCCCAGATTCTGCAGATTTTAGAAATACCCCACATGTGGCCCTAGTGTCCTAATGGACTGAAGCACCGGCCTCAGAAGCAAAGGAGCACCTAGTGGATTTTGGGGCCTCCTTTTTTTAAGAATATATTTTAGGCACCATGTCAGGTTTGAGGAGGTCTTGTGTTACCTAAACAGTCGAAACCCCCGAAAAGTGACCCCATTTTGGAAACTACACCCCTCAAGGCATTTTTCTAGGGGTATAGTTAACATTTTTACCCCACAGTTTTTTTGCAGAATTTAGTGGAATTAGTCTGTGAAGATGAAAATCACCTATTTTTCTGTGGAAACATAGAATTTTTTTATTTTTACAAGGAATAAAGGAGAAAAAGCACCCCAAAATTTGTAAAGCAATTTCTCCCGATTACGGCAATACCCCATATGTGGTCGTAAACTGATGTTTGGACCCACAGCAGGGCTCAGAAGGGAGGGAGCGCCTTTTGGATTTTGGAGCGCAAATTTTGCTGGATTGGTTTTTAGTGCCATGTCGGGTTTGCAACGCCCCGGAGGGACCAAAACAGTGGAAACCCCCCAAAAGTGACCCCATTTTGGAAACTACACCCCTCAAGGAATTTTTCTAGTGGTATAGTGAGCATTTTGACCCCACAGGATTTTTTTTAGAGCTAAGGTGACCAAAAAACAACGATTTTGGCACTTTCAATTCTTTATTTCTTACAGCGTTCACCATGCGCAATAAATTACGTTTTACTTTATTCTGCGGGTCGGTACGATTACGGCGATACCATATGTGTATAGTTTTTTTTAAAGTTTTGCAGTGTTTGCACAATAAAATGAAGTTTCTATAAAATAATTTATTTTCTGGGACACGCTATTCTGAGCCGTAACTTTTTACATTTTTCGTCAAAAAAGCTGTGGGAGGTCTTGTTTTTTGCGGGACGGGTTGTAGTTTTTATTGGTATGATTTGGGGGTAAATGCGACTTTTTGATCACTTTTTATTCTATACCTTGGGAGGGGTAGTGACCAAGAAATAGCGATGCTGACATAGTTTTCTGTTTATTTTGTTTGCGGCGTTCACCGTGCGGAAAAATTAACATTATAGTTTCATAGTTTGGGTCGTTACGAACACGGTGATACCAAATATGTGTACTTTTTTTTAACGTTTTAATTTTTTCCCTATAATAAATGACTTATTATAGGAAAAAAAACAACTTATTTTTACACTTTTATAAAACATTTTTATTAACTTTTTTTACTTTTTACACTTTATATTTTTGTTTATTAACTTTTTTTAGTTTTTACACTTTATTTTTTTGACCTGCAGCTTTGATCGCTGCTAGAATACATTACACTACCTAGGTAGTGTAACGTATTCCAACTGTCAGTGTGACGTCACAGTCACTCTGACAGTTGGTCTACGAGGATCAGCAGAGGCTGATCCTCATAGGCTGACATACATGGCAGACCTGGGGGCCGTTGTCTGGCCCCCGGGTGCCATCACGAGCATCTGAAGCCCCCACGATTGCATGGGGGCTGCTGATGCGCTACAAACCCGCTACATGCGGAGATCGCAATCGAGCCTCGCATGTAATGGGTTAATTGCCTAAATCAGCGGCGATGAGCCGCTGATCGGCAATACTGGAGTGTCAGCTGTCGGGGACAGCTGATCTCCAAGTTCCCGATGCACACTGTCGCCGACAGTGTGCCATCGGGAACGACACAGTGACTTTCTGTCACTCTGACAGGAAGCCTATCAGGATCAGCCGAAGGTTGGTCCTGATGGGCTTCCGTCCATGGCAGACCCGGAAGCCATTGTTTGGCTTTCGTTTGCCATAGTAACTATCGGCAAACCCCGCGATTTCGGACCGGGGTCTGCCGATATGTTAGAAACCCCCAAAATTCGTCGATTGCACCCGATCACCGAATTTAAGGGGTTAATTTGCCGAAACCAGCGGCAAAGGACCACTGGTCGGCAAGAGTGGAGTGTCAGCTGTCGGCAACAGCTGACCTCCCAGTTCCCGGTGCACACTGTCGCCGACAGTGTGCACCGGGAAAAACTCAGTAACTGTACGTCCTTGTGCGCTAAGACACTGGCAGCAGGGACGTACAGTTGCGTCCTGGTGCGCCTAGGGGTTAACAAGTGAGTTTTATAAATTATTTTCCATGACCATCTAATAATCCAGAGTATCTAGCAATATCTTCAGTCTTTCATTCAAAGGAGTGTTTGGACTTGCTTACTGGGTGATAACTGTAACGTCCACAGCCACGGACCGTCGCTCTTACCTGCCTCCTGATGGCCACGGCAATCCGCATCGCTGCACTGGTTCCCGTAGGGTGCACACGCGAGCTCGAGCCTGGCCTTAAAGGGCCAGTACACACACATGAGTAAGATCTGTAAATAGCCCATGATCACGCTGGACTATAATAAGGGCTCTGCCCTTTCACTCATTGCCTGAGCGTTGTTGTGTTTACCCATGTTAGTCGTAGCAAATGGTCCCTTAGTGTTATCCTGTTCCCACTGTTCCCGTGCCCTGCTATCTGTATTCTGCATCCCATGCTATATTTGTTCCAGTGCCTTAGAGTGTTGGAGTTGTGTTATGCCACCTGTCACGCCTGCTGATATACACCACGTCTGGAGTCTGCAAGTCCATCTGTGCCGAGCCTCCGTTACTGTCTGGACTATCAAAGGTACTCTTGTACTAGGACTGTTGTTTGGCCAGCTGCTACTCCGCTATGGCGGTGCGGCCTAGTGGGTCCACATACCCACGGATTGTGACAATAACACATAAGGAACAATTCTATTGTATTCATCTTCTAGACCTAAATCTTCTAAGAATTATACGGTAAATCTAATATAAACAGCTGTTACTGAAGTAAGATGAGATAGTTGCGTATCAATAGTGTTATATAAAACTTCTGTTTACACCTTATGAACAGAAAATAATTTATGTACGGTTGGAATCTTTGATGGGAAATTATCAATTTGTGATGAATTAATTTTTCTTTATTTGTTGATATTTGCTCATTTACAATATTAACTTTTTGTAAAAATTCTATTGCAATCATTCTAATAATTAACCCCTTCATGGCTGCCATATGGTTATATACGTTCTAACTGCCAATGCCGCGTGCAGTTAGCACATATATAGACGTTTGCAGCATGGGGTTAATGAGTGCAGAAGCTGAATCAGCGTGATCAGCTCTGCACCAAACTATGTGTTGGCTCTCTTTACAAGTTTCGACACCTCTTTGACTTAGTTTCATAAAACAAACATGTGGTTTGTTTTTTAACCCCTTAGCGCTCAGCGGCATACTATTCCGTCGCGCTAAGTGCATCGTTCGTGCTCAGCGCCGGAATAGTACGTCCAGGGGAAAATTTTCCCCTGGCGCTTCATCGAGCTGTGATACATGCTGTTTTCGACAGCAGGCTATAACAGCTCAATACGCCGGGACCAATTGCAGTGGTCCCGTCCCGGCGATCGCTGCTATTGGTTAGTCAGTGACTACTAACCAATAGCAGCGATCGCATACATCATTTCCTGCCCCAGACCTCACATCCTGCCGCACCCGCTCTGAACTTCTCTGTTGGCGTTGGAGTGTTGTTCAGAGCGTTTGTGTCGGAGAATTGTGTGCGGAAACTTTAAAAAAAATTGAAAAAGTTACTTTTTTTGTACTTCCCACTTTCTCCATCCACTTCCCACACCTGTCATCCTCCTCCTTGTGTTCCCCTTGTCAACCCCGTTTATGGTCAGTGATCTCCTATCACTGACCACTTCTTGGTCTTCAGGGCCATTTGTTTGGTCCCTGTGGATTTTTTTTAATTTTTATTTATTTATAAAATACAAAAAAAACATAAAAAATATAAAAATGTATTCAAATTAAAAAAAAGTTAGTTTCGAAAATTATCATCTAGCTAGTTTAGTAGTAGGGTTAGTCAGTGTCAGGGAACCATCAAAAAGCGTAGTGAGGTTTAGTGTCAGGTAATTTAGCATCAGGAATCTGTCACCGTAGTTAGGTTTAGCATTATGGATCCATCACCGTAGTCAGGTTTAGCATCAGGAATCCATCACCATAGTCAGGTTTAGCGTTAGGGATCCATCACCGTAGTCAGGTTTAGCGTTAGGGATCCATAACTGTAGTTTAGGTTTAGCGTTAAATCAGTTGTTAGCGCCAGGAAAGCTCGGAATAATCTGGATAGGTTTAGTGTCAGGCACCCGTCACCATAGTTAGGTTTAACGTCAGGAAAGCTATAAAGAATAATCTAGTTAGGTTTAGTGTCAGGGAATCGTCGACGTAGATAGGTTTAGTGTCAGGGAAGTTCACATAAAATCTAGTTGGGTTTAGTGTTAGGAACCCTTGCCCTAGTTAGGTTTAGTGTCAGGGAAGTCCACTCATTCTATAAAAACAAAAAAAAACAAAAAAATATATAAAAATATATATGTAAAAAAACAATGTTGAGATATTTAGTTATCTGCAGCATCTCAGCTGGTATTAGGGTTTGTTAGTGTCAGGGAATCGTTCCATAAAAACAAAAAAAAAGTTTTAGGTAGCAGTCTATTGCTTCTACTAGTAAAAGTACTAATAAAAGTATTGTGCAAGAGAATACATTTTGCAGTATACATAATACACGTGTCTAAGCACACAATTTACACGTGTGAAACATAAATAATAAAATATGTCCCAAAGGTCATTTTCTCTGGAAGAGGCCTATGCGTTTCTTGCCTCTGACACGGACTCGTCAGATGGCGATACTCTCTTTTATTTATCAACCTCCTCATCCAGTGATGAAGAGGAGGGACACCCTAGGAGACGCCCCAGGACCTCCATCACAGTTGAAACCCCTGAGAGAAGTGACCCCGCAACACATTAAACCTCCGAGCGAAGTCACCCCATTTGGACCACCACATCAGACAATTACAAGCCCCAAATCCCTGAGTACACGTGCAGCCCAGGGATAAAATTTAATACGGCAGGGCTCAGTGAGATGGACTTTTTCAAGTTCTTTTTCACGGATGAATTTATAGAACTTATGTTGTCCCAGACATATTTATATGCCCAACAGTATATAACAAAGAACCCCACATCATTTTATGCCCAATCCCACAGGTGGACTCCTGTGGATGCAGCAGAGTTGGGCAAGTCCTGGGGACTGCTCTTGAACATGGGGCTTCTGAAAAAGCCGTCCATTGGGACCTACTGGAGTACAGACCTGTTATACCACACCCCGATGTACCACATGGCCATGTTCAGGATGCGTTATAAGGCAATACTTAGCTTCTTGCATTATGCTATGAGCAGTGCCCACCCCGAGATGACCCCAGTTTTGACCGTTTGTATAAACTGAGACCCCTATTAGACCATTTCAGTGCCCGGTTTGCCCAAGCATACACCCCCGAAAAGTGTATTTCTGTTGATGAGTCCCTGGTACGTTTTAATGGGAGGCTTCAATTCCGCCAGTACCTGCCGAGTAAGAGGGCAAGGTATGGCGTGAAGATGTATAAGCTGTGCGAGAGTGCATCAGGGTATACATACAAATTTAGGATATACTGGGAGTTAATGCAAAAAATGTGTGGGATTTGGTGCACCCATTGCTGGACCAAGGTTACCACCTCTACCTGGATAATTTTTATACCAGTGTCCCACTCTTCAAATGTCTCGCTTCCAGAAGTACTGTGGCATGCGGCACTGCTAGAAAAAACCTGAGAGGCCTCCCTAAGACTCTGCTTGGGAAAACACTCAGAAGGGGTTAGAGCAGGGCACAATCTAGCAGCAACATATTTTGTGTCAAGTACAAGAGAGATGTCCTTGTATTGGCAACAACACATGGCTACACCAGTACCCATGTACCAGTACGAGGTACCAGTACAGAGACCCCAAAACCAGACTGCATCCTGGACTACAATAGGTACATGGGAGGGGTGGACTTGTCAGATCAAGTCCTGAAGCCCTACAGCGCCATGCGGAAATCGAGGGTGTGGTATAAGAAGCTTGCCGTGCACATCATACAGATGGCATTGTACAACGCGTACGTGATACGTCGATGTACATGCAAGAGGGGAACTTTCCTGGAATTTCAAGAGGTGGTTATCAAGAACCTAATCTTTAGGGACCAGGAAAGGGAGGCACCCAGTACTTCTGGAAGCGAGGCCACACGCATCGTACCAGGGCAACACTTTCCAGAAAAAGTTCCCCAAACTGGCAAGAAGGGACAAAATCAAAAGAGGTGCAGAGTCTGCTCAAAGAGGGGATAAGGAAGGACACAATATACCAATGTGACACGTGTCCCGAAAAACCAGGGCTCTGTATGAAAGATTGTTTTAGAATTTATCATACATCCATTTATTTTTAATTTACCCCGATGCACTCCGCACAGTTTATCCCCCTCATCTTTCCCTTCTGAGCCCTGCCGTGTACACAGGCAGCAGATAACAGCCACATGTAGGGCATTGCCGTACCCGGGAGTACCCACAATACAGTTTATGGGGTGTATATCTCCGGTACAATATATAGGACACTGACATGGCATATATATATATATATATATATATATATATATATATATATATATATAAAATTGCAGATCTCACTCTGCACCATCTGCTGCGCATTATCTTTTACACAGTACCTGTGGGGTAAAAATGCTCACTACACGTCTAGATGAATGTCATAAGGGGTGTAGTTTTTAAAATAGGGTCACTTCTGGTGGGTTTCCATTGCTTTTATACCTCTGGGGCTCTGCAAATGTGACATGGCACCCGAAAACCAATCCAGCAAAATCTGGATTACAACGAACACATAGCGCTCCTTTCCTTCTGAGCCCTCCCATGGGTGCAAACTGCAGTTTATCACCACAAATGGGGTAATAACGCACTCAGGACAAATTGGGCAACAAAATCGGGTATTTTGTTCCCTGTGGAAATAAGAAATTTTGATCAAAAATGACATCTTATCATAAAAAAAAATTTTTTTAAATTTCACAGCCCAATTCAAATACGTGCTGTGAAAAAACTGTGTGGTGAAAGTGGCAACAACAACCATAAATCAATTTCTTGAGGGGTGTAGTTTCCAAAATAGAGTCACTTCTGGTAGGTTTCCATTGCTTTGATACCTCTGGGGCTCTGCAAATGCAACATGGCACCCAAAAACCAATCCAGCAAAATCTGGACTCCAACAAACACATAGCGCTCCTTTCCTTCTGAGCCCTCCCATGGGCCCAAACGGCAGTTTATCACCACAAATGGGGTATTTCCGCACTCAGGATAAATTAGACAACAAAATGGGGTATTTTGTTCCCTGTGAAAATAAGAAATATTGATAAAAAAATACATCTTATTTTAAAAAATGATTTTTTTTTTTCATTTCACAGCCCAATTCAAATACGTGCTGTGAAAAATATGTGCAGTCAAAATGGTAACAACAACCATAAATGAATTCCTTGAGGGGTGTAGTTTCCAAAATGGGGTCACTTTTGGGGATTCCTACTGTTTTGGCACCTCAACATTACTTCAAACCTGGCATGCTGCCTAAAATATATTCTAATAAAAAAGAGGCCCCAAAATGTACTAGGCGCTTCTTTGTTCTGGGGCTTGTGTTTTATTCCACGAGCGCACTAGAGACACATGTGGGACATTTCTAAAAACTGCAGAATCTGGACAATACATATTTAGTAGTGTTTCTCTGGTTAAACCTTCTGTGTTATAGAAAAACATTTAATAAAATGTAAATTCAGCAAGAAAAATTGAATTTGCAAATTTCACCTCCACTTTGCTTTAATTCCTGTGAAATGCCTAAAGGGTTAAAAAAAACCTTTCTAAATTCGGTTATGAATACTTTGAGGGGTCTAGTTTTTAAAATGGGGTGTTTTATGGGGGTTTCTAATACATAGGCCCCTCAAAGCCACTTCAGAACTGAACAGGTACCTAAAAAAAAAAGGCTAAAATGGCTGTTTATCTTGTAAGCCGTGTAACGTCCAACAAGAATAAAAGAATGTTCAAAAAAATTATGCCAGTCAAAAGTAGACATATGGAAAATGTTAATTAGTTACTATTTTGTGTGATATAACCATCTGCCTTAGAAGCAGATGCATTTAAATTCAGAAAAATTATATTTTTTCAAAATTATCTCTAAATTTAGCAATTTTTCACAAATAAAAACTGAATATATCGACCAAATTTTAACACTATTATAAAGCCCAATGTGTCACGAGAAAACAATCTCAGAATCGCTTGGATAGGTTTAAGCATTCCGAAGTTATTACCACATAAAGTGAAATATGTCAGATTTCAAAAATGGGCTCTGAGCCTTAAGGGCCAAACTAGGCTGCGTCCTTAAGGGGTTAAACTAAAGTTACAAGTGCAGCAGTCTGCACTTTTCTATGCCCCTGCCCCCCACCCCCCCCCCCCCCCCCCTGTGTCCACACCTACCCCCTATTTCTCCCTCTGTAGGCTTCTGCCCAGACATAATGGAGCCAGTGTGGTCGTTATCTGGGCAGATAAGATACTAAAAGTTTTGTTTTGACTCTTTAGTCTTCTTCTCTCTCCTTGCCCTGTTTTATGGTGCTTACAATATCGTTGGAAAAATTTATTTATTGCAAATATTTCAATATGATTATTTCATATTGTACAATGCCACAATACCCATAAATATGACATATCACCCCATTCCAGTTCTGTGTCGACAGAAGCTTTTCCTCCCTTGTTTTTATATATAGTTTCTATTTTTGTCTTTTATTTTATAGATTTCTTTTACTTTCAATGTGAAATGCTTTTACAGAACCAAAAGATTATAGTCTACACTTTGTTCATAATTTTAAACATCCATCATTTTGATATACTGCTTTGAATTCCCTTTAGCCATTATATGCATCAAAGTGCTATGATGATGCTTTATTTCTACTGTCAATACAACTGCTACCTCTTAAGCAAAAGAAGAATCAAAGACTTGCAACATGCCAGTTGAGTTTCAACCTCACACTACAGGCACTAGCTGCAACCTTTAGCGCACACCTGGCTCTCCCCACAAGGGCTCCATACTCAAGAAAATTGAGACTTCAATGAGCTTTCACCTAACAAGCTGTAATTATTGTTCTTGAAAAAGGGCTTAGAGATTTCATCATGACAATCCATTTGTTAAATAAGTGAGGAGGAGTTTAAGACTATTTCTAATGTAGTTCAAGACAAAAGCTTCATTTCATCTTATATACACTTATTGCCACTGTCCTCATATTGAAAGCAACCTTCCATAGCAATCTTTTTCTGTAATTATAGAAGAGAGAAAATCATTAAAATAATTTCTGCAAAAACTTTGCTCCGCACTACTAAAGCCTTGATCTATATGATGCAGGCATAGTGAATGACTTAGAAAGGTCTGCAAAGTTCATCTATATGATAAAACCTGCAGATTTACAGCACTTCCGGAAAGTAGAAACTATTACCCTTTAAGACACTAAAGCTTTTCCCATAAAGCAAACTAGATAGCTGATAGATAGATAGATAGATAGATAGATAGATAGATAGATAGATAGATAGATAGATAGATAGATAGATAGATAGATAGATAGATAGATAGATAGATAGATAGATAGATAGATACTGTAGCATACTATTATACTGTGGCTTGAAATGTGGGGCTTCTGAATAAAGGGACTTGAGCATGGACTAGCAAAACTTACACAATAGTGAACTGTCCTCTATTGCTGTGCATGTGAATAGTTGATGCCACAGGGAAGCTTACTGGACAATATTGTCATGTAGTGCGTTATCCCAAAATGTTTCTAACCTGCTTTTATTCACGGGTATTGTGACTTTAAGAAATGCTGTGTTTACACTGCTTTTAAGCGGGCACGGTGGGCCTGCGATTTCTTTGGTCATGTGTGTTGATGCGCCACATAGGTTGCATGCTAGGGCGGAGCTAGACTATATAGGAGATGTTTTGGTGCGCCTTGTGGTACAGTGTATTCCTGCTTTCTGAAGACTCCACTTTGTGGGGTACCACATGTCTCCCCTCTTAAATAGGTGTCATCCTCGACACCATGGCATCCAGAGCTGAAAAATATATAGTAAGAAACCACAACATAATACACAACATGTGTTACATAACAGATAAACATTTCTGTTAAATAGTCATATACTGTATGTCTGTATTCCTGAAGAGGCCTCTATATAAAAATGGTAACGTCCAATCTTCGCCAAGGGTACTCTTCACATTGGGAGATGTGTGAACAGCCGAGAACCCATTACATCTTCTGTGCTTGGTCCCTGGGTGCAGTCCAGGGCACACAGACCATATATCAGTACTGCACAACGCTGTTTTTGTAGTAACAAACACAAATAAAGGACAAGGCTCTCAGTAGGCCATGGAGTCTCTTATCACATACGGGCAAATTGTTTCATTCTGGTATCGAGTGGGCAACTGTCCTCTGGTGTCTCGCTCGGATCTCCGAAGAACAAAGGTTTACTCACCTCCTGTTACAAGAGGCTCTTCTTCCGACCCTAGCGCAGGGAAATGGAATGGTTTTTACTATGTAGGGGCATTGATCCCACTGGTCATCCAGTTTATGGGTGCGATTATTCTTTTTCCTCCATACACATTCTCCAATTTGTTGGGGCTTAGCTCCGGCTCTGGAATTAAAGTCTTTCTCTTGCCTTTGCCGGACAACTTTCATCCTGTATTCCACAATGTTGCTATACTCTTGAAGACGTCTTTGGTGGTCAGCCACCCAATCAGTTTGAGTAAGAGAATTTGGATGGTTATCTTGCTGCACATTTAGTTGAACATCTGCTGGTAATTTTCCTGGTTGGCCAAACATAAGATAATATGGGGTGTATCCAGTGGAACAGTGAGTAGTGTTATTGTACAAGTAAGTTAATTCTTGGAGCAAATCAGGCCATTCTCTTCTTTCCTGGGATGAAATATTTTTGAGCATATAGATAAAAGTATTGTTTATCCTTTCACAAAGGCCATTACACTGTGGATGGTATGCAGTGGTGCGGATTTTCTTGCATCCATAGAGGGTACACAGCCCGTGGAACAGTTCGGATTCAAAAGCAGGGCCTTGATAAGTTAAGATCTGCACTGGATAACTGTAGGGTCTCACAAAGTGTTTCCAAAAGACTTCAGCAGTGGTACGAGCAGCTTGGTCTTTAACTGGCACAGCAACAACAACTTTGGTATAGTGGTCGATGATGGTCAGGGCATACTCAAATCCAGTTTCACTGGGTCGTAATTTGACGTGATATAGGGCAACAAGTTCAAGGGAACAATGAGTCTCAATTGGGCGTAGCGGGGCTCTTTGTTCCATGCCTCCTCGTCTACTCAGGGTACACGGGACACAATCACGACACCACTTCTCAATGTCTTGTCTCATTCCGGCCCAATAGAAGCTTTCCCGGATAGTCATTTCGGTTTTCTCACACCCAAAGTGCCCTGATTGATTGTGATAGGCTTCCAGGACAAGGCTGGCATCTTGTCTTGGCACAACCACTTGAAATACTCTTTCATTGTGTGTGGGGGATTAATGTGCGTTGGACTAGTACTCCACCTCTGTAATGCAGCCGTTTCTTCTGTCTCCACAGCCTTTTGAGCTCAGGGTCGGACTCAAGTAATTTGCGTAGGATTTGCAGGGCCTTACTCTCTTTTTGAATTTCAGCCCAGTCATGGGTTCCTGTTCACTCAGGGTTTGGAGATGGAGGGACCTGAACCCTTTGCACTTGCTGCTTAGCAATCACGAAATGGAAGACAGGCATCTCTATTTCTCATCAGCATCAGCGTTGGACCTTCCTGCTTGGCACTTTAGGATGAACTGGTAGTTCGCCAAGCGAGATGCCCACCTCTGCTCTAGAGCTCTTAGACATGCAGTCTGTAGATGAAAGCGACGAAGGGAGTTGCGGCAAGGTAGTATCAAAATTTTTCTGTGATGGACCACACTAATGCGAGGAATTCCAATATGAAGGCTCTTGGGACCCGGCTCGCACCCCTTTCCCCCTTCTTTTTGTTTTATTTTTTCCCCTTCCCCCTACCCTTTTTTTCTATCTTTTTCCTTACTTTTTTACTTTTCTTTCCCCTTGCTGTCCCTGTTATGGGGACAGCCAGCGGATTTTAAAATTTTAAATTTTAAAATTTGAAGATTTAAAATCTATTTATTATCTGCACTGAAAACTGTAGCGGATGACACATAGCTATTACTTTGCTTAGTCTAATTTGGAAGCACTGAGGTTAACAAATGGCTCCATATATATTGATCCTTGCTATTGGTTAGCATTTTTCTGAAATAGAGGACTTACGTTAATGCCTCTTCATACGCTCTGAAGAAGTCACGGAAGTGACGAAACACGTCAGCGTGTCATGTGACGTCACATACCGGAACCGGCTTTTTTGGTCCGGAGACTGAAATACATGCTCGGCATGTAGTGTAGACTTAGCTGAGATTTTGAGCTACTGGCTACAGCTGCACATACCCGCCAAAGACCTGAGCAGACGATACCAGAAGTCAAGGCATAGGAACGACAAATTCCGGCGAGCCGCCGATATCGAGCTCTTGTGTTATATGAACATGCTTAGCCTTGAAAATACAACCATGCTGCTTGTGTGGGACTCCTCTGCAGTTCGGAAATCTCTGACTGACGAACGTAGTGAATGTGTGGGTGTACTGCCATCACCTACTTTTGGCACTAGGAAGGAACTTCCCTGAACTGTGATTTCTAGCTAAAAGAGGAATGATAGACTCCCCTTCACTGTCTGGGATTGCCTGCCTGGTTGCTGCATATTTAATCTCTGGATAAGTAAATCACATTACATACTTACCTGATGGGTGAATTTTTCCCTTGATTGTCATTACTTGTAAACTATATCTGTGCAACCTAGTGGTATTTGCATGAGTTACTACGATCATGTGCAGGAGCTGTTTGAAATTAATAATCATTATTTAAACCAGTGCTCTTCTCTTGGTTTATGACACTATGGTTAGTCTGTAGTGCTGATTTTAGTCTACGTTACTATGCTATATTATACTATAGTGTTTATTATGACATATAAACAGTTGCATGAGGCGAACTAATCCGCTCTCTCCCTCCCTTTTCTCGGTATTATGAGCAAATCACTGGCGTAGCTATAGGGGTCGCAGCGGTCGCAATTGCGAGCGGGCCCTGAAGTCAGGGGGGCCCACAGCCCCCCGCACCACATCAATAAAAAGTTACTATAGTAACACGGGCCATGGGCCCCTGTTACTATAGTAACAGACTTTACTTACCTTCCTGGTTCCGGATCGCAGCGGAGGTCCTGAAGTCAAGCATTGTGCGCAACGCATGACGTCACAGCGCTATGCGCCGCGCACAGCATCGAGACGACAGAACTATCGCCGCGGCTGAAGAGGAAGGTAAGATTAGAAGCCCTGACTGGCGGTATTCGACTCCCGGGACCTGCCAATCAGCTGTTTTGAAGGGGCCGCAGCACTCGTACGAGAGCTGCTCCCCTTCATTCCGGTCACTTCATTCCGGTCACACTGTGAATCGGTGTTGGCGATTCACAGTGTGAGCAAGTAGTGAAATGAAGGGGCCGCAGCTCTCGTACGAGTGCTGCGGCCCCTGCAAAACAGCTGATTTGCGGGTCCCGGGAGACACATCAGCTATTGATGGCCTATCCTGTGGATAGGCCATCAATGTTTAGGAACTGCACAACCCCTAAGCCTACGATGTAGCAGGCTTAGGGGGCCGATGAGACAGGATCACAGATTGTGTGATGCTGTCTGCTGGGCACTGTATCTAAGCCAATCACATGGTAGGCTTAGATACATGGCCCATGCGTGATCCTGTCTGCTGGGCCCTGTATATAAGCCAATCACATGGTAGGCTTAGATACATGGCCCATGCGTGATCCTGTCTGCTGGGCCCTGTATCTAAGCCAATCACATGGTAGGCTTAGATACATGGCCCATGCGTGATCCTGTCTGCTGGGCCCTGTATCTAAGCCAATCACATGGTAGGCTTAGATACATGGCCCATGTGTGATCCTGTCTGTGGGACCCTGTATATAAGCCTACTACACTGTAGCATTAGATACAGGGCCCCAGCACAGAGTAATTTTATACTGTATAAGATTACTGTCTGCTGGACCCTGTATCTAACCCTACGTTGTGGTAGGCTTAGATACAGGGTCCCACAGACAGTATCACACATGGGCCCTGTATCTAAGCCTAACACATGTGTTACTAATCGTTTTTCTTGTGTGTTTTCTTACAGGTTCGGTCGTTGGACTACGTCGGATTCCAGGACTACTTCGATGACGTTTTTTTTTTATTATCAATAAAATGGTTAATGAGGGTTGTGGGGATTTTTTTATTTCAATAAAATATTTTTTCTATGTCTTTGTGTTTTTTTTTAAACTATATTACTAGCGCCTTAGTAATGGCCGCCGGCTGATTGACAGTATCCATTGCTAAGGCGGGGCTTAGTGTTAGCCGGTGCCGAGGCTAACATTAACCCCCATTATTACCCCAGTACCCACCGCCACCAGGGGTGCTGGGAAGAGCCGGGTATCATCCAGTACCTGACCATCTGTAGTGATGGTTGGCCACTGGCGTGGCCGCAGGCTGGTATTATCAGGAGGGGAAAGGCCAGATACAGTGGCCCTTCCCACACTGGTAATGCTAGGCTGCTGCTGCTTTATTGTATCTTCCTGGTTATGAAAAATGGGGGGACCCCACGTCATTTAAAAAAATAAAAAATAATTGGAAAGAACGATGTCGGGTTCCCCCCAATTTTCATAACCAGCCAGATACAACACAGCAGCAGCAGGCAGCATTACCAGGGTGGTAGGGGCCACTGTTTTTGGCCTTCCCCAGCCAAATACTACAAGCCTGCGGCCACCCCTGTGCCTGCCCGTCACTACAGATGGACGGGTACTGGTTCGTACCCGGCTCTTCCTACACCCCTAGTGGTGGTGGGTACCGGGGTAATAATGGGGGTTAGTGTTGGCCTCTGCACCTGCTAACATTAAGCCCCGCCTTAGTAATGGAGGTTGTCAATCAGCCAGCGGCCATTACTATGGCGGTGTTAATAAAGTTTAAAAAGATACAAGCACATAGAAAAAATATTTTATTGAAATAAAAAAACACAACCCCCATTAACCATTTTATGGAGAATAAAAAAAACGCCGTCATTGAAGTCCTCGAATCCGAAGTCCAACAACCGAACCTGTAAAAAAACCACAAACAAACAAAAATAATCAGTAACACATAAAGAAGCGAAATTATTATTCTTACCTTTCCTGGGTCCAGCGCTGGAGCCGCAATGTCAGCGAGCTGAGACCTGTATCTAATCCAATCATGTGTGATACTGTCTGCTGGGCCCTGTATCTAATCGTATCATGTGTGATACTGTCTGCTGGGCCCTATATCTAATCCTATCATATGTGATACTGTCTGCTGAGCCTCTGTATCTAATCATATCATGTGTGATACTGTCTGCTGGGCCCTATATCTAATCCAATCATGTGTGATACTGTCTGCTGAGACACTGTATCTAATCCTATCATGTGTGATACTGTCTGCTGAGCCATTATATCTAATCTTATCATGTGTGATACTGTCTGCTGGGCCCTATATCTAATCCAATCATGTGTGATACTGTCTGCTGGGCCCTATCTCTAATCCTATCATGTGTGATACTGTCTGCTGAGCCGCTGTATCTAATCCTATCATGTGTGATACTGCCTTCCGAGCCACTGTATCTAATCCGATCATGTGTGATACTGTCTGCTCAGCCACTGTATCTAATCCTATCATGTGTGATACTGTCTGCTGAGCCACTGTATCTAATCATATCATGTGTGATACTGTCTGCTGAACCACTGTATCTAATTCTATCATGTGTGATACTGTCTGCTGAGCCACTGTATCTAATCCTATCATGTGTGATACTGTCTGCTGGGCCACTGCATCTAATCCTATCATGTGTGGTACTGTCTGCTCAACCACTGTATCTAATCCTATCATGTGTGATACTGTCTGCTCAGCCACTGTATATAATCCTATCATGTGTGATACTGTCTGCTGAGCCAATGTATCTAATCCTATCCATAGTTTATAGGGTCGTAGTGCTATAGATAAGCTATGCTGTCTCGTATACACACATACATTTTTTTTGGGCGGACACATATGTATTGGGGCTATTTCCCCTGACATTTTAAGCCCTGAGGGTATGTTCACACGGCAGCATCCGTTACGGCTGAAATTACGGGGCTGTTTTCAGGAGAAAACAGCTCCGGAATTTCAGACGTAATGGCATGTGCAGGCGTATTTCGCTGCGTCCATTACGGACGTAATTGGAGCTGTTTTTCCATGGAAAACAGCTCCATTTACGTCTGAAGAAGTGACAGGCACCTCTTTGACGCGGGCGTCTTTTTTACGCACCGCCTTTTGACAGCGGCGCGTAAAAAAATGACCGTCGGCACAGAACATCGTAAGACCCATTCTAATGAATGGCCAGAAGTTTGACAACACTTTTGAGCCGCATTTTCGGACGTAATTCAATTCTAAAACGCCCGAATTACGTCCGTAAATAGGGTGTGTGAACCCAGCCTTAGTGACGCCCCGGCTGCTAGTGCTGCATTGTTGGGTCACTTAGGAGACCCAGCGATGCAGCTGAAAGCTGCGGACCATCAGCCATGAGGAGTTTGCGGGAAGGGGGCCCAATAAGAACTTTTGCATCGGGGCCCATGAGCCTTTAGCTACGCCCCTGGAGCAAATTGTTTGTCATACTTGGTGAAATGTTTATATTTACCTGGCCGGGCTTGTGATGTTTGTTTACTTGTTTGTTTGTCTGTCAGGCATGCAAGATTATATATTTTAGCCAAACTAACAAATCTATATTTTATAGTCAAATTGAGCCGAGTGCCTTCTTATACCAGGATTAGTCCCTTACTCCCAGTTTTTCTATCCTTGATACGCCTGGTTGGCACCGTACAACAGTACAGAGCTCTGTGACTATTGAGATCCCTTGTTCTCTTCTTTTTTATGTGAAGGAGCTATAGTTCTGGTCATTTCTCTCAGTTGGCTGCAAGGATCTGCTTGCATAAGTAATGACTCGCTCTACACCATCTTGCGTCTGAGCTAGCATTGCTCCTAGACCTGTCTTGCTAGCATCCGTGTAGAGATGGAATGGGATGTTGTAATCGGGTATGCGAGAATTGGGGCTTCAGTCAACATCTTCTTCAATTGCTGGAAGGATTGTTCAAGTTCTTTGGTCCACTGAATAAATGGACTACTAGACCTCTTCTGACACGTTTGTCCCTTTAACAAATTTTGCAGAGGGGCAGCAACTCGGGTGAAATTTTTGATAAATCTACAGTAGTAGCCTGCGAAGCCAAGAAATCCTCTTACTTATTGTATGGTGGTAGGGACAGACCAGTCTTTCACAGCTGCAATCTTATCAGGGTCTGGGATGACTCCGTCTGCACTCACGACATGTCCCAGGTATTGTACCTTGGATTTCAGCAAGTGACATTTAGACGTTTTAACTTTCAGGCCATGCTTGTCGAGGACTTCAAAGACTTAGGCCAGATGTTGAAGGTGGTCTTCATAGGTTTTAGAGTAAACGATCACATCATCTAAGTACAGAAGGGCAGTTTAAAATGTTTTATGGCCTAAACAGCATTACATGAGCCTCTGGAATGTTCCTGGAGTGTTGCAGAGTCCAAATGGCATGCAATTAAATTGGAACAAGCCCATGGGGGTAGTGAATGCCATTTTTTCTTGGTCTTCTGGGGCCATTGGTACCTACCAGTACCCGCTTGTGAGATCAAGGGTTAAGAAATAAGATGCGGATTTCATCACTGTCAGGGCTTCTTCAATTCTGGGAAGAGAAAAGGATAGGCATCCTTGTGAGTGATATGATTGAGCTTTCTGTAGTCTATGCATAGACGAATGCTCACATCTTTCTTTCTGACAAGAACGATTGGTGCGGCCCAAGGACTGTGACTGTCCTTAATTACGTTGGCATCTTTTTTGACTGGTTGGTACATGGATGGTGGAATAGGCCTGTAATTCTCCTTGATTGGAGGATGGGATCCCGTTGGAATGAAGTGTTCTATCGTGCTTACTCTTCCAAACTCTAAAAGGAATTTGTTGAATATTTGTTGATATTCTTGGGCAACTCTCAGAGCTCCTTCTTTCTGGCTGATGGGAATATCTTCTGTCCGTATATCAAGTTCTTGCCACCACTCTTTCTTGGTGTCTGCGTTAGGGTGGACTTCAAGTTGGGTAGAGCATTGCAACACCTTTTGTGGGAGGACATCTTGATAGCAGAGTCTGCTCAACCTGGGGACAACAGTGTACTTAGGTAGGGTCACAGCATGGTCACTACAGTTCAGTAGTCGCACTGGGATTCTGACATGGGTCACAGTAGCTATGCTTCTTGCAGCAACAACAACTGTATCTTCCTTAAAGAGGCTCTGTCACCAGATTCTCAAATCCCTATCTCCTATTGCATGTGATCGGTGCTGCAATGTAGATAACAGTAACGTTTTTAGTTTTTTTTTAAAAACGTTCATTTTTGGCCAAGTTATGAGCTATTTTATATATATGCAAATGAGCTCTGAAATGGACAACTGGGCGTGTTTTTATTCGTATGTCCAACTGGGCGTTTATTGTGTTTTTAACGGGGCTTGTTTACTTGTTTTACTAACTGGGCGTTGTGGAGAGAAGTGTATGATGCTGACGAATCAGTGACCAATCAGCATCATGCACTCCTCTCCATTCATTTACACAGCACATAGTGTTCTTACTAGAACGATGTGCAGCCACATACACAAGTGTCCTGATAATGACGTCATCTGTATTCAGAATTCTGACACTTCTGAATCCTTTCTGTGAGATTTCCAGCAAGGGAAACGAAATCTCGTTTACTTCGTAATATCGCGAGATTTAGAAAAGTCAGGGTTCTCTGATGAAAAGATTGGATTCATCAGATCACACTTGAGTTTATCCTTATGAAGAAATATTTTTTGGTAGGGATAGATTCTATTTGCAGAAGAGAGGGACGGCAATGGGGTCGAACATGGCCCCCACCTATGCAAATATTTTCATGCGACGGATTGAGGAGGGCCTCATCTATGTGTCCCACCACTTCAGTCAAGTGCCACCGTGGTGGCGATACATAGACGATATCGTCCTCATCTGGACCAGCTCAATAAGCCAACTGAAGGACTTTGTAACATTTCTGAATGGTTTAAATCCTACAATTAAATTTAATATGTCTTTTTCCACTGTAGCTATTGAATTTCTTGACACCCAGATCTCAATATCTGGTAAAAATTTAATCTCTGATCTTTTTTTAAATAAAACGGACATAAATAATATTTTACATTATACCAGTGGACATCCAAGGAAAATGTTGAAATCATTGCCCTATAGCCAGTTGATCAGAGTCAAGAGGGTGGTGAGTCAAGAAGACAAACTATGCTCACGGCTTGACCAAATGTGCAAAAACATTTTTGATAGGGGTTATCCCAATAACATTCTAGAGATGAATAGACGAAAGGTTGGGTTGTTGGACAGACAGGACCTTTTGAGTGGGAAGCTAAAGAAAATAAGGTTTGTTTACCCTTTGTTTCTACTTTTCTACAATGAGTTCACAAATTGGTGACATTTTGAGGAAAGACTGGAATGTATTAAGTAGTTCCTATCCGAATATAGTTGAATTTCAGGAGAGACCTATGATGGCCTATAGAAGGGGTAAAACAATCAAAAATAGTGTGGTCAAGGTAGATATTGGATCAAATCGAAAGAGCCAAACGTTTTTGGCCCCTCCGAAACACGGTTGTTACCCATGCCTAGGATGTAACATCTGTAATAATATGATTAAGGGTAGCTCTTTTAGTCATCCGCAAACTGGTAATAAATATCAAGGGTTTCTTTACATGTCAATCATCCTTTGTTATCTATTTGTTGAGCTGCCCCTGTGGTCTTCACTATGTGGGTGAGACCACAACAGAAGTGCGTCTCAGGATGAGAAATCATAAATCCAATGTCAACACAAAGAGACAGGATTTACCAGTGTCAAGACACTTTTTTGAAAAAAAACATGGTGTGTTACAATTAAAATTTAGAATCATTGATTCAGTACCTCAATTGAGACGTGGTGGTGATAGAGGTTTGGCCCTTAGATGAAAGGAGTTGGAGTGAATATATAGGTTGGAAATCATGTCTCCCAAGGGGTTAAATATTGAGTATGTGGCCCACATATCTAGAACAGTGGGGGGTAACCTGCCCCGATACCTGAGGGTTGTTATCGGTGGGCGTTCTCGAAGGTATAGTTTGTGCTTTGCGTATGTATGATTTAGAGTCTAATTTGGACTTTCTCTTTATATATATTTTTATCTGATTCTACTGTGTTTGTGCTTATAAATACTGGATATTAATTATTTTTTGTCTTTTTTTACACTTTTTAGACACATGGTTCTATGTGAAGCAATATGAGGGCTGTTGGAAAGTAGCAGAGGCCTATTCTCTGGGATCGTAAAGTCCCGAATAGAAAAATATACATAGGCGTTTCAAAAAATGATTTTTTTGCAGAACACAGCGATGTAGTGTTTTATATGTCTTTACACTCTGGATTATAAAGTTGTAGTGAATTATACAGGTGAGTACCCCCTCTATCTGAACTATGTTCCATATAAATAAAATGAGCTCCCTTTTTCTAAATAAAAAATGCATGCTTAATACTTTTGGAGTATGCGTCCTTCCCTTGATATTTTGGGTTCAGGTTTATTGGATATCCCGGTTTGGATGATACTATCCCTGTTTAGTGTGAGAGCGCAATATATTTGAATGGTGACTATAGTCACATCGATAATCTATTAGGATATATCCAGTTTGATTTATGGCAGTTCTTTAGTTGGCGTTATACTATTGCTGGTAGTCTGCTCCCTCCCTATTTTTCCCCCTTCTTTTTGACTCATGTTATCTGGTGCATCCATTTGGACTTTACACTATACATGAATTCAAATGTGCAGACTTGTTCTATCTACAAAAATACCCCTTGTTTATTATACATATTCTCCATTTACACTATTGCCGCTGTTGACGCATGCACAGAGGGACTGGAACGCAAGCTCCGTCCTTGCGCATGCGCAATAGTGATCTTCGTGCTCTATGCGTTCCACTGGATTGAACATCCGGTTTGGGCGCCATCTCCGAGAATGTGCAGTAGTTGCGCGCGAACGCTACATGCTGGTTAGTTCTAACACCAATGTTATACTACTAACTGTAAGTTTTGAAAATATATATAAACACTTAATTGGCCTCTGCATCTCTCCAAAATCAGCTTAATTGCTAGTATAATCACTGTCCACGATGTTTATACACTTTATCCTCATGTATATTTTATTTTTTCTATATGGATCTATAAAGAAATGTTTGCACTTTAAAACCAGCTTTTGATATAGGTTGGATATTATGTTTACAAATGTATTTTATGAAAATTGTACATTTAATTGGCTTTTTGTGAACTACTGTATGTACTTCCTATTTATACTTGACACTGTGTGCAGCATGTGATAGCTTGAGAAAGGTTCTCTGTTGAACCGAAACGTCGCTCACTTGAGGTGAATAAATCTACCCTGTTTCATCCACTCTGAAGTCCTGGTGCCGTTACTGGGCTCTATGGTTGCGCGCTATATATATTTTTCTTCATTGTATATATATATATGTCACATTATTATCACCACCGGCTAATATCAAGAGTAACCACCGTGTGCAGTATGGACAGCAGCTAGACGGGCTGGGAGTAATCAATAAAGTGCTGGTAGGTTGTCTCAGGTATCTGAAGCCATGCTGACTGCAGTGCATCCCACATTTGCTGGAGGGTGCGTGGAGAATGGCATGAAAAAATTCCACAGACAATAACACTGCCACCACCAGCTTGTACTGTACAGTGACTACAGTACTAATTAGAGGCATAATAAACATTTACATTGAGTGATTCACAGGAGCCCTCTACTCAGATTCTAGTTGTTATTTTTCTCTTTACTTCTCCATCCAGTCCAGACCTCTATGATGACTTCTCCTGGCCATGGCCATTTCTGCAGTTTTTCGCTCAGATGTCTTCAGCTTCTCACTTTTCAAACATTTCTGCACCCATTTTTTTTAATACCAGATTGTACTGTCCTGGCCAAAAGTTTTGAGACTGACACAAATTTTGGTTTTCACAAAATTTCCTGCTTCAGTTTTTATAGTGGCAATTTGCATTAGCTCTAGATTGTTATTAAGAGTGATCAGATGAATTGCAAATGAAAATTACCTTAATCACAAAAATCCCATTTCCACTGCATTTCAACCCTGCTACAAAATGACCTGCTAACATAATTTCAGTGATCTTGTCATTAGCTCAGGAGAAAGTGTTAACAAGGACAAGGCAGCTGAAATCACTCTGTCATGCTGATTGAATTATAAGAGCAGACTGGTTGATTTAAAAGGTGGATGGTGCTTGAAATCATCGTCTTTTTCTGTTAACTATGGTAACCTTCAAGGAAACATGTGCAATAATCATTGCTTTGCATCAAAAGGACTTTACAGGCAAGGACATTGCTGCTTGTAAGATTGCCCTAAATCAACCATTTATCGGGTCATCAAGAACTTCAAGGAGATGTTATGTAATTGCAAGTTGAACGATTCCCCAAAGGTTGCTGGAGACTGCCAGGAGAGAGCATGCAAATAAAACCGCAACCCCAAATCCATCACAACTCTGATCGACAGAGTCTAAGGCCTTATGCACATGAGTGCGCCGGCCGAGTCCCGTCAGTGAACCAAGGAAAGATAGAACATGTACTATCTTTCCTCGGATCGGAGACACAGATCATTTTTCAAGGACCCGATTCACCCGCTAAAGTGAATGGGTCCGTGAAGATTATCGGGTGCCACTCGGATGCTGTCAAAAATGGCTTGAGTGGCACAACAGTCGTGTGCATGAGGCGTAAACCTACTCTAAGTTTTTTGCCAGAGCCGACTGCAAAGTTGGATGGTCTTTGCTGCATAGAACCCAGGTTGTCTTAGCAGAGTACAGTGTTGGATAAGATGTGCAATGCAGGTAAACCTGAAAAGGAACCAGCCAGTCAGAGGGTCAACAGAAAGTCCAAAACAGAGCAAGTGGAAATCAGGTAAGGTACACAAGGAGTTAACAAGAGACAAGTCAAGGTCAGTTTCCAAGAAGTCCAGAAGTACAGGGAGTGTCAGAGCTTGGTCAGAACACCAGAAGACTAGGAAAATCACAAGCAAAGATCAGGTGGAGGAAGCCAGATATAAATACAACTCCACACCTAATTGGTAGAAAGACAGAGAAAAAAGATAGGCTCAAAATCGCCCAGGAGCTAGAATAGCAGTCATGGTGATCTTAAGGGAACAGGTGTTTTTCTAACAGGAGAGAGGTTCAACTGCTGTGAAGAAGGCTTCAGGGCGCCTAAGAAAGTCCAGCAAGTGCCAGGACCATTTCCTAAAGAGGATTCCGCTACAGGATCGGTTCAACACCAGTGCAGAGCTTGCTCATGCATGGCAGCAGGCAAATGTCAGTGCATCTGTACGCACAGTGAGGCAAAAGCTTGTGGAGGCTGGACTGGCATCAAAAAGGGCAGCAAAGAATCCGCTTCTTTTCAAGAAAAACATCAAGGACAGACTAACATTCTGCAGGAAGTACAGGGATTGGACTGCAAAGGCCTGAGGTAAAGGTATTTTCTCTGATTAAGCCCCCTTCAGTCGGTTTGGGACAACTGGAAGAATGATTGTCCAGAGAAGAAAAGGTGAGCCCTACAATGAATCCTGTGTCATGCCAACAGTAAAGCATCCTGAGATCATTAATGTAAGGGTTGCTTTTCATCCAAGGGAGTGGGCTCACTCACAATTTTGCCTAAGAACACTTCCATGAATTAAGAATAGTATCTAAACATCCTCCAACAGCACGTTCACACAACAATGCAGAAGCAATTTGGTGATGAACAAAATATTTTCCAGCATGATGGAGCACCATGTCACAAGGCAAAAGTTATAACTAAGTGGCTTGAAGAACAAAACATTGAAATTTTGGGTCCATGGCCAGGAAACTTCCCAGAGCTCAATCCCATTGTGAACCTGTGGTCAATCCCCAAAAAGCAGGGGGACAAACAAAAATACAAAAATTGTGATAAACTCCATGCACGGATTGGGCAAGAATGGGTTGCCATCAGTCAGGATTTAGTCCAGAAGCGTATATCTAGCATGCCAGGGTGAATTGCAGAGGTCTTGAAAAAGAAGGGTCAACACTGTAAATATTGAGTCTTGGCAAAAACGTGATGTATTTGTCAATTATATTTTAAAAACTTATGAAATGCTTATAATTGTATTTCAGTATACCATAGAAACACCTGACTAAAAGATCTAAAAACACTGAAACAGCAAACTTTGTGAAAATTAACATTTGTGTCAGCCTCAAAACTTTTGGCCAGGACTGTAGATGCATATTCTCTCAAGTGCTCATACATTGAATATGCTAGTGTCCATCTCACTTTGATTTAAAGCAGCTAGAAAATGAATGCCGGGAACTTTAGCTTTTTCTTTCTACATTTTATAATTGGTTCCTTTTATGTCATTGCAGATGGTGATTAAAAACATATATGAAAGAAATTTAAATGATCCTTTTTTAAATGCAATACTTATGGTTTATTTTCTAGTGTTTTTTTTACATTTTGTTGTTTACCAAAATGAAAACCTTGAGAGTGTCAAAGGCATTTGTTTACAAATTGTTGCCTTATACATTCTAGAACCAAAATATTTATTTTTATACGGAAGTTAAAGAATTGTTATAATTGTCGCTACATTGGGGGTTGCAGTTTTATGGTTTATTTGTAATTACATTTATTATTTTAAATGTAAAGCAAAGGTTTTGCAAAACTTCAGCTGCACCTGCTTCAGAGATGAAAAGATGCCCTTGGAATATTTCCAGTGCACTAAAATAAACAATGTATTCAACAAACCTGACATGTTCTTGTTTTAAAAGCTGATGTTAGAACACATCTACTGACATTATAATACCCACAAAAACGTATTTGTACCAACACAAGAGGGAAATAGTCCGCCTTATTGAGCTATTAACCGCCACTATGTGACCACCACTTAACTAAATGTTTACTATTCTTACAATATGTTTTGTTGAAAATTGACCTTTACTCCTTTCCGTCGCAGCCAGTTTGCATTTTTTCATTTTTGTTTTTTTCTACCTTGCCTTGCAAGAGCCATAAATAATTTCTCCGTCAACATAGCCATACTGTCACGAAGCGGGTTAGTGGACCCACTAACTTGTGCCCGAGTGTTGGAACTTTACATTGTACGATTACCATATGTTGACGAATGTTAGCATCCCTCATACACTAGTGGGGCATGTTTTTGACCCTTGATGGGTGGTCAACATTACTAATAGAATGCACCAGTGGATGATGGACTATAGACAAGGAATCCCAGGAAGTTGGAAAAGGGTCAATATGACGGCACTTAAGTTGGGAGATACTGTCACGTAGTGGGTTAGTGGACCCACTAAGCCGTACCGCCGTAGCGGGGAGGCAGCTGGCCAAACAACAGGAAACCCCAGAAATACAATGTCACAAGGGTAGCTGGATAGTCCAGACGGTGGCCGCAGCTCTGGCACAGATGGAGATGGGTGCAGCAGATAGCGACAAACGTGGCGGATGACAAAGGAGCCGCAAGTTGCGCCAGACGTAGCAGATGACACAGGAACGTGGTGGATTCCTCCGGACGTGGCAGATGACACAGGACGTGGCGGATGCCTCCGGACGTGGCAGATGACACAGGACGTGGCGGATTCCTCCGGACGTGGCAGATGACACAGAGTGTGGCGGATTCCTCCAGACGTGGCAGATGACACAGGATATAGCACGACTTGATACTAAGGCACAGCATGGGAAACAGGAACGGGGAACAAGGCATGGGTCACAACTGGAACGGGAAACAATAAGGGACCATTTGCAAGACAGACTGGGAAAACTAACAATGCTCAGGCAAGGATTAGAAGGCTAGGGGCCTTCTTATAGACCAGGAAATCGTGGCAGTTGATGATGATGACTTCCTCCTATTTGCGCGCGCTGGCACTTTAAGGCCGGGCACGTGCGTGCGTGCGCGCGCACCCTACAGGACACAGCCGAACGGAGCGGAAGTGAGCGCTGGCGTCTCCAAGGAAGGAGATGGGGACCAGCGCTCACGGATCCATGGCTGCGGGCTTCGGGAGGTGAGTAAACCCGACGGCCCGTGGCCATGGACGCTACACATACGAGGGCTCTTCTTTATAGGACAAGTTGTAATTTTTAATGGCGACATTGAATATCCCATATAATGTAATTCCTCCATTGCCTTTTGAGTTTCATTTTTACGGCGTTCGGCGTGCGTTAAAAATGATATGTAAACTTTATTCTGGGGATCAATACGATTATAGCGATATCAAGTTTATATTTTTTTTTTTTAAGTTTTACTACTTATACAAAATAATTGACTAAAAAAATTATTTGTGTCTCCATATTCTGAGAACCATAATTTATTTATTTGTTGGTTTGTTGATGAAGCTGTGTGAGGACTTGATTTTTGCAGATAAAGCTGCAGTTTTTATTAGTACCAATTTCGGGTACCAAAGACTTTTTAATCATTTATTTTTACATTTTTTGGCAAGATGAAGTGACAAAAAAGCAATTCTGGTGAAGCAAAGAAATCAACATGAGACTGAAGTGTAGACTTTCAGCTTTCATTCAAGCGATTTTTCAAAAATTTTGCATTAACCATTTAGGAATTACAGCCTATTTCTTACATAGTTTTTCGATTTTCACATGCTCAAAAGTAGCTGGACAAGTTGTTGTAATTGAAAGTTTTGCAGTTGATTCCAGGTGTTGAAATTGCATTTGGTAGCTGTTCATGGGATCTCTCGATATACGGTTTACTAGGCTGAAAAAATAAAACTAACCTATCAAAAAGACAGCAGAAACTTTAGTAAAGGCCAAATCAACAATTTGGTACATTCTTCAAAGGAAAAATTGCACTGACAAGCTCAGCAACACCAAAAGCCCTGGAAGACAATTGAAGTGGATGATAGCAGCATTCTATCATTGATAAAGATAAACTCCTGAACAACATCTAGCCAAGTCAAGAACACTTTCAAGAAGGTAGGCATATCATTGTTAAAGTTTACAATCAAGAGACAACAACATGAATGTAAATACAGAGGGTTTATTTCACTGGTAACACTCAAAGTGTACCTAGCTTTTAAGGAGACCCTTTTTTTTAAGATTTAGCTGTAATATGTGTGTACATGAGAAATAATCTTATTTCTGGCATTATATGACTTGCATATGACATTTTTAGTAGTTTTTCCTCTGCAGGCTCTCTCTCTCTCTCTCTCTCTCTCTCTCTCTCTCTCTCTCTCTCTCTCTCTCTCTCTCTCTCTCTCTCTCTCTCTCGCTCTAATTCTTTGTTTTCTCTGAATTAGTGGGTATAGCCTAACTGCTAGTATGTCTCCCAAACACCGCACACTTAGAGCAGAAAACATCCTTGTCCACTATCTCTCTATAACATGGAGCAGTATGGAGGACATTGTACAGCAGTAAGCAGCAGTGTAGCTGTGAATCCAGCACTGGAAGGCGGTGTTCAGAGAACTGCATTGCTGATTTCTAGCGCGTCCAGGAGTGTTGCAAGCCCCAAAGCATATGTCCCCCTCTCACACAAATTTTTTTACTATATACATATACAGTTATTAAATCATAACACTATACCAGATGAAATATTACCTATATATTGTTACTGACCGCAAACACTATTATAAGACCAATATTACAAATAATAAACAACACAATATAAGGTCTAAATAATACCGCCACACCATAACCACATAGTGACTGAATAATACCCCCATACTTTTACTGAATAATACCACCACACCATAACCACATCGGGACTGAATAATACCCCCATACTGTTACTGAATAATACCACCACAATATAACCACATAGTGACTGAAAAATACCCCCATACTGTTACTGAATAAAAAACACTATACAAAGACCAATATTACCACCATGTAGTGACCATATAGTGGACGATTCCAGTTATACACAGGAGCTCTGCAGATGATATAAGTGATTACAGCACATTTAGATATAGTGACTCACAGGTGATGTTTTCTCTGATTAGTCGTTCACTTTCCCTTTTTATCTCCATCCGGCCCAGATGACTGTGATGACTTATTCCAGCCACGAATTTGTCACACAGACATCTTGGTTTTTAACTTCTCCAGAACCCCCCACACCTATACCCCATCCTCTAATTAACCTCATAATCCACAGTTCCACAGATTGTAATAATAATCCCTCAATGCTCAACACAATAAAAGTGCCCCATCAGCAACAATGCCCCCTTTGTGCCCCCACAGTAATAATGCCCCCTTCGTGCCTCCTGTAGATTGCGCCACACCCAGCCCACTTTATATAGCGCCACACTCAGCCCGCTGCTGTAGATAACGCCACACACAGCCCCCTGCAGAAAGCGCAACACAGCCACTCCCCACAGTCCTCCCCACTTGTATATAGTGCCACACAGCCCCCCTAGTAGATAGTGCCACACAGCCCCCCTCGTTGTATATAGTGCCACACAGCCCCCCTCTCTTGTATATAGTGCCACATAGCCTCCATTCCCTTGTAGATAGTGCAACACAGCCCACCCTGAATAAAGTGCCGCACTGCTGCCCTTCCCTTATATATAGTGCCACACAGCCCCCCTTGAATAAAGTGCCACACAGCTCTCCCTCCCTTGTATATAGTGCCTCATAGCCCCCCTTGTATATAGCACCACACAGCCCTGCCTCCCTTGTATATAGTGCCACAAAGCACCGCCCCTTGTACATAGTGATACACAGTGCTCCCCCTTGTATATAGTGCTACACAGCGTTCCGCCCTTGTATATAGTGCTACACAGAAATCTCCCCGTATATTGCCACACAGCCCGCCTTGTATATAAAGCCACACAGCGCACCACCCCCTATATATAGTGCTACTCAGCAATCCCTCCCCACAGTATATTGCCACACAGCCCCCCTCCCACCAAAAAATATATATATTGTACTTACATTGCCCGTTCCCCCGATGGAGAGATCACTGCACAGGCTTCAGTTGGGACGCATGCGCATGCGTGATGCAGTGATATAATCACGCCGGCCTGCACATGTGGTCTTCCCAGTGCCTTATAGGTTGCAGGCCTAACGTGGTCTGCAGCCTGTAGTATTCATTTTTATCTGCGTCCTAAGGATGCAGATACAAATGAATGTGGCTGTCGCTAGCACCGGTGCCCCCCTCTGGTGCTAGCAACACCACCAGGCATGAAGGGGCATGTGCGGTTCGGGAACCGCCCCCATCATGATCCGCCACTGCTATCAATAGAACTTGGACATTGGTGTTTATTGATGATGTGACTGAGGATAGAACTAGCAGGGTGAATTCTGAAATGTATAGAGTGAGACTTACTTCTCAGATTCAGTCAAATGCTGAAAACCTGATAGGATGGCGCTTCACGGTACAGATAATGACCCAAAACTTACCACTTCAGCAACCCAAGAGCTTCCTAAGGCAAATAAATAGAATATTCTTCAATGTCCTAGCCAGTCACCTTACTTCAACCAGATGGAGCATGCTTTTCACTTACTGAAAATAAAACTGAAATCAGGAAGATCCACAAACAAGAAGCAACTAAAGGTGTCTGCAATAAAGGCCTGGCAAATCATATTAACCCCTTCCCGCACCTTGGCGTAACTGTACGTCCAGATAAGCAGTAACTTCGCGCACCTGGGCGTACAGTTACGTCCGCGCTTTAACAGTTAACCGCCGCGCGGCGCTACACCGCAGCGGCGGTTAACTGTGCAGGGTGTCAGCCCTGCTCTCCCCGTTGCCGATCAGCGGCCTGTCGCCGCTGAAATCGGCAATTAACCCCTTCGATGCGGTGGTCGATTGCGATCACCACATCGAAGAGGTTTACAGCGGATCGGCAGCCCCCCACATGTATTTGCGGGGGCTGGCGATCCTTATCATGGCAACCAGAGGCCAGACAATGACCTCCGGGTTGCCATGTACGGAAGCCTCGGAGGATCAGCCTCCGGCCGTTCCTCCTCTGCTTCCTGTCAGTGTGACAGTTACGTCACAATGACAGTTAGAACACATTACACTACGTGTGTAGTGTAATGTGTTCCAGCAGCGATCAGAGCTGCAGGTCTAAGTGTCCTCTAGTGGGACAAGTAAAAAAAGTTAAAAAAAGTTAATAAAAATGTTTTTAAAAAGTGTAAAAATCAAAGTTATAAGTGACATAAACAAAGAATGCTTTTTTTCCTATAATAAGACTTTTATTATAGGAAAAAAATTAACACGTTAAAAAAAGTACACATATTTGGTATCGCCGCGTTCGTAACGACCCCAACTATAAAACTGTAATATTATTTTTCCCGCACGGTGAACACCGCAAAAAAAATAAACGAAAAACAGTGCCCGAATCACAATTTTTTGGTTACCAACCCTCCCAAAATATACAATAAAAAGTGATCAAAAAGTCGCATGTACGCCAAAATGGTACCGATACAAACTACATCCCATCCCGCAAAAACAAGCCCTTACACCGCTTTTTTGACTGAAAAATAAAAACGTTATGGCTCTCAGAATACGGTGACACAAAAAATAATTTATTTTATAAATAAGTGATTTTATTGCACAAACGCTGCAAAACATAAAAAAAATATATACATCTGGTATCGCCGTAATCGTACCGACCCGCAGTATAAAGTATAATGGTCATTTATAGCCCAGGGTGAAGGCCATAAAAAAACAAATAAAAAACATTGTCAGAATTGATGGTTTTTGGTCACCTTGCTTGCCAAAAAATGGAATAAAACGTGATCAAAAAAATTTCTGGTACCCCAAAATGGTACCAATGAAAACTACAGATTGTCCCGCAAAGAATAAGCCTTCACACGGCTCCGGTGGTGAAAAAATAAAACAGTTCTGGCTCTCAGAATATGGCGATGCAAAATGTGCAGTGTTCCAAAAGCAGATAAGATCGGGCGCCATTTATCAGTGCGACACCGGCCACATATCTGCGGATTATTATTTATTTACCCCATTATTATACCCTCTTATTATACCCTGATGTACCCCGCACAGATAACATATACCCTGATGTACCCCGCACAGATAACATATGCCCCCACATTATAAACTGAAACACCAGTAAAACCCCAAACAGAACAACTACCAAGCAAACTCTGTGCCCCAAAAGCCAAATGGCGTCCTTCCCTTCTGAGCCCTGCAGCGTGCCTAAACACCAGTTTACGTCCACAGATATGGCATCGCCATACCCGGGAGAACCCGGTTAATATTTTGAGTGATTTGTCTACAGTGGCACAAACTGGGCATAACATATAGTGCACTAAAATGGCATATGAGTGGAAAATTGTAATTTTCACTCCGCACCATGCGCTGCGCATTAACCCCTGCGCGCACCATGACATAGCATGTCGTAGTGTGGGGGGTGATGTATGGAGCGTCTCACGTAAAAAATAAAGAATTTAGAACGGCAAAATCGCTGTTTTTTTGGTCACCTTCGCTCTGCCTAAAAATGTAATAAAAAGTGCTCAAAAAGTTGTATGTACCAAAAAGTTGCACCAATAAAAACGACCGCTCGTCCCTCAATAAATAATCCCTCATACCGCTCTATTGACTGAAAAATAAAAAAGTTGTGGCTCTTGGAACGCGGGGAGGAAAAAACTAAGAAGGAAAAGAAAAAAATGGATCACTCCAGAAAGGGTTAATTACTTTCTAATGAAAAACCATTTATGACCACACGTGGGGTATTGCCGTACTCAGGAGAAATTGCTTTACAAATGTTGGGGTGCTTTTACCCCCTTTATCCTTTGTGAAATTGAAAAAAATGCAACATTTTAGTGGAAGAAATGTCGATATTCATTTTCACGGCCTAATTCTAATAAATCCTGCAAAAGACTTGTGGGGTCTAAATGCCCACTATATCCCTAGATAGATTCTTTAAGTGGTGTAATTTCCGCTTTTGGGGGGTTTCCCCTGTTTTGGCCTCTCAGGGGCTTTGCAAATGCGACATGGCACCCAAAAACCATTTCAGCTAAATTTGAGCTCCAAAAGCCAAATAGCGCTCCTTCCCTTCTAAGCCTTGCTGTGGGTCCAAACAGCAGTTTATTACCACATATGGCATATTTCCGGAATCGGGAGAAATTGTTTTACAAATGTTGGGGTGCTTTTTCTCCTTTATTCCTTGTAAAAATTAAAAATGGCTACCTTTTTTCAGAAAAAAAGTCGATTTTTACCTTTACAGAATAATTTCAATGAATTCAGCAAAACAACCGTGGGGTCAAAATGCTAACTTTACCCCTAGAAAAATTCCTTGAGGGGTGTAGTTTCCAAAATGGGGTCACTTTCCGGGGGTTTCCACTATTTTGTTCCCTCCAGTGCATTTCAAACGCGACACGGCACTGAAAACTATTCCAGCAAAATCAGAATTTCAAAATCCAAATGGTGCTCCTTCCCTTCTGAGTCCTGCTGTGGGTCCAAACAGCAGTTTATTACCACATATGGGGTATTGCTATAATCAGGAGAAATTGCTTTACATATGTTGGGGTGTTTTTTCTCTTTTATACCTTGAAAAAATTAAACATTTCTACGTTTTTTCAGAAAAAAGTAGATTTTCATCTTCACAAACTAATTCAAATAAATTTAGCAAAAAAACTGTGGGTTCAAAATGCTAACTATACCCCTAGATAAATTCCCTGAGGGGTGTAGTTTCCAAAATGAGGTCACTTTTGGGGGTCTTTATTGTTTTGGCCCCACAAGACCTCTTCAAACCTGACATGGTACCTAAAATATATGCTAAAAAAAGAAGGCCCCAAAATCCACTAGGTGCTCCTTTGCTTCTGAGGCCTGTGTTTCAGTCCATGACCGAACTAGGGCCACATGTGGGGTATTTCTAAAAACTGCAGAATCTGGGCAATAAATAATAAGTTAAATTTTTTGGGAAAAACCTTCTGTGGTATAGAAATTTTTTTATTACAAATGAATTTTGTATAAAAAAAATGAAATTTGTAACTTTCACCTCTACTTTGCTTTAATTCCTGTGAAACGCCTAAAGGGTTAATACACTTTCTGAATGCTGTTTTGAATACTTTGAGGGGTGCAGTTTTCAAAATGGGGTGATTTATGGGGACTTTCTAATATATAAGACTCTCAAAGCCACTTCAGAACTGAACTTGTCCTTGTAAAAATCGCCTTTTGAAATTTTCTTGAAAATAATGAGAAATCGCTGCTAAAGTTCTAAGTCTTGTAACGTCCTAGAAAAATAAAATAATGTTCAAAAAACGATGCCAAACTAAAGTAGACATGTGGGGGATGGTAACTAGTAACTATTTTGTGTGGTATTACTATCGGTTTTACAAGCAGATACATTTAAATTTAGAAAAATGCAAATTTTTGCAATTTTTCGCAAAATTTTGGTGTTTTTCACAATTAAATACTGAATCTATCGGGCAAATTTTGCCAGTAACATAAAGTCCAATGTGTCACGAGAAAACAATCTCAGAATCGCTTGGATAGGTAAAAGCATTCCGGAGTTATTACCACATAAAGTGACACATGTCAGATTTTAAAGATCGGCTTCGTCCTGAAGGCCAAAACAGGCTCAGTCCTGAAGGGGTTAAGAGATGAAACTCAGCATTTGGTTATGTTTATGTTTTCCAGACTTCAGGCAGTCATAGACTGCAAAGGATTTGCATCCAAGTATTATAACAAAACTTCTTAAATTTATATAGTGCATTTGGAAACTTTTTTCACATTTTGTAATGTTAAATTCTTATGCTAAGATAAAAAACACAATCACGTTTTTCCCATCACTCTGCACTCAATACCCCATAATAACAAAGTGAAAACCGAATTTAAGACATTGTTTAAAATTTATTGCAAATTTTGCTTGGACATTGATTGACAAGTATTGAGAACCTTTGCTATGACACTTGAAATTTAGCTCTGGGGGCCTTCGATTTCTCTAGATCAACTTTGAAATGTTTCTACACCTTGACTGGAGTTTACCTGTGGTAAATTCATTTGATTGGACATGATTTGGAAAGACACACATCAGTCTATATAAGATCTCACAGCTGACAACGTACATCAGAGCAAAAACCAAGCAATGAGGAGGAAAGAACTGCCTGTAGAGCTCAGAGACAGGATCGTGTGGAGGCACAGATCTGGAGAAGGGTACAAAAAACATTTCTGGTGAACTGAAAGTTCCCAAGAGCACAGTGGTCTTCATAATTCTTAAATGGAAGTGTCACGATGGGTGTGTGGACCCACTGGGCCGTACCACCATAGTGGGATAGCAGCTGGCCAAACAGGTCAATAGTTCAAATAAGGGTACCTGTGGCAATACAGACAGTAGCGATGGCAGACTTGGATGGGACCTTGGCAGCAGGGAGACACCAGGTGCAGCGAAATACAGCAGGCGTAGTATACGACACAACACGACTCTAACTCTCTACGGCAGAGGAACAAGGTAGCACGGGATACAGGATACAGGTAGCAAGAACGGGAACACTGGGAATTGGAAGATACTAAGAGTCCATTTGCAAGACTAACATGGGTAAACACAACAATGCTCAGGTAATGAAGGAAAGGGCAGGGCCCTTCTTATTGTCCAGTGTGTTCTGGGAGCAATCAGTCAATCATGTGTGTGTTCTGGCCCATTAAGGCCGGGAATGAGCTCGAGCGCTCGAGCGCGCACCCTAGTGGTCCACGCAGGACAGGATGGCCACATGTGCTGGAATCTCTGGGAAGGAAGACGTCTGCAGGATGATAGGAGACTGCGATCAGCGACCGCGGATGTTACAGTATCCCCTCTCTTACGCCCCTCTTCTTGGGGCCAGAACGAGAGAGAAACTTTTTAATGAGGGAAGGAGCCTTGACGTTCTCCTCTGGCTCCCAGTACC
This sequence comes from Rhinoderma darwinii, assembly GCF_050947455.1. Classification (NCBI taxonomy): domain Eukaryota; kingdom Metazoa; phylum Chordata; class Amphibia; order Anura; family Rhinodermatidae; genus Rhinoderma; species Rhinoderma darwinii. The sequence goes on along the minus strand of NC_134690.1, from coordinate 219,383,374 downwards.
TCGCTTCTGGACTAAACCCCTTCCAATCCACCAAGTAAAAGACTCTTCCTCTTATCCTCTTGAAGTCCAAGATCTCCTTGACCTCGAATACATCGGCAGAACCGCTGGTGGCAACTGCAGGGCTAAGAGTCTTAGAGTAATGGTTCAGGACCACAGGCTTCAGAAGAGACACGTGAAAGGAGTTGGGAATTCTGAGGGTAGCGGGCAGCCAAAGCTTATAGGAGACAGAGTTGATCCACTGGAGTCTCTCAAAGGGTCTGAGGAACCTGGGAGCGAATTTGCATGACGGCACCCTCAGCCGGATATTTCTTGAGGACAGCCAGACCTTGGTACCCGGAAGAAACTGGGGAGGATCTCTTCTCCTTGTGTCTGCCTTTCACTTTATGCGGTCGACCGCCAGCAGAATAGAGGATCAGGTTTGCTGCCAGATCTGTAGGAAGTCCCTGAATGCAGAGTCAGCTGCGGGCACCTGCAACATACCTCACACCGGGAGAGGGATTCGTGGGTGTTTGCAGTAAACTATGAAGAATGGTGTGGTTCCTGTCGACTCACTTGTATGGTTGTTATAAGAAAACTCAGCCCAAGGAAGAAGCTGCACCCAGTCATCATGTTGCCTGGAGATGAAGTGTCGTAGGTAGTTCTCCATGATCTGACTGATCCTCTCGACTTGACCATTGGACTGGGGGTGGTAGGCAGAGAAAAAGTCCAACTTTATATCAAGGAGTTTACAGAGGGCTCTCCAGAACTTTGAGGTGAACTGAACCCCCCGATCAGACACGATATGCAGAGGTAAGCCGTGCAGGCGAAAGATGTGTTGAATGAAGAGGTTGGCCAGTCGAGAAGCAGAAGGTAGGCCGGTCAGCGGAACGAAATGATCCATCTTCGAGAATCTTCCACTATCACCCAGACTGTACTGCATCCAGCAGGGGGAGGCAGGTCCGTGACAAAATCCATTGCTATATGCTACCAGGGAGCATTTGGCACAGGCAACGGCTGGAGCAGGCCAACAGGTTTAGAGTGAGCAACCTTGTTAGCCGCGCACACCGTGCAGGACAAGACAAAGTCCATGATTTCTTTGGGCAGCGTGGGCCACGAGAAATGACGGGCAGTCAGGTCTCGGTTCTTACGGGCACCTGCGTGACCTGCCAGTTTGGAGCTGTGTCCCCAACGAAGAATTCTTCCTCTGTCTGCCAGGCATACAAAAGTCCTCCCTGGAGGGATGTCTCTAACTTGCAGAGGGTTGATAGAGACAATGCAAGATGGATCAATGATGTTTTGTGGAGACTCCTTGGTGTCCTCAGTCAATAGGGTAGTCATACGCCCGGTGTGGGGGCAGCGTCTCCGTTTGCTGAAGACATCCGCAAACTGTGAATAGTGAGCAGGCATTCCTGCCAATGACTGAGACTGGGGAGGATGGACCAGATAGATCTGCCCCAGGCAGCGGTTGAGGCACTTGGGATCCCACTGGAGAACCTCTCCAGAATTCCAGTCCAGAACTAAGGCATGTAGTCTGAGCCATGGCAGGCTCAGCAGCACGGGGTTGACGTCCTTGGGCAGGACAAGAAACAAGATGAGCTCGGAATGAAGGGCTCCCACTTGGAGCTTCAGCGGTTTGTTCACAGCTATAATCGGTGTCTGGCAGAGGCAGTCCATTCACTGAGGCAACGATCAAAGGGCTCTCCAGGGGTTGTGGACAACTGGAGAAGAACCACCAGGTCTCTCTGAATGAAGTTAGCTGCGGATCCAAAGTCCAGATAGGCATCAGACCTATGCGTCTTTTCGCCGGACACTATGGTCACGGGAATGGACAATTCGCAAAGTTCTAATAAAATATATTGCAGAACTGTTATTTCATGGGGAATACATGTATTTACTAAAATAGACAAGTCTTTAAACCTTTTGCTTGAAATCTGATTGTCTACACTTCAATCACATCTGGTTATCATATCATATATTCCATAAAACGCAATTCATCTAAATCCAAGTCATTGGACTTTATGTTACTGGTAAAATTTGGTCGATACATTCAGTATTTAATTGTGAAAAACATCGGAAGTTTGCAAAAAATTGCAAAAATTTGCATTTTTATAAATTTAAATGTATCTGCTTGTAAGACAGGCAGTTATGCCACACTAAATTGTTGCTAATTAACTTTCCCATAAGGCTACTTTAGATTGGCATCATTTTTTGAAAATTCTTTTATTTTTCTAGGACGTTACAAAGCTTAAAACTTTTGCAGAAATTTCTCACATTTTCAAGAAAGACAAAAATGAATGACTTAGGCCTCATGCACTAGACCGTAGCCATGTGCACGGTCATGATTTTCAGGTCGGCCGGCCACGGAGTGTCACCCGCGAGCCGCCTGCAAATCGCAGTCCATGCACATTTTTTCTATGAGCCTGGACTGCTGAACACGGGCGTAATAAGACTTGTCCGTACTTTCTGCGGTCCAGGCTCCTGGGCCATGCACGTACCGTGGAAACCACGTTCGTGTGCATGGGCCCATAGAAATGAATGGGACCTCAATTCTACCATGGATATTTGGGGGAATTGCGGCCGCAAAAGCACGTTCGTGTGGATGGGGCCTTAGAAAAAAGCACAACATTTAAAGTAAAAGTTGTCATTAATTTTTTTTACTTAATTTATGTGTCTTTATTTAATAAAATTTTATATGTACTTTATTTTTTCACATGAAATGTCTTTTTTTATTAACGCTTTATTCATTTACTGGGGCCTGCCATGTTTTATCTGTGTATGTTTCTCTTAGCGACACATACACAGATGGAATACGGCAGCTACATGGCATAGGACATAACGAACGGGACCCGTTCATTACGTCCTCTGCCTCTGCCGTCTCGCTCTGTACTGCGCATGCGCAGTTCAGAGCGACTCAGCATAGAAGCCGGTTTGTAGGGGGTAAGCCGGCGCCATTTTGGAGAAAACCGGCTGCAGGTAAGGTCTATGTGTGTGAACGTGCGTGTGTGTGTGTGTGTGTGTGTGTATGTGTGTGTGTGTGTGTGTGTGTGTGTGTGTGTGTGTGTAGCATGGTTGCAGGTTTGTGGGGGGGAGGCGCTTGGCGGAGCAGTGTTGCTTGCTGCTGCTTGCCAGAGCACACTTGGTGGGATTTGAGTGTGGGGAGGCGCTCGGCGGAGCAGCGGTGCTCGCCGCTGTTCCTTCAAAACAGCTGATTGGTGGCTATGAAGGATCAGCGGCATGGCAGCACCGCTGATCCTTCACAGACGCTTATCAGCTGTTTTGAAGGAACAGCGGCGAGCGCCACTGCTCATTCGAGTGCCCCACACACACACATAAATCCCCCAAACATGGAGGTAAGTTGTGTGTGTGTGTGTGTGTGAGGTGTGGGGGGGTTGTGTGTACGGGTGTCTGTGTGTGGCGCGGTTGCATGTTTGGGGGGGTTTAGTGTGTGGGAGGCACTCGATGGAGCAGCAGTACTTGCCGCTGTTCCTTCAAAACAGCTGAAAACGGCTGTTTTGAAGGATCAGCGGCGAGCACCGCTGCTCCGTCGTTCCTTTCTCCTACTGTGAACTGCCGTGTAACTACATGGCGATTCACAGTAGAAGCAAGTAAAAAGAAGCAGCGGCATATTACTAACTTTTATTTATTTTTGTTTTGCAGGTTCCACTGGACCGTTTAGACTACGTCGGAGATTTGTAGGATTATGTTGATGATCTACTTTTTTTTTTTCTAAATAAAATGGTGAAAGAGGGTTGTGTGGGGTAGTTTTTATTTTAATAGCAAAATATTTTCTTATGTCATTTTTAATACTATATTAGCACCTTAGGGTATGTTCACACAACCTATTTTCAGACGTAATTCAGGCGTTTTACGCCTCGAATTACGCCTGAAAAGACGGCTCCATTACGTCTTCAAAAAAATGCCCATTGCTTGCAATGGGTTTTACGATGTTCTGTTCAGACGAGGTGTAATTTTACGCATCGCTGTCAAAAGACGCGTCATAGTAAATCTTGCTATGCATAGCTGAACTTGTGGTACTGCAATACTCAGTTTAGTTTCTTGCATTCGCCTCATCCTGATTGGTCCTCCCACAGCTGCCTTATCTCTTCTTGAAGAGATCCTGTTACACAGCACATCCAGCTATATGTGTTCTTGTCCCTCTTCCCTCTCCCCTTCTGAATGCCTAGGAATGTCTTTGTCCAGTATTTTCTGTATCTTTATTGTAAAGTAATAGTTTTAAGTGGGTATTGGCATTTGTAGATTTAAAATATTTTGGTTGAACCAGATTAAGGTCATACATTTGTATGTAACATTGAATTGTCAAATATTTGTAAGGTAAAAATTGGTCCCCAGAATGAATAGCTACTGCAGTGTGTTCTTGTTGTGTATTATATCTGTGTTTGAAGTATTAATTCCAGAAAGTCAGGTAGCCATCCTAAAGGAAATTAAAAAAAAAAAAAGTTCCAGGTTAATGTAAATTAAGAATTAGGCTCGCTACCCTAATAAGTAGAGGTCTGGATTAAAATGGGCTCACTAAATAGGAAATTAGGTTCTAAGGGCCAGGAAAAGGCGAGGAGAACCAGGGCTATGGATATAGTGAGACCACAGAAGGAAGGATGGGCAGTAGAAGGAATAAGGAATAAGGGTATGGAGGAAAGTAAAGACGTAGAAAGTGATGCTGTAAATGAGAGGGACAAACTTGGTTAGAAGTGTCAGAGAAAGTAATGAATAGTAAAAGGGAAAGATTTTACAGTAGAACCAGATACAAAACACACAAGGTCAGAAATAAGGAAAAAAAACACTGCAGCTAGAGATACAGCTAGAGATACAGCTAGAGATAAATCTATAGTCACCCCCCCCCCCCCCCAGATACCTGAACATCCAATTCCGCAGGACGGGTACAGGTTATATCCCCACCCTATCCCTATCTCAGGTATCAATACGGGAATGACTATAAGGGAAGGATCCCGATTGTATCCAGATGTCTACAGAGGGTTGGAGTACGCCATAGACAAACAATGTAATCCTATGAATGCCTTCTTTCGTTGAGAAATATAATTTTCATTTGTAAATCCTGACGAAGGGGCCTCTGTGCTCTGAAAGCTTTAGAACTTTTATGGTTGGCCAATAAAAGTATCATACCTTTTATACTTTTGGCTTTTTTGACACAAAAGTATTTAACATTGCATGTTGAGAAATGTAGAAATGCCAAACCACTAGGGGTTTATTCATGTTGGTGTGCTTGCTCTCATGGACCCAACCTGAACATCTGGCTATGACAAGTAAATTGCCAGATGCTACGGAATTGAGGGACAAATTGATGGGAGGAGTACACCGACTGTATTTTGATACCTGTGGAACAAACTATTTTGGTCCTACGAGCATTAGAAGAGCAGGAAGTAAGAGAGAGAGGGGTAAATAAACCCCAGCCCATCTTGATTAATCCAGTCCCAGACACCCATGGCAATGCCAGACTGTGAAGAAGTAAATGGTTGTGCTTCATGTTTGAAGTTGTTTTGTTTTTTTTGTAACCTTTGTTGTGGTACATGAGTTCCCTGGTCTACAAAACTGTGTGACTGCTTCTTATCCCTTTATTCCTCGCTTTCCCTATTAGGCTGGCCACCTAATGCTCTATTCCTTCTCCCCTTTATGTTTTGTCACCTGGGAACAATGTACCAAAACTAAGGAAATACTTACAACAATATTAGCCAATATGTTAAACTATTAGTGTTTCTGTGTAACTATCTCACTTACCGGAACTGGTGCAGCTGCAGCAGGTTATACTCTGAGTGTATAAGAGACCGGCCTGCAGCGACTCTAGTCTGTTATAGTGAAATCTGCATGGGATTGTGGAAGTTTTGTTGCTAAGAAAGATCTCATGAAAAAGCAATCAGAGGTAGATGAGAGTGGAGACTAAAAGGTGTGGGGTTAACATGATGGGGGAATATGGAATTGCAACATCCTGGTATTTAAGGATTTTGTTGTACAAATTCAGGTTGTACCAGACTAAGGGTATGATAACTAGGATTAGCCTTAGGCATACCAGATTACATGAAACCCTTTAACCTCTTTTGTCATGAGGCAAAGGAACATGCACAAGGCGTCCTTGCACAACTACATGGGTCAAAACAAACACCATTGGGGTACTACTCTGTACATCTAGGCCCTGTGATCAGAGTGGCACCGTCATACATCAGAGTAGTAGCAGCAGAACTTTAAAAGATAAAGTAGCAGATATTGTACTTGAGAGCCCTCTCACCATCCAGGTACCACATACAGTGCAGGAAATGTTGTCACAGTCCAGTGAAAACATCTATCAGCTGCAAGACTTACAAAATACAAAGCATTACTCACAGCCCACCCCTCACCATCAAAAGATGCGCAGTTCTGAACCCAGCGACATTACTTCTGCTTGGTCCAGAAGAGGGCAATGAAGAATGGGAAGAAAGGCTGGAACAGAAAGAAGAGGCCCATGAGAAAGCATTAGATGGAGCAGAACATGAAGCTGATAGTCAGATAGATTGGGAATTAGGAAGAAAGGTGATAATAAAATACCACAGACATTTTTCTTATTTGATGATAGAGATGATATACAGGATCGTTTTGAATTAATGAAACAAGAAGCAAATGCACTTGATAATGTGGTGAAAACACCCAATGCTAATGTAGATATTGAGCTGTTTGTAGATTGATCCTGATCATATGACAGGATATGCCGTCACCACCTTGTATGAAAGATTGATTCCGCAAACCACTCCCACCTGGGATTTCGGCCCAGGAGGTGGAGCTGAAGGCACTCACTGCAGTGTGTACACGGGCCGAGGGTCATACTGTAAGCACTTATACGGTCTCAAGGCTTTTGGTGTCGCACATAATTATGGCCCAATTTGGAGGAGCAGGGATTTTGTTGGCTTATCAGGTAAACCCGTGAAAACAGTGAAGCTGTAGCAGCCTTATAAAGTGCCTTTCAGCTACCTAAAAAGGCAGATGAGGTGGCCAAGGCAGCTGCACTGATCCCTCTCTCCACAATAATGCTATATGAGCCTGCTGAAGCAGGCCAGGGGGCAGTTAATATGTCAATGCTCAGATTACTACAAAAACAGGCTGCAATAGAAGAAAAAGGACAAGGACAATGTAAGGAAAAAGGGGCAAAAGAGGACTTAGAGGGGCTATGGTAGACAGAAGGTAAACTGTGCCTACCCCTGGTCCTATACCCTATGATGACACATCATTTGACACATGGACCAACACATGCGGCTAAGGATGCAATGGTAAGTTTAGTTTCCAGGTTCTGGGTTGTCCCTGGATACAACAACACTGCTACCTGATATGTGCAGACATGTCTTCTCTGTGCCAGCCATAACACAGGGAGAACAGTAAAAGTCTCCTACTCCTGTGTATTACCACCTTGAATCCCAAAGGAGAATTAAGAAAACATGTTTATCAAATATCATCAGACTGTCGTAAAAAATTACTAACTTGTGTCCGAGTGTTGGAACTTGACATTGTACGATTACCATATGTGGACGAATGTTAGCATCCCTCATACAATAGTGGGGCATGTTTTTGACCCTTGATGGGTGGTCAACATTACTAATAGAATGCACCCGTGGATGATGGACTATAGACAAGGAATCCCAGGAAGTTGGAAAAGGGTCAATATGACGGCACTTAAGTTGGGAGATACTGTCACGTAGTGGGTTAGTGGACCCACTAGGCCATACCGCCATAGCAGGGAGACAGCTGGCCAAACAACAGGAAACCCCAGAAATACAATGTCCCGCAAAGGGTACCTGGATAGACCAGACAGTGGCCGCAGCTCTGGAACTGATGGAGATGTGTGCAGCAGATAACCCCAAATGTGGCGGATGACACAGGAGCCGCAGGTTGCGCCAGACGTGGTGGATTCCTCAGGACGTGGCAGATGACACAGGATGTGGCGGATTCCTCCGGACGTGGCAGATGACACAGGACTTGGCAGACTCAATACTAAAGGCACAGCGCGGGAAACAGGAAAAGGTAACAAGGCGCGGGTAACAACAGGAACGGGAAACACAATGGGACCATTTGCAAGACAGAGTGGGAAAACTAACAACGCTCAGGCAAGGATCAGAAGGCCTGGGGCCTTCTTATAGACCATGAAATTGTGGCAGTTGATAATGATGACGACTTCCTTTGTGCGTGTGCTGGCCCTTTAAGAACGGGCACGAGCGTGTGCGCTCACCCTACGGGACCCAGCAGACCAGAGCGGAAGTGAGCTCTGGCCTCTCCTAGGAAGGAGATGGGGGCCAGCGCTCACGGATCCATGGCTGCGGGCGTCATGGACTCTACAGATACTACTAGTAGTAATATGAAAATTAGCTTTCAGAAGGCCTCAGATTATCTAGGCTGTCACATGCCATATTCAAATGACTGTTTGGGTCGGTATGTGCATAATTCAGCTTCTGGATGGGCATCAAATTTTACGAAGGGAGCTATTCCTGATCTTGGGGATAATTATAATGACAGTGATCCTGCCATATACAGACAGGAAAGATATCAAAGCCCCATGGGTAACAAAACTGGTGAACCCTGGTGCCTTTTCCATAATTCCCTAAGACTTGTGGAACTAGCACATATGATGGTACATCATAGGAGTGGCGCCTTTAAGCTTCCTGATGATATCTATATAGTGTGTTGTCATAATGCATATAAATGGATAGCTATGGGAGCAGAAGGAACCTGTACATTAGCTAGACTCCAGTCAGCCACATGGGTATGAGAAGATAATGATTTTCCTTACAGTAACATACCAAATCATACGTTGTTCAAGAGGGAAGCTGACCAGAGTAAGGCTAAATCCCTAGTACATGTTCCCTGGCAAAAAAAGTTGGGCCTATCACTCACACTAGTAGGGATATCTGTAAGAAATGCATTTAATATTGAAAAGCTTGCTGACTTATTTGACAATATTACAGAATATGTTTTTGATGCTTTACATATAACTAGCACACTTACCAGTCAGCTTATCTTAGTAACTTACCAGCATGCTATAGTCTTGGACTATCTCATACCATCCCAAGCCGGTATGTGTCAGATAGTAGGACCTGCCTGCTGCCATTATATAGAACCCTCTGGCCTGTTGCAAGTCATGTATGATATCGAGCAGGCTGAGAAGGTGAAGGAAGAGTTCAGGAAAGTTAATAACTCTCAGGATAACTGGAATTCAGATTTGCTTAGTTGGCTAAACCCAGCTAACTGGTTTAAGGGAATAGGTGGTTCCGTTTTATGGAATATTACATGTAGTTTTGTAGGCATTTATTATAGGAATACTGATTTATTTGATTGTCAAACTATTTTTTTTATGCTGATGACGAAGTGTTGTAATGGTTATAAAAACCTAACGCAGAATAAAGTTATGTGTAGAAAAAGGAGAAACATTGGGACATAAAATAACTTCTACATCCTTTCTTCCAGTAACAGTTTACATGCCTCAATTCATCAAGGATGATGGAAGGATATGCGCCTCTCAAGTTGACATATGTGTCCATCGTGGTGGTGTTAGGAAAGAATCAGATAATTAGGGATAGATTTGTGTGGCCAGGAACACCCCACTCTTAGGTAAATTATTTATAGATGATCTGTGGGAAAGGATCTCAAGGCAAGTTTGATGATTCCACTGTTTATGTGGCTACCCGTGTAATCCGTGATCTACCACAGTTTCAGCTGTAACTCATGATAGGTAGATTCCCCAATCTAATGGCCACTATACTAGGTTAGGAAGGGATAGGAGGATCTGAGTTTTCACCTTCAGAGGATATCGATTCCCATAGGGATAGAATAGTTGGATGCAGTATTTTGTCAAAAAGAGGGTAACTGTCAGAGTAATAAATCTAATAACTGTCAGATTTATATTGTATAAATATTATTAAAATGACTGCATTATATTGTTTCAGATATGTATTAGATATGTTTTTAATCTTCTCTTAAATTAATGTATTCCCTATCATCTAAGATAGGTTAAAGATGACATCATCTGACATTCCAAACTAATGAATACTAGGAAGAATGTCATTACCTTATATGGAAGTATTTTTGGGTGTATACCTATATGTACTTGGCATAATCTGATTGTTAATGTGTGTTAAGTGAAAGCATGATCCTATAAATAAAGACTCCATCCATAGCCATTTTAGATTTCTGTACATTAAACCATTGTATGTGCAATCTCTCCCGATCGGTCATTTTTGTAAATATGAATGAATCCTGGACAAATTCTGTTATGGAGAAAAGGAACTCAAGAGTGATGGAGAATAATCTCATACAGGCTTATATACAGGACAACAGCAGGCAGTAATGATGTTACACTTACCCAGCTTTTCGATGCAGCGGATGTCCCGACACCATCCAGCGTGGTGACGCCATGCAAGGCGCACAGCGTCATGACGCGAGAAGACGTCAGGACTTCCACTGCGCTCGGGAAAGAGGGTAAGTATGTGTGGTTACTATAGTAACAGGGGCACGTGTATTTTATGACATAGGCCACAGTTACAATAGTACATTTCTATAGCAGTGCAGGGGCCACGGCCTGGTCGCAATCGCGACCGCTGTGACCCCTGTAGCGGCTGTCGCCTGGGGATACGGTGCACCGGGCCAAAGATCCGGGGCTTGTGCTCCAGAGGTCCAGTGCTAGCAATGCCCCTGGTCAGGGCTCAGGAGTGAAAGAGTAACATGCAAAATTGGATCCTAATTTGGCAACTTACAAAGTATTGGTTCATCATTGCAGAGGCTATGATGTGAAATAATAAAAGAACCCCCTGAGAAGTGACCCCATTTTTTAAACTACACCCCTCAAGCTATTTATTAAGGGGTGTACAGAGCATTTGGACCCCCCAGGTCTTTTTCCATAAATGATTGCGCTGCGGATAGTGCAAAGTAAAAATTGCAATTTTTCTCCAGATGTGCCATTCAGTGGCAAATATGTCGTGACCAGCTTGTGCCACTAGAGACATAAACCCCAAAACTAGTTAAAAAGGTAATCCTGGGTATGGCGATGCCATGTATGTGGAAGTAAACGGCTGTTTGGGCACACTGTAGGGCTCAGAAGGCAGACAACCCCACATGGCTTTTGGAGCGTGGATTCAGTTTATAATGTGGGGGGGCATAGGTAAGCTGGGCGGAGTACACCACGGCATAATAAGGTGGTATAATAATGTTGTAACAAAACAATACAATAAAATAATCCATAGATGTGTGTTACGCTGTGAAGGCCAGTGTCCCACTGATAAATGGTGTCGTTTCTTATCCCCCCTTTGGTACACACGCTTCACCTTTGCAGTTTGGAGATTTTTGCTGGGAAAGTGCTTTCCTGGTACAATGCAAGCACCCTCGCTTCCAGCAGATATGTTTGGGCCCTACCCTTCCTGGTTCTCTAATTTTAGGGCCTGGATAAATCACCTCTTGAAACAGAAGAAATGTTCCCCTCGGGCCTGCACAACTGCATATTTTTTTCTCTCCTGACTTATTGGAGCCTTAACTAAAATTTTTTTATAGATGTAGTGGTATGAGGGCCGTTTTTTTTTTCAGGATGAGCTGTAGTTTTTATTGGTACCATTTTGGGCTACATGCGACTTTTTGATAACTTTTTATCCTATTTTTTGGGAGGGAGGGTGTCCAAAAAACATTGTTTCTAGGAATAGTATTTTAGTTTTTTATATCTATTCAGTGTTCACCATGTGTTATAAATTACATGTTGACTTAATTCTGCGGGTCAGTATGATTCCGGCGATACCAAATAACCACGTTTTTATGTTTTACAACTTTTTGCACAATAAAATTTCTTTTGTAAAAAGAATGTATTTTTTCTGTCGCTATGTTGTGAGAACCATAACTTTTACATTTTTTAGTCGGCGGAACTGTATGAGGGCTTGTTTTTTGTGAGACGAGCTACAGTTTTTATAGGGACCATCTTTGGATACATGTTAATTTTTGTTGCATTTTTATTCCAGTTTTTGGAAGGCAAAAGTGACCAAAAAACAGCAATTCTGGCATTGTTTTTTAGGAAGTTTTTTTTAAGGCGTTCACCGTGCGGGATAAATAACATAATATTTTTATAGTTCAGGCCGTTTCGGACACGGTGATACCAAATATGTATTGTTTATTTCTTTTTTTCAATATTAAAGGACTTGATAAGCAAAAAGGGGTGAACTTGAACATTTTATTTTATTTTTGACAACTTTTTTTTCACTTTTTTTAGTTCCACTAGGGGATTTGAAGGTGTAATTGTCTGATTTATGTTCTGATTTATCGTTCACTGACAGCTAGCCGATTAGGCTTCGCCTCCGGGAGGGGCCTATTCGGCTTCCATAATGGCAGAGCAGGAGGCCATTGTTAGGCCTCCTGTTGCCATAGCAGCTGTTAGCAGCCCTGCGATCGCATTGCAGGGCTGCCGATTTGCTGCAAACCACTAAGATGCAGCGAACACTTTCGCTCGCTGCATCTGAGTTGTTAATGGCAGAGATCGGAGCAGCTTCTGAGCCCATGCCATTTATTTGTTTATTTTGTTTTATTTTAAATAAACATGGCTACAACAAATATGGATCCTGAGGATTATAACTCAGAGATCCCCGACATGTTCTGATTGAGCATGCTCGGCTGTGGTCAGCGTCCCCGACAATAATAACTGAGTTGGCATGTGTTTAATTCGTATCTGCTCTCAGGCTGCAGAGCTTTACAATCCTAACAAGCTGAGAGGAAGGTGTCTCCTCAGCTATACTGCCATGCTTCTGTAGAGGGTCTGATCCTTTCCTGACAAGCAGGGTAGAAAACTATTTCTATTGGCTGCTTTCCAGTAAACAGAGGATCACAACATAGAGATCTGGCTGTGGGGATAGTGACCAGGGCCGGCCTTAGGATAGATGGTGCCCTGTGCGAAATTATCTTTCGGTGCACCACCCCATCATAAAAAAAATGCCCCATAAAAAAAGCATAATGCTCCCCACAGTATAATGCCCTATATAGTGACACACACAGTGTAATGCCCCTTTAGTGCCCCCCATACAGTATAATAATAATATTTAATAATATATTATATTATAACCCCTTCAAGGACACAGTATTTTGTCCTCTAATTGCACCCACACAGTATTATGCCCCCTAAGTGCCACACACAGTATATTGCCCCCTGTAGTGCCCCTACACAGTACAATGTCCGCTTAGTGGCCTCCACACAGTATAATGCCCCCCTCCACTAGCTGTCACACACAGCCCCCCTTGTAGATAGTGCCCCTCTTTTGATTGTGCCATACAGCCTCCATGTAGACAGTGCCATAATCCCCCACCTCCTCCTTGTAGATCATGCCATACAGCCCCCACCTCCTCCTTGTAGACAATGCCCCAAACAAAAAAAATTCTACTCACCTAGGCTCCGTTTGCACGACGAATTGAGGTCCTCCACGACGTGATCCTTGCATAGGCCAACGTGATTCTGTAGCCTAGTACAGAGTTTCCCGATATTTTCGGACTCCCCTACCAAAAATTATTTCTGTAAAGACAGAAAATGGATAAAACCAAGCACTACACTCTTAGGCCATGTTCTGACGTGGCAGAATTTTTCCGCTGCAAATGTTGGTGCAGATTCGGGGCAATTACGCAACGAATCTGCACCAACATTTGCATATTTGACAGGTAATTCAGACGTTGCAGATATCACAGCGGACTTGCCACAGATTTCAGTTTTTGCATTGCAAAGGCTCAAATCCGCAGTGGAATTCTGCTTCTTCTCCGCAATGTAATGAGCATGCTGCGGAAGGAAATATCTGCACTGCAGACTAATTTTGGCACAGTTCTTTTCTGCAACGTCTGAACCTGAACTAAGTTTCCTAAAAATATATAGAAAGAAATGTAAAAAACGGCTGCTGCAGAATTGCACGGCGGACTGTCTGCAGCGGAATTCAAAAGCAATTCCGCCACGTCTGAATGTGTCCTTAGGGTATGTTGACACGTTTTTTGTAAGGCAAAAAAAATCTGCCTCAAAATTCCTTCAGGAATTTTAAAGCAGATTTTGAATTGACAGCGTTTTTCGACTTTTTTTCGTTTGCATTTATTTTTTTTTTTAAGCCGTTGAAGCTAATGCAAAAGTCGCAGGCAAAAAAGCTCCAAACGAGCACCGCAGGTATTTTCTGCCTCCTATTAATTTCAATTGGAGCTCAGAAATGGAAACCACTTGAAGACCATCAGCCCCCCACTCACAGTAAAATGACCATCAGCCCACCACTCACAGTAAAATGACCATCAGCCCCGCTGATCACAGTAAAATGACCATCAGCCCGCCACTCACAGAAATGACCTTCAGCCCGTCACTCACAGTAATGACCATCAGTCCGCCACTCACAGATTCCCCCTGTAGGTAGTGTCACACAGCCCCCTTGTAGGTAGTGCCACACAGCCCCCTGTAGGTAGTGCCACACAGACCCTTGCAGGTAGTGCCACATAGCCCCCCTGTAGGTAGTGCCACAGAGCACCCTTAGGTAGTGTCACACAGCCCCCTTGTAGGTATTGCCACACAGCCCCCTGTAGGTAGTGCTACACAGCCCCCCTGTAGGTAGTTCCATACAGCTCCATGTTATGGAATACCACACAGCCCCCTTGTAGGTAGTGCCCCACAGCCCCCTTGTAGATAGTATCACCCCTTCCTGCATAAAGAACCACTGTTGTAGCTCCATGAAGGAGCGGAATCCCTGTGTGGCCGGAGAATCCGCTCCTGGAGCGCTCCACTTGGGGCAGCTGCTCCAGGAGTGGAATCCCTGGACACATCATTGTTGATTCCACTCCAGGGGAAGCCCCTGACGTCTCTGTCCATTTATGGACAGTGACGTTAAGGGCTTCTCCTGGAGTGGAATCCCCGGTCACAGAGTCGGCAATGCTGTTGTAAAGGATCTGCCAGACACAGCTTCTGTGTCGACACCCGTAGTTAATCAGTCTACATCTCCTCCTAGATCTGATAGAGTGACTCGATCTGCTACCACTCAGGCTGGTAGGCTGAGGAGTGGGAGAACCTATCAGAGCCTGGCCAGACGGTTCTAGCTCCCGCCCTTGGTCTATGTATACCTTCATTTGCTTCTTGTCTTTGCCTGTGATTCTCTCTTGTTTCCTGGCTCTGCTGTTCCAGCTATTACTATTGACCTCAGCTTCATATTGACCCTGGCTTTACTGACTACGCTCCTGCTCTGCGTTTGGTACCTCGTACACTCCTGGTTTGTCTCGGCTCGTTCACTACTCTTGTTGCTCACAGTGTCGCCGTGGGCAACTGCCCCATTTCCCTTAGCTTCTGTGTACCCTTGTCTGTTTGTCTGTCGTTCACATATTGAGCGTAGTGACCGTCGCCCAGTTGTACGCCGTCGCCTAGGACGGGTCGTGCAAGTAGGCAGGGAATGAGTGGCGGGTAGATTAGGGTTCACCTGTCTGTCTCCCTACCCCTTCATTACAGCTGTGGACGGGGATCTGCTTCAGGAGTTGCCCCTGATGTCACTGTCCATATATGGACAGAGCCATCAAGCGCTCCATCCAGGAGTGGAATCCCCGGCATCCGGGGATTCCTCTCCTTCAGAGAGCTACAGTGGCACTAGTAGATAGCAGTGGGGGGGGCCATCCCACCCGTGCCAACGGGCAGCACGGGCGCTCTCATGCCCAGTGTCATCGCTAGCAGCCGCTATGGCTGCTACAGCGGTAGCGACGCCGCTGAGTGAAGAAGCACGCGGGCGGAAGTGCGGCTGCGGAATCGCCGGACCCGGGCGCTTCTGAAACAAGCAGGGGAAAGGAGCCAGCGCAGCGCCCCCTTCCACCTGCTGGAGTGATGCGCCCTGTGCAATGGCACAGGTCGCACACCCCTATGGCCAACCCTGATAGTAACTTAGCATACGTGTCCAACAGCACTCATCTCATTATGTGCACTTGCACATTGTTATACACTTTGGACACCAGGTGTTGCGTCATACTATGTAAGTAAACGTCATTACTTCACCGGATTGTTTTTTCTAACAGCATGTTACATTGTTACATAGTTGTTAAGGTTAAAAAAAGACACAGGTCCATGAAGTCTAACCTATAATCCTACCATGTTAATCCAGAGGAAGGCAAAAAAAAAAAACCTGAGGTTGATGCCAATTGCCTCATTAGGGGAAAAATTCCTCCGTATGGCAAACAGAATAAATCCCTGAATCAACATCTCCAGAATCTGGTACTCATAACTTGTAATATTATATTTTTCAATACAGCCATCAAGTCCCTTCTTAAACGTGTTCAATGAATTAACCATCACAACATACTGTGGCAGAGAGTTCCATAGTCTCACTGCTCTCACAGTAAAGAATCCCAGTCTGTGATGGTGAAACCTTTTTCATTAGTTGTCAGAAGGTGGACAACCCCTTTAATGGGGAATTTACTTTATCCCTAATCATGTCATCTGACATTGGATTTTCTTGTCTAAATACAGAAGAGAAAAAGGCGTTCAATAGATTGACATTTTCCTCATCCTCCTCCATCATTACACCCAGATTATTTTGAGGGGGCCAACACTTCCAATTTTCAGTTTCTTATTATTTATGTATTTGAAGAATATTTTTTGGTTATTTCTACTTTCTTTGGCAACGAGTCAAAACCAACGAACCAAAGCCAGGACCTAATAGGCTAACTGTCAGCTGAAAATTGTCAGTTACAATACACTGCACTACATAAGTACAGAAGATCAGGACTTGTCCCCTAGTAAGTGTAGAAAAAAAAAGGGGAAAAAAAAATTTTAAATTAAGAAATAAAAGCTTTAAATAAAAGAAAAAAACAATAGTTGCCCTGTTTCCCTGATCAAGTCCTTTATAATTGGGAAAAAACGAAAAAAAAACTATACATAATATATATTACCGCATTTGGAACGGCCTAAACTATACAAATATCTTGTTATTGTTCCTGCACAGTGAACACCATTAAAAAAAAAACAACAACACGATGACAGAATTTCTTTTTTTGGTCACCTTGTCTAAAATAAAATAGAATACAAAGTGATCAAAAAGTCGCAAGTGGTACCAATAAAAACTTCAGTTCGTCACGCAAAAAAAACAAGCCCTCCACAGCTCTATCAACTGTAAAATAATAAAGTTATTGCTCTCAGAAAATGAGGACACTAAAACATGATTTTTTTTAGAAGTGTATTTTTATTGTGGGAAAGTAGTAAAACTTAAAAAAAACGATATAAATTTGGTATTGCTGTAATCGTATCGACCCACAGAATAAAGTTAAAGAGGCTCTGTCACCACATTACAAGTGCCCTATCTCCTACATAAGGAGATCGGCGCTATAATGTAGGTGACAGTAATGCTTTTTATTTTAAAAAACGATCTGTTCTCACCACTTTATTAGCGATTTTAGATTTATGCTAATGAGTTGCTTAATGCCCAAGTTTTTACTTTAGACCATGTGGGCGTTGTACAGAGGAGTGTATGACGCTGACCAATCAGCGTCATGCACTCCTCTCCATTCATTTATTCAGCGCATAGGGATCCATTTAGATAGCTATGTGCTGTCTTATACTAACACATTAACGATACTGAAGTGTTTATACAGTGAATGGACATTCCACGGGATGTCTATTCACAATCTCTGCACTTCGTTACTGTTTCTATGGTAGTTACAGCAGAGGAAGCGTAATCTCGTTGTAACCTGTCATCTACAGCGTAATCTCGCGAGATTACGCTTCCTCTGCTGTAACTACCGCAGAAACAGTAATGAAGTGCAGAGATTGTGAATAGACATCCCGTGGAATGTCTATTCACTGTCTAAACACTTCAGTATTGTTAATGTGTTAGTATAAGACAGCACATAGCGATCTAAAAGAATCCCTATGCGCTGACTAAATTAATGGAGAGGAGTGCATGATGCTGATTGGTCAGCGTCATACACTCCTCTGTACAATGCCCACTTGGTCTAAAGTAAAAACACGCCCACTTAGGCATTAAGCAACTCATTAGCATAAATCTAAAATCGCTAATAAAATGGTGAGAACAGATCGTTTTTTTAAATAAAAAGCATTACTGTCTCCTACATTATAGCGCCGATCTCCTTATGTAGGAGATCGGGCACTTATAATGTGGTGACAGAGCCTCTTTAACATGTTGTTTATACTGCACAGTCTCTATTTTGACATAGTCAGATAAGAAAGAGAAGGGTTCAGGTGACGTGATCAAAACTAAACACAATTTTATTACTACTTTTAACTCCAGAAATAAGGATATAACTAACGTCCTGGCTAGACATTGGCACATCATTTGTAAAGACCCATTTCTCAAGGATATCCTCCAAAAAAACACAGATGACGTATTGAAGAGCTATGACACTACGTAATGCTCTGACCCCGAGTAGGCTTTGTACCAATAAATCTGCAGCGAGAAGCATGTTCCCCCAACCTATAAGGCTCATATAGGTGTGGAAAACAAAGATGTTTCTGTTCAAATGGCATCTCACACAGAACATATTCTTTTTTGTGATTTATATAATTCAGTGCCCTTGTGAACTCCAATACATAGACCACACAATACAGGCCCTACGGACACGTACCAATAAGGATAGGTCCAACATTAATTATGGTTTCTTGAAACATGAAGTCTCTCGACATTTTGCCATGCACCATAATTGTAAAAGTGATGGGCCGACAATTACTCCCATAGAACAAATCGCCAGTACTGTGCCTAATAGATTCCAAAAGTTGAGACAAAGAGAGAACTATTGGATTTATAAATTATCCACGTTACAACCGAATGGTCTGAATGATATGATAGAGACTAACCTATTAAATCAAATCCCATTGATAGGATTGGACTCTACACTATTACATCATCCCTCACTTTTGGTATCGTCATCTTTATGTTCATTCTTCTTCATTTTATTCTGTTTTCGTTTGTTCACACAAAGAAAAAAAGATTATAAATCTGCAAGATTAATTTTTTGAGGGATGTAGTTTCCAAAATGGGGTAATTGTTTGAGGGTTTCCACTGTACTGGTAGCTTAGCTCAGTGCAACAAGGTGCATGAAAACTAATCTTGTAAAATCTTCACTCTGAAAACCAAATGGCACCCTTTCCTTTTTTAGACCATTGCTGTATGTCCAAATAGCCATTTACAACCACATATAGGGTATTGCCTTACTCGTGAGAAATTGTGTAACTAATTTTGGGGTGCCTTTTCTCAGAATTCCTTGTAAAAATGAAAAATGTTAAGCTAAATCTACATATTATTGGAAAAATGTAGATTAAATTTTCACGGCCCAATTATAATATAATCTATAAACCACCTCTGGGATCAAAATGTTTACTATACCCCTAATTTAATTCCTTGAGGGGTATAGTCTCGAAATAGGGTCACATCTCGGAAATTTCTACTGTATTGGTACCTTAGGAAGCTCTGCAAATGTGACATGGTCCCAAAAACCAGTTTAGCAAAATCTGCACTCATAAAGCCAAATGGCGCTCCATCCCTTCTGAGCCCTGCCATGTGTCCAAACAGCAGTTTGTGATCACATATTGGGTATTGCTGTACTCTGGAGAAAATGCTTAATAAATGCTGAGGTGCTTTTCTACTATAGTCCTTGTGAAAATTAAACATTTTGAGCTAGAACTAGATTTTATTGGAAAAAATAGTACACCGCTTTCCAAATTATTATGCAAATGTTATTTTTCACTGATTTTCCTAAATAGTCGATGCAAATGACAGTCAGTATAATCTTCAAGCCATCAACTGTTGGAGTATAATGCAAATTTTATTGAACAAATCTCCTAATGATAACAGATTTTTTTTAGAAGTAAAAAACTCAAAATGCACTGTTTCAAATTATTATGCACAACAGAGATCAAAACATTTTAAAGGTTGTAAAGAGAACTAAAATGGTAATTTGTTGAATTTGCAGCATCAGGAGGTCATATTTACAGAAATCAAAAGCTCTTTCAATAAAAAAAAACGTAACAGGCCAAGTTACATGTTAACATAGGACCCCTTCTTTGATATCACCTTCACAATTCTTGCATCCATTGAATTTATGAGTATTTGGAGTAGTTTCTGCTTGAATATCTTTGCAGGATGTCAGAATAGCCTCCCAGAGCTTCTGTTTTGATGTGAACTGCCTCCCACCCTCATAGATATTTTGCTTGAGGATGCTCCAAAGGTTCTCAATAGGGTTGAGGTCAGGGGAACATGGGGGCCACACCATGAGTTTCTCTCCTTTTATGCCCATAGCAGCCAATGACACAGAGGTATTCTTTGCAGGATGAGATGGTGCATTGTCATGGATGAAGATAATTTTGCTACGGAAGGCACGGTTCTTCTTTTTGTACCACGGAAGAAAGTGGTCAGTCATAAACTCTATGTACTTTGCAGAGGTCATTTTCACACCGTCAGGGACCCTAAAGGTGCCTACCAGCTCTCTCCCCATAATTCCAGCCCAAAACATGACTCCGTCACCTCCTTGCTGACGTCGCAGCCTTGTTGGGACATGGTGGCCATTCACCAACCATCCACTACTCCATCCATCTGGACCATCCAGGGTTGCACGGCACTCATCAGTAAACAACACGGTTTGAAAATTAGTCTTCATGTATTTCTGAGCCCACTGCAACCGTTTCTGCTTGTGAGCATTGTTTAGGGCTGGCCGAATAATAGCTTTACGCAACTTGCAAACCCCTGGAGGATCCTACACCTTGAGGTTCACGGGACTCCAGAGGCACCAGCGGCTTCAAATACCTGTTTGCTGCTTTGCAATGGCATTTTAGCAGCTGCTCTCCTAATCCTATTAATTTGTCTGGCAGAAACCTTCCTCATTATGCCTTTATCTGAACTAACCCATCTGTGCTCTGAATCAGCCACAAATCTTTTCACAGTACGATGATCACGCTTACGTTTTCTTGAAATATCCAATGTTTTCATACCTTGTCCAAGGTATTGCACTATTTTACGCTTTTAGGCAGCAGCGAGATCCTTTTTCTTTCCCATATTGCTTGAAACCTGTGGCCTGCTTAATAATGTGGAACGTCCTTCTTAAGTAGTTTTCCTTTGATTGGGCACACCTGGCATACTAATTCTCACAGGTGTCTGAGATTGATTACAATGATCCAAAGAGCCCTAAGACACAATACCATCCATGAGTTTAATTGAAAAACTAATAATTAAATGTTTATGACACTTAAATCCAATGTGCATAATAATTTGGAACACGGTGTATTTTCTTTTATTTTCATATTCCAATTCTAATAAATTCAGCAAAAACCTGTGGGGTCAAAATGCTCACTATACCCATAGATTCATTCCTCAGGAGGTGTAGTTTACCAAGTGGAGTCACCTTTAAGTGGTTTTCACTGTACTGGTACCTCAGGAGCTCTGTAAATGGCTCCTCATGGGTCCTAAAAATACAATTCCGCAAAATATGTACTCAAACCAAACCAAACCAAATGGCGCTCCTTCCCTTCTGAGCCTTATCGTGTGCCCAAACAGCAGTTTATGACCACATATGGGATATTTTCCTACTCTGGAAAAGTTGTTAAACAAATGAGTGTTTATTCTCATTTATTTGTTGAGAAAATGAAAAATTTTGCGCTAAAGCTACGTGTTATTGGAAAAAATGTAATTTTATATTTTCACTGCCCAATTATACTAAAATGTATGAAACACCTGTGGGGTCAAAAGGCTCGCTACACCCATAGATTAATTCCTCAAGGGGTGTAGTTTGCCAAATGGAGTCACCTTTGGGGAGTTTCTACTGTACTGGTACCTTAGGGGCTTTGAAAAAGCGAGATGGTGCTGAAAAACCAATCCAGCAAAATTTGCGCTTCAAAAGCCAAATGGCGCTCCTTCCATTCTGAGCGCTACCGTGTGTCCAAACAGCAGTTTTGAGCTAAAGCTACGTGTTATTGTAAAGAAATGTCATTTTTCATTTTCACTGCCCAATTCTAATAAAATCTATGAAACATCTGTGGAGTCAAAATGCTCACTACACTCCTAGATTAATTCCTTGCGGGGTGTAGTTTCTCAAATGGGGTATTTTTTTTTAGGTGTTTCCTTTGTTTTTGCACCCCAAGAACTCTTCTAAACAAACAGGCTGCATAAAATAGATTCCAATAAAAAGAAGGCTGACACGCCACGATTCACAGTCTAAGCAAGTGACTGGAATGAAGGGGAAGCAGCGTGTAGTTTATTACATAGTCCCCAGTTACTATAGTAGCTTTTTATAGTCATGGTGCAGGGGGCAGTGAGCCCCCCTGGCTTCAGAGCCCGGGCGCAATTGCGACCGCTGTGACTCCTATAGCTACGCCACTGGGTCTTTGAGATTGCGGTCTGAATAATCCTCCTTACGCTTGTCCCAAAGACATGGGCTGTGCTGGACCAGTGTAATCAGCTTTGCCACACTAATAATGGACACCATCATCTCTGCTCTCTGTTCCTTTACTACACTGTCTACAACCTGCAAGACAACAGAGCTAAGTCCCTGTCTTCACTTAGCAACTGTTCCGCTAATCCACAATTGCGGATGACACATGGAGGTCCATCCGTATGTCATCTGCAGTTTTCACGGCCCCATACACTTCTATGGGCAAGTCCGTACCGCAATTGCAGACTGTATAATGACATGTCCTGAGTTTTTGCGGTACGGATATGTGGCTCTGCACGGAACTGTGAAAACCACGGTCATGTGCATGGGGCCATAGAAATTAATGCGGGCACAAAAACACGTTTCTTTGCATGAGGCCTATAAGTATCAATACTCCAGCAGTTAGTGGGGATTCTATATTTGTAGACAACTGTATGTAGTCTATTGGTGTCTAAATATGATCTATTAACGAAGCCGCTCTTCATAGATGTACAGTCTGTGACACACTGTTCTACTGTGTTTAATTTAATCTTCAAAGATTTCATGTAAATTATTTCAGTTATTATGATTATTCCTGCACGCTTATTGGAAATCCCAATCTCTTTTTCTAGAATTATACCCCATATATAGGTGTTACTATTTCTGGTAAAATATGTACGCACTCAATTTTCCAGTAAACCAACAAACATTTATTCATCTATAAAAATTGCTGTACATATTTAATAAAAAATTATAATCTTCCCTTTTATTTTATTAATATGCTGCCATTGATGACTGATAGATCATATGCACATTTTATTAAAGAGCTATGAACTGTGTGTGATCAATTACAGCTGGATCCTGCGTGTCAGAGATTGAAGCTGTCAGTCCCTCTGACTTGACGGATTTGAATTTGAGCGCAAGATGCAGCTTCTATGTATCCAGGATACATAGAAGATATATATGAAAAAGTAAAACAAAAAAATTATTAAAAACCAATTATAAAGTTGCTTAAAACACCATAATACATGGTTTTATGAGGAAAAAAAAAGTGTTCAAAGGTTTACATAGCAGAAAGATGAATCAGAGCTTTAAAAGTAGCTAAAGTAGAATTTAGGATACAGCTATGCTTGCTTGAATGCTTCACGCACTTAAAAAAAAAATGTAACAGCTAACAGACCAGATTATTATTTGGCATATCTGTAGATAGATAGATAGATAGATAGATAGATAGATAGATAGATAGATAGATAGATAGATAGATAGATAGATAGATAGATAGATAGATAGATAGATAGATAGATAGATAGATAGATAGATAGATAGATAGATAGATAGGGGCTTGAGAAAGGCTCAATAAAGCACCCACTTTTTTTACCATAAGCCTTTGTGAGTGCTGCCTATTTACTGCTTTTTGTCTATAGGGACAGCGGCCAGTTCCCTAAGGCTTGCACCCCCTTTCATTTAAGCCTGTGCTGCTGGATTCTATTTTTGTATCGAGATAGATAGATAGATAGATAGATAGATAGATAGATAGATAGATAGATAGATAGATAGATAGATAGATAGATAGATAGATAGATAGATATGATCGAATTTCCCGATTTAGTCCGATAAAATTTGTCGTGAAACGGAAGTGCCTTGAATGTTCTGAAAAGTTCTGTATGCAACTCTGTGTTCTTCTAGGACTATATTTAACCCCCAGCAAGCTCTTTAACACCAAGACAGTATTAGTAATGTCAAGGTGACAAAAACATATATGGCAATGGGTAAACGGATGGTAGCTGATGGAAAGAAACAGCCTGTTTAAAAACACACTGCACTGTCAGATTTTTTTATGCTTTTTAAAATTGAAAAAATGATCCAAAAACTATCCCTTTTGATGGCGGATGCCTGTCGGTGTTTACACAACCTTAAAAAAACTCCTCTAAACAAAACATGAAGGGGCCCTTCATCTACATACATGAAAACCAACAATAGTATCCTAAAAACAGAAGGATAGCATGTCCAAGTAGTAATATCAGTGGCGTAACTACCGCTATAGCAGCTGTAGCGGCTGCTATGGGGCCCGCAGCATGAGGGGGCCCGTGCCACCCGCCGGCACGGCCCCCCCATGGCCGGAGGATCCGCTAGCAGCCGCTATGGCTGCTACAGCGCGACGCCACTGAAGGGGTTGTTCCTACAAAAGACATGCATCCCCTATCCACAGGATAGGGGATGCATGTGTGATCGCTGGGACGCCCAGCGATAAGGAGAACATGGGACCAAAAGTCCCCCGAAGATCTCCATGACAGACCTTGGACTTCCGGGGTCTGTCTGCAGCTCCATAGAAATTAATTGTGCACTGGTCGCGCTTGTGCGCATGCGTGACCAGCGCACCTTTCATTTTTATTGAACTGCGCAGACTCCGGAAGTCTGAGGTTTGTCATGGAGTACTTGGGGGGACTTTTGGTCCCCCGTTCTCCTTATCGCTGCCAGCGATCACACATGTATCCCCTATCCTGTGGATAGGGGAAACATCTCTTTTGTAGGACAAACTATAGGCTGTTCTTTTTTGGGGGGGGTATATGGCGTTATCTACAGGGGGGGTTCTGTTTGGTGTTATCTACAGGAGGGTCTGAATGGCGTTATCTACAGGGGTGGTTCTGTATGGCGTTATCTACAGGGGGTCTGTATGACGTTATCTACAGGGGGGGTTCTCTTGGTGTTATCTACAGGAGGGTCTGAATGGCGTTATCTACAGGGGTGGTTCTGTATGGCGTTATCTACAGGGGGTCTGTATGACGTTATCTACAGGGGGATTTGTATGGTGTTATCTACAGGGGGGTCTGTATGGCGTTATCTATGGGGGGTCTGTATGGCATTATCTACAGGGGGTATGTATGGCGTTATCTACAGGGGGGACTCTGTATGGCATTATCTACAGGGGGGTCTGTATGGCGTTATCTACAGGGGTGGTCTGTATGGCATTATCTACAGGGGTGGTCTGTATGGCATTATCTGCAGGGCGGGTTCTTTATGGCGTTATCTACAGGGGGTTTGTATGGCGTTATCTACAGGGGAGGGTTTTTATGGCGTTATCTACAGGGGGGGTTTGTATGGCGTTATCTACAGGGGGGTATGTATGGCGTTATCTACAGGGGGGCTATATGGCATTATCTACATGGGGGGTCTGTATGGCATTATCTACAGGGGGACTCTGTATGGCATTATCTACAGGGGGATTTGTATGGCGTTATCTACAGGGGGGTCTGTATGGCGTTATCTATGGGGGGTCTGTATGGCATTATCTACAGGGGGTATGTATGGCGTTATCTACAGGGGGGACTCTGTATGGCATTATCTACAGGGGGGTCTGTATGGCGTTATCTACAGGGGTGGTCTGTATGGCGTTATCTGCAGGGCGGGTTCTTTATGGCGTTATCTACAGGGGGTTTGTATGGCATTATCTATAGGGGAGGGTTTTTATGGCGTTATCTACAGGGGGGGTTTGTATGGCGTTATCTACAGGGGGTATGTATGGCGTTATCTACAGGGGGCTATATGGCGTTATCTACATGGGGGGTCTGTATGGCATTATCTACAGGGGGACTCTGTATGGCATTATCTACAGGGGGGACTCTGTATGGCGTTATCTACAGGGGGTCTGTATGGCTATATCTACAGGGGGCTGTATGGCGTTATCTACAGGGGACTGTATTGCGTTATCTACAGGTGGGATTGGAGCTGTAAGACGTTATCTACAGGGGGCTGTGTAGCTATCTATAGGGGGCGCTGTGTGGTGGAATCTATAGGGAGGCACTATCTACAATGGGGGGTTGTGTGATACCCAGTGGAGGGGGGGCCCAGTCAAAAGTTTGCTATGGGGCCCAGTCTTTCTTAGTTACGCCCCTGAGTAATATAAATATGACTTTAATAGCAAAGATGTCAAAATACATTGAATAACAAATACAGTTAAATACAGTTAAAAATGAGAGAGCAGATGTAAGACACAGAGAGCAGGTGCCTACATAATATCCAGTATAGAAAGAATATGTGCCTGAACCAAAGTTAGCAATGACAATGGATAATACAAATTATAACATATCCATAACCAAATAAAATATATATCAGAAATGGAACAAAGCACTAATGCATGCCAATCAATGACAAAGGATGTCTAGCTGGGTATAGCAAGTGGGGAGATAACCCCCACTATATTCAAATGGATGTACCCAGATAGAAATACCTGGTCAAGAATATATAAATGCAGACTAAAGCCCAAAAGCCAGACATAAGTGATATTCAAAAAATCCTGATAAATAAAACGTCAATGCATACCCTCAGTCATGATGGATACAAAAGAATGAGGAATGGAACTGGAAGAGATAGGAGCATCCCAGGAAATACCTTGACGCGCGTTTTGCCTGCGGCTTTGTCAGGAGGCCCAGCCGGTGTTTATACACAGACGGTGGTATCGGAAGAAACAATGGCTTTTTAATAAGCTGTCCAAATTTTTAGGGTTTTTTTGGTGGCAGGTGTCTGCCGGTGTTTATACACACACGGTGGTATCAGAATAAACAATGGCTTTTTAACAAGTAGTCCAAAAGTAATTTCCTTTTTGGGTCAAATGCCTGACAGTGTATATACACACGCAGGGGCGTAACTAGGAAAGACTGGGCCCCATAGCAAACTTTTGACTGGGGCCCCCCCACTGCTGGGTATCACACAACCCCCCCCCCTTGTAGATAGTGCCTCCCTATAGATTCCACCACACAGCGCACCCCTATAGATAGCACCATACACAGCCCCCTGTAGATGACCCCATACAGCCCCCTGTAGATAACGCCATACAGTCCACCTTGTAGATAACGCCATACAGACCCCCTCTGTAGATAACGCCATACAGACCCCCCTGTAGATAACGCCATACAGTCCACGCTGTAGATAACGCCATACAGCCCCCTGTAGATAACGCCATACAGCCCCCCCTGTAGATAACACCATACAGCCCCCTCTGTAGATAACACCATACAGAACCCCTCTGTAGAGAACGCCATATAGCCCCCCCCCCCAAAAAAAAACGGCCTATAGTTTGTCCTACAAAAGACATGCATCCCCTATCCACAGGATAGGGGATACATGTGTGATCGCTGGCAGCGATAAGGAGAACGGGGGACCGAAAGTCCCCCGAAGTTCTCCATGACTAACCTCGGACTTCCGGCGTCTGCGCAGTTCAATAAAAATGAAAGGAGCGCTGGTCACGCATGCGCATAAGCGCGACCGGCGCTCCATTCATTTCTACGGAGCTGCAGACAGACCCCGGAAGTCCGTGGTTTGTCATGGAGAACTTAGGGGGGACTTTCGGTCCCCCGTTCTCCTCATCGCTGGGCGTCCCAGCGATCCCACATGTATCCCCTATCCTGTGGATAGGGGATGCATGTCTTTTGTAGGAACAACCCCTTCAGTGGCGTCGCGCTGTAGCAGCCATAGCAGCTGCTAGCGGAGCCTGCGGCCATGGGAGGGGGCCGTGCCGGCGGGTGCCACGGGACCCCTCATGCTGCAGGCCCTGTAGAAGTCGCTACGGCTGCTATAGCGGTAGTTACGCCACTGCGTATAGGTTTGTACGGCGTAAAACTACAGCTCCCAGCATGGCCAGAACAATGGTAAGGATATGCTGGGAGATGCGGTTTCACAAAAAAAATCCTATCACCATCATCTCGCTGCAGATCATACAGTGACTACAATACTGATTAGAGGCAGAATAAACATTTACATTAAGTGACTCACCGGTGACGTCTCAGATTCTAGTTCTTTTCTTCTCCCTCCGGTTCAGACATCTATGATGGATTTCTCCCGGCCATGACCCATTTCTGCAGTTTTCCGTTTAGATGTCTTCAGCTTCTCATTTCTGCACCTATAAACAAAGTTAAAATTCTCAACACATCTAAATATAACTGTCACACACACACACACACACACACACACCGTGCCCCCTGTAGATAGTGACCTACATAGAAGCCCCTGTAGATAGTGCCCACATATGGACTCCAGAGCTGCAAGGCAATAGTGCTAACCACTGAGCCACCGTGCTGCCCTACATACAGCTTCCCCTATAGTTAGTGCTCCACGTATAGCCCACCTCTGTATATAGTGTCCCACATATAGCCCACCCCTTTAGACTGTGCACTACATATAGCCACCCTGTTGCTAGTGCCCCACAGGTAACACACCCCTGTATATAGTGTCCCACACATAGCCCACCCCTATAGAAAGTACCCTAAAAAAAATAGCTCCCCTATAGATAGTGCTCTACATATAGCCCACCCCTGTATATAGTGCCCCACATATAGACCCCCCCTGTATATAGTGGCCCAAATATAGACCCCCCTGTATATAATGGCCCACATATAGAGCCCCCTGTATATAATGGCCCACATATAGAGCCCCCTGTATATAGTGGCCCACACCCCCACATATAGACCCCCCTGTATATAATGGCCCACATATAGAGCCCCCTGTATATAATGGCCCACACCCCCACATATAGACCCCCCTGTAGCTACTGCCCCACATATAGACCCCCCTGTAGCTACTGCCCCACATATAGACCCCCTATATATAATAGCCCACATAAAGACGACCCCCCCCGCCCTGTAGATAGACCCCCCCACTATAGATAATGCCATTCACATTTTTATGAGGGAAAAAATAAATAAATTGCCATACTCACATGATCCCGTTCCCACGCTGTTCACTGGCGATGCAGACATGCTCTCTTCTGAGCATGTCTGCAGGAGCTGAACGAGCATCCTCCAATGACGCTGATTGGCGGGGCAGAATGACTTGCCCCGCCAATCAGCACCTTCCAAGCATGGAAGCGGCGCGATGATGTCATCGCGCCGCTAGCCAATCAGTGTCATTGTAAGGCACTGGATGGTCAGGCACGGAACATGCCCGGCCATTCAGTGCTAATACATGTATTTGGCTGCCGCTAGCACTGGGGCCCCCTCCGGTGCTAGCGACACCTACAGGCATGAGAGGGCCTGTGTAAGGCTCGGCGCCGCGGGCCCCACAGTAGCGGCGCTACCGCTGTAGCAGCCATAACGGCTGCTAGCGGCGCCACCGGGCATTTGGGTGGGCGTGTCGGCTGGCGGCACGGGCCCCCTCAAGCCCCGGGCCCCATAGCAGCTGCTACTGCTGCTACCGCGGTAGTTACGCCACTGTACACACGGTGATATCGAAAGAAGCAGTTTCTTTTAAACAAGCAGTCCATGACGTCTGTTTCAGAAGCTATCAGCATCAGAATTTATATTATATTATTAAGAAGATTTGTGAATGATGTGATGAAGATTGGTGATTCACAAATGAATGTAAGAATTGTATAGCTGCAGCCGGACTCACTCATAGCAATGGCTGCCTGTCCTACCTAACTAACACACTGACACTGGCTGATGTTTTTCTGTCTCTAAAATCTATCTCTCTATCAAATTATTGTAAATCTATCTATTCTCTTCTCCTCACTATGAAACACTATGAAACACACTCATTGACACTATCTGGATTCTGTGTTTTACGATCTCTTACTCTCTGTCTGAAGTTCTGTATCTCCTGTCTGTATCCTCTGCCACAAAACAGCAGACTTTCTAGTTGGGCTGTTTATAGTTGCTATGACTCATATGTCACCCACTGAGTCGTCAGTGACTCACACCTATACTCCTCATGATTGGCTGTGCTAGAGAGAGGGCTACATGCAAGGTATTATGGGGAAGCCCGCCAAGCCGCCACCTGAGGTAATGTGATTCTTCTTCTCCACTTTCATGTCCTCTTCTGATCTGTAAAATGGCGGCCGCCATTTTAAGGCACTCGAGCGGGGAAAACCCAAATGTTTTGGATTTTCTAAAATCCCAAACTTTTGGGAAATTGGTAACAAATTCATTTAATGTAGAATCGATTTGCTTATCTCTAATGATAAGTGAATTGGCATCAAATCAAATTGACCCTAATCTGAGATAGTGAAGTTAGATTGTGAGCCCTATTGGGGACAGTAACTGATGTGAATGGCGACAACCTCTGTACAGCACTGCATAATATGTTGGCGCTGTATAAGCAATGAGAAATAAATAAATAAATAAATAGGCAAACTAGAAGAAAATATAAGTGAATGATTTTATTTTTGCTCAATATGAAAGACTTTGATACTAAGATGTGGGAAAATTAGGCATCATGCACACGGCCGTAGCTGTGATTGCGGCACCGACCGGCCGCAGAGTGTCATCCACGGGCCGTCTGCATTTCACGGACTGTGCACATATTGATTTCAAAGAGCCTGGACCGCAAATCCGGACCGTATAATGACATGTCCTATTTTTTTGCAGTATGGGCTCCGGGCAATACACAGACCGTGGAAACCACGTGTGCATTGGCCAATAGGTTAACATGTGTTTTATACTAGGAGTAGCAATTACGGATAGTATGTGGCTGCAAATGCACCTGAGGCCTAAGAGTTAATACTTTTATTTTTCTAGATGTCAAATACTTTTAAATACTTATTTGTGATGCTTTATCCTGCTAAAAAAGCAATTATTTTTTTCAAATTTTTTAATTAAAAACATCAAAGCAGCATAAATAATGACATTAGAGACTATCTGTTTTACATGGAAAAGTTTTAATAAGTAAAAAAATCAGAGCACAAGTTCCACAAGCAATTATAGCTAATAAATCGGAGACCTAGGAGTCGCCATCATAATATGCCAAGTGATGTATGCTTCATTATCTGGTAATCTTTTTGGTATTTTTATTAAAAAATCATTTGGTAAAAAAGCAAGTTTGTGGGTCAAGGACCACTTTCTTTTTATAACTAAAATTCCCAGAATTCCAATTTCCATGGGTTTGACATAATAGGAACATAGCCAGCTGGCTTTCACGTATCAGGGAAAAATTGTAAACCATGCCATACAACAGCTGCTTCTGTCTCCCCAACCAGCCAGGAATAAGCTGAAAAGAACAAACCTTGAATGAAAACACCTTGACTTTTTACACAAGCACAATAGGTTGTCATTATGCATACCAGGAATGTTCTTTTTATAACTGGTAATTACATATAAATTAGAGACACACAATACAAAAAAAATGATTTCTCTTCATTTACCTAAATGTAATTTCTGCAGTCATTACATAATTACTGATATTTTTCTGTAGTATTATTAAGAAAAAACTGTTTCCAAAATTATCTCTATACACAAATACGGAAAGTTACTTATTATAACTAATCACTGGAAATGGAGGGGAGATGTAATTTCTTTAAGACTGGAAAATTAACTTTTAAGTGAAGAGGAACCTTTACATGTTGATAAATAATAATGAGGGTGATAAATACAGATCTTCTTCAACCCCAACTTTATGCCTTGAAAATATCATGTATTAGGTGGATAAATGAACACTAAACAATGTGCAAGGCTGTATATTTGTTTGGCATGCCCTACTTTGCTCTGTAAAAATATAACTACATTGTAATTACACAATCTGCCTTTTCAACCATGAATATGTCATCTATCCCCATGCATGTAAGCAGGCTGTAAAAGAAAAGGCATTTCTGCAACCTGAGTTAGTGTGTGCATATTTAATTTATAATTATACCAAGCGGAGGTCCATATGTAAAAAATATTTAATGCGGAAGTAGTTTCTAAAATAAACAGGATCTTATATATTATTTGATGCCGGTTTGAAACGACTACAAAGAATATTTAAGATGGTTATTGCATTTATTTTTAGGTGAATGATATTTGTTTTGGGAACTTTTAGGTCACTACATCACGTCCAGAGTATTAAGCATAGTTTTTTAAATTATATTTCAATATCTTTATTTAGAAATGTCTTTCTTTACTGTTATTCATTATGTATAGTGGGAGTGTTTGTTTGAGTCATACTTTAGGTCTCTGTGTATGTCTAGAATTGTACTTATGTATTTTATTATATTAATGATATTTAAAGCATATCTCCAGTTACCAAAAAAAAAAAAAATATAATGAAGCTTACTAACAGGAGCCACTTTGCAATACACGGTAGAGTGCCCTATACTTTAAGGCTATACACTATGTACTGTGCTTATACATTTCTGCTACACAGCTACAATAGTGGATCAATTTCTTCTTGGAAAGTAAGCCCAACGTAATGTAGGCACCGCCGTAATGGAGAGAGCGCATGACAAGGTGGTTTGGGGTTTTAGGCTATTACGTTTGAAGCTATGTGTATAGGGAGTTAAAGGGTTAAGTGAAGGGGGGCTGGTGTGCAAATGTATCTATATGTATAGTATATATAAGTATAGTATAGTATATAAGGAGTATAGTGTATATAAGTCCATGCGGGATAGAGGCAGCCATCTTTCCCGCTGGACAACAGGAGAAAAGATTTGTCTGTGATACTGTTTTTAAAAAAAAAAAGAAAAAAAAAAAGAAAAACCAGTTTATTCACTTACCTGCTCATGGATGCTTCACTTGAGACCATGATGGCCACGATCAGAGACGCAGCGCTGCAGCACGGTTCTGGATGGCTGGAGCAGCTGTTCTCTGGGGCTCTTCCTCCGGATCCAGCAGCAGGAGTGGAGAGTGTGGAGGGACGCAGCAGCAGGCGTTCCAGGCCTCCGGAGAGGCCTTCACCCGAGGTAACGCCTCAGTCCCGTCGGTGCCGTGGGAGCCCCTCCAGGGACTCTCCTCCTCCAGGTCCTGAGCGATCGCCAGGCACAGGGCCGCGAAGGTGTGGGAGGAATACCAGCAGGCGGGCGGGATTTGAGGTGACAGGAGGGGGGACCGCGGCCATCTTCCCTCCTCCTGTCTTCAATGACAAGGCCGGAAGCTAGGGCGGGACCGGAAGTGACGGCTCTCTCCGGCGCGAGGTTCCGGGTGCCGGAGGAGCTCATCAGAAAGACGAATATTGTGATATTTAGTTTTGAAAGGATTGGTGTTGAATTCGCATTTTGTGGCAGTTCATGTTCCTGGGGTGCTTAATTCAGTGGCTGATTCCCTTTCTCGTCAACAGTGGGACAGGTTTCGTCTGCTGGCGCCGGGGGCAGAGATTCATGGCCTGGCTTGCCCAGAGCATCTTTGTAAGGTGGTCTGACGGTGGCGATGTCGCTCGTTGGGAAGTCAGTTAGTGCGGTTACGTGGAAAAGGTATGGTGCGGTATGGCAGGTATGGGAGGCTTTGTTGGAAGATGCACAGGTGGGTATTTCGGATCGGCCGGCGTGCTTGTTATACTATATAGGAAATGCTTTCAGTGAGGGGGCGTCTGCGGCAGCGGTCGCCCGAAGTTTGTCTGCATTGGTGTTTTGGTTTAAAATCAGAGGTGAAGAGGACGTGACTAAGTCCTTCCTAGTTCGGCAGGCGATGAAGGGTTTCAGGAGGGGGTCCGCAGTTAGGGATCATAGGAAGCCGGTATCCTTTGAGATCTTGGGTATAAGGTCGTCTAGGGATTTGATGCGGGACGTTAAGCTGGATTTGTTGCGGTTATGGTCATCATTTCCAGGATTGATTGTTATTTGGTCAGATATTGTTGCTTGAAGTGTGTGGCGTCAGGCCCGTTCGGTTCACAGTTTGAATAAGGCCAGAGCAAAGGTGAACAAAGTGGTTGGAAAATTTGTGGCGCGCAATGGCGGTGTTGTGGTGCGTCATAGAGAGTTGGAGAGAGGTGAGGGTGGTTTTCTGCGAGCGGATGGCGTTCATTTGAATGACGTTGGGTTGCATATGTGGACACTGGGCATCAAGGACGGCCTGGAAAAAGCCCTGCGGTTGTGGAGGGACGTTCATGTGTAAGGTGTCACACATGAATGTCGTGGCGGCAGGAGGAGGGGTCTTTGAAGGCACGTAATGGGAAGAAGGAGAACAACATAGAAGATTGTTGGAAAAGAACTCGGGGCGTTTAACCCTGGGAAGTATTGGAGGGACTGGGGAGTGGTTACCCAACTGGTTTTGCATACATTCCTGATGGGCATGGTCCCCAGGAAGGGAGGTTTTGGAGATGGTTGGTGCCCTCGGGTCAGGTGCAGTACGGCTGTAGGGCAATAAGTCCAGACCTGACAAGGAAAGGATGGAGTTTTTTGATATAATGCCTGAAGTGCCTTCAAGGATCCTTTAACTGGGGAATGTTTGAAGAATAGTGCAGGATGTTAATTTATGGAGTGTTTTTTATGATGTGTTATGATTATGCTATTTTATTGCATAAAAAGTTGTGTATTTAATAAATGGCTGCTGTGGCCTTTACACCAATTTCAAGTTGTGGTCTGTTATTGGTATTGGGTGGTGGGAGGTCATAGATAGCAAAGGCATCAAACATACCTTAAGTCATGAGACTGTGGGCATCCACTCTAGTACACAATCCTAGGAGACATAGTGCATCTCCTGCAAAATAAGGCCCCATGCACACGAACATATAATTCATCTGTAATTATGGTCCGTAATTAAGGACCCATTCATTTCTATTGCCCACGGACACCTTCCCGTACATTTACGGAAAGGTGTCCGTGCCATAGAAAGGCTCTGCAAAAGATAGGTTATGTTTGTTTTTTTTGCTTTTTACAGGAGCAAGGCCCTCAAATGCGGATGGCTGTCTCCGTAAATACGGACCGTGATTACCGCCACGGTCGTGTGCATGGGACCTTACATGCAATGGGGTTGAATGATGCAGATTATTACCAAAGGGAGAAACAGTACTCTAATAAAGTATATAGCACAGGTTTCTAAGAGTAAGTCCCATCACATAAAATAATAAAAATGGTGGTATTCTTTAAAAGAAATATAATTTTACAGTATAACTAATAAAATAATATGTTAAATCACATGATGGTCACATAATGGTGTCTAATTGAATGCTAATAACTTTTATTTTAGTGAAAAAAAGAGCTGTAATTATACTTAAATGGTTCTCTGAAAAATGCACACTGCTAGTACTGCCAGCACTCACATGTAATCTGTGGGGAAACTAGAAGAAAGTATTCAATCCACCTGCATTGCCACAACAGAAAAATTAAAGCATTACACCGTTCCATTGTAATCAATGGGCTGTCCATGTAAGGTATGAGCACTATCCATAAGGCAAGGTGAATGTCTCACCTCAGGTGGCATGCTGTATCTCTAAGGAGGTGGTGGCACACGTCCTCCTGCACTATACCTGTATATGTGTCTATATGTCACAGATATAATTACATTGATAATTAGCGCTGGCAGGGCCAAGAGCATTAGCTCCTTGCCCTGCCATTCAGCGCCTTTCAACGACGCAAGCAGCGTGATGTCGTCATCACGCCACTTGCGTCATTGAAAAGTACTGAATGGCAGGGAAAGGATGTGCCTTGCCCTGCCATTCAGAGCATTTTAATGACAAGCCCCGCAATGACGTCATCGCGCAGCTTGCTTTGTTCAGGTCCAGCAGACTTGGTCAGAAGAGAACAGGCTGCGGTGCTAGAGGACAGTGCATGAACGGGATCAGGTAAATATGTAAAGTTGTTTTTTTGGGGGGGTTTCAGTAACCAGTGTGGGTGGCTTTATCTACAGGGGGTGTAAAGGATCTGCCTTACACAGCTTCTGTGTCGACGCCCGTGGTTACTCACTCTGCACCTGCTCCTAAGTCTGGTCGAGTGACCCCCTTCTTCCACCAATCAGTCGGGGAGGCTGAGGAGTGGGAGAGCCTATCACAGCCTGGCCAGACGGAGTTAGCTCCCGCCCTCTGTCTATTTATACCTTCCTGCTCCTCCTTTGCCTGTGATTCTTTCAGTCTGTTTCCTGGCTCTGCTGCTGCTGCTTACTACTTGTCTTCTGCTTCATATTGACCCTGGCTTAACTGACTATTCTCCAGCTCTGCATTTTTTACCTCGTCCACTCTTGGTTTGACTCGGCTCGTTCACTATTCTCCTGCTCTGCGTTTTGTACCTCGTCTACTCCTGGTTTGACTTGGCTCGTTCACTATTCTTGTTGCTCACGGGGTTTCCGTGGGCAACAGCCCCATTTCGCTTAGCTTCTGTGTACCCTTGTCTGTTTGTCTGTCGTGCACTTAGTGAGCGTAGGGACCGTCGCCCAGTTGTACGCCGTCGCTTAGGACGGGCCGTTGCAAGTAGGCAGGGACTGAGTGGCGGGTAGATTAGGGCTCACCTGTCTGTCTCCCTACCCCGCCATTACAGGGGGTTTTATCTACAGGGGGCTGTATCTACAGGGGGCTCCAGCAGCAGTGGACTCTGGGGGCTCTATCTACAGGGAACTCTGGGGGCCCTATCTCAGGAAACTCTGGGGGCTCTACAGGGGACTCTGGGGGGCTCTATCTGCAGGGAGCTGTATTTGAGAAACTATCTCCAGGGGGCACTATCTCTCTCCAAGAGGATCTATGGGGCACTATCTACGGGAGGCTCTATGTATTTATGTATAGGAGAATTTATTAACTGAGCTCTGCTCTGTTACCATATATATGTACAGAGCTTTGTTCTGGTGTTGTATTTATGTACTCAGCTTGGTTCTGTTGCTCTATTTATGTAATGAGCTCTGTTTTGGTACTGTATACAGTGGAGGAAATAAGTATTTGATCCCTTGCTCATTTTGCAAGTTTGCCCACTGTCAAAGTCATGAACAGTCTAGAATTTTTAGGCTAGGTTAATTTTACCAAAGAGAGATAGATTATATAAAAAAAAATAAAGAAAATCACATTGTGAAAATTATATATATTTATTTGCATTGTGCTCAGAGAAATAAGTATTTGATCCCCTACCAACCATTAAGAGTTCAGGCTCCTCCAGACCAGTTACACGCTCCAAATCAACTCGGTGCCTGCATTAAAGACAGCTGTCTTACATGGTCACCTGTATAAAAGACTCCTGTCCACAGACTCAATTAATCAGTATGACTCTAACCTCTACAACATGGGCAAGACCAAAGAGCTTCCTAAGGATGTCAGGGACAAGATCATAGACCTGCACAAGGCTGGAATGGGCTACAAAACCATAAGTAAGACGCTGGGTGAGAAGGAGACAACTGTTGGTGCAATAGTAAGAAAATGGA
Source organism: Rhinoderma darwinii (assembly GCF_050947455.1). Lineage (NCBI taxonomy): Eukaryota > Metazoa > Chordata > Amphibia > Anura > Rhinodermatidae > Rhinoderma > Rhinoderma darwinii. The sequence goes on along the minus strand of NC_134690.1, from coordinate 219,346,028 downwards.
AGACATACAAAATGACTGTCAATCGACATCGATCTGGGGCTCCATGCAAAATCTCACCTCGTGGGGTATCCTTGACCCTGAGGAAGGTGAGAGCTCGGGGGGAACTTGTTAATGATCTCAAGGCAGCTGGGACCACAGTCACCAAGAAAACCATTGGTAACACATTACGCCGTAATGGATTAAAATCCTGCAGTGCCCACAAGGTCCCCCTGCTCAAGAAGGCACATGTACAGGCCCGTCTGAAGTTTGCAAATGAAGATCTGGATGATTCTGAGAGTGATTGGGAGAAGGTGCTGTGGTCAGATGAGACTAAAATTGAGCTCTTTGGCATTAGCTCTACTTGCCGTGTTTGGAGGAAGAGAAATGCTGCCTAAGAACACCGTCCCCACTGTCAAGCATGGAGGTGGAAACATTATGTTTTGGGGGTGTTTCTCTGCTAAGGGCACAGGACTACTTCACCGCATCAATGGGAGAATGGATGGAGCCATGTACCGTCAAATCCTGAGTGACAACCTCCTTCCCTCCACCAGGACATTAAAAATGGCTCATGGCTGGGTCTTCCAGCACGACAATGACCCGAAACATACAGCCAAGGCAACAAAGGAGTGGCTCAAAAAGAAGCACATTAAGGTCATGGAGTGGCCTAGCCAGTCTCCAGACCTTAATCCCATCGAAAACTTATGGAGGGAGCTGAAGATTCGAGTTGCCAAGCGACAGCCTCGAAATATTAATGATTTACAGATGATCTGCAAAGAGGAGTTTGCCAAAATTCCATCTAACATGTGTGCAAACCTCATCATTAACTACAAAAAACGTCTGACTGCTGTGCTTGCCAACAAGGGTTTTGCCACCAAGTATTAAGTCTTGTTTGACAAAGGGATCAAATACTTATTTCTCTGCGCACAATGCAAATAAATATATATAATTTTGACAATGTGATTTTCTTTTTTTTTTTTATATATAATCTATCTCTCACTGGTAAAATTAACCTAGCCTAAAAATTCTAGACTGTTCATGTCTTTGACAGTGGGCAAACTTGCAAAATCAGCAAGGGATCAAATACTTATTTCCTTCACTGTATATGTATTGAGCTTAGTTCTAGGGATGTATATATGTACTGATCTTGGTTCTGATGCTGTATTTATGTACTGAGCTTGGTTCTGGAGCTGTATTTATATACTGAGCTTGGTTCTGATGCGGTATTTATATCCTCACCTCTGTTCTGGTGCTGTACATATGTACTGATCTTTGTTCTGGTACTGTATTTATGTACTGAGCTTGGTTCTGGTGCCGTATATATGTCAGAGCTTGGTTCTGATGCTTTAATTATATAGGATATGTTTATAATAAAATTGCATGGCAAATGGAATTGTTGCAATTCATTGTTTATTTAATGGGAACCTGCCAAGTAGTTTTAACCCATTGAACCACCACCATGCAGTAATACATGACCTGGCAAAATTTCCAAACATTCCCCTGTATGTTTTTTCAGATGCAGCAAAATCTATTAAGTCAACTTTTAAAAACAGCGCACTGTAGCGTCCATGGCCGCGGGCCGTCTGGTTTACTTACCTCCCGATGCTCGCAGCCATGGATCAGTGAGCGCTGGTCCCCATCTCCTTCCTAGGAGATGCCAGTGCTCACTTCCGCTCCGGTCTGCTGTGTCCCGTAGGGTGCGCGTGCTCGCTCGTGCCCGCTCTTAAAGGGCCAGCGCACGCAAATGAAAACAATCATCATCTTCATCAACACACATGATTTCCTTGAATGTAAGAAGGCTGCTGCCCTTCTGTTCCTTGCCTGAGCGTTGTTTGTCATATCCTAGTTTGTCTAAGCAAATGGTCTCCTAGTGTTTTCCAGTTCCAGTGTTCCCTATTGCTGTATCCTGTATTCTGTATCCCGTGCTATCCTGGTCTACTGCAGTGCTGAGCTGTAGTCGTGCTGTGCTGTATGTACGCCTGCCCTACTGCTCCATGCCTGATGTCTACCCGCTGCCTAGTCCCGAGCCTGCCTTGCTACTGTCCGAGCTGCCACAGGTACCTTATATGAACTGTTGAACTGTGGACTGTGACCCGCGCCCTGTTGGCCAGCTGCCATAACGCCAAGGCGGTACGGCCCAGTGGGTCCACGAACCCACCGTGACAGTACGCTCAGGCCATGGACCCCGCTGGTCGATCCAAGACCATGAAGATGTCACAAGAGATGCAGGCGGATATGCTAGAACTCCGGTTTCGACAGGACCAACTCCTCCAGGCTTTGAACATTCTTGCACATCTGCAGGAGGCACGAGCTGCCGTTCTCCCTACTACACCTCCTGGTAGTACTGTTCCTCAGACTACACCTCCTGGCAGTTTTGATCCTAATTTTTCTTTGCCACTTCCTGACCGCTATGATGGAGACGCAAGTACCTGTTGTGGATTTTTGAATTAGTGCCAGATCCACTTCAGCCTGTATTCAAGGGCATTTTCATCTGATGGCGCAAGGGTCGCTTTCATCATCTCTCTTCTTACTGGCAAGGCCCTTGCATGGGCGAACCCTATCTGGGAGAGACATGGACCAGAGGCCCGTGACTTCCAGGGGTTCCTCCGGACATTTCGCATGGTGTTTAAGGAGCCTGGATAAGTCTCCTCTGCATCGGCTTCCTTGCTGAACCTACGCCAAGGAGACATCTCTGTGGGCGAGTACACTTTCCACTTCTGCACCCTGGGGGGAGTACTGTTGTGGAACAATGAGGCCCTGGTGGCTACATTCTGGCATGGACTGTCTCCTAAAATTAAGGACGAACTTGCCGCTCGAGACCTACCGTCTACCCTGGATGACCTCATCCTTCTGGCTGCCCGGATTGATAGATCGCTCCGAGAACGGCTCCAAGAGGTTCGTCGGGAGGGAGGTCTTCCTAGTCCGGTCCCTACCTTGCAGCAACCCATGCCGTCCTCAGATGTGGATTCTCCTAAGGAGTCTGTGAGGATGGACCAAAGTAAGCTATCTACCCAGGAGAGACAACGCAGATGCACTTCGGGACTCTGTCTTTATTGCGGTTTTGGAGGCCATCTTGTGGGTCTGTGTCCCCAAAAGCCCCAAAGCCTAGGGATGGTAGGAGAGGACCCCCTTCTAAATTGTCCATACCCGTGACCTTAATGTCCCGTGAGAAAACGCAACAGGTCTCTGCGTATCTGGACTCTGGATCCGCTGCTAATTTCATTGGTAGAGACCTGGTGGACCTTCTTCAATTACCCACTACCCCTCTGGAGAGACAGTTGATGGTTGCATCAGTAAATGGACTACCTCTGCCAGACCCAGTTATAGCTATGACCAAGCCGCAGAGGCTCCAAGTAGGGGCTCTGACCTCCGAACTTCTATCGTTCTATGTCCTGTCCAAGGCCGGTAACCCTGTGCTGCTGGGCCTGCCTTGTCTCCGACTACATGCCCCAGTCCTGGACTGGAACTCTGGAGAAGTTCTCCAGTGGGGCCCCGAGTGTCACAGCTGATGCCTGGTGCAGATTCGTTCGGCTCAGCCTCCTCTGCCTCGGTCATTGGCAGGATTGCCTGGTCATTATGCTGCATTTTCGGACGTCTTCAGCAAAAGGGAGGCGGAGACACGGTCCCCACACCGGGGGTATGACTATCCTATCGAGCTGATTTCTGGTGCATCCCTTCCCCGTATCCTCTCTCCTTGCTAGAGACTCTGTCTATGTCCGCCTATGTTAAAGAGAACTTGGAGAGGGGCTTCATACGGAAGTCTTCCTCACCGTCAGGAGCCGGGTTCTTCGTCAAAAAGAAGGATGGCTCCCTGAGTCCTTGTATTGACTACCAGGGTCTCAACCAAATCACGGTGAAAAATAGGTATCCGTTGCCACTGATCTTTGAACTGTTTGATCGTATACATGGTGCCAATATTTTTTTCCAAACTAGACCTGCATGGGGCTTACAACCTAATCCGGATTCGCCGGGGTGACGAATTTTACACCCGTGACGGACACTATGAATATCTAGTAATGCCCTTTGGCCTGTGTAATACTCCTGCGGTCTTCGAGGCGTTCTTAATGACATTTTCCGTGACCTCCTCTATGTTTGTGTCCATCAAGTTTTGCTGCGCTTAAAAGAGAATCGTCTGTACGCCAAGTTGGAGAAGTGCGTGTTTTAAAAGGATGCTCTACCCTTCCTGGTCTACATTGTCTCGAATAGAGGTCTCAAGATGGATCCTGAAAAGGTAAAGTCTGTCCTGGAAAGGCCACGTCCTCAAAGCTTGAGGGCCATACAGCGCTTTCTGGGATTTGCCAATTTTTACAGACAGTTTATTCCAAACTTCTCCTCACTGACCTCTCCTATCTCTAACCTCATTAAGAAGGGCACACAGCCCACAGCCCTCTTGAGATAGCACCCCCCACCTTTTCCTGTAGATAGCACCACTGCCGTAGCTCCCTGAAGGAGCGGAATCCCCGTGTGGCCGGGGATTCAGCTTGATGTCTTTGTCAGTGACAGGGACATCAGGGACAACTCTTGGAGTGGAATCCCCGGTCAAAGCATTGGGGATTCAACTGCAGGGGAAGCCCCTGATGTCTCTGTCCATTTTTGGACAGTGACGTCAAGGGCTTCTCCTGGAAGGGAATCCATGGTCACAGGGTCGGCAACACTGTGGATAGGGATTCTGCCTCAGGAGTTGCCCCTGATGTTAAGCACTCCATCCAGGAGCGGAATCCATGGCCACACAGGGATTTTGCTCCTTCAGGGAGCTACAATGGCGCTAGTAGATAGCAGAGCAGGAAGATACCTACCTGCTCTGCTATAGTGGCGTGGCTACCGCTGTAGCAGCCGCAGAGGCTGCTAGCACCACCGCCGGCCATGGGGGGGCCCAATGGGCGGCATGGGCACCTTCATGCCCGGTGTCGCCGCTAGCAGCCGCTATGGCTGCTACAGCTGTAGTGACGCCGCTAAGTGAAGAAGTGGCGGGCCCGGGCGCTTCTGAAACAAGCAGGGGAAGGGAGCCAGAACAGCGCCCCCTTCCACCTGTTGGAGTGATGCACCCTATGCAATGGCACAGGTCGCACACCCCTAAGGCCGGCCCTGGTTAGTGCAGTTTGGTTAATCGTGCGGATGACCAAAGCAAATTTGGAAAAATGGTCAACACACACATATCTGAGGCCTGAGGTCACTTCATGAACCGTGAGAAAATCAAGAGTAGAGAGATCAAATGGTTCTCCCACTACTATGGCCTGTGGGGGAATAAGTTGTTCAGCTCCTTTTTGTATAGCACTGTTGCGACACCCCTGACACACTTTCTTAATAGTAACTGCTAAGTTAGGGCTGAAGAAATATCGGCATACTGACTGTTCTGTTTTGGCAGGTCCGAAATGGCCACCTGCGTCGTGAAGCAACCGGCACATCTCTTCAGCCTGGACTTTAGGGAGCATCAGCTGCCAAATATATATAGCAGTTCCCTAGAGAGATGGGCCCGTCGGTACAATATTCCGAAACAGAGTTGAAAACTTTCCCAATGCTTAGCTACGGCTCTTCCCAAGGGCTGAGAGTTTCCTTGTCTCGCTTGCTAGGTAGACTTAGTTTGTGCAGCCATCGTATGATGACCTGTAAATCCTTGTCTGCCAATTGACGTTCTGCCCACTCTTCCCAATTGCGCATCTCTGAAATTTCTGCTCGGGTATTTTGGGTTAGTATCATCATTAATGGAGCGGCCACACACAGCAGTGGAATTTCTTCTGATTCCAATACTTCATCTAACTCACCCACTGGTTCTTCACAGGGGTTGCGAGATAACGCATCAGCATTGGAATTGCTGCGGTCTGGTCGATAATGGAGGATATAATTGTAACGTCTATGGCCATGGCCCGTCGATCGGTCGTTAACCCCGACGGCCGTGGCCATACACAGCTTACCTGCCTGCAGCGTCGTCCCCCAGTCAGGCGCCGGCACTCTCTTCCGGGTTCCGAGTGTATCCGGCGGGTGCGCGCGCCCGCGCGTGCACGGCCTTGAAGGGCCTGTGCGCGCGTTTTGCAAAAAACTGCAATCTGGCCCAGGATGCCCTGGGCTATAAAAAGGGCTCTGCCCTCTTGCCCTTTGCCAGAGCGTTGTTAGTTTTCCCGTTGTTCATCTTGCTTATGGTCTCCCAGTGTCTTCCAGCCTCCCAGTGTACCTTGCTCCTGTATTCCGTATCCCGTATCCTGTTTCCGTGCTACCTAGTGCTATTGCCGTGCTGTGATACCTGCCGTGCTGTGCTACAGTCTACGCTACCCTGCTATGCCTCACCGAACGACTTCCCACCGCCTGGTTCTGGACGTGTCCGCCTCGCCACTGCCTACGATTGCCTCAGGTACTCTCGCTGAACCATTGAACTGTGTACCTTCCGGTTTGGCCAGCTGCCATCCCCGCTACGCGGTACGGCCCAGTGGGTCCACACCCCGCATCGTGACAGTACGCTCTGGCCATGGACCCCGCTGGCCAATTCAAGGGCTTGTCACCCTCCCAATCCATGCAGGCGGATCTGCTGGATCTCCGAGCTAGGCAGGACCAGCTCCTCGTGGCCGTGGACTCAATGGCGCAGCAGCTAGGGATGCTAGTTGCCTCTATTCCTGCTTCTGTGCAAGTTCCTCAAGCCGACCCTCCTGTTGCTCCTCCTGGCAGTTCCTGTACGGACCCTCGGTTCTCGCTGCCATTGCCCTCTCGGTTCGATGGAGACGCCAGTGCTTGTCGGGGTTTCCTGAACCAATGCCACATTCATTTTACCCTGCACTCTCTGGCATTTCCGTCAGATGGAGCCAAGATCGCATTTATCATCTCCCTCCTGACCGGCAAGGCCCTGGCATGGGCTAACCCTATCTGGGAACGTCAGGGACCCGAGACTTCCAGGAGTTCACACGAATTTTCCGAACCGTTTTTGAGGAACCAGGACGAGTCTCATCAGCCGCCGCCGCCATCTTCAACCTTCGCCAGGAGGACAACTCCGTGGGCGAGTATACTATTCAGTTCCGGACTCTGGCAGGAGAGCTATCCTGGAACAATGAGGCATTTGTGGCATCCTATTGGCATGGTCTGTCGCCCGAGATCAAGGACGAACTGGCTGCTCGAGACCTGCCTCCCGCGTTGGACGACTTGATTCTGCTTGCCACTCGGGTTGACATAAGGCTGAGGGAGAGATCCCATGAAGTTCGTCAGGAGCGCCGGCGTCCTAGACTGGCGCCCAACTTTCAGCAACCCCTCTTGCCTGCTTCTATCGCTTTGCCTGAGGTTCCGATGCAAGTTGACCGACTAAAATTATCGGTCCAGGAGAAACAGCGCAGGCGCACCTCTGGACTGTGCTTATATTGCGGCCTCGCTGGCCACGGCGTGCGTCTGTGTCCTCACAAGCCAAAAAACCCCAGCGCCTAGGCTTGGTTGGAGAGACAACTCTGGGCGTCAACACATTAAAGCAAGAACTCTCCTCCAAACTATTTATTCCTGTAACCATTATTGCTGGCGAGAGGTCTCATCAGGTCTCCGCATATATCTGGACTCCGGCTCTGCAGCCAACTTCATCTGCCAGATCTTGTGGATCTCCTACAGTTGCCCACTATCCCGCTTGAAAGGCCGTTGATCGTTGCCTCGGTGGATGGACTGCCATTACCAGACCCAGTTGTGTCCATAACCAAGCCGTTGAAACTCCAAGTGGGAGCCCTTCATGCTGAGATCATCTCTCTGTTCGTCCTATCCAAGGCCGTCAACCCCGTGCTGCTGGGGTTGCCTTGGCTTCGTCTGCACACCCCCGTCCTGGATTGAAACTCTGGAGAGGTTCTCCAGTGGGGCCCGAAGTGTCTTGACCACTGTCTGAGTCACATCCAGTCGCCACAGCCCGCTCCCCTTCAGTCGTTGGCAGGTTTGCCCCTCTGTTTCTCTATGTTCGGCGATGTCTTCAATAAAAAGGAGGCCGAGACCTTGCCGCCACACCGGGCATATGACTGCCCAATCGACCTGCTTCCGGAATCGTCTCCTCCTCGTGGTAGAGTGTATCCTCTCTCCTTGCCAGAGACCCAGTCCATGTCGGCTTATGTCAAGGAGAACCTGGAGAGGGGTTTCATTTGTAAATCTTCATCCCCGGCCGGAGCTGGGTTCTTCTTTGTTAAAAAGAAAGATGGATCATTACGACCTTGTATCGACTACCGAGGTCTAAACCAGATCACGGTGAAGAACAGGTATCCTCTGCCTTTAATTTCTGAACTGTTTGATCGCATACGGGGGGCAAAATTTTTTTTCTAAACTGGACCTGCGGGGGGCCTATAATCTGATCCGGATTCGTCGAGGTGACGAGTGGAAGACTGCCTTTAATACTCGTGATGGGCATTACGAATACTTAGTCATGCCCTTCGGCCTGTGTAACGCTCCCGCAGTATTCCAAGAATTTGTCAATGACATTTTTCGTGATCTCCTGTATGTTTGTGTTGTGGTGTATCTCGATGACATTCTGATTTTTTCCCCAGACCCAGTAACTCATCGTAGTCATGTCCGCCAGGTGTTGCTCCGTCTAAGAGAGAATCGACTTTACGCCAAATTGGAGAAGTGTGTGTTCGAGAAGAAGTCTCTATCCTTCCTGGGCTATATTATCTCAGATCAGGGTCTCAAGATGGATCCCCAGAAGGTAAAGGTCGTCCTGGAGTGGCCACGCCCCCAAGGCTTAAGGGCAATCCAACGCTTTCTAGGATTCGCCAACTTCTACCGACTCTTCATCCCCAACTTCTCATCTTTGACAGCACCTATCTCCACCCTCACTAAGAAAGGTATGAATGCCAAGTTGTGGACCCCGGAGGCTGAAGCCGCATTTGAATCCTTAAAGAAAGCCTTCACATCTGCCTCCATTCTGCACCATCCGGACGTGTCCTTACAGTTTTCGTTAGAGGTGGACGCCTCCTCGGTGGGTGCTGGTGCACTGTTGTTCCAGAAAAGACCGAAAGGCAAGGCCGTGGTATGTGGTTACTATTCCAAACTGTTTTCTCCCGCAGAGCGTAACTACTCGATTGGGGACCGGGAGTTACTGGCCATCAAACTGGCTCTGCAGGAGTGGAGACACCTACTGGAAGGCGCGGTTCACCCTATCCTGATCTTCACGGATCACAAGAATTTGACCTACATACAGACGGCCCAGCGGTTGAATCCTCGTCAAGCCAGGTGGTCGTTGTTCTTTGCTCGGTTCCGGTTCGAACTCCACTACCGTCCCGTCGACAAGAATGTGAGGGCCGATGCCTTGTCTAGATCTTTCGAAACCGAGGACGCCATGGAATCTCCACAGAATATCATTGACCCATCCTGTATCTTCTCTATGAATCCCCTGCAAGTCAGAGACATTCCTCCGGGTAGGACTTTTGTGCGTCTGGCTGACCGAGGAAGAATTCTTCGCTGGGGTCACAACTCTAAGCTGGCAGGTCACGCGGGTGCTCGTAAGACCCAAGATTTAATCACCCGTCAGTTCTGGTGGCCCACGCTGCCCAAAGATGTCATGGACTTTGTCTCCTCGTGCACAGTCTGTGCAGCAAATAAAGTTGCTCACTCCAGACCTGCGGGTTTGCTCCAACCACTGCCTGTGCCCGTTGCCCCATGGCAACATGTCGCTATGGACTTCGTCACGGATCTTCCTCCTTCTGCGAGTTGCAGTGTGATCTGGGTGGTGGTGGATCGATTTTCCAAGATGGCTCACTTCATCCCGTTGACCGCTCTGCCGTCTGCTACGCGGTTGGCTGACCTCTTCATACAGCACATCTTCCGTCTGCACGGATTGCCCCTGCATATTGTCTCGGACAGAGGTGTCCAGTTCACCTCGAAGTTTTGGAGAGCACTCTGCGGGCTCCTTGGTGTGAAATTGGACTTCTCTTCGGCCTATCATCCCCAGTCCAACGGGCAAGTCGAGAGAGTTAACCAGATTATGGAGAACTACCTACGTCACTTTGTGTCCAGGCGCCATGATGATTGGGTGCAGTTGCTCCCGTGGGCAGAGTTCTCCTATAACAACCACACCAGTGAGTCGACCACATCCAGTCCATTTTTCATCGTCTACGGCCAACATCCTCGTATACCTCTTCCTGTTTCTACAATGTCCCAGGTGCCTGCAGCCGACTCCACCTTCAGGGACTTTCTACAGATATGGCAACAGACCCGATCTTCTATCCTCTTGGCGGTGGACCGCATGAAGAGAAAGGCTGATACAAGAAGACGGGTTCCTCCGCAGTTCCTTCCAGGGACTAAAGTCTGTCTGTCTTCTAGGAATATCCGGCTTAAGGTGCCGTCATGCAAATTTGCCCCTAGGTTCCTTGGTCCCTTTGAAGTCCTGCTACAAATTAACCCGTAATCCTACAAGCTGCGGCTCCCCCCCACTCTCAGGATCCCTAACTCCTTTCACGTCTCCCTGCTAAAACCGGTGGTCCTGAACCGCTACTCCAGGACTCCTAGTCCCACAGTGGTTCCTGGCGGCCCATCTGGGACTTTCGAGGTAAAGGAGATTCTGGCTACCAAGAAGGTGGGAGGAAGGACATTTTATTTGGTGGACTGGAGGGGGTTCGGCCCAGAAGAGAGGTCTTGGGAGCCAGAGGAGAACATCGATGCCCCTGTCCTTGTAAGGAAGTTTCTCTCTCGCTCTGGTCCCAAGAAGAGGGGGCGTAAGAGGGGGGATACTGTAACGTCTATGGCCACGGCCCGTCGATCGATCGTTAACCCCGACGGCCGTGGCCATGGACAGCTTACCTGCCTGCAGCGTCGTCCCCCAGTCAGGCGCCGGCACTCTCTTCCGGGTTCCGAGTGTCTCCGGCAGGTGCGCGCGCCCGCGCGTGCACGGCCTTAAAGGGCCAGTGCACGCGTTTTGCAAAAAACGGCAATCTGGCCCAGGATGCCCTGGGCTATAAAAAGGGCTCTGCCCTCTTGCCCTTTGCCAGAGCGTTGTTAGTTTTCCCGTTGTTCGTCTTGCTTATGGTCTCCCAGTGTCTTCCAGCCTCCCAGTGTACCTTGCTCCTGTATTCCGTATCCCGTATCCTGTTTCCGTGCTACCTAGTGCTATTGCCGTGCTGTGATACCTGCCGTGCTGTGCTACAGTCTACGCTACCCTGCTACGCCTCACCGAACGACTTCCCACCGCCTGGTTCTGGACGTGTCCGCCTCGCCACTGCCTACGATTGCCTCAGGTACTTTCGCTGAACCATTGAACTGTGTACCTTCCGGTTTGGCCAGCTGCCATCCCCGCTACGCGGTACGGCCCAGTGGGTCCACACCCCGCATCGTGACAATAATCAAATGGGACCAGACGAGCCACCCAGCGTTGTTCCATGGCGCCCAACTTGGCGTTGCCAAGATGGTATAGGGAATTATTGTCCGAAAATCTCTCGTTAACGGCCCAGACTATGGCAAGTAATTTCCAACTTAAAGAAACTGTAGTTGGATGGATTCTTATCTGTGGGCCGCAGGCTGTGACTGCCATAGGCTATTACCCGCTCAGCTCCCTCTTGACATTGGGTAAACACAGTTCCCAGCCCTGCTAGGCTGCCATTAGTGTGCAGTTCAAATGGGAGATGGTAATCAGCAAAAGCCAATATCGGGGCAGAGACAAGTTGACGCTTCAGTTTGTTGAATGCCTCCTGTTGCAGATATCCCCATTCAGAGACAATGGGACCCATGGGATGATGTTTCATCCCAGGAGACCGCCGCAGCCTGTGATTGGCTGCAGCGTCAGTCATATGGGATAAAATGTCATCCCAGGAAGCCGGCCCTCTGAAGACATCCTGGCAGGCCTCCTGTGGGGTGAAGTTTTATCCCATGTGACCACTGCTGCAGCGGTCACATAGGATGAAACGTCATCCCAGAAGGCCAGCCTGCAGAACGTCAGAGGTAAGTTTAAGGTTTTTGTTTTTTTCTAAGATGCTGTTTTTGCGGCGTTATTGCTGCGATTCCGCCGCAAAAGTCGCAACACTTGACTGTTTGTTGCGGGTTTTAGATCCCCATTGAATTCAATGGGGAAAACCCGCAACAAACTACCAAGGATTCCACAACCACAGTTGACATGCTACAGCTTAAAAAAACGCACTGCAGGTCAATTTGTGTACAGAATCTTCACATATAACGTACACAGGGTGTGGATGAAATTTCTTGAAATCTCATTTACTCCTCTGCTACTCTATTATGCTGCGGAGATTCCACAACAAAATATGTTGCGGAAAATCCGCAGAATTTACGCCACTTGTGGACTAGCCCATAGAGTTTATATATGCATCAATTTAAAGGCCATGTAATAATTTTTTTTTCAGTGTGTTTGGTGCAAATTATTTTTTATGAAAAATTATTTTGGACATTTTGAGATACAGCTGCTCTGTGTCCTGTATACAGAGCAGCTGTATTGTTCGCTGAATCCTATGCCAGTCAGGTCCGTGGGACTGACAGGTTCGGTGAAAGCGAGTCCAGCATGTTTCTGACACGCAGTTATCCATCACATCTAAGTTCATGCATTAGATGGGATAGATTACAGGTGGATTTTGTATATCAAAGAAACGTAGGACCCGCTGACACTGAACCTGTCAGTCCTGTGGACCTGATGGATTCTAGTCTTAGCGCACGATACAGCTGCTCTGTATACAGGATACAAAGCAGCTGTATCTCAAGAAGTAAAAGGTATTTTTAATAAAAAACTAATTTGAAAGTTGCACCAAACACACTGACTGACATTTATATATAAATCACTTTCGAAGGTGTACATAGCCTTTAACTATTTATTATATATATTGTTCCTATAGCGTTCTTTATTTGTTGATGCATTCACATCATGGCATTATTTATTTATTGCTTGTAGACTTATGCATATTATTTATTTATTTATTAATTGTAAGTAGAGATGAGCGAACTTTTCAAAAGTTCGGTTCGGCTAGTTCGCCGAATTTCACAAAAAAGTTAGATTCGGACCGAACTAGTTCGGACCGAACCTGTCACTTACGTGCGCCGAGCATGCTACTGTCTCGGGTGCTGATAGAGTTAATGGGCTGCACTAACTCTTTCAGCAACCTTGACAGTACATGCTCGGCGCGCGGAAAATACAATTTAAATGTAATAAAAAAATAAAAATTATACGTTCGTACTTACTTTCCTCCTGTCCGGCCTCCAGCGATGATGTTTCATCCCTTTCGCCGCTGCAGCCAATCACAGGCTGTAGTGGCGGTCACGCACGTCAGGATGACGCTTCATCCCACGTGACCGCCTCTGCAGCCAATCACAGGCTGCAGCGGCGACATGGATGAAACGTCATCGCTGGAGCCCGGACAGGAGGAAAGTAAGTATGAACGTATTATTATTTTTTTTGGCATGTATGTATATTGGCATGTATGTATGTTGTCATGTATGTATGTATATATGTGCATGTATGTTTGCATGTATGTTGGCATGTATGTATGTATATATGTGCATGTGTGTATGTATATTTGCATGTATATATTTGCATGTATGTTTGCATGTATGTATGTTTGCATGAATGTATGTTTGCATGTATGCATGTATGTTTGCATGAATGTATGTTTGCATGAATGTATGTTTGCATGTATGTATGTTTGCATGTATGTATGTTGTCATGTATGTATGTATGTATGCATGTATGTTGTCATGTATGTATGTATATATGTGCATGTATGTTTGTATGTATATTTGCATGTATGTATGTTTGCATGTATGTATGTATGTTGGCATGTATGTATATATGTGCATGTATATTTGCATGTATGTTTGCATGAATGTATGTATGTATGTATGTTTGCATTTTATGTATGTATGTATGTATGTCGTCATGTATGTATGTTGTCATGTATGTATATATGTGCATGTTTGTATGTATATTTGCATGTATATATTTGCATGTATGTATGTTTGCATTTATGTATGTTTGCATGAATGTATATTTGCATGTATGTATGTATGTTGTCATGTATGTATGTTGTCATGTATGTATGTATGTTTGCATGTATGTATGTTGTCATGTATGTTTGCATGTTTTTATTTTTGCATGTATGTTTGCATGTATGTTTATATATATGTGCATGTATGTAATTATGTTTGCATGTATTTATGTTTGCATGCATATTTGTGCATGCTTGTATATATGTATGTATCTTTGCATGTTTGTATGTATGGTTTCATGTGTGTGTGTGTGTGTATGCATGTATGTATGATAGTTTGCATGTATGTATGTATGTATGTATGTTTGTTTGTATATATGTCTGTATGGCCATGTATGATACTGTCTGCTGGCGCCCTGTATCTAAGTCAACTTCGTGGCAGGCTTCTATACATGGTATAACAGTCAGTATCACACATTAAACTGAATCTAAGCTTACAACATGTTTTATTTCATTTATTTTTTTTTTTTACAGGTTTGGTGTTTGGACTACGTCGGTTTCGAGGACTACTTCGATGACGGTTTTTTTTTCTACAATAAAATGGTTAATGAGGGTTGTGTTGGGGGTGCTTTATTTCAATAAAATATTTTATCTATATCTTTGTCTTTTTCTTTTCAAATTTTATTACTACCACTTTAGTAATGGCCGCTGTCTGAGTGACAACATCCATTACTACGGCGAGGCTTAGTGTTAGCCGGTACAGAGGCTAACACTAACCACCATTATTACCCCGGTACCCACCACCACCAGGGGTGCCGGGAAGAGCAAGGTACAATCCAGTACCCGACCATCTGTTGTGATGGTCGGGCTCTGGGGTGGCCGCAGGCTGGTATTATGAGGCTGGGAAGGGCCAAAAACAGTGGACCTTCCCACCCTTGTAATGCTAGGCTGCTGCTGCTGTGTTGTATCTGGCTGGTTATAAAAGTGGGGGGGACCCCACGTCATTTTTTTTTTATTATTTCTTTATTTTTTTTATTTTTTTAAAAGACATGGGGTTCCACCCAATTTATCATAACCAGCCACATACAACACAGTGTTATTAGCCTGGGAATGGACAAAACCAGTGGCCCTTCCCACCCATGTAATGCCAGACTGCTGCGGCCTTGTATATGGCTGGTTATTAAAAATGTGGGGGACCCAACGTCTATTGTTAAATTTGTTAAATTCCCAAAAAAAAACGACGTGGGGTCCCCCCCATTTTTATAACCAGCCCGATACAACACAGCAGCAGCAGCCTAGCATTACAAGGGTGGGAAGGTCCACTGTTTTTGGCCCTTCCCAGCCTCATAATACCAGCCTACGGCCGCCCCAGTACCCGACCATCACAACAGATGGTCGGGTACTGGATCGTACCAAGCTCTTCCCGGCACCCCTGGTGGTGGTGGGTACCGGGGTAATAATGGGTGGTTAGTGCTAGCCTCTGCACCGGCTAACACTAAGTACCGCCTTAATAATGGACGCTGTCAATCAGCCAACTGCCATTATCTAGGCACTAATAAAGTTTAAAAAAAAACACAAAGACAATTCTTTTTTATTGAAATAAGAAATCCCCAACAAAACCCTCGTTAACCATTTTATTAAAATTTAAAAAAAACGTAGATCTACGCAGAAGTCCAACGAATCGAAGATGTAGTCCAATCGGTACATCTAAATCTGCAACAACATAAAAAAACAGTTATCAATGTGAACAATAACAATACTTCTACTCACCTACACACATATATACACGCACACACAAACAAACAACCATACACAAACACACACATATACACAAACACACATATACACACACACCCATATACACAAACACACACATATATAAACACACACACACACACACACACACACACACACACAAACATCTACACACAAACATATATACAAATACACCCATATATATACACAAACACACCCATATATACACAAACACACACATAAACACACCCATATACACACATATACACAAACACACACATATACAAAAACACACACACACCAACATCTACACACAAACATATACACATACACCCATATATACACACACATATATATACACAAACACATATACACAAACACACCCATATATACACAAACACACATAAACACAAACACACATATAAAAACAAAAACAGACAAAGACACATACCCAAATACACACACTGTTTCTTTTAAATGCTGCTTGGGAACCCGCTCGATCCACTATATAAGGCTGCGCTATAGTGCAGCATTTAAAAGAAACAGGATCCTGACCTGTCCATAGAGTTTAAGGCAGCACAGAGTATTTCAGGAGATGAGCGTGCAGATTCAGTGCTGCTGTGAACTCTGCTCTTACCATTACGTAGCTCTCAGTCTGTTACCTCTCCTCCACTCCTGTCCTCAAGAACACCTTCACATGATTGGCAAGTCACCATGTAATGGTAAGAGCAGAGTTCACAGCAGCACAGAGTATTTCAGGAGATGAGCGTGCGGATCCTGTGCGGGGTGGTGACTTGCCAATCATGTGAAGGTGTTATTGAGGACAGGAGTGGAGGAGAGGTAACAGACTGAGAGCTACGTAATGGTAAGAGCAGAGTTCACAGCAGCACTGAATCTGCACGCTCATCTCCTGAAATACTCTGTGCTGCCTTAAACTCTGTGGACAGGTCAGGATCCTGTTTCTTTTAAATGCTGCACTGTAGCGCAGCCTTATATAGTGGATCGAGCGGGTTCCCTAGCAGCATTTAAAAGAAACAGGATCCTGACCTGTCCACAGAGTTTAAGGCAGCACAGAGTATTTCAGGAGAGGAGCACGTCCGGCCACAGGCAGCCGGTCGTTTTTCCAAGCCGTGCTCCCATTATGCACACGACCGTAAAAACACCCGTTATTGCGGGTCGTAATTACGACCCGCAATAACGGGCTCATAGACTTCTGTTACCCACGGGTACCTTCCCGTTTTCTCACGGGAAGGTGCCCGTGCCGTTAAAAAAATAGAACATGTTCTATTTTTCTATTTTACGGGCCGTGCTGCTATAAAATTTAGGGTATGTTCACACGACAGCGTCCGTAACGGCTGAAATTACGGGGATGTTTCCGTCTGAAAACATCCCCGTAATTTCAGCCGTAACGGCATGTGCAGGCGCTTGAACGCGGCGTCCATTACGGACATAATTGGCGCTGCTATTCATTGGAGTCAATGAATAACGGCTCCAATTACGGCCAAAGAAGTGACAGGTCACTTCTTTGACGCGGGCGTCTATTTACGCGCCGTCATTTGACAGCGGCGCGTAAATATACGCCTCGTGTGAACAGACAAACGTCTGCCCATTGCTTTCAATGGGCAGATGTTTGTCAGCGCTATCGAGGCGCTATTTTCGGGCGTAATTCGGGGCAAAAAATCCCGAATTACATCCGTAATTAGTGCGTGTGAACACAGGGTATGTTCACACTCACTAATTACGGACGTAATTCGGGCGTTTTTGCCCTGAATTACGTCCAAAAATAGCGCCTCGATAGCGCTGACAAACATCTGCCCATTGAAAGCAATGGGCAGACGTTTGTCTGTTCACACGAGGCGTAATTTACGCGCCGCTGTCACATGACGGCGCGTAAATAGACGCCCGCGTCAAAGAAGTGACCTGTCACTTCTTTGGCCGTAATTGGAGCCGTTATTCATTGACTCCAATGAATAGCAGCGCCAATTACGTCCGTAATGGACGCGGCGTTCAAGCGCCTGCACATGCCGTTACGGCTGAAATTACGGGGATGTTTTCAGGCTGAAACATCCCCGTAATTTCAGCCGTAACGGACGCTGTCGTGTGAACATACCCTTATAATGACAGCACGGCTCGTAAAAGCGGCCGGCCGTGCTCGTAATTACGAGTCGTAATTACGAGCACGACCCGTAAAATAAAAAAATAGAACATGTTCTATCTTTTTAACGGCACGGGCACCTTCCCGTGAGAAAACGGGAAGGTACCCGTGGCTAACAGAAGTCTATGGGCCCGCTATTTCGGGTCGTAATTACGACCCTTAATAACGGGTGTTTTTACGGTCGTGTGCATGAGGCCCCGTAATGAAGGGTGGCTACATGTGTGCACCCGTCATTACGGCAGCGTTGCTAGGCGACGTCAGTAAATAGTCACTCTTCAGGGTGCTGAAAGAGTTAACTGATCGGCAGTAACTGTTTCAGCACCCTGGACAGTGACTACCGATCACAATATAGAGTAACCTGTAAAAAAAAAAGACGTTCATACTTACCGGGAACTCCCTGCTTCCTCCAGTCCGGTCTCCTGGCCGTTGCCTTGGTGACGCGTCCCTCGCGACATCCGGCCCGACATTCCTTGATGACGATGCAGCCCATGTGAGCGCTGCAGCCAATCACGGGCTGCAGAGGCCTCTGCAGCCAATCACGGGCTGCAGAGACCTCTGCAGCCAATCACAGGCTGCAGAGGCCTCTGCAGCCAATCACAGGCTGCCGCGTCAGAAAAGAAGGTCGGACTGGAGGAAGAAGAGAGACTCGTCCGCAAGACAACGACCAGGTACATATGAAATGCTTTTTATTTTATTTTTAATCAGCAGCCTCTTTTCTCTATCAGTGATTGATAGAGACAAGTGGCTGCCGATTTGTATAATATTTTTGACCGGGTTCGGTCAAAACGGGTTCGGCCGAACCCGGTGAAGTTCGGATTCGCTGCGAACCGAACTTTTCCGGAAGTTCGGACCGAAACCGGGTTCGGTTGTCCCGGTTCGCTCATCTCTAATTGTAAGCTTAAATCAATTTATTAGGGTGTTTTCACATCAGCATTCGGTTTCCTTTGATGGGTTCCGTCAGACCTTTCCCTCGGAGTAACCCATCAACGGAAAGGCAAACGGAAACCATAGCTTCCATTTGCTTTACCTTTGATTTCAATGGTAATGCTTCCATTGCTAATGGTTTCCGTTTGTCTCCATTCCGTAAGGTTTCAGGGATTTTTTATGGAATCAATAGCGCAGTCGACTGTGAGGTGGAGCTACCTCACAGCCGGGGTTGCCAATCTCCACTTCAGAAATTTCTGGACAACTGAGCTAAAAATCACGGACAGACCAAAATTTTTACGGACAAATTACAAAATCATTTCCAGTGCACTGTGCAGTTTGTAGTTTTCCCCCGCTAACTCAGATGATGTTTTCTCTGATTAGATACGTTCATTTTCCCTTTTTTTTCTCCATCCGGCCCAGACCACTGTGACGATTTATTCCAGCCACGACTCGTATCTGCAGAATTTGACACAGACATGTTGGTTTCTCGCTTTTTCAGCACCCTCCCCACCTATACCCCATCCCAGTCTAAACAAACTCGTAACCCACAGTGCCCCAGACAGTAATAATGATCCCTCAGTGCTCAACAAAATAAAAGTAACCGTGCCCCCTGCAGATAGCACCACACACAGCCTGCCTTGTAAATAGCGCCACACAGCCCGCCTTGTAAATAGCACCACACACAGCCTGCCTTGTAGATAGCGCCACACAGCCCCCCTTGTAAATAGAGCCACACAGCTCCCCCTTGTAAAGAGCGCCACACAGCCCCCCTTGTAAAGAGCGCCACACAGCCCCCCTTGTAAAGAGCGCCACATAGCCCACCTTGTAGATAGCGCCACACAGCCCCCTTGTAAATAGCGCCACTCTGCCCACTTGTAAATAGCGCCATACTGCCCCTCTTGTAAATAGAGCCACACAGCTCCCCCTTGTAAAGAGCGCCACACAGCCCCCCTTGTAAAGAGCGCCACACAGCCCCCCTTGTAAAGAGTGCCACATAGCCCGCCTTGTAGATAGTGCCACACAGTCCCCCTTGTAAATAGCGCCACACAGCCCCCCTTGTAAATAGCGCCACACTGCCCCCTTGTAAATAGTGCCACACTGCCCCCCTTGTAAATAGCGGCACACAGCCCCTCTTGTAAAGAGCGCCACACAGCCACCCTTGTAAAGAGTGCCACACACAGCCCCCCTCCTTTAAAATAGCGCCACACTGCCCCTCTTGAAAATAGCACCACACAGCCCCCCCTTGTAAATAGCACCACAGCCCCCCTTAAAAATAGCCACACACAGCCCCCCCCTTGAAAATAGCACCACACAGCCCCCCCTTGAAAATAGCACCACAGCCCCCCCTTGAAAATAGCACCACTGCCCTCCCCCTTGAAAATAGCATCACTGTTCCCCCCCTTGAAAATAGCAACACTGCCCCCCCCCCTTGAAAATAGCACCACACAGCCCCCCACCTTGAAAATAGCGCCACACAGCCTCCCACCTTGAAAAAACACCACACTGCAAACAGAGCGGAAAGCATAAGTGGTAGCCTACCGCTCTATGCTCTGCCTGACATGATTTACCGTTAGGAGGAGCCGAGGAGGTCAGGTCATGCAGCGGCGGCGTTCCACTTTCTGACTGGGGTTGGTGATGGCCCAGGAATGGACCAGTCCAGTCACCTGACCTGAGTCACCTGACCTCATGTCACTGACATGAGGTCACGTGACAGGTCAGATGACTGGCTTGGTCCACTCCCGGCACCAAGTTCACTTGCCTGCGGTCGGCCTGCATAATTTCAGATTCTGCAGAAGTCAAGCGGAATTTTAAAAATATTCCTGGCTGCGGCCACTCTTCCTTTGCATTGCTAATGTACATTTTGGCGCATGCGCAGTGCAAAGTTCCGGAAAAATCCTGGACGCTACGGACGGCAGAAAAAAAACACCTATTTTTGCGGACTGTCCATAAATTTACGGATGGTTGGCAACCCTGCTCACAGCCTCTGACGCTGTCCTATCAGCACAGTGTGAGAGACCAAGGCTGGAGGGAAGAGGGATCACTTCAAACAGCCATATCTCGGGCTGTGGACCACTCAGAACAGTGCTTCTGGTGGCATATGAAGAGGAGATTCTTTATATCTGTGAAATAATCAGAGATATCACCAGTTTAAAGCACAGTCGGGAATGGAAGCTGTATACTATATGATCACGCTGTGTTGCTGGGCAGAGAAGGGGGATAAGCTGCATGCTGATTGAACAGCATCATACGGAAAACATTATACTGCCCAGAGTGAAAAGAGTCACCTCCTGTCTGGCTATTATAGCCAAATTAGCATATTTAGAAAAATGCTCATAAGTTTTCAAATAATAAATGAATCTGAAAACAAATCACTCTGCACTTAGCAGCATCATAGCACCTATTAGATTATTTATGAGATAGGGAATTAATAAACTAGTGACAGATCCTGTTTAAGTCGCTGTCATAAACGAACATCATGTGCTGTGCAAGTAGTGTAACCTTCTTTGTTTTAATATTGCTAACGTGTTGAAACACCTTCCGTTTAAATTGTTTTATCTTCTTTCCTGCATATATAAGTGGGCAAATACACTGTGTATACAGGGCGTAACTAGGAAAGACTGGGCCCCATAGCAAACTTTTGACTGGGGCCCCCCCTCCCCCGGGATTCACACAACCCCCCCCCCCTTGTAGATAGTGCCCTTTTTTACAAACCCCCCCTTTTGATAACGCCATACAGCCCCCCTGTAGATAACGCCATACAGCCCCCTTTGTAGATATCTACAGAGGGGGCTGTATGGCGCTATCTACAGAGGGGGCTGTATGGTGTTATCTACGGGGGGACTGTATGGCGTTCCCTACAGCGGGTGGTGTATGGCGTTCCCTACAGGGGGGGCTGTATGGCGCTATCTACAGGGGGGCTGTATGGCGCTATCTACAGGGGGACTGTATGGCGCTATCTACAGGGGGACTGTATGGCGCTATCTACAGGGGGGACTGTATGGCGTTATCTACAGAGGGGGCTGTATGGCGTTATCTAGAGGGGGGACTGCATGGCGTTATCTATGGGGGGGCTGTATGGCGTTCCCTACAGAGGGGGCTGTCTGGCGTTATCTACAGGGGGGACTGTATGGCGTTAACTACAGGGAGTCTGTATGGCGTTTCCCAACGCCATACAGCCCCCCCCCTGTAGGGAACGCCATACAGCCCCCCCCCCCCTCCCCCCGTAGGGAACGCCATACAGCGTCGTCGTCCTAATAAAAGACATGTATCCCCTATCCACAGGATAGGGGATACATGTGTGATCGCTGGCAGCGATAGGGAGAACGGGGGACTGAAAGTCCCCTGAAGTTCTCCATGACTAACCTCTGACTTCCGGCGTCTGCGCAGCTCACTAAAAATGAAAGGAGCGCTGGTCACGCATGCGCAGAAGCGGGACCGGCGCTCCATTCATTTCTCCGGAGCTGCCGACACAGACCCCGGAAGCCCGAGGTTTGTGATGGAAAACTTCAGGGGACTTTCAGTCCCCCGTTCTCCTTATCGCTGCCAGCGATCACACATGTATCCCCTCTCCTGTGGATAGGGGATACATGTCTTTTGTTTACTGGCAGAGCGGGGAGATACCTCCCTGCTCTGCCGTAGTGCTCAGTGGCGTCCCGCTGTAGCAGCCATAGCGGCTGCTAGCGGAGTCTCCGGCCATGGTGGGGGCCCGTGCCGGTAGGCGACACGGGTCCCCTCATGCCGCGTACCCCGTAGCAGCCGGTACTGCTGCTACGGCGGTAGTTACGCCACTTTGTGTATAGATGACCCCCCCCCCAGTCTTACAGTTAATGAATTATCGAATGTCATATGATCTCTTATCTACTGGATTACTAAATGTCTTCCTTTGAGACATCAGATTTCGTTCACAAGGTTTGCAGCCGCTGTATTTGTAGAAGACATTTGGTCTATTAGGAAGCTACGTGGATGTGCAAATTACTATAAACATTGCACACCAGGGGGTGCCATACTATGTATGTAAATGTAATAACGCTTCACAGGATCGTTTTTTCAAATGCATGTAAATGGCAAGGATTGTTCATTTTTTATGATCGATACAATGAATATAATATATCTGTGTAGGCAAACTAGTCACTTTCTACACCTATGTCAAAATATCAAAAATGAGGTGTTTCGGACAGCCCTTTTATACCTTTCAATTAATCGGAAAACTTTTGAGGTGCCCTTATCACCATGTGTTCATATATAATTTCTTTTATTCACTCTATTGAGGACTAAAACTGGGCTATTTCACAAAAGACAATTTAGAATTTACAAAATGCATTTTAATATAGAAGAATGAAAAGAAACATGCTGAGGTTTCTTTTATTAGCCAAAATAGCACAAAAACATATTGTACCGTTAGGCTAACAGTAGAGATTAAAAAATACATCAGACTCGTTAAAGGAGTTATCTGACTTCAGAAAACAAAATAACCCGGGCGGAGGCAGAGGCACCTTTTCCACTCTCTCCCTAGGAAAGTTGCAAGGTTTTAGATGACCTGGTGCAGATTTCGGAGAGGGCCATCCCCATCTTCTGGCTTAGTGAAACAATGGAAAAAAGGTGAAGGATCTTTCCGAGGCGCTGCTGCGTGGTTTCAATCGGAGAAATAGCAAACAAAGTATTTTGAAATAAAATCTGTTTTATTCGAACAAAAGGTGATGGCCTGAGGAAGACGCTAGTGCAGCGTCGAAATGCGTAGCCACCTTTTGTTCGAATAAAATAGATTTTATTTCAAAATACTCTGTTTGCTATTTCTCTGATTGAAACCACGCTGCAGCGCCTCGGAAAGATCCTTCACCTTTTTTCCATTGTTTCACTAATTCCGTCAAGCGGTTACCTTTCGGGTAACCGGTCTGGATCTTGGCAGCAGCATCTGTGGATTATCCTCGCGACTATACCTCTTGCCATTAGGTGAGCATGGTACATCTTTACCTTCAACTTGCCTTATCCTATTGACCTGCACTATGTGGCGCCGTGCTTTTCGCTTTTATTTCCATCTTCTGGCTTGAACTTCGTACACAGGTAGATTTGGATCCAGCTGCTTCTGCACCATGTGTGGGTGAGACTCCCATTTGGGCCCCAATTTTCAGACTCAGCTGCCTCTTTTGTTTTATTGAATCTATTGACTAGGTATGACTAAAATTGGGCTACTTCACAAAAGACAATTTGAAATGTCCAAAATGCATTTTAATAAAAGAAAGAAGAAACCTCAGCATGTTTCTTTTCAATTAGCCAAAATAGCACAAAAATATATTGTGCCGAAATACATCAGACTCGTTAAAGGAAAAAAAAATAACAGCAGCAAGTGTTTTCTTATCTCTTTTTGTGTTTTTTGTTATTTTATAACATTTGTTGCTGTTATAGTTTTTTTTTTCAGAATTCAGATGACCCAACCCATGAGTGACCACAAATAGGTGTTTTTACGGCAGCCACTAACGTGCTTTATTCCGACGTAATAGCCTTTTTACAAAGCTGCTCCAAAATAAATAAACGCCGATAGGAGCAGTTAAATATCCCTGCTCTCAGCTACCAGAGGTAGTTGAGAGCTGGGTGCAGACCTACTCGAACGGACGGGATCGAAATCAGTAACGATCCCGCCCGTTTAACCCCTCAGCTGTGACACTCAATAGTGAGCGCCGCATCTGAGTGGTTTTAGGCTGGGTTCCCACGTAGCGTAAACGCTGCAGAATTTCCACAACGGAATTCTGTTTTGAAATTCCGCAGCATTTACAGTAGCAGCAAAGTGGATGAGATTTAGTAAATCTCATGCCCATGCTGTGGAAAAAAAATGCAGCGTAAACGTTAATAAATTGACTTGCGGTGCGGAATTTAATTCATGTTAATTTATGCTGCGTTTTTGTTGATTTTCTGTTAGGCTTTATTCAGACGAACGGGAAATACGTGCGTGCAACGCGCGTGATTTTCACGCGCGTTGCGCAGACCTATATTAGTCTATGGGGCCGTGCAGACATGTGCGTGATTTTTGCGCTGCGTTGCTCCGTTGCAAAAAAGTCACGGCATGTCCGTTCTTTCTGCGATTTCAACGCATCACGCACCCATTGAACTCAATGGGTGGGTGAAAACAACGCACGGCACACGGAAGCACCTCCGTACGCACAGCATTTTTCACGCAACACTTGTTAAGTCTATGTAAATGAGTTGACGAAACTAGACAAAACAAGCACAAACCAGGAAGTGACTTTTCACTTTCTGAGCACATGCGCACAGTTCCAACCAACATCTGCTGCAATGCCACGTGCGTGCGATGTTGAAAAACTTATCTGCTTGGTCCATGACAGACCACAGTTGTGGAACACCAACGCAGAGGCCTACCACGACCGCACGGGCAAGGAGGTTGGCTGGGATGAGGTCGCGCAGAGCCTCTTCGGACAGGAGTGGGATAAAAGCACCACAAGAGACCGCAAAAGCATAGGTAAGCGCAGATCTGTATTGATGCTAATGCAATCGGCCATGCTGTAGTGTATATCCTTGTGTTTCACATGTTTCTACTGTGCTTGGTTTCGGGTGTGTCACTGCATCATTAGGCAAGTGTATAATGTTTAGTTGTGTTTAAGGTTTTGCGACGTTTCGGACAAGTGCAGTTTTCAGTTATGTCACATGGTCTCCTTTTTTTGTTTGATTGCTGTTCTTATGTCCAGTTGATGATGTTAAAACCCGGTGGAGGAGCTGTCGGGATCAGTTCAGGAGGGAATTTGGAAGCAGAGGGCGAAGTGGGGAATGGGCGGCCAAAAAACGCCCCTACATATATATGAAACAACTGATGTTCCTCAAGGACATAATGGAGATGCGACCGTAAGTACTGACTCTACCTTGATGACATGTGTGTGTTCACTGTAAAATCGGCCAAAAATGGCTGTTTGTCCCTTGTGGACATGTTAAAAGGAGTAACGCAAAATGTTTCTGGCAGATGCAATGATAATCTCAACGACACCGAGAAGGAGGCTGGCCATGTGGAGTCGCAGCTGGTCACGGAACAACATCCTGTGCTGCCCTTGACCCCCGAGCCTACGCAAATACAAGCAGCCACCCAGTTAAGCAGCCAACCACAGCTGCCACGGGACGTTGACAATCCCCGGGCGCCACCAGCCAGATGCCGGTGCACCCAGGTTGCCACAGCAGGTGCCAACGTGGACTCGAGAGTCCTGGAGTACCTCCAGCGCTGTTCGGAGGAGGATGGATGTGACGCATTTGGCCGTAGCAAAGCGCCGCTACTCCGGCGAGTACCAGACTACCGGATGGCACGCGTCCAAGGCTCCATCCTGCTATTATTGACTCCGCCACTCCTCCTAACAATCCACGCCAGTGCTTCCAGGTAATAGAGCAATGGCGTGGATTGCCTGAGGATTCGGTGCCCTCTACTGCACCTCTCCCTTCCCAGCCTGCAAACACCTTTCCACGGCCACAGTACCAACGGCCGATGGTGAGCATAATGTCACCTGGTCATGTGGTGCCTCGGGAGCGCCCTTTTGCCCCCTACGTCAGACCCCAGCAAATATGTCGCGTACTCGAATCACAGATGTTTGAGCCCTTCCGAGTAGAATTTGCTGCGGAATGGTTGATGTTGAAACATTTTGCCTAATATATTCGGCATCACAACCGGCGTCATGTATGCGACAAAAATTATGAAGCACGACACACGCTTGTATGACACGGGTGACATTTTGCGGCGTCAGTTGCATGGTGGTGAGAAAAACACGCAATTTGGAGGACATTATACCAAATGCACATTCCACACATCGGCGTGCTCTGCTAAGCCGGTAATTGAATATGCGCCGACGGTCATCCAAGCCTCTTCGAGCAAATGGGCGCATTACTTGACTTGTGAGTCCAAAACCCTCATCTGCCACGATTACATAAGGGACTGGTGGTCCTCGCGAGCAAGGCAGGAGGCTCGGTGCCGGCAACGGAAAGTAGATTGCACATCAGACGATGGCCCATCCTGGATGTGCGAAAGATGCAGGCATCAGCTGAGCTTCCATAGGACCCTATATGTACAATGGTAAAACAATAATTGCTGTCGGACAAGGCCAACAAGACGATGGATAAAAACTGTTTGTAGTTATAGAATCGGGATCCTGAGTGGGGGGGCTTCTTGACCCGAATATGCTTGCCGTCTAGGGCCCCAATACAATTTGGAAATTGGGTGGTGGTGAAACAATCCTCAGAAATCGAAAGCCAGTGCTCTGTCGTGGGCTGAGGCATCACTGTGGCCTTCAATCGCTGCCACATCACAACACAGGTGCCTGTCACAATGCCCGAAATTGTGCTCACTCCAAGAAGGAATTCTAAATGTAACGAATGATAGCTGTTTCCGGTAGCAAGAAATCTACATGGGCGAGATGCAAAAACACAACACACAAATAAACGTGATGTAGGACATGACAACCACACACCATCCTGTAAGCTGCAATTGTTTAAAACACACATACCTCAACGTCACAAGGAGTCGCTCCTCGGGGGAAATGCAGCGCCGCATATTTGTGTCCTGGTAGGTTATTCCTGTGCGAATCAGGTCCAGCAGAATATCAAAAGTCGACACAGACATGCGGCAAAACGACATATAGAGTATGAAAATGGCCTTTGGAGGTGCGCTGGGCCACAAGTGGATGAACCCAAATCCTCCCTCTTCTCCGGGTTCCGTCCTGAAGCATGGGTCGGCGCTCACCAAATCTCCGAGAAACCATCCATGATATCAGCACACGGCCCAGCGGACCTGCAAAAATCCCAAAAAACAGCCTACACGACCAAAAGTAGTTTGCAAGGTGCCAACTTGATGCGAACATGTGCTCACATCAAGCAGGTGTTGGAGAAGGTGTCTTTTTGTAGGCTGCCCTCTCCATTACTCCACCCTCCGTTGTTTTGCCGCGCGTAAAAAACGCATTTGCCATACGCGCGTAAAAAACGCAACTACAACGCAACCAAAACGCCGCGTTTTTCACGCGCGCAGAAACGCCACGTTCGTGTGAATCCAGCCTTATGGGTTTTCCTCATTTTATTCAATCGGGATGCAAAATCCGCAACAGAAAGCCAAGTGTTGCGACGTTTGCGGCGTAATCGCTGCAAAAATTACAAATTCCGGTAAAAAAAACATACCCAGAACGCCCTCTTTCTTCCTGCAGTCCGGCATCCTGGGATGATGTTTCATCCCATGCGACCGCTGCAGCCAATCACAGGCTTCATCGTCACATGCTGTGCAACATCATCATAGGAGGCCGAACTACGCGCAGAGAAGACGGAAGGGTGTAAGTATGGGCCCTTTCTCCTGCAGCGGAAATTTTGTTCGAAAAACCGCACCACAATGTGGTGACATTTTTCGGTAGGAATGTACTGCGGGTTCAAGGTCGGATACGCTGCATGATTTTTATGCAGCGTATCCGACCCGTGGAAACCCGGCCTTTCTTGCTTAATTAATTTCATAATATGAAAGGTTCAAAGGAAAAAAATATAAAAAATACCTTGGTTAACAAGTTCACTGACCTTTTTAGTTAGCCTAAATGAACAATGTTATTTCCTATCTTATAAGGTTTGCATACTACTAATACTTTATAGTGAAATTATGAAAATGTATTTTTTAACCTCCACCACATTCTCCTCCAGTGATCTACTTAAAAATCTCTTAGGATATGCACCTCAATGTGTAAAGTACGTTTCTCATGTAGAATTAAAAAAATAGTGCTCTTTGCTCTTTATTAGCTTCATTTACTTGCCATCAGCACACTCCATTCATTTCCATATGGGGCAGAGTATGTGGAGACTTGAAATACTACCTCTATGATAAAATATATACTTTCCTATATGAAGCATACACCACACGGTATACATTTTTTTTTTACAATGCTATCAAGAAGCGACGTATGACACTGGTTTCAATCACCCCAGCGGCCGCCAGCTTTCCTGTCCTCAGCGCAGGCTTCTCTCTGCTCAGGGATGCCGGAAAGCTCTGCTCTCTCCTCCTTCCAAGGCCTATGCTGGTAGGGTGCATGTGCGCTTGTCCCCGTTCTTAAAGGGCCAGCGTGCGCAGCTGAAATATTGCTCCCAGCCTATCCCCGCACACTCTGGACTTTTTAAGGAAATCTGCGCACTTTCACAGTACCT
This sequence comes from Rhinoderma darwinii, assembly GCF_050947455.1. NCBI lineage: Eukaryota > Metazoa > Chordata > Amphibia > Anura > Rhinodermatidae > Rhinoderma > Rhinoderma darwinii. The sequence goes on along the minus strand of NC_134690.1, from coordinate 219,317,204 downwards.
GAGCAATGTTAGTGCAACCCAGAGTCAGTCTGTGAAGGTTCCATTTCCAGTTCCCTGAAACCTGTGTCTGTCAGTATCCGTTTCCAGTCCTGTATCTTGTGTCCGTGTCAAGTCCTGTATCCATGCCCAGTGTCCGTGATGACTCTAGTGTCCGTGATGACTCCAGTATCTGTGACATCTCCTGTGTCCGTGACGACTCCAGTATACGTGCCCATTGTCCATTTCGAGTCCAGTGTCCGTGACTACTCTAGTGTCCGTGACCACGCCAGTGTCCATGACGTGTCTAGTGTCCGTGACGAGTCCAGTGTCCGTGACGAGTCCAGTGTCCGTGACCAGTTCAGCTTCCAAAAATCCAGCACATACCAGCTTACGATAATCCAGCACAAACCAGCTACCGATAATCGAGCACAATCCAGCTTCCGATAATCTGGCACAAACCAGTTTCCAGTAATCCAGCACCAGCCTGCCATCATGGTACCATTGACCAGTGACTGCTATATACTTGTCTGGCCAGCAGCTACTTAATTACGTGGAGTAGCCCAGTGGGTCCACATTCCCCGTGGACGTGACACACGATATGTCTATACAGACATATCGTTGTATACGTACATCCTTCCGTCTGAGGTATACGTCAGAGAATATCTTAAGATATGTACCTCTGATGGAAAGTAAAATGATGTGTGAACAGCGCCATGTGTATCTGTAATATGGCAGACAATGATAACAACTTACTGTTAGTAAATCAGGAAAAAAAAAGAGGTCTGCAGCACAAACAGCTGAGCTCTGAAAATAAAGTCTATACAAAGGTACTGCACATGAGTATCGAAGCACTGTGACGTTTTTATTTTTCACTGGATGTGTGATTTAAGCATGTAATAGTAAAACCAATAATAAAAATAAACTCTCTGTGGACCTCTGCGTCCTTTTCATGTATTCCTCTGACTCAAAGTTCCACTAGTCTTTCAAACTACTCGAACAATATATCTACTCTAAATACGCTTACTTTCTTTCTACTAAAGGTGGCCATACACCTAAGAAAGCTGTATACAGCTACTCCTCCCAATCCTACAATACACATGCACGCTCGGCTTGGCCAAACATACATGTCTACTCAATCCCTATGCACTAGAGGGGAACAAAGTGCTGCTAGACACATTTGGCTGTGGCTTATCTCTCGTGAGAACAAAGGATTGGTCATGTTGAAACCTAAGATGCCCGATCCTTCTTTCCCATGACATCTGCTGCCATGAGAGTCGAGACACCCCATAAACATTAGACGATCAACCGATCCTGCTGAAAATGGTGGCCGACTTTCCTCTGGCATAATTCTATGTTTAATCATCCACAAACCAGATTCCAACTTAATCAGTGTTCTCACCAAAGTTGCCAGTGAACTTCTAACTACTAAACAGAAACGCCATTGCCCCTTACTAGCCATTACTAAACATATACTAGTATAGAAAAATAGTATTGTAAATATTTAAAATAAATTATGCAAATTACAAACAGGCAAAAATGATATGGAACTCACAAAGTACAGAAATTAAGAAAGAAATAAAGCATTTTATTGAAAAATTTTAAAAAAAATAGAGCGTCGAACAATGCAAATACATGAATATATATGAATTTGTTTCCTTTATAACATTAGCCAGGGTAAAATATTTTTAATAATGCCCCATGCACATGAACGTGCTTTTGCGGCCGCAATTCCCCCGAAAATCCACGGGAGAATTGCGGCCCCATTCATTTCTATGGGCCCATGCACACGACCGTGATTTCCACGGTCAATGCATGGCCCAGGAGCCTGGACCGCAGAAAGAATGGACATGTCTTATTACGGCATTGTTCTGCGGTCCAGGCTCATAGAAAATAATGGACGTGGCCATGTGCACAGCCCGTGATTTGCAGGCGGCTCGCAGGTGACACTCCGCGGCCGGCCGACCCGAAAATCACGGCCGTGTACATGGCTACGGTCGTGTGCATGAGGCCTAAACAAAAAAGATAATGCCTGACCATGAGAGATAAATGACATTAGGGTTAAATTACTTTTAAACTACGATACAAAAGGGTATGATAACACCATAGAAGTTTTGCCATTCAAATGTGTGTAATTCCTTTTTTTGTGGGGGGCCGTTAGTATGGCAAAATGATAATTGGAAGAATTGGTACTGTAAAAATTTGGTGGTCCTGGGAGAACCTGACCGGCGCACTTGAGTTTGGGATGTTTCCTGTAAACAAATTAAATATAAATTAAATATTTTTTATTTGAATTTTTTTTCATAATATTAAAATACTCACATTTGGTGAATTCACCTCGGGTGTAGTGCGCAATTCTCTGGAAATATTTTGCATTGGCTATTCAACTACCGGCTAAAAAATTATAAACCTTCAACTAAAAAAATTAATGTATATATATATATTTAAACTTAAAATACTTACAGCTTCACCAACACTGATTTTCATCACTGGAGGATGAAGAGGAAGCTTCCTACGGCAAAAAAAAAAAAGCATGTAGGGCACATGTTTCATTATTAATTTAAAAACAAAAGAACTATACTTACAACAATTCGCAGTCTGGATCTTGGAGGGTAATCATCACCACTAGAAGACATCTATAAAAAAAATATAATAATTATTTTTTAAACAATAAATTAAAAAGGAAAAGATTTCATGCAGTCATCCATTTATTACCTTTTTCATTTTTTTTGTAAAAAAATTAGTCTGTAATGATTTGCTGGCAGAAAATTCTTCTCTCTTTTGTCCTGCTTTGATGGCAGAGGGCAGTGAGGTTGATCTTCTGAATTTAAAAAAATAAAGAAAGAAAATGGACGGTAGTACTTTAAAAACAATAAAAATTTACATCACCGGGAAAACACAGAATAAAAAATAAAATATTGTAAACTTGAAACGTAAACTCAGCACACTGATCATAACCACTGATGTATGTAATAATTATAGATTTGTATTGACTAATGATAAAAATAATTACTCTTCTAAAAGCATACCCCGGATGCAACACATCTACCCATTAATACCGACGGTATTTTAAATGTTAAAGGGGTTGTCTCACAAAACACATATATCCCCTTTCGCTCACTGGGGGTCCGACCTAAGGGACGCACAGCGATAAGGAGAACCGGGAAAGAAAAGTCCCCCAAAGTGCTCCATGCGAATGGAGCGCACGTGCGCATGCGTGACCGGCGCTCTATTCATTATTATGGAGTTGCCGGACACAGGCTCTGGATGTCCCATAGAAATGAATAGAGCGCCAGTCAAGCATGCGTACAAGCGCTCCATTCGCATGGAGCACTTCGGGGGAAACCGTTCTCCTTATCGCTGGGGGTTCCAGCAGTCAGCCCCCAGTGATCACACATGTATCCCCTATCCTGTTACCTTTTTAACTTTTTCCATAGTCGCATTCAAACAGCTATAACTTGTTTATTTTTCTGTTGACATTGCTGTATAAGGACTTTTTTTTTTGCAGGACAAGTCGTATTTTTTAGGGGTACTTATAATTTATTGATTAACTTTTATTAACTTTTTTGGTGGGGTAATAGTAAAAAACCCTGAAATCTTACAACCCTTTTTTGTGTCTTAAATTTACGGCGCTTAACGTGTGTTATAACTAACATAATAACTTTACTCAGCCGGTCGTTATGATTGCAGCGATAACAAATATATCTAGGTTTTTTTTATGTTTTACTACTTTTACACATGGAAAAAATAATAATTCTTAACTATTTGTTTTTGTGTCGGCATATTTAAAAGAGCCATAACTTTTTTATTTTTCTGCTGACATCTGTATGAGGGCTTCTTTTTTGCAGGACAACTTGTAGTTTGTTGGTACCATTTTGTAGTACATGCGACTTTTTGATCACTTTCTATAAAAAAAATTTGAAGACAGGATGAACAGAAAATAGCAACTCTGGCATTGTGTTTTATTTTATTTTTTACTGCGTCCGTGCGGGTTAAATAATGCAATCGTTCTATAGTTGGGGTCGTTCTGGACGCGACTATACCAATTATGTGTATATTTTTTTCATAATAAACTATTTTGAAAATGTGGGTTTTTAATATTTTTTTTTTACATGGTACTTTTATTTATTTATTATAAACTTTATGAATCTTTTTTTTTAGTCCCACTAGGGGACTTCACTATGCGATCTTTTGATTGCTTTTATAATACACTGAAATACTTCTGTATTGCAGTGTATAATGCCTGTCAGTGTAAAAATGACAGGCATCTGTTAGACCATGCCACCGGCATGGCCTAACAGGCAATTACTAAAGGCAAAACCATCGGCAACCCATGATTGCATTGCAGGTGTGCTGTTGTGGTGAGCGAGGGAGTCCCCTCCGTCTAAAACCAATCAGATACGGCGGTCGCTATTGACCGCCGCATCTGAGGGGTTAAATATGATCGGAGACCACTGCTAGTAATGGCAGCAGGCCGCAAGCCTGAGACGAGAAGCTCACCTCGCCTCATGGATGGTGCTGCCCTGCTCCCTCCCCCAGACACCAGGAATTAACAGGGGGAGGCATACAGAGCTTTATTTGTGTGTATAGTGTTGTTATCCTGCCATATCTAGACTTGTCGATGTGGGTTTTACATACAGGTTTTCTGCTAACAGGAGCCGAAGAAGTAACTTAGATACGTGATATTTAATATTAGTGGCTGTTTTTAAGTTAAAATTAGCTATGAAGTCTGGCTTTCTAGGGGTTTAAAACCCCCACCTATACTGTAATCCAGTGAAGTCCTGCCACGATGTTACATGAAGCAGTTGTTGAGTTTTTACCCTTTTCTTGCCTGAATCTGGCAAGTATTTTTGGTGCATAATATGCAAAATAAGTGCTTACATGCTGTGTTTTCTTGTTTTGTATTAAAACCAGTGTTTATTGAACATTTACTTTACTTGGCATATCTTTTGTTCAACACGCATAACTAGTAGCCCATAACGCCACACCAGTCTACACAGGTGAGCTACAGAAGACAGGATATGTCAGGCTATTGTGACTGCTCTAGTGGCCAGTGTGAAAACTGGAATATTTAAAGATTATTTTTTTTTTTTTTTTTAAAGGATAGTCACACATCTATCAAAAAAATATATCATTATATTAAAAACCTGTTTTAAATAGGCCATTTTTCAATGAATAATAGTATTCTGTTTCACCAAAAGAGGCATTTCTAACTACAATACAGACACATGTCTTTTTAACAAATGTCTGCATATTGCAATATATCCAGTGAAGACTTCCAAGTTCTATTTCACTTCCTTAGTGTAGTGCCACCAATAATTTTTCCTTACATTTTCTCAATACTCATTCTACTTCAAGGAGATCTCTAGATGATATTCAAGGTTCAACTCTACTTCAAGCACATAAATTCAGCTCTATTTAAACAGATGAGAAATGTATTGAGGCATTTTCCCCCTACAAAGAGATTTTATGTTATGATAGTAATGTTTGTTGTGGTCACATATCCGAATGTGGATTCTCTAAACCGCAATCCATTTGGAGCTGTCCATACTGAGGTGCCAAGCCTAAGGAATCCCCTTGACTTCCCATTTAAATCCACAAGGAGGTATGGACTTTGCTGCAGGAAGGTTCCTAGGTTGCAGTTTCCAGAATAGTCACAGATTGGCGTAAGAGCGCTGAAGAAGAAGTTCTCAGAAACCGATCCAAGGGCCATCACTAGGAGATCAATCAGAACATGGCAGGCCAGAATATAAACCAGGAACGTAGTTAGGAGAAAGTCAAAGGTCAGTGCCAGGAGTAAAACAACAGGTACCAGGCAGACAATAGGAAACACAAGGCAGAAGCGTAGTCAGGAACAAGCCGAGGTCAGGATCAGGAGCAAATTCAGAAGTCAACGCAAAAACATACGAACAAGAGCCAGGAAAGAATTAATCTAATCAACAGGCAACATTGGAGGCTGACTGCCATTTAAATAGGCCACCAGGCACTGGTTGCTGTGAAATGCAACGCCGCTGACTGACAAGAGATGGAGAGCCACAGCTGGATCCAAGTAAGCCACGTCCAACTTCGGGAGCAGTAGAAGCTAGCCAGTACAAATCAGTAGAATGCCTAGCCATCTGATGCAGCCATCGGCAAGGACAATGTCATACCTTTTTAGTCATAGAAGCTGGCTAAAACTTGAAATATCCGTTGCCTTTAATCATTTTGTCCTAATAATGGAATCTCTGTAGGTTTTGTTTTGTTTTTTTAAACAGCAGAACATAGCACAAATTCTACCAAATAAGTTAAAATTTTATTTTTTTAAATATTACCTTTAGCAGTCCATTGAACCTCAGAGATAAGTAGGTCTATGTCAGCCTAAATGTCACGATCCAGGGGTATGTGGACCCACTAGGCTGCTCCGCCATAGCGGAGTGGCAGCTGACCAAGTCAAAGTCTATGAAAAAGTCCAGAGGCGTAGCTAGGTTCTCCTGCACCCGGGGCAAATATTCAGATTGGCACCCCCCCCCCCAACTTATTTTCCAACATCTCCTTCCCCCTCGCCATGCTTGCTTTCTCTACCAATCAACGAGGTGTCCTTTTTTTAAATGTAACTAAAGCATAAAACCATTTCTATATTTTACGAGCGATACAGTTATATAAGGGAGTTAACATAACAATAAATTAAATGAAAATCAATTAAAGAGGCCACACACAGCCCCCTGTAGATAGTGCCACAAACAGCCCCCTGAAGATGGCGCCACACACAGCCCCCTGTAGATAGCACCAAACACAGCCCCCAGTAGATAGTGCGACACACAGCCCCCCTCTTGTATATAACGTCACACAGCCCTCTGTAGATAGCTCCACACACCGCCCCCCTTGTAGTTAACGCCACACAGCCCCGCTGTTGTAGATATCGCCACACAGCCCCCCTTGTAGATAGCTCCACACACATCGCCCGCTTGTAAACAGCGCCACACAGCCCCCTTGTAGATATCGGCGCACACAGCCCCCCTTGTAAATAGTGCCACACACAGCCCCTCTCTTGTAGATAGTGCCACACACAGCCGGTCTCTTGTAGGTAGTGCCACATAGCCACCTTGTAAATAGCGCCACACACCACCTTGTAGATAGTGCCACACACAGCCCCTCTCTTGTAGATAGCGCCACACACATCCCCCTGTTGTAGATAGCGCCACACACAGCCCCCTTTGCATATAGTGCCACACACAGCCCCTCTCTTGTAGATAGCGCCACACACAACCCCCTGTTGTAGATAGAGCCACACACAGCCCCATGTTGTAGATAGCGCCACACACAGCCCCACTTGTAGGTAGTGCCACACAGCCCCCTTGTATATAGTGCCACACAGCCCCTCTTGTAAATAGCACCACACAGCCCCTCTTGTAGATAGCGACACACACCCCCTTGTAAATAGCGCCACAAACCCCCCTTCCCTTATAGATAGGGCCGCACACAGCCCGCTGCCCCCTTTGTAAATAGCGCCACACTCTCACCCCTTGTAAATAGCGCCACACTCCCCCACCTTGTAAATAACGCTACACTCCCCCCCTTGTATATAGCTGCACACTCCCCCTTTGTAGATAGTGCCAAACTCCCATTGTAAATAGCGCCACACTCCCCCCCCCCCTCTTTTAAATAGCGCCACACTCCCCCCCTTGTACTTAGCACCACACGGTAAATAGAGCAGAGAGCGGTAGCCTACCACTCTCCACTCTGCCTGACGTGACTCACCGGAGCAGCTGAGAAGGTAATGCGGTGCAGGCATCGGCAGAGTTTCTTCTGACTAGGGTCGGTGACAGCCCGGGAATGGACGAGTCCAGTCACCTGATCTGAATCCTCTGACCCCATGTCACTGACGTGAGGTCACGTGACAGGTCAGGTGACTGGACTGGTCAACTCCTGGGCCGTCACAGGCCTCAGTCAGAATGCCACCGCATGAACTACTGGTTCTTTCTAAATCTGATCGCCGCTGCAGGTGTCCGACATACAGGGCACCTAACAGCAGCGATCAGCTGTTCTGCGGCGCCCCCCTTCCCTACCACCTGGTTGCACATGCCCCGCCTACCCCCCTAGCTACGCCCCTGGCAAAGTCTATACAAAAGTTCGTACCACAAGGGTACCTGAGATAATCCAGACAGTAGCAGAGGTTTTGGCATGGGTGGGACTTGACGTGACAGGGGGCGCCAGACGTGGCGGATGATACCAGGAGTGGCAGATGACACCAGACGTGGTGTAACAGCAGGCGTGGCAGGTGACACCAGACGTGGTGTATAACAGCAGGCGTGGCAACAAAACAACACGACTCCAAACATGAGTTACAGGATACAGGTAGCACGGGATACAGGATATAGGTAGCGGGGTATGGGAACACTGAGAGCAGGATACAACTAAGGGAACATTTGCAATTTGAACATGGGTAGACAACAACAACACAGACAAAGAGTGAAAGGGCACAGCCCTTTTTATAGTCCATGGTGATCTGGAAAATAATTTATTAATTAACATATGCATGCGTTGACCCCTTGCGGACACTAGAGGACAGAGCGGCCGGATGCGCTGACGTCTCTGGCGAAGGAGACGTCAGCCAGAGGAGGAAGGTCTGTGGTCGCTCGGGGATTCTGAGGGTTTTACGTTAGCTGAAGCTTATAGGAGATAGGGTTTATCTGTTTTAGGATCTCAAAGGGTCTGAGGAACCTGGGAGCAAATTTGAATGAGGGCACGTACCTTCAAACTAATGCTCCTTGGATATAGCCAGACCTTGACTCCAGGAGAGAACTGAGGAGGAACATTTCTTCTTTTATCGGCATGCTTTATCATGTGGTCCACTACCTGTAGGATCGTAGACTTAGTTTGCTGCCAGATAGGAGTAAAAGTCCCAAATGAGGAATTGCTGCTGGTACTTGAGTCATATCTGGCAAAGGAAGAGGAACTCCGGGATGCTGACTGTACACAATGTAGAAAGGAGAAGAGGCAGCAGATTCACTTGTGTGATGGGCGGAAACGAAATGACAAAGACAATTCTCTAAAATTTGATTGGTCCACTCCACCTGACCATTGAACTACGGGTGATAGGCGGAAGGGAAGTCTAGCTTAACATCTAGCAGGTTGCACAGGGCTCTCCAGAACTTGGACGTAAACTGTATACCCATATCCCAGACCACATGCCGAGGAAGTCCGTGCAGACGGAAGATGTGTGTTACGTCTATGGCCGGGGGTCGTCGTTCAGACTTACCCCTTGACGGCCCCGGCCATGGACATCTCCCTTCACGGCGTCTGCTCCCTCCAGGGAGACGCCGGCACTCACTTCCGGGTCCTCGCACTGATTCCCGCAGGGCACGCGCACCCTCGAGTGCACGGCCTTAAAGGGCCAGTAAGCGTCCAGCTGTCACCCATCATTATTAGCCCAAATGGCTACTGGACTATAAAAAGGGGCTCTGCCCACTGGTTCCTTTCCAGAGTGTTGTTGTATACCTAAGTTTGACTTGCTAAAGGTTTCCCAGTGTTTTACAGTTCCCAGTGTTACCCGTTCCTGCTGCCTGTACCCTGTATCCCGTGCTATCGTATCTACAGTGAAAGTCAAGTTGAGTCTTCCGCTGCATCCATGGTGCCACCTGCTGTGAGAGTCAAGTCGTGTCTTCCGCTGCATCCACGGTGCCACCTGCTGTGAAAGTCAAGTCCTGCTTCCGCTACTGTCTACATTGCCTCAGGTACCCATTCCGAACTATAGACATTGTTTTGTACTTTGTTGGCCAGCTGCTACCCCGATATGCGGTACGGCCCAGTGGGAGTGGGTCCACACCCCTCGCCGTGACAGTACGCTCAGGCCATGGACCCTGCTGGCCAAATCAAGAGTTTGTCATCCTCCAAAGCCATGCAGCTAGGTGCGCTATTTACTTCCGTCACCACTCCTATTCAAGCTCTTCCGATTGACCCTCCTGCTACGCCTCCTGGCAGTCCCAGTTCGGACCCTCGGTTCTCGCTGCCATTGCCACCTCGGTTCCATGGAGACGCAAGTTTGTGCAGGGGGTTTCTGAATCTATGCCAAATCCACTTCACTCTGCACGCCCGAGCATTTCTTTTGGACGGAGTCAGGATCGCCTTCATTATATCTCTACTTTCTTGCAAGACCCTGGCATGGGCAAATCTAATCTGGGAACGACAGGGACCCGAGACCCGAGACTTCCAGGGGTTCGTGCGGTTGTTCCGTTCCGTATTTGAGGAGCCTGGACGAGCCTCATCTGCAGCCACTGCTATCTTGAACCTGCGTCAGGAGGACGCCTCCGTGGGCGAATACACCATCCAGTTCCGGACTCTGGAAGGAGAATTGTCCTGGAACAATGAGGTCTTGGTAGCCTCCTTCTGGCATGGCCTATCGCCTGAGATCAAGGACGAACTGGCTGCCCGAGATCTCCCAGCTGCCCTGGATGACCTGATACTACTGGCTACCCATGTGGACATAATGATCAGAGAGAGGTCGCAAGAGATTCTACAGGACAAACGGCTACCTAGACTGGCGCCCAACTTCCAGCAACCCCTCTTGCCTTGTTCTTTTGCTGCGCCCGAGGTTCCGAAGCAGATGGATTGGATTAAACTGTCCATTCCAGAAAAACAGCGCAGTCGCACCTCTGGACACTTTCTGTACTGCGGCCTCGTCTCGCTGGCCATGTTGTGCGTCTGTGTCCTCAGAGGCCTAAGAGACCCCAATGCCTGGGATTGATTGGGGAGTCAACCCTGGGCGCCACTACACTTAAAAGAGAACTCTCGTCCAAACTGTTCATTCCTGTGACCATCGTCGCTGGCGAGAGACCTCATCCAGTCTCTGCCTACCTGGACTCTGGCTCCGCAGCCAATTTCATCTGCCAAGACCTTGTGGATCTTCTTCAATTGCCTACTGTTTTTCTGGAGAGAACGTTGATCGTTGCCTCGGTAGATGGACTCCCTTTGCCTGACCCAGTGTTGTCTGTGACCAAGCCATTAAGACTTCAAGTGGGAGCTCTTCATTCTGAGTTCATCTCCCTGTATGTCCTGTCCAAGGCCATCAACCCTGTGCTGCTGGGTTTTCCTTGACTTCGTATTCACGCCCCAGTCCTGGATTGGAACTCCGGAGAGGTTCTGCAATGGGGTCCCAAGTGTCCAGACCGCTGTTTGGGGCATGTCCATCTCCATCCCAGCCTTCTCCGCATCAGTCATTGGCAGGGCTGCCTCCCTGTTATTCTCAGTTCGCTGATGTCTTCAACATAAAGGAGGCAGAGACATTGAATACGATTGTCCTATCGACTTGGTTCCTGACTCGTTCCCTCCTCGCGGTAGAGTATACCCTCTCTCCTTGCCAGAGACCCAGTCTATGTTGGCCTACATTAAAGAGAATCTGGAGAGGGGCTTCATACAAAAGTCTTCATCCCCGGACGGAGCACGGTTTTTCTTTGTCAAAAAGAAGGATGGATCCCTTCAACCCTGTATTGACTACCGAGGTCTCAACCAGATCACGGTGAATAACAGGTACCCTTTGCCGTTGATTTTGGAACTCTTTCATCGTATACGGGGGCGAAAAATTTTTCCAAGCTTGACCTGCGGGGGGCTTACAATCTAATCCAGATCCGTCAGGGTGACGAGTGGAAGACTGCATTTAACACACGTGATGGACACTACAAATATTTGGTCATGCCTTTGGCCTGTGTAACGCTCCCGCAGTATTTCAAGAATTTGTGAATCACATTTTTCGTGATCTCCACTATGTCTGTGATCTCGATGATATCTTGATTTTTTTCCCAAAATCTTGTAACTCATCAGGGCCATGTCCACCAGGTATTGCTTCGATTAAGGGAGAATCACCTTTACGCCGAGTTGGAGAAGTGCGTGTTCCAAGAGAAGTCTCTACCCTTCCTGGGCTATATCATCTCTGATCAGGGTCTCAAGATGGACCCTGAGAAGGTCAAGGCTGTCCTGGAGTGGCCACGTCCCCAAGGCATAAGGGCCATACAACGCTTCCTGGGATTCGCCAACTTCTACAGACTGTTCATTCCCAACTTCTCTTCTTTGACAGCCTCTATCTCCACCCTCACTAAAAAGGGTATGAATGCCAAGGTATGGACTCCAGAGGCGGAAGTCGCATTTAAAACCTTAAAAAAGGCCTTTCACGTCAGCCTCTATTTTTCATCACCCTGATGTGTCTCATACAGCTTCCATTGGAGGTGGACGCCTCCTCTGTTGGTACTGGTGCACTATTGTTCCAGAAAGGTTAGAGAGGCAAGACGGTGGTATGTGGTTACTACTCCAAGCTGTTTTCTTCCGCAGAGCGTAACTACTCGATTGGAGATCGGGAGTTACTGGCCATCAAGCTGGCCCTGCAGGAGTGGAGACACCTACTGGAAGGCGCAGCTCATCCTATTCTGGTCTTCACAGACCACAAGAACTTGACCTACCTACAGACGGCTCAACGCCTGAATCCTCGTCAAGCCAGGTGGCCATTGTTTTTTGCACGGTTCCGGTTCGAACTCCACTACCGACCTGCCGACAAGAATGTGAGGGCCGATGCCTTGTCTAGGTCATTTGAGACAGAGGATGCTGTGGAGTCCCCACAGAATATTATCGATCCTTCCTGCATCTACTCTGTTAACCGTCTGCTGGTTAGAGACATTCCTCCGGGAAAAACGTTTGTACGTCTGGCAGACAGAGGAAGGATCCTTCGCTGGGGTCACAGTTCCAAGCTGGCAGGTCACGCGGGTGCCCGTAAGACCTGAGACCTAATTGCCCATCAGTTCTGGTGGCCCACGCTGCCCAAAGACGTCATGGACTTTGTCTCCTCCTGTATGGTGTGTGCCGCAAACAAAGTTGGCCACTCCAGATCAGCCGGTCTGCTCCAACCACTGCCTATGCCCGATGGCCCCTGGTGGCATATTGCTATGGACTATATCACAGATCTGCCTCTCTCTGCGGCAGTGTGATCTGGGTGGTAGTGGATAATTTTTCTAAAATGGCTCATTTTGTTCCTCTGACTGGGCTGCCTTCTGCTGCTTGACTGGCTGATCTCTTCATGCAACACATCTTCCGTCTGCATGGATTACCTCTGCATATTGTCTTAGATCGTGGGGTCCAGTTCACCTCAAAGTTCTGGAGAGCACTCTGCGGCCTACTCGGTGTAAAGTTGGACTTCTCCTCAGATTACCATCCTCAGTCCAATAGACAAGTTGAAAGGGTTAACCAAATTATGGAGAACTATCTGCAACACTTTGTCTCCAGACGACATGATGACTGGGTGCAGCTGCTCCAGTGGGCGGGGTTCTCTTATAATAATCATACCAGCGAGTCCACCACCTCCAGTCCATTCTTCATAGTCTACGGCCAACATCCTCGAATACCTGTCACGGTCACAGGGTATGTGGACCCACTAGGCCACTCCGCCGTAGTGGGGAGGCAGCTGACCAGGTCACAGTCTACACGAAAGTCAATAGCAGATAGCAATGCTTGGGTACCTGAACTAGTCCAGACGGTGGCTGTGGCTTCAGCACGGATGGAGGCCGGTGTGGCAGGTAGCGCCAGATGTGGCGGGCAGTATCCGATGTAGCAGAAGACACTGGACGTGGCAGAAGACACTGGACGTGGCAGAAGACACTGGACGTGGCAAACGACACTGGACGTGGCAAACGACAGCAGGTGCAGTAGACTCGACTCCAACACTGGTAGTCACAGGAACAAGAACAATACGGGATACAGGAATGGGTAACAGGGCACAGGTAACAACTGGAACGGGGAAACACTAAGGGACCATTTGCAAGACAGACTGGGATAGACTAACAATGCTCAGGCAAGGATCAGAAGGGGGCCTTCTTATAGACCAGGAAATCATGGCAGTTGATGATGATAATGATTTCCTTTGCCCGCGGGACACAGCAGAACGGAGCGGAAGTGAGCGCTGGCGTCTTCTAGGAAGGAGAGCTGGACCAGCGCTCACGGATCCATGGCTGCGGGCTTCGGGAGGTGAGTAAACCAGACGGCCAACGGCCATGGACGCTACAGTTTCCCCCCTCTTACTCCCCCTCTTCTTGGGGCCAGAGCGAGAGAGGAACTTTTTAATAAGAGCAGGATCACTGAGGTTCTCTTCTGACTCCTAGGACTTCTCCTCAGGATCAAACCCTCTCCAGTCCACTAAATAGAAAGTCCTTCCTCCTACCCTTTTGCAGTCCCGGATCTCCTTTACCTCGAATACATCAGAAGAACCGCTGGGAGCAACTGTGGAACTAGAAGTCTTGCTGAAGCGGTTCAGGACCACTGTATCAGGAGGGACACATGGAAGGAGTTGGGTATTCTGAGGGTAGGAGGCAGTCGCAGCTTATAGGAGACAGGGTTGATTTGTTGCAGAATCTCGAAAGGACCAAGGAACCTGGGAGCAAACTTGAATGAGGGCACCTTTCCAGCGAATGTTTCGGGAGGACAGCCAGACTTTAGTCCCCGGAAGATACTGAGTACTCTCACTAGGAGATACTCTCTTCTCCTAGTATCTGCCTTTCGCTTCATGCGATCTACTGCCAGCAAAATAGAGGACTGAGTCTGTTGCCAGATTTGAAGGAAGTCCCCATATGCAGAGTCAGCAGCGGGTACCTGAGATGAAGTCGACACAGGAAGAGGGACTCTAGGATTTTGACTGTATACAATGTGAAATGGAGCTGAAGTGGTGGACTCACTTGTGTGGTTGTTGTATGAGAACTCGGCCCATGGAAGAAGCTGTACCCAGTTTTCGTGCTGTGAAGAGATGAAGTGGCGGAGATAATTCTCCATGATCTGGTTGATCCTCTAAACTTACCCATGGGACTGGGGGTGATAGGCTGAGGAAAAGTCCACTCACCTCCAGGAGTTTACAGAGGGCTCTCCAGAACTTAGAGGTAAACTGAACCCCCAGGTCGGACACAATGTGAAGAGGCAAGCCATGCAAGCGAAAGATGTGGTGAATGAAGTGACTCGCTAGTCGGGGAGCAGAAGGTAGGCCGGTCAGTGGGATAAAATGTGCCATCTTAGAGAATGGGTCTACCACCACCCAGATGGTGTTGCATCCTGCTGAGGTAGGAAGGTCTGTGACGAAGTCCATTGCAATGTGCTGCCAAGGGGCATTGAGTACAGGCAGAGGCTGAAGCAGGCCGGCAGGCTTGGAGTGAGAAACTTTGTTAGAGGCACACACCGTGCAAGTAGAGACAAGGTCCAGAACATCTTTAGGTAGCGTGAGCCACCAGAAGTGACGAGCAATCATGTCTTGGGTTTTACGGACACCAGCGTGCCCAGCCAGTTTAGAACTGTGTCCCCAGCGGAGAATTCTTCTCCTGTCTGTCAACCGAACAAAAGTTCTCCCTGGAGGAATGTCTCTAATCTGCAGAGGATTAGCGGTGACAACGCAGGACGGGTCTATGATAGTCTCAAGGGACTTCACCGTGTCTACCGTCTCAAACGATCTGGACAGGGCATCGGCCCTCACATTCTTGTCAGCGGGACGGTAGTGGAGCAGAAACTGGAAACGGGTGAAGAACAGCGACCACCTGGCTTGACGAGGATTCAGTCTTTGAGCGGACTGAAGGTAGGTAAGGTTCTCGTGGTCGGTGTAGATCAAGATGGGGTGACCTGCGCCTTCTAGAAGATGTCTCCACTCCTCCAGAGCCAATTTGATGGCCAGTAGCTCCCGATCTCCAATAGAGTAATTGCGCTCAGCAGAAGAAAAAAAGTCTTGAGTAGTAGCCACATACTACTGCCTTTCCTTTGGAGCTCCTCTGGAACAGAAGTGTACCTGCACCAACAGAGGAAGCGTCCACTTCCAGTGAGAACTGCCAAGATACGTCAGGGTGATGGAGGATCGAAGCTGAAGTGAAGGTTTTCTTGAGGCTAATGAATGCGGACTCTGCCTCTGGAGTCCACACCTTGGCGTTCACACCCTTCTTGGTAAGAGTAGAGATGGGAGACGTGAGAGATGAAAAGTTCGGAATAAACTGCAGGTAGAAATTGGCGAATCCCAGGAACTGTTGTATGGCCCTTAGGCCTTGAGGACGTGGTCACTCCAGGACAGACTTTAGTTTCTCAGGGTCCAACTTAAGACCTTGATCCGAGGTGACGTAGCCCAGGAAGGGCAAAGACTTATTTTCAAAGACGCACTTCTCCAACTTGGCATATAAGCGATTCTCTCTTAGTCGCAGAAGAACTTGACGGACATGCCTCCGATGGGTCATCGGATCTGGGGAGAAAATCAAAATATCATTGAGATAAACTACAACACACATATAGAGGAGATCTCGGAAAATATCATTGACAAATTCCTGAAATTGTAATGGCAGGAAGGAGGTGAAGGGAAAGTGAGCCCTAATCTACCCACCGCCCTGTCCCTGCCTACTTGCAACGACCCGCCCTAGGCGACGGGGTACAACTGGGCGGCGGTCCCTACGCCGTCTAAGTGCACGGGAAAACAAACAGGGAACACGCAAGGGAAGGGGCAGTAGCCCACGGAACGACGCGAGGAAACGGAGCGGTGAATGAGTAGTCAGGACCAGGATAAGGTGGAGTATACCCAAGTGAGCACGGAGGAGGAAGCAAGCCGGAGGCAAAGCAAAGCAGGTTAAGCAGAACAGCAGCAAGGCAGAAGCATGGCAGAAGCAGGCTGGAGCAAGCAGCAGTGGGGCCAGGAATCCAAAAGAATTACAAGCACTGAGGAGGAGAACACAGCAGGTAATAAAGGACAGGGGGCGGAGCTAACTCTGACTGACCAGGCCGCGATAGGCTCTCCCACTCCTGAGCCTGCCACCCTGGTTGGTGGGAGATGGTGTCAGTCGAACAGGTCTGGCCTCAGGTGTGGATTGATTAATCCCAGGAGTTTACCTAGACGTAGTACCTGGCAGATCCCTAACAGAAATACTGCGGGAGCATTACAGAGTCGGAAGGGCATCACTAAGTATTCGTAGCGCTCATCGCGGGTGTTAAATGTCATCTTCCATTCGTCACCCCAGCGAATCCGGATTAGATTATAAGCCCCTGCAGATCTAGCTTGGAAAAAATGTTGGCTCCTCGTATGCGATCGAACAGCTCGGATATAAGTGGCAACGGGTATTTGTTCTTGACCGTGATCTGGTTGAGACCACGGTAGTCAATGCAGGGTCGAAGAGATCCATCTCTCTTCTTAACGAAGAAGAAGCCTGCCCCAGCCGGGGAGGAAGATTTTTGAATAAAACCCCTCTCCATGTTCTCCTTGATATAGGCTGACATAGATAAAGTTTCTGGCAAGGAGAGAGGATATACTCGTCCACGGGGAAGAGAAGCATTAGGAACCAGTTCAATGGGACAGTCATAATTCCGATGTGGAGGCAACGTCTCAGCCTCTTGTTTTCAGAAGACATCCGCAAAACTGGCATACTGAGATGGTAGACCGGAGATTGATTGAGGCAGAGGGGGCATAACAGGACGGACTTGTGACAGGCAATGGCTATGGCATCTGGAACCCTTCCGGAATTCCAGTCAAGGACCAGGGCGTGTAGGCGGAACCATGGCAGACCCAGCAGGATAGGATTGATAGCCTTAGGTAGTACCAGGAAGGTGATCTGTTCTGAGTGAAGAGCTCCGACCCGTAGTGTCAACGGCTCCGTGATGAGCATAATCGGATCGGGCAATGGTAGGCCATTCACAGAGGCAACAGCCAGGGGTCTCTCTAGACGGACTGTGGGTAGGCGTAAACGATCCGCTAGAACCTGCTGGATGAAATATGCAGCCGCTCCTGAGTCAAGATAGGCGGAGGAAGGATGTGACGATTCTCCGGAGACGATGGCCACAGGAATCGATAATCTGGAAGAGGTTTTAACGTTTAGAGACGTTCCACCTAGAGTTGCCTCTCCAACCAACCCTAGGTACTGGAGTTTCCCGGTTTCTGTGGGCATTGGCGCACAAAATGACCCTTAAGGCCACAATACATACATAGTCCAGAGGAGCTTCTGCGCTGCTCCTGCTTCTCCTGTCTACCTGCATGAGTTCTTCAGGTAGCGCACTAGGGGAAGACATTAGTGGTCTCTGGACCGAGGGTGCTGGTCTGTGGGCCCGGCTCTCCTGTCGAACCTCTTGAGTGCGCTCCCGGATTCTTATATCAACCCAGGTGGCTAACAGGATGAGGGCATCCAAGGTAGAAGGAAGGTCGTGGGCCGCAAGTTCGTCCTTGATGTGAGAGGACAGTCCCTGCCAGAAGGTCGCCACGAGTGCCTCATTGTTCCATGCCTCCTCGTAGCGAGGGGGAAGAGACAGAGGAACTGTGGATCCGGAACAAACAGGAGGAGCAACGGGCAGTGGTACAGCAACAGCCTCAGGAGGTAGAACCGGGGGTGGAACAGTGAGTAGATCCAGGCGGACCAGGATAGAGTTCACAGCCTCAAGGAGTTGATCCTGACGTGTGCGTAGGTCATGCATCTCTGTCTGTATCTTCTGGACTGCGGTCTTGGGCTGGCCAGCAGGTTCCATGGCCTGAGCGTACTGTCACGGTCACAGGGTATGTGGACCCACTAGGCCGCTCCGCCGTAGCGGGGAGGCAGCTGACCAGGTCACAGTCTGCTCAAAAGTCAATAGCAGATAGAAATGCTTAGGTACCTGAACTAGTCCAGACGGTGGCTGTGGCTTCAGCACGGATGGAGGCCGGTGCGGCAGGTAGCGCCAGAAGTGGCGGGCAGTATCCGATGTAGCAGAAGATACTGGATGTGGCAGAAGACACTGGACGTGGCAAACAACACTGGACGTGGCAAACGACAGCAGGTGCAGTAGACACGACTCCAACACTGGTAGGCACAGGTACAAGAACAATATGGGATACAGGAACGGGTAACAGGGCACGGGTAACAACTGGAATGGGGAAACACTAAGGGACCATTTGCAAGACAGACTGGGATAGACTAACAATGCTCAGGCAAGGATCAGAATGCCTGGGGCCCTCTTATAAACCAGGAAATCATGGCAGTTGATGATGATGACGATTTCCTTCGTGCGCGGGACACAGCAGAACAGAGCGGAAGTGAGCGCTGGCGTCTCCTAGGAAGGAGATGGGGACCAGCGCTCATGGATCCATGGCTGCAGGCGTCGGGAGGTGAGTAAACCCGACGGCCCGCGGCCATGGACGCTACAATACCCCTGCCTGGCTCTACTATGTCCCAGGTGCCTGCAGCCGACTCTACCTTCAGGAACTTTCTGCAGATATGGCAGCAGACACGATCTTCTATTCTGCTGGCGGTGGACCACATGAAGAGAAAGGCAGACACTAGAAGACGAGAACCTCCCCAGTTTCTTCCAGGTACAAAGGTCTGGCTGTCTTCCAGGAATATCCGGCTGAGGGTGCCATCTTGCAAGTTTGCTCCCAGGTTCCTGGGACCCTTCGAGATTCTACTACAGATCAATCCTGTGTCGTACAAGCTTCGACTGCCTCCTACCCTCAAGATCCCTAACTCCTTCCACGTCTCCTTGCTAAAACCTGTGGTCCTGAATCGCTACTCCAGGACTCCTAATTCCGCAGTGGCTCCTGGCAGTTCATCTGGAACTTTCAAGGTGAGGGAGATCCTGGCCACCAAGAAAGTAGGAGGAAGGACGTTTTATTTGGTGGATTGGAGGGGATTTGGTCCAGTGGAGAAGTCTTGGAAGCCAGAGGAGAACATCAATTTCTTTCCCGCTCTGGTCCCAAGAAGAGGGGGAGTAAGAGGGGGGATACTGTTACGTCTATGGCCAGGGGTCGTCGTTCAGACTTACCCCTTGACGGCCCCGGCCATGGACATCTCTCTTCACGGCGTCTGCTCCCTCTAGGGAGACGCCAACACTCACTTCCGGGTCCTCGCACTGATTCCCGCAGGGCGCGCGCGCCCGCGCGTGCACGGCCTTAAAGGGCCTGTACGCGTCCAGCAGTCACCCATCATTATTAGCCCAAATGGCTACTGGACTATAAAAAGGGGCTCTGCCCACTGGTTCCTTGCCTGTTCGTTGTTGTATACCTAAGTTTGTCTTGCTAAAGGTCTCCCAGTGTTTTCCAGTTCCCAGTGTTACCCGTTCCTGCTGCCTGTACCCTGTATCCCGTGCTATCGTATCTACAGTAAAAGTCAAGTTGAGTCTTCTGCTGCATCCACGGTGCCACCTGCCGTGAGAGTCAAGTCGTGTCTTCCGCTGCATCCACGGTGCCACCTGCTGTGAAAGTAAAGTCCTGCTTCCGCTACTGTCTACATTGCCTCAGGTACCCATTCCGAGCTATAGACATTGTTTTGTACCTTGTTGGCCATCTGCTACCCCGCTACACGGTACGGCCCAGTGGGTCCACACCCCGCGCCATGACAATGTGTAGAATAAACAGATTTGCCAGATGAGGAGCAGACGGAAGACCAGTCAACGGAATAAAATGTGCTATTTTAGAGAAACGATCAACTACTACCCAGACCGTAGTACATCCAACTGAGAGGGGAAGGTCTGTAATAAAGTCTATAGCGATATGCTGCCAAGGAGAATCAGGGACAGGCAGGGGTAGGAGCAGACCAGTAGGTTTGGAGTGGTAAGACTTGTTCGAGGCACAGTTCGTACGTGAAGAGACATAGTCTGCAACATCTCTAGGCAGCGTGGGCCACCAGTACTGACGGCCTATGAAGTCCTGAGTCTTTTATACACCTTCAGTGCCCCGCAAGTTTGGAGCTATATCCCTAGTGGAGAATTCTCTTCCTGTCTGCAAGGTGGACAAAAGTCTTTCCAGGAGGAATGTCTCTAATTTGCAACGGGTTAGTGACAATAATCCTGGACGGATGTATAATATATTGAGGAATTTATTCAGATTCATTAGTCTCAAATGATCGAGACAGGACATCAGCCTTCACATTCTTATCAGCAGGACGGTAGTGGAGCAAGAATTGAAATCGAGCGAACAACAACGACCACCTGGCTTTGCGAGGATTTAGTCGTTGTGCTGACTGTAAGTACGTAAGTTTCTTGTGGTCCGTATAAATGATAATAGGGTGACCCTCACCCTCCAGCAGGTGTCCCCATTCCTCTAATGCCAACTTGACGGCTAGCAACTCCCGATCTCCGATGGAATAGTTGCGCTCAGGCGGAGAAAACTATTTTGAGAAGAAGCCACAGGCTACCATCTTGCTCTTAGATTTCTTTGACATAGTAGTGCTCCAGAACCAACGGAAGATGCGTCCACTTCCAGAAAGAACTGCCGAGAAGCATCAGGGTGATGGAGAACAGATGCTGAAGTAAAAGCGCTCTTGAGATTAGTAAACGCTGAATCTGCCTCCAGAGACCAAACCTTGGCGCTCACCCCCTCTTGGTGAGGGACGAGGTTCAGAGCAGTTAGAGATGAGAAGTTTGGAATAAATTGCCGGTAGAAGTTTGTGAATCGAAGAAATCTTTGTATGGACCGAAGGCCCTGTCTCTCATCTTCTCTGGGTCCATCTTGAGGCCACGGTCAAATACAATGTAGCTCAGGAATGGCAGAGAGTTTCTCTCGAACACATATTTCTCAATTTTAGCATATAGGCGATTCCTCCTTAACCGCGACAGAACTTGGCGAAAATGCTTCCGATGTGTCATCAAATTAGGTGGGTAAATCAGGATGTCATCCAGTTAGACCAGCACAAAGTCTTAGTAGATGCCAGAAAATATAATTTACAAACTCCTGGAACACAGCTGGAGCATTACATAGTCCAAAGGGCATCACAAGTTATTCGTAATGGCCGTCTCGGGTGTTAAATGCGGTTTTCCATTCATCACCTTTGCGGATACGTATCAAATTATATGCTCCGTGTAGATCCAGCTTTGTGAATACCTTGGCCCAATAAATTCTATCAAAAAGTTCAGAGATGAGCGGCAGAGGATACTTATTCTTTACCATAATTTGGTTTAGACCCATGAATACATGGACGAAGAGATCCGTCCTTCTTCTTCATGAAGAAAAATCCCGCTATGGCGGGGGAGGAAAATTTCCGCATGAACCCTCTCCCAAGGTTCTTTTTAATATAACCGGACATGGCTTGGTCTTTGGCAGGGAGAGAGGATAAACTCGCTAATAAGGTGGTAAAGCGTCAGGAAGTAAATCAACAGGGCAGTCGTAGATGTGATGAGGGGGAAGAGTCTCAGCTTCCTTCTTACTGAAGACCTCCGCAAAACTCGCATAATGTGAAGGTAGATCGGAGAGAGACTGAGGCAATTGAAGCAAAGAAAGATGAACCTGTGGCAGGCAGTGGCTAAAACATCTGGGCCCCCATTGGAGGACTTCTCCAGGATTCCAGTCGAGAACCGGAGCGTTTAAATGAAGCCAAGGCAGGCCCCGCAGAACAGAGTTGATAGCTTTAGGCAGCACGAGAAGTTGACCTGTTCTGAGTGAGCAACTCCGATTTGTAGTGTCAGCGGTTTTAGTGACGGACACAATAGGGTCGGGCAATGGTAGTCCATTAACAGAGGCAACAGCCAAGGGTCTCTTCAGAAGAACTGTGGGCAGATGTAGACGATCCACTAGATCCTGCTGGATAATATTTGCAGCTGCTCCAGAATCTAGATAGGCAGAGGAGGAGTGTGATGTCTCTCCAGAGATGATGGTCGCAGGAATAGATAACTTGGGAGAGACTTTGACATTTGGCGTCGTCCCACCTAGGGTTTTCTCCCCAACCAACCCTAGGTGCTGGAGTTTAATGGCTTTTGTGGACATTGGCGCAAGAAATGGCCTTTAAGGCCGCAATACAGACACAAACATTAAGAGCGTCTGTGCTGTTTCTCCTGCTTGGACAGCTTGATTCTGTCTACCTGCATAGGCTCTTCAGGTAGAGCAACAGGAGGAAGAAATAGTGGTCTCTGGAACAAGGCTGCTAGTCTGTGGAAACGTCTCTCCCGCCGAACCTCCAGAGCACGTTCCTGGATCCCGGCGATTATTCCATGTCAACTCTGCCCTCGGGGTGCGAAAGGAGATAGCATACTCTCCTACAGTGGACCATCCTTGCTTGAGAGTTAGCAGAGTGGCTGCTGCAGAGGATGTTCGATCCAGTTCCTCTAACACAGTACGAAAAGTCTGTAAGAATAAAGGTAGGTCTCCGAGAATTCAGGTCCCTCTCGTTCCAAGATGGGCTTCGCCTATGCCAGGGCCTTGCCAGCGAGAAGGGAAATAATGAAAGATTCCTTGGCCTCATCAGAGGGGAAGAGATGAGCTCGTAGTCTAAAATGAATAAAACATTGATCGATAGCTATGCATTAGGGCTCTAGGGCGTCATAGTGAGGAGGAAGAGGTAGCGCAACTGTGGATCTGGAACAGAAAAGAGGAGTAATGGGCAGTGGAACGGCAGCAGCATCCGGAAGAGGAGCAGGAGATTGATCCAGTCGGGCGATGATGGTGTTTACATGGGAAATAATTAATTGATTACATATACGCATGCTGGCCCTTTAAGGCCAGGACAGAGCGGCCGGATACACTGATGTCTCCAGGGAAGGAGACGTCGGCCAGAGGAGGAAGGTCTGCGATCGCGGCTGTCAGCAGGTAAGAGGAAGCGGCGGTCCGCGGCCATTACACTAAATTTATATATAGATATATACATACATACACACACTATATGGATGTTGTGTTCATACTGTACTTTAATGGAATTTAGTTTTGGAAAATTAATTGATTCCTGTATTGCTTTAGAAGAACGTTGACTAAATTCTAGCTATGGATATTTAGTCAAATTCCTTTTCTTTGTATAGAAACATGGCCCAAGACATAGCTACAGTACATTGCTCTTATGTAAAGCATCCACCACAATAAGATGGAATCAAGACCTTGAAAATCTTCACAAATACCTGTGAATGGTTAGCAAGCACCTTGGTAACACTAGACAGATACACAAGTGGCACTGAATCCACTGTGTAATAAACATCACAGGTGCAAAATCAAAGCATTTGTTACTTCCCTCTTCACAGAGAAAGAACCAATTATGTTACTCCATATACAAAAAGTCTATACATCATGAATTGTGCAGGATTCTCTTTGGGTATGCTGTCAATGAAAAGTAGCTCTTTACAACAAAAAGGTTGATTATACCTTTTGAATTTTATCTTGTGAAGATAATAATAATTATGAAATAAAGGAAGCTCAAATGATTGAGAAAACATTTATTGTCAACACCAAGATCACAGTTAAGGCCATCAAAGACATCATCATTGAGTATACAAAATATTTGATAAAACTTTGGTTGGAAACAATAAAATCGAAGATGTTCATCTCAAGCGATGCATTACAAAATACAAACTGTTCAAAGTTCAGTGCAGATTTTGTAGGCATTATCAAGCAAAAGTCAACACTCAGAAATAGATTTGTGTGAATCTGATTTTGCCAGATATCTAGTTATCATGGTATACTGCTCAAATGAAAATGTGACCTTACCTCCTCAGAAGTGCAAAAATAAACATTAAGAAGGCCTAAGAACATAAATATTGGACATATTTTTTAGAACATTTACAAGTGCCTCAAAGTGCATTTCAAACACTTAAGTATTCTGCTCCTACTCTAAAACAACAGGAATGTGATGCCATATCATTTGCGGAAAGCTGGAAGGTGACAGGTGAAGAAAAATAAGCAAAACCAATACACTCGTCTGTACAAATAAATTCGAAACAGGGTCAAACAGACAGAGTAGGGGCCCTTGTGCAAGCACAGAATACTGTCCCCTTTCTCTCAAATAGCTCATCATATAGCACCTACCTTATGTCTCTCTAATAATCCACCAGTAATTGTAAATTATAAAATTACTCAGCAAGGTCCCTTACATGTAATCTAATTGACAGTAGGAGACTGCTAGCTGCTTTTAGGGTTGACAAAAGGCCCTCTTACCTACTGTGCCCCTGTGCAGCTTAAAATTTTGCACATATGGTATGTCCACCCCTGGACAGTCAGGCATTCCCATAATTCTCTACTGATGTGATAAAAATAAGCAGCAGATTTTAAATCAGGCCTAATTTTAAATGAATGAATGAATGAATGAATATACAAATATTTTTGGTTAAATGTTTGTTTAATTTTAAATAAAGAAATAAATAAGCAATAAACATGATTTTAAACTGGAATACAGTCACATGATGTAGCATGCTCACAACAAAAAATTAAACAGCACATTCCAACTAAATGATATAAAATGTGTATGCAGGTGCAGGAACACCTGTGACTGCAAATATACAGCAGAAAAAGAATGGCGACAGCACACTGCGACATTAATGCCACCTAAACCACTAAATATAAATAAATATGCACTAAAGCTAAATCTACTTATAATAGGGAGGTTCTTAGTGCACATTTTGATCAAAAAGTGTTTGCCCACCTGCCACGACAAGGCGTCCTCTGTAAGGTGGGAACCTACGCCTCACATACACCCAGAACTGGGACTAAGCCTACATATATACCTGGGGATGGTATATTTTAATTAGTTCAATGCTGGATCCTACCATCCCCAGGTATATATGTAGGCTTAGTCCCAGTTCTGGGTGTATGTGCAGCGTAGGTTCCCACCTTACAGAGGTCGCCTTGTTGTGGCAGGTGGGCAAACACTTTTTGATCAAAATGTGCACTAAGAACCTCCCTATTATAAGTAGATTTAGCCTGAAGGTCAGCATCCCGGAGTCGCCTCTTCACTGTAGACGTTGACACTGGCGTTTTGCAGGTACTATTTAATGAAGCTGCCAGTTGAGGACCTGTCAGGCGTCTATTTCTCAAACTAGAGACTCTAATGTACTTGTCTTGTTGCTCAGTTCTGCAGCGGGGCCTCCCACTTCTCTTTCCACTCTGGTTAGAGCCTGTTTGTGCTGTCCTCTGAAGGGAGTAGTACACACCGTTGTAGGAAATCTTCAGTTTCTTGGCAATTTCTTGCATGGAATAGCCTTCATTTTTAAGAACAAGAATAGACTGTCGAGTTTCACATGAAAGCTCTCTTTTTCTAGCCATTTTGAGAGTTTAATCGAATCCACAAATGTAATGCTCCAGATTCTCAACTAGCTCAAAGGAAGGTCAGTTTTATAGCTCCTCTAAACAGCAAAACTGTTTACAGCGGTGCTAACATAATTGCACAAGGGTTTTCAAGTGTTTTCTAATCATCCATTAGCCTTCTAACACAGTTAGCAAACACAATGTACCATTAGAACACTGGAGTGATGGTTGCTGGAAATGGGCCTCTATACACCTATGTAGATATTGCATTAAAAACCAGACGTTTGCAGCTAGAATAGTCATTTAGCACATTAACAATGTATAGAGTGTATTTCTGATTAATTTAATGTTATCTTCATTGAAAAAACTGTGCTTTTCTTGCAAAAATAAGGAAATTTCTAAGTGACCCTAAACTTTTGAACAGTAGTGTAGATTTAGCTTTAGTGCATATTTATTTATATTTAGTGGTTTAGGTGGCATTAGTGTCGCAGTGTGCTGTCGCCATTCTTTTTCTCATGATGTAGCATGCTCTCATTTTTTTTCTGTTGGATTGCTAGAAATTCTGAGAAACAAAAACTACATGTAAAACTAGAGGCATACAGTAGGGCTATTTGTCTATTGATGCTGTATTATACCTCCATACAGCTCAGAGGCTGTACAAAACCGTAATACAGCCATGTATATATGATTTCTCACACAATTTTAGAATACAGAGTTGTGCAATAATAAGCCCTGAAGATAACTATAACAGAAGACTATTACAAGAAAATATATTTAAGTACTAGTAGTACAAGTTCAATGGTAATGACTTATAATAAGTATAACATTAGACCTAGACAATTAACAGAAGAATTTAGAAATTATCAATGAAAAGAAGGACATGTCTGCTGGGTGCCTATATGGGAAGAAAAACATGGCAGGAGTATAAGGAGATCAATGCAAAGATAGAAGGCTTGACAAATAAGAATGTAATACCTAATGATAATCTACGTATGTGTGAATAGGAATAAAGCATTTTTAAAAATTTGTTATTTATAATACTTACCTAATGAAGTAATGAAGGGAACATGTGAGCATTTTATTTAGACAAGAACCTATTGGTTGACGTACAGGCCCTGAAACTTGCTTTTATATCCAGCATGCACATGAGACCTGAATTGAAATCAATGGTGGGCTTACAGTAAATCTCAGATACATGTTCAAATGTGCTGGGATATGTTCAAAGAAAGCACCATAGCCCATTTGCTTAATTGATCATTGGGGGTCCCACCAATACTTTCTTTAGTAAAATATGTCAGAAAATGTGAAAATATGCATAAATGGTTAGAGGATTGCTAAAAGATAGATAGATAGATAGATAGATAGATAGATAGATAGATAGATAGATAGATAGATAGATAGATAGATAGATAGATAGATAGAGCACATAATCATGATTATTGTTAGTAGTATTGTAAGGTAAAAAATGAACAAAATCTTTATTAATTAAAGAAGCAGTGTTTTAACTGACGCAAATTGAATGCTGTATAGATATAGCTCTAGCTGGGTGGGCTACCTCTATTGAACAGACACTTGAACTTTTGTTACTTTATAAATCAGAATGTTCAAGTAGCCATCAGAAAAAAATGAGGAGTGCTAATGGAGTTATTTCCTTTCTTTATGTTAGTAGCAATTAAAAGTGATAAATGAAACTTTGTTGCAATGTATTACTTGGCTGTATGAGGATATAAGGCTAAAGCTGATGGATAGCAAGTAGCAAGCTCTTAGCACAGTGTTGCAGATCTATTGTCTTGTAAGAAGGTGATGAAACTGAAAATGTTTGCTCAAGCCCAATGTAGCTAGTTACTGATACACACATCTGTGTGGTCAGATAATAGTCTTAAAATAAGACCTTTCCACAGCAAAGTCATAAGGTATATTTTTATAAGAAATATTGTAATATTACAGTTAAATACTATTAATCCAGCATCAATGGGACCAGATAGGTGACAGATTATTTCATATTCTGAATTACGACAGTCAGAGAAAAAAAAACCTCACATGTACAATATGAGAACAGGATTATGAAGCTTTTTGGATTATTGGATGCCGAATTAAAGGAATGGGGTCTGGGGGTGCACCCACTTTACTAATGGAAACTGGAGAATTAATTCTAAAGTAAAAAATTAAAGGGGCTTTCAGATTGTAGGACATAAAATGTAATAAACATAATCATAAGCATATAAATACTAAAGCATTCTGGATCTAAACAGTTTGGACAATGTCCATGCATGTACAAGGACAGAGGGGGCAGGTTGTAGATTATTTTACACTATACAGATTTGTACTCCCTTACTTTCTCTCTAAATTCAACATAACCCAAGATGTAAAACAAACTTGTAAAAAAAAACATAGCCCTCTGACAGAAGCTTGCAACAGATACTATCCGCTTGCCATCCATCTCCCATCTACTCCAATTTTTTAAAAAAAAGCCTATACGCCACAGCCATATAGTAAAAAAAAAAAAAAAGGGCACATGATACGTATACTTTTTCTTTAACATAAGAGGCTATTCGGCTATCCGTCACCCAGTTCGAAAAACATATATGTTTAACGTGTGCATTTTTTTACTGGATGGCTGTGACGGATGCCTCTTACGGATACCATCAGTCGGCCATCTGCTGGCCATCCATCGCCCATAGACTCCCATGTTTTTTTAAAAAGTATGCATTTAACGTATATTTTTTTTGCTGGATGAGGCGAGATTGTATTGAATTGTGATCATGACAAATTGTATAACTTAACTCAATTCAAGAAAAGATAACGGTGGACACATCTCTGAGTCTCACAACACACATCCTGTGGAGTGTATACCTTTTGCCGCACATGTTCAGTCGCACTTGATAAACTAGTAAACTTCTGAAACACCTCTTAAACTACTTCAAAGGAGATGCAAATGCCCTGATGCAAAAGTTCTTATTGCCACCCCCCCCCCCCCCCCCCCACACACACACACACACAAACTTCTCATGGCCGACAGTCCGCAGTTTTCAGCTGCATCGCTGGGTTTCCTAAGTGACCTAATAATGCAGCACTAGCAGCCAGGGGCGTCACTAAGGACTTGAAATATGAGGGAAAATAGCCCCAATACATATGTGTCCACCCAAAGAAAATGTGTGTGTGTGCGTATAGGAGACAGCATATCTATAGCACTACGACCCTATAAACTATGGAAAGGATTAGATACATTGGCTCAGCAGACAGTATCACACATGATAGGATTAGATATAAGGCCCAGCAGACAGTATCACAAATGATAGGATTAGATACACAGCTCAGCAGACAGTATCACACATTATAGGATTAGATACAGTGGCTCAGCAGTCAGTATTACACATGATAGGATTAGAGATAGGGCCCAGCAGACAGTATCACACATGATGGGATTAGATACAGTAGCTCAGCACACAGTATCACACATGATAGGATTAGATACAGTGGCTCAGCAGACAGTATTACACATGATGGGATTAGATATAAGGCTCAGCA
Source organism: Rhinoderma darwinii (assembly GCF_050947455.1). NCBI lineage: Eukaryota > Metazoa > Chordata > Amphibia > Anura > Rhinodermatidae > Rhinoderma > Rhinoderma darwinii. The sequence continues at coordinate 219,287,785 of NC_134690.1, read as the reverse complement.
GACAGTATCACACATGATGGGATTAGATATAAGGCCCAGCAGACAGTATCACACATTATAGGATTAGAGAGAGGGCCCAGCAGACAGTATCACACATTCTAGGATTAGATACAGTGGCTCAGCAGTCAGTATTACACTTGATAGGATTAGAGATAGGGCCCAGTAAACCATATCACACATGATGGGATTAGATACAGTAGCTCAGCACACAGAATCACACATGATAGGATTAGATATAAGGCCCAGCAGACAGTTTCACACATGATGGGATTAGATATAAGGCTCAGCAGACAGTATCACACATGATGGGATTAGATATAAGGCCCAGCAGACAGTATCACACATTATAGGATTAGAGATAGGGCCCAGCAGACAGTATCACACATTATAGGATTAGATACAGTGGCTCAGCAGTCAGTATTACACTTGATAGAATTAGAGATAGGGCTCAGCAGACAGTATCACACATGATGGGATTAGATACAGTAGCTCAGCAGACAGTATCACACATGATAGGATTAGATACAGTAGCTTAGCAGACAGTATCACACATGATTCGATTCGATATAGGGCCCAGCTCGCTGACATTGCGGCTCCAGCGCTGGACCCAGGAAAGGTAAGAATAATAATTGTTTTGCTTCTTTATGTGTTAGGCTGGATTCACACGAGCATGTTCGGTCCATAAAGGACGGAACGTATTTCGGCCGCAAGTCCCGGACCGAACACACTGCAGGGAGCCGGGCTCCTAGAATCATAGTTATGTACGATGCTAGGAGTCCCTGCCTCGCTGCGGGACAACTGTCCCGTAATGAAAACATGATTACAGTACGGGACAGTAGTTCCACGGAAAAGCAGGGACGCCTAGCGTCGTCCATAAAGATGATGCTAGGAGCCCGGCTCCCTGCAGTGTGTTCGGTCCGGGACTTGCGGCCGAAATACGTTCCGTCCTTTACGGACCGAACATGCTCGTGTGAATCCAGCCTTACTAATTATTTTTGTGTATGTGTTTTTTTACAAGTTCGGTTGTTGGACTACGTCGGATTCGGGGACTACTTCAATGACAACATATTTTTATTCTCAATAAAATGGTTAACGGGGGTTGTGTTTTTTTATTTCAATAAAATATTTTTTCTATGTGCTTGTATTTTTTTAAACTATATTATTACCGCCTTAGTAATGACCACTGGCTGATTGACAACCTCCATTACTAAGGCGGGGCTTAATGTTAGCAGGTGCAGAGGCTAACACTAACCCCCATTATTACCCCGGTACCCACCGCCACCAGGGGTACTGGAAAGTGCCGGGTACGAACCAGTACCCGACCATCTGTAATGATGGACAGGCACCGGGGCGGCCGCAGGCTGGTAGTATTAGGCTGGGAAAGGCCAAAAACAGTGGCCCTTCCCACCCTGGTAATACTGCCTGCTACTGCTGTGTTGTATCTGGCTGGTTATAAAAATTGGGGGGGGGGCCCACATCGTTCTTTCCAATTATTATTATTTTTTTTTTTTTTAAATGACGTGGGGTCCCCCCCATTTTTCGTAACCAGCCAGATACAATAAAGCAGCAGCAGGCAGCATTACCAGGATCGGAAGGGCCGCTGTTTCTGGCCTTTCCCAGGCTGATAATACCAGCCTGCGTCCCCCCATTGCCCGACCATCACTACAGATGGTCAAGTACTGGAACGCACCCGGCTCTTCCCAGCACCCCTGGTGGCGGTGGGTACCGGGCTAATAAAGGGGGTTAGTGTTAGCTTCTGCAGCGGCTAACACTAAGCCCCGCCTTAGCAATGGACGCTGTCAATTAGCCGGCGGCCATTACTAAGGCAGTAGTAATATAGTTTAAAAAAAAACACAAAGACAAAATATTTTATTTAAATAAACAAAAAACACACACAACCCTCATTAACCATTTTATTGATAATAAAAAAAGCCGTCATCGAAGTAGTCCTGGAATCCAACGTAGTCCAACGACCGAAGCTGCAAAAAAACACAAACACAAAAAAAAACGATTAGTAACACATATGTTAGGCTTAGATACAGGGCCCATGTGTGATACTCTCTGTGGGTCCGTGTATCTAAGCCTACCACAAGATAGGTGTCACGGAGCGGGTTAGTGGACCCACTAGGCCGTACCGCCACATTGGGGAGGCAGCTGGCCAAACAACAGGACACCCTAGAAATACAATGTACCGCACAAGGGTACCTGAATAGTCCAGATGGTGGCCGCAGCTCTGGCACAGATGAGATGGGTGCAGCAGATGTCGCCAAACATGGCGGATGACACAGGAGCCGTGAGTTGCGCCAGACGTGTCGGATTCCTTCGGACGTGGCAGATAACACAGGACGTGGCGTATTCCTCCGGACGTGGCAGATTCCTCTGCATGTGGCAGATGACACAGGACGTGGCGGATTCCTCCAGACGTGGCAGATGACACAGGACGTGGCGGATTCCTCCAGATGTGGCAGATGACACAGGACGTGGCAGATTCCTCTGGACGTGGCAGATGACACAGGACGTGGCAGATTCCTCTGGACGTGGCAGATGACACAGGACGTGGCAGATGACACAGGACGTGGCACGACTTGATACTAGGGCAAAGCACGGGAATCAGGAACGGGGAACAAGGTACGGGTAACAACAGGAACGGGAAACACTAAGGGACCATTTGCAAGACAGACTGGGAAAACTAACAACGCTCAGGCATCGAACTAGGGGGCTGGATCCCTCTTATAGCCCAGGGTACTCACGGGTCAAAGGTCGTTCAAGATGTCCGGTGCGCGCGCTGCCCCTTTAAGAGCGGGGACGAGCATGCGCGTGCACCCTGCGGGCTCCGGCGGAGGGGAGTGGATGCAAGCGCTGGCGTCTCCTGAGGAGGAGGCTGGGGCCAGCGCTTGCCGACTCGTGGCTGCGGCTGTCAGCGGGAGGCTGAAGCTGACAGCCCGCAGCCACGGACATTACAGTATCCCCCCTCTTACGCCCCCTCTTCTTGGTACCGGAGCGAGAGAGAAACTTCTTTAGAAGAGTAGGGGCATTGAGGTTCTCCTCTGGCTCCCAGGACCTCTCTTCGGGACCAAACCCCCTCCAATCCACCAAATAAAAGGTCTTTCCTCTCACTCTCTTGGTGTCCAAGACCTGCTTGATTTCAAAGATGTCCGAGGAGCCGCTGGGAGCAACCGCAGGGCTGGGAGTCTTGAAATAGCGGTTTAGGATCACAGGCTTCAGGAGGGAGACGTGGAAGGAGTTGGGAATCCTGAGGGTAGGAGGCAGCCGAAGCTTGTAGGCGACAGGGTTGATCTGCTGCAGGACCTCGAATGGTCCAAGGAACCTGGGAGCGAACTTGTATGAGGGCACCTTCAAGCGAATGTTCCAAGAGGACAGCCCGACTTTAGTCCCCGGAAGATACTGAGATACTTTAGCAGTGACAATGCAGGACGGTTCTACGATGGTCTGAAGGGACTCCACCGTGTCTTCCGTCTCAAACGATCTGGACAGGGCATCGGCCCTCACATTCTTGTCCGCGGGACGGTAGTGGAGCACAAACAGAAAACGGGTGAAGAACAGCGACCACCTGGCTTGACGAGGATTAAGTCTTTGAGCGGACTGAAGGGAAGTGAGGTTCTTGTGGTCGGTGAAGATCAGGATGGGGTGAGCAGCGCCCTCCAGAAGATGTCTCCACTCCTCCAGAGCCAATTTGATGGCCAGCAGCTCCCGATCTCCAATGGAGTAATTGCGCTCAGCAGAAGAAAACAGTCTAGAGTAGTAGCCACATACTACTGCCTTTCCTTTGGAGCTCCTCTGGAACAGAAGTGCACTTGCATCGACAGAGGAAGCGTCCACTTCCAGTGAGAACTGCCGAGATACGTCAGGATGATGGAGGATCGAGGCTGAAGTGAAGGCTCTCTTGTGGCTAATAAATGCGGACTCTGCCTCTTGAGTCCACACTTTGGCGTTCACACCCTTCTTGGTAAGGGTCGAGATGGGAGACGTCAGAGAAGAGAAGTTAGGAATAAACTGCCGGTAGAAATTGGCGAATCCCAGGAACCGCTGTATGGCCCTTAAGCCTTGGGGACGTGGCCACTCCAGGACAGCCTTCACTTTCTCAGGATCCATCTTGAGGCCTTGATCCGAGATTATGTAGCCCAGGAAGGGCAGAGAACTCTTCTCAAAGACGCACTTCTCCAGCTTGGCGTATAAATGATTCTCCCTCAATCGTAGTAGAACCTGACGGACATGCCTCCGATGAGTCGTCTGATCTGGCGAGAAAATTAAAATATCATCGAGATAAACAACAACACAGACATAGAGTAGATCTCGGAAGATGTTGTTAACGAACTCCTGAAACACTGCGGGAGCGTTCCACAGTCCGAAGGGCATCACCAGGTGTTCGTAGTGCCCATCCCGGGTGTTAAATGGCGTCTTCCATTCGTCACCCCGGCGAATCCGGACTAGATTGTAAGCCCCACGCAGGTCTAGCTTAGAAAAAATTTTGGCCCCTCGTATGCGATCAAATAGCTCAGAGATGAGTGGCAACGGGTATTTGTTCTTGACTGTGATCAGGTTGAGGCCCCTGTAGTCAATGCAGGGACGAAGGGATCCATCCTTCTTTTTAATGAAGAAGAATCCAGCCCCGGCCGGGGAGGAAGATTTTCATATAAAACCCCTCTCCAGATTCTCCTTGATATAGGCCGACATGGATAGAGACTCAGGCAAGGAGAGAGGATATACCCGTCCACGGGGAAGAGAGGCATTAGGAACCAGTTCAATGGGGCAGTCATAGGTGCGATGTGGAGGCAGCGTCTCAGCCTCCTTTTTGCTGAAAACATCTGCATACTGAGCAAAATGGGGAGGCAGTCCCGACAGCGACTGAGGCAGAGAAGGCTTGACAGGATGGATCTGCAACAGACAACGACCATGGCACTTGGAGCCCCATTGGAGAACCTCTCCAGAATTCCAGTCCAGGACTGGGGCATGTAGTCGAAGCCAAGGCAGGCCCAGCAGAACAGGATTGATGGCCTTGGGCAAAACAAGGAACGAAATAAATTCGGAATGAAGTACTCCAACCTGGAGCTTCAACGGCTTGGTTTTAGAGATAATGGGATCAGGCAGAGGCAGTCCATTAACTGAGACAACAGCCAAAGATGTCTCCAGGGGAACTGTGGGCAGCTGAAGATTATCCACAAGCTTTTCTGGATGAAATTTGCAGCAGAGCCAGTCAAGATAGGCAGAGACTTGATGCGTCCTGTCGCCGGATACCAGGGTCACAGGAATAGTCAATTTGGAAGTGAATCCTCTGTTAGATTCCGTTCCACCTAGGGTTGTCTCTCCAACCAATCCTAGGCAATGGGGTCTCTCCGGCCTCTGGGGGCACAGACGCACAATATGGCCTCCATGGCCGCAATACAAACAAAGTCCAGAAGTGCGTCTGTGTTGTTTCTCCTGGGTAGACAATTTAACATAATTACTCTGCATCGGGTCCTCTGGTGGGACGACTGAGGAGGATTGCGGGACAGCAGAATCCAGCCTGGGAAGTTCTCTCCCCCGGAGAACCTCTTGGGAACGTTCCCGGATCCTCATGTCGACACGGGAGGCGAGTAGGATAAGATCGTCCAGGGTAGATGGCAGATCGCGAGCAGCCAGCTCGTCCTTGATCCCTGAAGACAGTCCCTGCCAGAATGTAGCCAACAAAGCCTCGTTGTTCCAGGTCAATTCAGCAGCCAGGATACGGAACTGAATGGCATACTCGCCCACGGAGAGGTCTCCCTGGTGTAGGGTCAGGAAGGATGCAGCAGCCGAAGAAACTCTCCCAGGTTCCTCAAAGAACGAGCGGAAGGTCTGTAAGAAGCACTGCAAGTCCCGGGTCTCTGGTCCCTGATGTTCCCACAGAGGATTGGCCCATGCCAGGGCTTTGCCGGTAAGGAGAGAGATGATGAAGGCGATCCTGACGTCCTCCGAACAGAAGGACCTGGCATGTAGTCTGAAATGGATCAGGCACTGATTCAAAAATCCCCTGCAGGACCTCGGATCTCCGTCATAGCATGGAGGTAGCGGCAAGAAACACAGGGGGTTGGTAACGGTACAGACAGGAAGTGTAGCAGGCGGAACCGCAGGAACGGGTGCGGTGATGACTGTGTTTGGAGCAAGTAGCCGATGGGCTATGTCGTTCACCGACAGGAGGAGCTGGTCTTGTCGTGACTGGAGATCCTCCATCTCAGCCAGCATGGCTTGTGTAGTCAACGTCTCAGGTTGACCAGCGGGGTCCATGGCCTGAGCGTACTGTCATGGAGCGGGTTAGTGGACCCACTAGGCCGTACCGCCGCAGCGGGGAGGCACCTGGCCAAACAACAGGACACCCCAGAAATACAATGTCCCGCACAAGGGTACCTGAATAGTCCAGATGGTGGCCGCAGCTCTGGCACAGATGAGATGGGTGCAGCAGATGGTGCCAAATGTGGCGGATGACACAGGAGCCGCAAGTTGTGCCAGACGTGGCGGATTCCTCCGGACGTGGCAGATAACACAGGACGTGGCGGATTCCTCCGGATGTGGCAGATTCCCCTAGACGTGGCAGATGACACAAAACGTGGCGGATTTCTCCAGATGTGGCAGATGACACAGGACGTGGCGGATTCCTCCAGACGTGGCAGATGACACTGGACGTGGCAGATTCCTCTGGACGTGGCAGATGACACAGGACGTGGCATATTCCTCTGGACGTGGCAGATGACACAGGACGTGGCAGATGACACAGGACGTGGCACGACTTGATACTAGGGCAAAGCACGGGAAACAGGAACGGGGAACAAGGTACGGGTAACAACAGGAGCGGGAAACACTAAGGGACCATTTGCAAGACAGACTGGGAAAACTAACAATGCTCAGGCATCGAACTAGGGGGCTGGACCCCTCTTATAGCCCAGGGTACTCACTGGTCAAAGGTCGTTCAAGATGTCCAATGCGTGCGCTGCCCCTTTAAGAGCGGGGACAAGCGTGCGCGCGCACCCTGCGGGCTCGGGCGGAGGTGAGTGGATGCAAGCCCTGGCGTCTCCTGAGGAGGAGGCTGGGGCCAGCGCTTGCCGACTCGTGCCTGCAGCTGTCAGCGGGAGGCTGGAGCTGACAGCCCGCAGCCACGGACATTACAATAGGTTTAGATACAGGGTCCAGCAGACAGTAATCTTATACAGTATAAGATTACTGTCTGCTGGGGCCCTGTATCTAAACTTACCGTGTGGTAGGCTTAAATACAGGGCGCATCAGACAGGATCACACATTGGCCATGTATCTAAGCCTACCATGTGATTGGCTTAGATACAGGGCCCAGCAGACAGCATCACACAATCTGTGATCCTGTCTCATGGGCCATCTAAGACTGCTACATCGTAGGCTTAAAGGCGTTGTCCAGTCCCTAAATATTGATGGCCTATCCTCAGGATAGGCCATCAATAGCTGATGGGTCGGGGTCCGTCTCCCGGGACCTGCCAATCAGCTCTTTTGAAGGGACGCAGCACTCATACGAGAGCTGCTTCCTCTTCATTTCCCTCACTTGCTCACTTTGAGTCGCCGACACGGTTTCACAGTGTGAGCAAGTGACCGGAATGGAGTGACCGTAATTAAGGGGAAGCAGCTCTCGTACGAGTGCTGCGGCCCCTTCAAAACAGCTGATTAGCCGGCTCCCAGGAGTCGGACCCCGCCAATCAGCTTCAGCAGCCAGGGATATTAATATTACCCTCCTCTTCAGCCGCGGCGGAAGTTCTGTCCTGATTCTATCCAGGATTACGATGTTGTGCACGGCGCATAGCGTAGTGACGTCATGCAGTGCGCACAGTGCTGTGACGTCAGGACCTCCGAAGCACTCCGGAACCAGGAAGGTAAGTACTGTCATTTACTATAGTAACAGGGGCCCGCTGCCTGAGTTACTATAGTAACTTTTTATTGACATGATGCGGGCTTTGGGGCACGGTCACAATTGCGACCGCTGCGACCCCTATAGCTACGCTACTGTGTCCAACCTCTGGGACGCCGACCGATCCTAAGAATGATGGAGCAGAACCTTTGACCTTTTCTCTGCACAACAGGTCCCATACACCAGCCGTACAGTGAGCTAAGCAGAGCTACATTCAAGTGAATGGGGCTGTGTTACATTTCCTTCAAAGTAGGATGATGGGTGCACTGATGTGCTGGAATAAATTGTGAAGATCCGGCAGGACTTAGCTAGCCCAGTGGCACCTTCATCTTCATTCTGAGGGCAGGCAGGTTTGCTGGCTGTTGGGCCCCAACCATTTAGGAAGTTATGGCATGTCCTAGGGATGAACTATCACTTCTTCTGGTGGGAACCCCCCTTTTAGCACCTACCGTCTCCTTATGCTAGTTTTGCGGACATCTTCAGTAAGAGGGAAGCAGAGACTCTTCCTCCTCATCGCACCTATGACTGCCCTGTTGACTTAGTCCCTGATGCTTCACCACCTCGAGGGCACATTTATCCTCTTTTCCTGCCAGAGACCCTAGCCATGTCCACCTATGTCAAGGAGAAACTTGAGAGAGAAATCTTCCTCTTCGGTCCATACAAAGATTTCTGGGGTTCGCAAACTTCTATCGGCAATTTATCCTGAACTTCTCATCTCTGACTGCTCCAATTTCTGCCCGCACCAAGGAGTGGGTGAACGCCAAGGTTTGGTCTCCAGAGGCAGAATCGGAATTTACTAAGCTCATGAGTTCTTTCACTTCAGCATCTGTTGTCCATCACCCTGATGCTTCTCTGCAGTTCTTTCTGGAAGTGGATGCATCTTCTGTTGGTGCTGGAGCACTACTATGTCAAAGAAATCTAAGGGCAAGATGGTAGCCTGTGGCTTCTTCTCAAAATAGTTTTCTCCGCCTGAGCGCAACTATTCCATCGGAGATCGGGAGTTGCTAGCCGTCAAGTTGGCATTAGAGGAATGGAGACACTTGCTGGAGGGTGTGGATCACGCTATTATCATTTATACGGACCACAAGAACCTTACATATTTACAGTCATCTCAACGACTAAATCCGCGACAAGCCAGGAGGTCGTTGTTCTTCGCCAGGTCTCAATTCTTGCTTCACTTCCGCCCTGCTGATAAGAATGTGAAGGCGGACGCCCTGTCCGGATCATTTGAGACTAATAACTCTGAGGACATTCATCAATACATTATAGACCCGTCTAGGATTTTGTCGCAAGCCCGTTGCAAATTAGAGACATTCCCTCTGGAAAGACTTTTGTCCACCTTGCAGACAGGACGAGTATTCTCCGCTGGGGACACAGCTCCAAATTGGAGTGCGCACTCAGGTGTTCGAAAGACTCTGGACTTCAAAGCCCGTGATTACTGGTGGCCCATGCTGCCCACGCTGCCGTACTATGTCTCGTCATGTACAAACTGTGCCTCGAACAAGTCTTCCAGCTCCAAACCTACTGGTTTGCTCCTACCCCTGCCCGCTCCTGAGGCCCCTTGGGAGCATATTGCTATGGACTTTATGACTGACCTTCCTCCTTCAGCTGGGTCTACTACAATCTGGGTAGTAGTGGATCGTTTATCTAAAATGGCACATTTAATTCCGTTGACTGGTCTCCCGTCTGCTCCTCGCATGGCAAGCCTGTTTATTTCGCACATCTTCCGGCTACACGGACTTCCTCTACATATTGTCTTGGATCAGAGTGTACAGTTTACATCCAAGTTCTAGAGAGCCTTGTGCAACCTGCTAGACGTTAAACTGGACCTCTTCCAACTATCACCCTCAGTCCAATTGTCAGGACCAACTAAATTTTAGAGAATTACCTTCGTCATTTTGTTTCTGCCCAACACAACAATTGGGAACATCTCCTGCCTTGGGCGGAATTCTCATGCAGCAATTACACAAGTGAGTCTACTGCCTCGTCTCCTTTCTACGTCGTGTACAGCCAGCATCCTTGAGTTCCTCTTCCTGTACCAGCCATGACTCAAGTACTGGCAGCTAATTCTTCTCTTGGCTCTTTTATTCACATCTGGCAGCAAACTAAGGCTGCGATTAGAAAAGCAGTGGACCACATGAAAAGGCTTGCCGATAAAAGAAGAAAAGTTCCTCCTCAATCCTCTCCTGGAGTTAAAGTCTAGATGTCCTCTAGAAACATTCGACTCACGATGCCTTTCCACAAATTTGCTCCCAGGTTCCTTGGTCCTTTCGAGGTTCTACAAACGGATTAACCCTGTATCCTATAAACTTTGGTTGCCTCCGAGTCTCAAGATTCCCAACTCGTTCCACGTGTCCCTCCTTAAACCTGTGGTCCTGAACCACTACAGTAAAGCCCCTGGTTCTGCAGTTGCTCCCTGTGGTTCTTCAGAGGTATTCGAGGTGAGGGAGATTCTGGACCGCAAGAGAGTAGGAGGGAGGACTCTCTATCTGGCGGACTGGAGAGGGTTTGGCCCTGAGGAGAGGTCTTGGGAGCCAGAAGAGAAACTTAGTGCACCTACCCTCATTAAAAAATTCCTCCTATGCTCTGGACCCAAGAAGAGGGGCATAAGGAGGGGAGTACTGTTATGACTGCGATAACGGACCGCTGCCCGACCGCAACTTCCTAGCCATCTATCAGCGTCTGCCTCCCCGGAGATCTCCTGTACCTGTGCTATGTTTCGTTCCTGAGCCTGCATAGACTGTGAGTTGGTCAGCTGCCTCTCCGCTACGGCGGAGAGGCCTAGTGGGTCCATATACCACTGGATCGTGACAATAATGACACAGGTAACATGTAAATGAGAGCACATCCCAGACTTGTTCCCAATCAGAGAGCTTCCAACGCCCATCAGGTTCTGACTGACAGCTTCTTTATATTTGCATGGATACATTAAAAAAAAACATTAAAAAAGTATACTTAATTGCAGAGATGTCATAATAAATTGTGATGAGCAAAGATCCAAAGTAGAACTACTCTTAAATTTCACAATTGTCAAAACGTTAACAACTTTAATGGCAAAAATCTTTTTGAAATTTATATGGCGGTGAAGCGAAAATGATAGAAATTTTCATTAAAATTCACATTAAGTTTCCTCTGAAAATCTTAACATTGCAATACTTACAAGAATTTAGGACTTCTCTGCTCAGATTCATCACCTCCCAGTAAGAGGTCATTGAGAGAAGAGTGGCAGGGAGATGTCGATATGTGAGACTAAAGGAAGTGAAGCGTGAAGTCTTGGGCTCATGACCTCTGTATGAACTACCCAGCTTGTTCTTCAGTAGCACCTCAGTAGAGGTCAAGTTCTTTTATCAATTACTCTGCTTGGAAGTTTCAATTGAAAAACTTATCTGTGATTTTTTAATTGTATTTGTTAATTTCTATGTTTAAAATTAGTAGTATTTTTTATTTCTTACATCATTATGAGTTGTATCTGTGTTTTTTTGCAAAGTTTTGTAAAGACTTTAATATACAAAAATTTGTGTACGACTATTATATTCTAGAAGACACGCATGCTCATTTTATCTATTTTCTGCTGTCATAGACATATCCAGGGCCGCCATCAGGGCAGTACCAGTAGTACTCCCGTCAGGGGCCCGGCCACATCGCTGAAGAAAAGGGGCCCATCCGGCTTTCGTTGCCCCCCCCCCCCCGCTGTCGGTCCCCCTTGCAACGCTCGCGGGCCCCCCTCACAGCGCTCGCGCTCCCCCCCTGCAGACCTGTTGTAGCTTCACAAACTGGACAAGGAAGATGCAGCATGAGAAGAAGAAGCTCCGTATGGAGATCCTGCCTCCCCCCCAGCTCTTCTACACAGCCGACCGGACCTGCAGGCTGGTGAGTTTTCCTCCCCCTCTCCATCCTGCTTCCCATTCCTCATGAACCCATTTGTAGAATATATAAATTATGTTAAAATGTTTTCTGTTTTTTTTTCATTTTCCTAACGTTTTTTTGCCGTGATTATATAAAAAATGCGGCAAAACCGCATAATTTGTGCCACGATTATGAAAATTGCATAAAAATACAGGATACAAATCATGAAAAAAAATAGCGCTGTTAGCCTATATTCTCACAGTGCGTTCAAATAACGTTTTTCCCACGATTTTGCAAAAATTGTGGCAAAAAAATGGGATTTGACTGCACTGTGTAACTAGACTAAGGCCTTATTCAGACAGGCATGTTTGGTCCGTGAAATACGGAGCGTGTTTCGAGCGTACTTTCCAGGCCGACAATTCATGGAGCTGGACTAGCATCACTGTTATGAATTCTGCTAGGAGTCCCTGCCTCTCCACGGGAATACTGTCCCATACTGTAATGATGCCTTCAGTACGGGACCAGGGACAGTATTCCCATGGGAAAGGGAGGGACTCCTATGATAATAGATAACTGTGATGCTAGAAACCCGGCACCCTAAACTGTGGTCAGTCCGGGACATATGGTCGATACAAGGTCCGTATATCACAGCCCGAACATGGACATCTGAATAAGGCCACCTACTTGTCTCCTATTTTTGGTGCTGATTGCGCACTGGAAATTCACTACAAATTACAATATAAGGCGAAATTCAGACGAACGCGTGTGAAGCCAGCGTCTTTCACGGCCGATTTGCACCCGTGCGAGACCAGTTTTCACAGATCTCTCATAGACTTGAGTCTATTGAGGGATCCGTGAAAATGCACAAAAATAGGATATGTCCTATTATTTTTTACAGGCCCCTCACACGGTCCGTTAAAGCAACGACCATGTGAATAACCCCATAGAAATACATGCAGCCGTGTGACGGCCATTAAAAAAGACGTCCTTCACACGGACAATTAACACATTAGTCTGAATAAGCCCTAACTCATGTGAATGTGGTTTGTCAAAACCGCATGCACGTGCAGCAGAAAAAAAATCTGCATGGAATTTAGGACGTGCTGCTGATTTATACCCCCTTAACACAATATCACGTAACTGTACGTGATATGGGTTAGGTATGTATGGGAAGTATAAAGCGAGCTCATGGGTTACACAGCCGACACCTCACTGCAACGGGCGGAATCAACTTTGCTGGTTTTTGGTCACCTTAGCGCTCCAAAAAAGTGGGACTCAGGCCTTGTTCACACAGTATTTGCAGGCAGATAAATCTGCATAGAAATTCCTTCAGGCTTTCTCTGCCTCCCATTGATGTCAATGGTAGGTCAGAGACGGAAATGCCCGAAGAAAGGGCATGTCGCTTCTTTTTCTCGTGAGAATTTTTTTCCGCTTGCGGGAAAAAAATGCCTTCGCCTCCCGTTGAAATCAAAAGGAGGCGATTTTGACTGTTTTTTGCCGCAGTTTCCAACACGGTTTCTGCGGCAAAAACTCTGTGTGAACAGGGCCTTATTCTTGTGCTGATCTGCTACACGCTTGTGGCACATCTGCGGCAGAAATCAAAGGGAAAGCCTCAGATTTTTGCTGTGGAAAAACACATTGAACTTTAATGGCAACGCAAGAATGGAGCATTAGTTCTCCTTACATCCTCACAAGCGCTTCCCCATCCCTTAAGGCTCCCTTCACATCATGTTGTTGCCCTAAGTTTATCGGGTACGTCAGGAAATTTCCTAACGTACACTATAAACAATGTAGACGATAATTCATAGGGCTCCATTACGTCAGGCTGGTAGACATCGGTATACCTTATTTTTGAAGGATGGAATAGCGTAGTAGACTTTGCTATTCCGCTGTCCCTAGGCAGCATCACAAGTGCTCTACCCGTGGACTTTGTCCCTGGGAAAGCTCCTGACGTCACTGTCCATATATGTAAAGTAACGTCAGGGGATTCTCCAGGGCCGGAATCCCTGGCCAGAGCGTTGCCGACGCTCCGGCCGTGTACTCGGGCTTTGCAAAGCTTCGGACGTCACTTTACGTATATGGACATCAGGAACAGCGCCATAGTCCCTGGGCAGAGCGCTAGTAGAAGGCTCCAGCCCAGTTCATGGACAGTGACTTCATTAGTTTCCCCTGGGCCATTCACCAGGCGACGTATCCCACTGTATGTCATACAGTCGGATACATTTTGGGTAAATAGATCAAAATCCAGAGCATTAACCGGTCGCTGCCTCCTCCATGGTTTCATTCAGTGTAATTGACATCAGCACGAAAATCAGTTAATGCATATAATGCACAAACGTGAGTGCCACACTTTCCATTGCCCACCCAGAAATTCCTGATGGCGGCCCTGTGTGTGACAAAAATTTTTTCTTTTGTCCCACCCATTTATGTAAGACATGCCCCCAACTTATAGCATTTGAGTCGCAATTAGTACATATAACCACCTTCAACATGTCCCTAAAATTAATGCAGGCCACACACCTGGACCCCCACTTTATACAGATTGCTGGTCAGAATCTCCCTGCAAGCAGATGTTCCTGTGTATATAGACTCCAGACCAAACCCCTTTGTATTTATAGAGCTCCCCTAAATATACAGACCACAGACCAGTACTCCAATATACAGATCCCAGATTAGACACCCTAAAATTACAGACCCCAGATCAGAACACCTTAAAAGTACAGACATCAGGTCGGACCTCATATAAACTACATACACCGGATTAGGCGCCCTAATAATTAGAGATCCCAGATCAGATCCCCTAAAATTACAGATTCCAGATGAGACAACCTAATAATTACAGACTGCAGATCAGTCTCCCTAAAAATTAGAGACTTCAGATCAGACCTCCTTAAAATTACAGACCTGCTAATAAATAAAAATCCCAGATCAGACCCCTTAAAATTTTCAGACCCCCAAATCAGAAACTGTCCTGTTTCTCGGGACAGACCTGTATAGAAGGATAGGAGGAGGAGGAGGCTGTGGTGGCAGCGGCGGGACCCTCACAGTAAAGGAAGTGGCAGTAGCAGCGAGAACAGAGCAGGCTTCTTGAGCTGAAAGGGTTTTAAGAGCTGACGTTTTTACTCTGCCAGCATGTTGGCTCGCAACCAGTAATTAAACATTGCAGAGCTCTAGGGCAGTCTAAGATTTCATTTTTTTTTTAGTACTCAGGGCACCCCCTGAGGCTGCAGTGTGTACCCCCTTGGGTACGCATACCACAGGTTGAGAACCACTGGTCTATAGGTATTCTTTGAATCTCATGAAAATCTCTTTAAAATCACTGCAATAAAGAAAATCACTAGAAAATTCTAATTTGTCAACGTTACTTAATGGGATTTCTAAAAAGTAGTAGCTAATTCTGTACTCCATATATAGTTACATAGTTAGTACGGTTGAAAAAAGACACATGTCCATCAAGTTCAACCAAGGGACGGGAAAAGGGAAGGGAAACATTTTCTACACATAGGAGCTAATATTTTTTTGTTCCAGGAAATTATCTAAGCCTTTTTAAAAGCTATCTGCTGTCCCTGCTGTGACCAGCTCCTGCGGTAGGCTATTCCATAGATTCACAGTTCTCACAGTAAAGAAGGCTTGTCGCCTCTGCAAGTTGAACCTTTTTTTCTCCAGACGGAGGGAGTGCCCCCTTGTTTTTTGAGGGGGTTTTACATGGAACAGGATTTCACCATATTTTTTGTTAATATATTTCTATAAATTAATCATGTCCCCCCTTAGTCGTCTTTTTTCAAGGCTAAATAGGTTTAATTCTTTTAATGTTTCCTCATAACTTAGATTCTCCATGCCCTTTATTAGCTTAGTTGCTCTTCTTTGTATTTTTTCCAACTCCAGGGCATCCTTTCTATGAACTGGAGCCCAGAACTGAACTGCATATTCTAGATGAGGCCTCACTAATGCTTTGTAAAGTGGTAATATTACATCGCTGTCCCGCGAGTCAATCCCTCTTTTAACCCCTTCAGGACTGAGCCTGTTTTGGCCTTGAGGACGAAGCCGATTTTCTCAAATCTGTCATGTGTTAACTTATGTAGTAATAACTTGGGAATGCTTTTACCTATCCAAGTGATTCTGAGATTTTTTTCTTGTGACATATTGTACTTTATGTTAGTAAAAAAATTTGGTCGATAAATTTAATATTTATGTGTGAAAAACACCACAATTTTGAGAAAATTTGAAAAAATTAGCATTTTTCTAAAATTAAATGTATCTGCTTGTTGGAAGACAGACAGTAATACCACACAAAATAGTTACTATTTCATATATTCCATATGTCTACTTTATATTTGCATTGTTTTTTGAACGTTCTTTTATTTTTCTAGGACGTTACAAGGCTTAGAACTTTAGCAGGAATTTCTCATATTTTCAAGAAAATTTCAAAAGCCCATTTTTTCAGGGACCAGTTCAGTTCTGAAGAGGCTTTGAGGGCCTTATATATTAGAAAGACCCCATAACTCACCCCATTTGAAAACTGCACCCCTCAAATTATCCAAAACAGCATTCAGAAAGTGTTTTAACCCCATAGGTGTTTCTCAGGAATTAAAGCAAAGTAGAGGTGAAATTTACAAATTTCATTTCTTTTTACCAAAATTCATTTGTAATACAGTTTTTACTGTAACACAGAAGATTTTACACGAGAACTGCAACTCAATATATATTGCCCAGATGGTGCAGTTTATAGAAATATCCCACATGTGGCACTAGTCTGCTTATGGACTGAAGCACCAGCCTCATAAGCAAAGGAGCACCAAGAGGATTTTGGGGCCTCCTTTTTTTTAAATATATTTTAGACACCATGTCAGGTTTGAAGAGGTCTTGTGATGCCAAAACAGTAAAAAATAAATAAAAGTGACCCAATTTTGGAAACTTCACCCCTCAATGAATTTATCTAGGGGTATAGTTAGTATTTTGACCCCACAGTTTTTATGCTAAATGTATTTGAATTAGTCTGTGAAGATGAAAATCTACTTTTTTTCTGAAAAAATATAGAAATTTTTAATTTTCACAAGGCATAAAGGAGAAATAACACCCCAGCTTTGTAAAGCAATTTCTCCCGATTACGGCAATACCCCAAATGTGGTAATAAACTGCTGTTTTGACCCACAGCAGGGCTCAGAAGAGAAGGAGCGTCATTTGGATTTTGGAGCGCTGATTTTGCTGGATTCGTTTTCAGTGCCGTGTCACGTTTGCAATGAACTGGAGGGACCAAAACTGTGGAAACCACCTAAAAGTGACCCCATTTTGGAAACTACACCCTTCACTGAATTTATCTAGCAGTATAGTTAACATTTTGACCCCACAGTTTTTATGCTAAATGTATTTGAATTAGTCTGTGAAGATGAGAATCTACTTTTCTTCTGAAAAAACATAGACATTTTTCATTTTTAGAAGGAATAAAGGAGAAAAAACACCCCAGCATTTGTAAAGCAGTTTCTCCCGATTACGGAAATACCCCATATGTGGTAATAAACTTATGTTTGAACCGACAGCGGGGCTTAGAAGTGAAGGAGCGCTATTTGGCTTTTGGAGCTAAGATTTAGCTGGAATAGTTTTTGGGTGTCATGTCGCATTTGCAAAGCCCCTGAGAGACCAAAACAGTGAAAATACCCCTAAAGTGACCCCATTTGGGAAACTACACCACTTAAGGAATCTATCTAGGGGTATAGTTAGCATTTAGACCCCACAGGTCTTTTTCAGAATTTATTACAATTAGGCCGTGAAATTGAATATCAGCATTATTCCCACTAAAATGTTGAATTTTTGAATTTTCACAAAGAATAAAGGAGGAAAAAGCACCCCAACATTTGTAAAGCAATTTCTCCCGAGTACGGCAATACCCCACATGTGGTCATAAATGCTTTTTTATTAGAAATTAATTGACCCTTTCTGGACTGATCCATTTTTTGCTTTTTTTTTTCCGTTTTTCACTCCCCGCATTCCAAGAGCCATAATGTTTTTATTTTTCCGTCAATAAAGTGGTGTGAGGACTCATTTTTTGCGGGACCTACTGTAGTTTTTGTTGGTACCGTTTTTTGTTATGTACAACTTTTTGAGCACTTTTTATTAACTTTTTTTAGAGCTTAAGTGATCAAAAAAACAGCAATTTTGACGTTTTAAATACTTCATTATTTACAGAGTTCACCATGTGAGTTAAATAATGGTATATTGTAATAGTTCTGACTATTATGGATGGAGCGATACCAATTTCGTGTATTTTTTTTATTTTTTTCATTCCTTTAGTGAAAAAATTGGGAAAAGGGTTTTCTTTTGGGCTTTAAATATTTATTGAATTTTTTTCACGAATAACTTTATTTATTTATTTTTTTTACACATTTTATTAGTCCCCCTAGGGGACTTGAACCAGCGATCATTAGATCACTGCTACAATACACTGCAATACTAATGTATTGCAGTATATTGTCATTTTTACAAGCTCCTGTAACAGCGCGATCGCTGTTCCTGTCCGTTAGTCCTGGCACGGTCTCAGCGCGTGAGCCCACTCCATACATCCCCCCCCCCCCCCCGCACACCACGACATGCTATTAAGTCGTGGTGCACGAAGGGGTTAATGTGCGACGGGTGGTGTGGAGTGAAAATTACAATTTTCCACTGATATGCCATTTGAGTGCACAATATGTTGTGCCCAGTTTGTGTCACTGAAGACAAATACCTCATAAAATATTAATCGGGTTCTCTCGGGTATGGCGATGCCAGATCTGTGGGCGTAAACTGCTGTTTGGGCACGCTGCAGGGCTCAGAAGGGAGGGGCGGCAATTGGCTTTTGGAGCGCAGATTTTGCTTGGTAATAGTTCTGTTTGGGGTTTTGCTGGTATTTCAGTTTATAATGTGGGGGCATATGTAATCTGTGCGGAGTACATCAGGGTATAATAAGAGGGTATAATAATGGGGTAAATAAATAATATTTCATAGATATGTGGCCAGTGTCGCACTGATAAATGGCACCCGAACTTATCTGCTTTTGGAACACTCTGCACATTTTGCATCGCCATATTCTGAGAGCCAGAACTTCTTTATTTCTTCTTCACCGGAGCTGTGTGAGTGCTTATTTGTTGAGGGACAATCTGTAGTTTTCATTGGTACCATTTTGGGGTACATGCGATTTTTTTTTATCACTTTTTATTCCATTTTTTGGCAAGCCGGGTGACCAAAAACCAGCAATTCTGACAATTGTTTTTATTAATTTTTTTATGGCGTTCACCCTGCGCTATAAATGACAATTTTACTTTATGCTGCAGGTCAATACAATTACGGCTTGCAGCGTTTGCTAGATAAAATCACTTTTTTATAAAATAATTTCTTTTTTGTGTCACCATATTCTGAGAGCCATAACTTTTTTATTTTTCAGTCAAAAAAGCTGTGTAAGGGCTTGTTTTTTTGCGGGACGGGTTGTAGTTTTCATTGGTACTATATTGGTGTGCATGCGACTTTTTGATCACTTTTTATTGAATATTTTGGGAGGGGTGGTGACGAAAAAAATAGTGATTCTGGCATTGTTTTTTACTTTTTTTTTTTTTGCAGTGTTCACCGTGCGGGAAAAATAACATTATAGTTTTATAGTTTGGGTTGCTACGAACGCGGTGATACCAAATATGTGTACTTTTAACGTGTTGATTTTTTTCCTATAATAAAATACATTATAGGGAAGAAAAGCATTTTTTTGTTGATGTAACTTATAACTTTTATTTTTTAACTTTTATAAAACATTTTTATTATCTTTTTTTTTCCTTTTTTACTTGTCCCACTAGGGGACATTTAGACTTGCAGCTCTGATCGCTGCTGGAATACATTACACTACCTACTGTAATGCATTCCAACTGTCATTGTGACGCGACAGTCACTCTGACAGGAAGCCTACGACGCTGGTCCTCATAGGCTTCTGTACATGGCAGCCTAGAAGCCATTGTTCCGCGTCCGGTTGCCATGGGTACCATCGCCAGCCCCCGTGATTTCACGTGGGGGCTGCTGATCTCCGCTAAACTCCTTAAATGCGGCGATTGCAATCGACCGCCGCATCGAAGGGGTTAACTGCCGAAATCAGTGGTGACGGGCCACTGAAAGGCAACATGGAATGCAGGGCAGACACCCTGCACAGTTAACCGCCGTTGCGGTGTAGTGCCGCGCTGCGGTTAACTGTCAAAGTAACTGCACGTCGAGGTGCGCGTAGTTACTGCTCATCTTGACGTGCAGTTACATCAAGGTGCGGGAAGGGGTTAATACGTGACAATATCTTCCTGGCCTGTGAAGCAGCTGATTGACACTGCATGCTGTTATTTAGTTTATGATTTACAAGTACACCCAGATCCTTCTCAACAAGTGAATCCGCCAGTGTAGCTCCCCCTAGGACATATGATGCATGCAGGTTGTTCGTACCCAGATGCATAACATTACATTTATCTACATTAAACCTCATTTGCCAACTGGATGCCCAAACACTTAGTTTGTTTAAATCCGCTTGCAATTCACGAACATCTTCCATAGACTGAACTATACTACATAGCTTGGTGTCATCTGCAAAAATAGAAATACTGCTATTAATCCCATCCTCTATATCATTAATAAATAAGTTGAATAATAGTGGTCCCAGCACTGAACCCTGGGGTACACCACTTATTACCGGGGACCATTCAGAGTAGGAATCATTGACCACAACTCTCTGGATACGGTCCTTGAGCCAATTCTCAATCCAATTACAAACAATACTTTCTAAACCTATAGTCCTTAATTTACCCATTAGGCGTCTATGAGGGACAGTGTCAAATGCCTTTGCAAAGTCCAAAAACACCATATCTACAGCGGCCCCTCTGTCTGGGCTTCTGCTCACCTCTTCATAAAAACAGATCAGGTAAGTTTGACAACTTCTGTCCTTAGTAAAACCGTGCTGGCTGTCACTTATAATACTATTTATTGTCACATAATCCTGTATATAGTCCCTCAATAGCCCCTCAAACATTTTCCCCACAATGGATGTTAAGCTTACTGGTCTATTACCAGGGGAAGACCTAGAGCCCTTTTTGAAAATAGGCACCACATTTGACCTGCGCCAGTCCCTTGGCACTATACCAGTCACTAGAGAATCTCTAAATATTATGAACAGGGGGACAGAAATAACTGAACTAAGCTCTTTAAGAACTCTAGGGTGTAACCCATCTGATCCCGGGGCTTGTGTACATTTATTTTATTTAATTTAGCTTGGACCATATCTACATTCATCCAATTCAGTATATCAACTCATATATTAACAGCACTGGCACCGGCTTCATCAGCTGCTCTTTCTTCTGTTGTGTATACAGAGCTAAAGAACCCATTTAGTAACTCTGCCTTCTCTTGATCCCCTGTGACCAACTCCCCATTACCACTATTTAGGGATCCTACATGTTCAGACCTTGGCTTTTTTGCATTTACATACTTGAAGAATTTTTTGGAATTTGTTTTACTATCATTTGCCACCTGCTTTTCATTTTGTATTTTTTCTGATTTTATTAACTTTTTACAGTTTTTATTAAGCTCTTTATAAGTTAAAAAGGCTACAGCTGTACCCTCAGATTTGTATTTTTCAAATGCCCTTTTTTTGTCATGTTTTGCCCTTTTTACAGAAGGTGTAAGCCATGTGGGGTTTAATTTTATTAGTTTATACTGGTTACCTATTCCGGAGTCCCCCTATGCCTTTGGACTCCGGAATAGCAAAGTCTACTACGCTATTCCATCCTTCAAAAATAAGGTATACCGACGTCTACCAGCCCGACGTAGGCTAAAAGGACATAATGGAGCCCTATGAATTATCGTCGACATTGTTTACAGTGTACGTTAGCAGATTTCCTGATGTACGCGATAAACTTAGGGCAACAACATGATGTGAATGGAGCCTTAAGGGAGGGGGAAGCTTTTTGTGAGGATGTAAGGAGAACTAATGCTCCGTTCTTATGTTGCCATTAAAGTTCAATGTGTTTTTCCACAGCAAAAATCTGAGGCTTTCCCTTTGATTTCAGACGCATATGGCACACAAGCGTGTAGCAGATCCACACAAGAATAAGGCGCTGTTCACACAGAGTTTTTTTTGCCACATTTTTTGCAGCGGAAACCGCATTGGAAACTGTGGCAAAAAACTGCCGAAATCGGCTCCTATTGATTTCAACGCTCGCAAGAAAAGGAAGCGACATATCCTTTCTTCTGGCATTTCCGTCTCTGACCTACCATTGACATCAATGGGAGGCAGAGAAAGCCTGAAGGAATTTCGATGCAGATTTTTCTGCCTGCAAATACTGTGTGAACAAGACCTGAGTCCCACTTTTTTGGAGCGCTAAGGTGACCAAAAACCAGCAATTTGCGTGTTTTACATATATATATAATTTTTTACAGCATTCCCCCAGCGGGTTAAACAACGCTATATTGTGATAATTCTGACTTTTAAGAACGCGGCGATACCAGTTATGTTAACTTTTATTAGTTTTTTTAACATTAATTTAGGGAAAAAATTAGAAAAGGGTTTTTTTTTAAACTTTTAATACTTTTTTGGAACATAAAAAAAAACTTTAACTGTTTTTTACTTTTTACTTGAAGCAGCGATCCACTGCAATGATCAGCCACTGCATGATATACTGCAATACTAATGTATTGCAGTATATCGTGATTCTGACAGTCACCTTTGAAGCCCTGCCGGAGGCAGAGCTTCAAAGGAGTACAAAGATGGCAGACCTGGGGGCTTTCATTAGGCTGCTATAACAACCATTGTTAACATTGTCTGCCTGCAAAAAACTGTGTGAACAAGGCCTGAGTCCCATTGTCATTCAAAGTTGCTTATCCTCGGGTTTTCCATGTAATATAAGTCGCATACTACTTATTGCTGTGGTGGATTTATTTTCATGGTCAGGACTAAAATACACGTGGAGAATTTTTTGCAGCATGTGAACTGGGTTGCGGAAACCTCATATGCATCTATGCAGAATCATCGGCATGTCATCGGAATCCGTATTAAATCCAACGTGTGTGAACGGGGCCTTAGGGTGAGTTAAAAAAAACTCTGTTTGGCCAAATGCACACGATACGTATTACATGCAAATTTGTCGCGGGTATTTTCGTGCGGCAAATCCGCAGTGTAATACAGTGCCAGCAAAGTAAATGAGATCAAGAAATCTCATCTACATGTCACATTTTCTGCACAAAAATTGACCTGCGGTGCGTATTTGAAAATATGATACATGTCAATTTATCTTGCGTTTCCGCTTGCGAATTGTTTGACTAGTTTTAAAAAAAAATTGAAAAATCTGCAGCATAAAACCTGCATCCATTTCCGCATCAGAATTTAAAAACCGCACCTAAAAATGTATAAAAAAAACGCACTATTAGGTGCAGATTTTACCTGCGGAATTACCTGCGGTTTTGATGCGGATTCCGTGCACCAAATTCCTCAATGTGTGCATTACAGAATTTGCTAGGGATTTACAGCAAATTAACCCTTTACATTGTAAAGGATTAAATACATGCAGATCTGTGACGTCACTCACAGGTCCTGCATCGTGTAGCTACATCGACTTACCTGCAAACGCCGATGCTGCTGCAGAATCATCTGTAGCCTCTGGTGCCGATGTGTCCTCGCTCGTCTGACACGATGCAGGACCTGTGAGTGACGACACAGCGTGATCTCTCGAGAACACGGCTGTGTCTGCACTGCCAGAAGCTGGGCGTTCTGAAGAGAAGTGGATGATACTTCTATGCACAACGCCCAGCTAGTAAAAGTAGTAAACACGCCCCTATGTACACACATAATACACGCCCAGTTGTACTTTTACTTTTAAACACGCCCAGTTGTACTTTTGCAAGCCTCATTTGCATAAATACGAAAATGGTCATAACTTGGCCAAAAATGCTCGTTTTTTAAAAATAAAAACGTTACTGTAATCTACATTGCAGCGCCGATCTGCTGCAATAGCAGATAGGGGTTGCAAAATCTGGTGACAGAGCCTCTTTAACGGACCGTGTGAAGGGCCTGTAAAAAAATAGGACATGTCTTATTTTTGTGCATTTTCACGAATCCCTCAAAGACTCAAGTCTATGAGGGATCTGTGAAAACGGATCCCGCACGGGTGCAAATCGGCCGTGACTTCACACGCATTCGTCTGAATATCGCCTTATATTGTAATTTTTTGTGAATTTTCAGTACGCAATCCGCACCAAAAATAGGAGACAAGTAGATGGCCTTATTCAGGCGTCCATGTTCGGTCTGTGATATACGGACCAAACACGGCTGTCTGGATAAGGCTTTAGTCTAGTTACACAGTGCGGTCAAATCCCATTTTTTTCCCACAATTTTTGCAAAATCGCGGCTAAAATGGGATTTGACCGCACTGTGAGAATATAGGCTAACAGCACTACTTTTTCATGTTTTGTATCTTTTTTTTATGCAATTTTCATAATCGCGGCACAAATCACACGGTTTTTGCCACAATTGCATAACATAATTTAAATATTCTACAAATGGGGTCATGAGGAATGGGAAGCAGGAGGGAGAGGGGAGAAAAACTTACCAGCCTGCAGGTCCGGTTGGCTGTGTAGAGGAGCTGGCTGGGGGGCGGGATCTCCACATGGAGCTTGTGATTCTCATGCTGCATCGTCCCCGTCCAGTTCGTGAAGCTACAATAGGTCCGCAGGGGGGGGGGCGAGCATTGCTAGGGGGGCCAGCAAGTGTTGCGAGGGGGGGCTGACAGTCCACTTTTCTTCTGCAATGTGGCCGGGCCCCTGACGGGAGTACTAATGGTACTGCCCTGATGGCGGCCATGGTCACACAACAGGCACCAACAACTCCCAAGGGGCCGTATTAACTTATAATGACGTTTGTCAGGTTTCCACTGCGGTATCCATCATCCCTGATGGCAGATTGTATTTCAATGCAAAATACAAATGGCCTCAATGCGAGCAATGGTGGCTCACCAACCTCTATTGGCTTCTAGGACAGAGATTTCAACTCTTCCCTCATGCAGGGTTATGTCCTCTTTAATTCCATGCCCTTTCTTTAGACCCTGTTAAGCAGGAACAGCAAATAGTAAGGCTGGGTTCACACGACCTATTTTCAGACGTAATGGAGGCGTTTTACGCCTCGAATTACGTCTGAAAAAACGGATCCAATACGTCGGCAAACATCTGCCCATTACTTTCAATGGGCTTTACGATGTACTGTGCTGACGACCTGTCATTTTACGCGTCGCTGTCAAAAGACGGCTCGTAAAATTACAGCCTCGTCAAAAGAAGTGCAGGACACTTCTTGGAACGTTTTTGGAGCCGTTTTCTCATAGACTCCAATGAAAACAGCTCCAAAAACGGCCGTAAAAACGCTGCGAAAACGCTGCGAAAAACGCCGTGAAAAACGAGAGTTGCTCAAAAAACGTCTGAAAATCAGGGGCTGTTTTCCCTTGAAAACAGCTCCGTATTTTGAGACGTTTTTGACTCTACGTGTGAACATACCCTTAGGGTGCAAATAATGGAAGGACACTGCAGGAGGCACGCATCATCCCTATACCCTTTGCACCCTCACTATGCTGTTGGAGCACTAATAATACATCAAAGATTGCACCCGGGCAGTTTCTTCCGGCACCTGCAATAGATAGGGTAAACAACTATTGCCTGAGCATTATCAAGCAGCAGGGAGCTTTGCTGACTTGAGGACCTGAACAGCTCAGAACATGTGACCACAGGTTCTGTGCACATAACAATTAATAATGAAGCATGACCACTAGGTGGCAGCATAGCAATATATACATAATTAATAAAACATTAGCATTGGTCTAACTTCTGGTTCCAAACTGTAGGAAAGAAAATGCTAACACAAACATAAATCTGCACATTTTAAGAAGCAGCAGAATATTTCTGTGAGAGAGCTGCTTTACTCCATGATAACTATTTCCCCTTGGGTATAATTGATGCCACCCTCTGCATTAGGACAACTTAACAACAGGTCATAACGAGAACATCACCAATCTTACTCAGTCCTGAGTTAGTAACGCCAGCTGGGACATTACGGACAGTCTATGATTACTCTTTTTTAGTTCCAGTTTAGACCCACTTCATCTCACTTGGGGACCTTGTCAGGTTCTACCCTCCATGGTTGCAACTGCGTGGTAGAAGATGAAGAGGATGGTCCTGGACCCCAGGTGATCTGTCCCTACTGCTGAATGTTAGGGGCACAGCTCCAGACAGACTCCCGTCTACAGTGGCCGTACGGACTCTTCATGTGGCGCTCCAATCATACCCGCTGATCCTCAGACCTATTTACTGGGTCCCACTCTTACCATTGCTTGAGAAAACTCAGCCAGTCTACTCTGGCCCTGTAGTTTTCCCATCCTCCATCATTCTACCATAGTGATGGCTCTCATACAGCCGCTCCTAATCTCAGCTGCATTTCCGGCTCATCTCTCCAGAACCACCGGTACTCCATTTTTGTTAGGCTCTCACTATCCAGCCGATATTGGCGATGGTGAGGAACTTTTCCTGGAGTCAGTGTGTTGAATTTTTATCCAGACTATACAGTGTGTAGCCCCATTGCATATAATCTTTATATATGTATTTCTGAGTGGATTGCTGGACTTTATTCACTGCAATTGGGTGCTCCACTGAATAAAGATTAGTGCAAACCCAGAGGCGTAGATAGGTTCTCCAGCACCCGGGGCAAAGATTCAGTTTGGCGCCCCCACCCCCCCAACCTCTTTCCCGACATCTCCTTCCCCCTCGCCGTGTTTGTTTTCTCTACCAATCGACGTGTCATTTCTTTTTTTGTAACGCGAGTATAAAATTATTTGTACATTTCACAAGCAATATGGTTCTATACACAACACCAGAACCAAGCCCCAGAACAAATACAGCTCAATTTAGTGCAACCCCTGCCGTATAGGTTTGTACGGCGTAAAACTACAGCTCCCAGCATAGCCCGAACAATGGTAAGGATATGCTGGGAGATGCCGTTTCACAAAAAATAAATCCTATCATAATCACACCACCCATCATCTCGCTGCAGATCATACAGTGACTACATTACTGATTAGAGGCAGAATAAACATTTACATTTAGTGACTCACCGGTGACGTCTCAGAATCTAGTTATTTTTCTCCATCCGGTCCAGACCTCTATGATGACTTCTCCCGGTCCATTTCTGCAGTTTGCCGCTCAGATGTCTTCAGCTTCTCACTTTTCCAACATTTCTGCACCTATAAATAAATATAAAGTTATCATTATACCACACACTACACCCCTAAATATAATAGCGCCAAACACTGCACCTCTAATTATAATAGCACCATACACCGTGTCCCACACACACACCGTGCCCCCTGTAGATAGTGCCTGCCATAGAGCCCCCTGTAGATAGTGCCTGCCATAGAGCCCCCTGTAGATAGTGCCTGCCATAGAGCCCCTGTAGATAGTGCCCCCATATAGACCACCCCTGTATATAGTGTCCCACAAATAACTCCCCCTATAGTGCTCTACAGATAGCCCACCCCTGTATATAGCCCCCCCTTGTACATATAGTCCACCCCTGTATATAGTGCTCCACTAGATAGTCCACCCCTGTATATAGTGCTCCACAGATAGCCCACCGCTGTATATACTATATACAAGGGTGGGATATCTGTGGAGCACTATATACAGGGGTGGACTATATGTACAAGGGGGCTATATACAGGGGTGGGCTTTCTGTGGAGCACTATAGGGGGAGCTATTTGTGGGATACTATATACAGGGGTGGGCTTTATCTACAGGGATACTATATACAGGGGTGGGCTATATCTACAGGGGGACTATATACAGGGGTGGGCTATCTACAGGGGACCATATCTACAGGGGTGGGCTATATCTACAGGGGGACCATATCTACAGGGGGACCATATCTACAGGGGGACCATATCTACAGGGGGCCATATCTACAGGGGGACTATATACAGGGGTGGGCTATCTACAGGGGGACCATATCTACAGGGGGACCATATCTACAGGGCTGGGCTATACACAGGGGGGCTATATCTACAGAGGGGGCTATATACAGGGGTGGGCTATACACAGGGGGGCTATATCTACAGGGGTGGGCTATACATAGGGGGCTATATACAGCCCGTCCTGCAAGAAACCTGTGATCCTGTCAGCATGGAGAGATGCTAAGTGTCTATATGTGTCTGTGTGTCTCTGTGTGTATATGCGTGTGTGTACAGTATGTACCTCTGTGTTTTAATGTGTATATGTTACAGTGTGTGTGTGTGCGTGTGTGCGTGTGTGTGTGTGTGTGTGTGTGTGTGTGTATATGTATACATATACATATATATATATATATATATATATATATATATATATATATATATATATATATATATACACACTACCGTTCAAAAGTTTGGGGTCACCCAGACAATTTTGTGTTTTCCATGAAGACTCACACTTATATTTATCAAATGGGTTGCAAAATGACTAGAAAATATAGTCAAGACATTGACAAGGTTAGAAATAATGATTTTTATTTGAAATAATAATTTTCTCCTTCAAACTTTGCTTTCGTCAAAGAATGCTCCATTTGCAGCAATTACAGCATTGCAGACCTTTGGCATTCTAGCTGTTAATTTGCTGAGGTAATCGGGAGAAATTTCACCCCATGCTTCCAGAAGGCCCTCCCACAAGTTGGATTGGATTGATGGGCACTTCTTGCGTACCATACGGTCAAGCTGCTCCCACAACAGCTCTATGGGGTTGAGATCTGGTAACTGCGCAGGCCACTCCATTACAGATAGAATACCAGCTGCCTGCTTCTTCCCTAAATAGTTCTTGCATCATTTGGAGGTGTGCTTTGGGTCATTGTCCTGTTGTAGGATGAAATTGGCTCCAATCAAGCGCTGTCCACAGGGTATGGCATGGCGTTGCAAAATGGAGTGATAGCCTTCCTTATTCAAAATCCCTTTTACCTTGTACAAATCTCCCACTTTACCAGCACCAAAGCAACCCCAGACCATCACATTACCTCCACCATGCTTGACAGATGGCGTCGGGCACTCTTCCAGCGTCTTTTCAGTTGTTCTGCGTCTCACAAATGTTCTTCTGTGTGATTCAAACACCTCAAACTTCGATTCGTCTGTCCATAACACTTTTTTCCAATCTTCCTCTGTCCAATGTTTGTGTGCTTTTGCCCATATTAATCTTATTCTTTTATTAGCCAGTCTCAGATATGGCTTTTTCTTTGCCACTCTGCCCTGAAGGCCAGCATCCCGGAGTCGCCTCTTCACTGTAGACGTTGACACTGGCGTTTTGCGGGTACTATTTAATGAAGCTGCCAGTTGAGGACCTGTGAGGCGTCTATTTCTCAAACTAGAGACTCTAATGTACTTGTCTTGTTGCTCAGTTGTGCAGCGGGGCCTCCAACTTCTCTTTCTACTCTGGTTAGAGCCTATATACCCTGCAGCCCTTATATACCCATCTGCACCTTATATACCCTGCTGTCCCTATATACCTTGCTGCCCCTTATGAACTCTGCTGCCCCTATATACCCTGCTGCACCTTATATACCATGCTGCCCCTTATATACCATGCTGCCCCTTATATACCCTGATGCCCCTTATGTACTCTGCTTCCCCTTATATACTCTGTTGACCCTTATATACCCTGCTGGCCCTTATATACTCAGCTGTCCCTTACATACCCTGCTGCCCTTAAGGGGAACACCATATTTTCATATATAGTAATCTATAAAACTTTAACCACTTCATGGCACTTAATTAATGGAAATAATATTTTTAAAGTGTATCTCCAGTTTGGAAATGCACTGCATGATATGCATACATACATCCTCCTCCTTATATACCCTGCTGCCCATTATATACACTGCTGCTCCTATATACCCTGCTATCCCTATATACCCTGCTGTCCCCTATATATCCTGTTGCCCCTTATATACCCTGCTTCCCTATATACTATGTTGCCCCCTATATATACACTGCTGCCCCTATATACCATGCTGCTCCTATATACCCTGTTGCCCCTATATATCCTGTTGCCCTTTATATACCCTGCCTCCCTTATATACCCTGCTCCCCTATATACCCTGCTGCCCCTATATATCCTGTTGCCCTTTATATACCCTGCTGCCCCTTATATACCCTGCTGCCTCCTATATACCTTGCTGCTCCTTATATACCCTGCTGTCCCTATATACCTTGCTGCCTCTTAAATTCTCTGCTGCCCCTTAAATTCCCTGCTGCCCCTATATACCCTGCTGCCCCTTATATACCCTGCTGCCCCTTATATACCCTGCTGCCCATAATATACCCAGCTGCCGCTTATGTACTCTATTGCCCTAGAGGGGAACACCACATTTTCATATACAATAATCTATAAAACTTTAACCAATTCATGGCACTTAATTAATGGAAATAATATTTTTAAAGTGTAACTCCAGTTTGGAAGTGCACTGCGTGATATACATTATCACTATGTGTTATTTGTGATGATACATAGGACTGCAGGTAACATCTACTACATTATCTGTACTCAGAGAGTTATCACTGTGTTATCTGTGGTGTTACATAGGACTGCAGGTACCATATACTACATTATCTGTACATAGAGTTATCACTGTGTTATCTGTGGTGTTACATAGGACTGCATGTGAAATCTACTACATTATCTGTACTGTGTATATATGTGCCTGTGTGGGTATATATGGGTCTGTTTGTGAATGTGTCCTTGTGCTGTATATATATGTGCCCTTTATGTATTTGTATATGCTCCTGTCTGTGTATTTATCTGCCGGTTTGTTTGTGTGTGTGTATGTGTCTGTATGTCTATATATTTACCTGTATGTATGTATATATTCCAGAATGTGTGTGTATATATATATATATTTGCCTGTATGTCTAAATATCTGTCTTTATTTATGTACAGTATATGTGTTCTACTATGTGCGTGTCCATATATGAAGTTAATTTTTGGTCTGTGCAGGGGGCGGCAATAGAGAGTCCCGCATAGGGCGCCATCCAACCTAAGGTCGGCCCGGATCACACGGCCGTCAAAAAATGGAACATGCCCTGTTTTGGGCCGTTCTTCTGGCGCACGTCTCCCATAGAAGTCTATGGGGTTGTGTAAAGCACGGCCGTCACTTGGATGTGATCTGAGTGACGGCCGTGCTTTCAGCCGCTTATTCTCTTCTCCTCACAGTGCGATGTGCACATGAGGAGGAGGAGGAGATTTTTTTCACAGCCCCCTTGTAGATGGCAAATTAAATTCATCCTTTTTTAAAACGGACAGGGAACAAAACGGATGCAAAACAGGTCAAAATCGGCCATTAAAAACAGAAACACAGCCCGAAACGGATGCAAAACTGCTGGGAAAAACAGACCAAAACAGCCGTTTTTATCGGCCAACAATCGGACCCTGTCAAGTCATGAGCTTTATAGTGTCTTATTGGTTTGTTTCGGTAGCATCCTGCTAATAATTGTATATTTTTCGCTAAACTGTCATTTACATTTATCATAAAAGAGGAAATAAATGATTCACAATCTCAGCATCAATAATATTCATTTAATAATTTTTGTGTTGTGTTTTTTTTACATATGTCTACATACTACCCAACTAAACCCAGGTAAACCGTTCTTCTCATGAAATTTTGGAACGGGTTATAGGGAGAAGGTCCAGGGGCGTAGCTAGGGGGGGCAGGCGGTGCATGTGCCCCGGGCGCAACTAAAAGCGTAGATGGGAGGTGCCAGGGTTTCTCTGTCTGCCTCTCTGAGGGGGCGGTGGCGCCACTGAAACCAGCCGTTGCCGCCCTCCTGCACTTTAATTGTACCGGCTTTTTTCAACTACGCAAGCGGAGTGATGACGTCGTTAAACCCCAGCAGACCTGCTCAGAAGAGAGCAAGTCTGCATTGCCACCGGACAGTGCAGGAATGGAATTAAGGTGAGTACGTTAAAAAAAAAAAAAAATGATCCTAATAAAAATGTGAGTGCCATTATCTACAGGGGAGGCTATATGTTGAGCACTATAAGGGGAACTATATGTGAGGCACTATATACAGGGGTGGGCTATATGTGGAGCATTATTTCTAGGGGGAGATATATGTAGGACACTATCTACAGGGAAGGGCTATATGTTGGACACTATATACAGGGGTGGGCTATATCTACAGGGGGGCTATATACAGGGGTGGGCTATATGTGGAGCACTATAGGGGGAGCTATATGTAAGGCACTATATACAGTGATGGGCTATATGTGGAGCACTATTTAAAGGGAAAGATATATGTTGGACAATATATACAGGGGTGGCCAAATGTGGAGCACTAGCTATAGGGGGAGTTATATGTGAGGCACTATCTACAGGGGTGGGCTATATGTTGGACACAATATACAGGGGAGGGCTATATGTGAAGCACTATCTACAGAGGTAGACTATATGTGGAGCACTATCTACAGGGAGAGCTATATGTGGGGCACTATGTACAGGGGGAGCTATATGTGGGGCACTATATACAGACAACCTATATGTGGGGCACTACCTACAGGGATGGGCTATATGTGGGGCACTATATACAGGAGGGCTATATGTGGGCGCTATCTACAAGGGGGGCTGTATGTGGGCACTATCTATAGGGGTGGCTATATGTGGGGCACTATCTACAGGGGGCTATGTGGGGCACTATCTACAGGGGCTCTTTGGGGGTCACTATCTACAGGGGGATCTATGTTGGATACTATCTACAGGGGGCACGGTGTATGTGTGTGGGACTGAGTGTATGGCGCTATTATATTTAGGGACATAGTATCTGGCACCATGAGAACTTTATCTTCGTTTATAGGTGCAGACATTTTTGAAAAGTGAGACGCTGAAGCAGCAAACTGCAGAAATGGGCTGTGGCCGGGAGAAGTCGTCATAGAGGTCTGGACTGGATGGAGAAGAAAAGAGAAAAAGAACAACTAGAATCTGACGTCACCTTTGAGTCACTTAATGTACTGTAAACGTTTATTCTGTCTCTAATCAGTACTGTAAACACTGTATGATCTGCAGCGAGATGATGGGTGGTATGATTTCTTTTTGTGAAACAGCATCTCCTTACCATTGTTTGGGCCATGCTGGGAGCTGGATACAATTTAGTGCAAACCTATACGGGGATAAATTGGGTTGCATTAAATTGGGCTGTATTTGTGCTGGTGTTGTATTTATTCACTGAGCTTGGTTGTGGTGCTGTATTTATATACTGAGCTTGGTTCTGGTGCCGTGTGTGTGTGTGTGTGCGTGCGTGTGCGTGTGTGTGTGTGTGTGTGTGTGTGTGTGTGTGTGCGTGCGTGTGTGCGTGCGTGTGTGTGTGTGTGTGTGTGTGTGTGTGTGTGTGTGTATATATATATATATATAGAGAGAGAGAGAGAGAGAGAGCTTGGTTCTGGTGTTGTATATGTCTATAAGCTTGGTTCTGGTGCTGTATATATGTATGAGCTTGCTTCTGGTGCTGTAAATATTGAGCTTGGTTCTGGTGCTGTATATATATATTGAGTTTTGTTTTGGCACTGCATATATGTACTGAGCTTGGTTCTAGTGCTGTATATATGTATGAGCTTGGTTATGGTGTTGTATATATGTACTGAGCTTGGTCCTGGTTCTGTATATATGTACTGAGCTTTGTTCTGGTGCTGTATATATGTACTGTACTGAGCTTGGTTCTAGTGCTGTATATATGTACTGAGCTTTCTTCTGGTGCTGTATATATGTAATGAGCTTGGTTCTGGTGTTGTATACAGAACTTGTTTGCTTGTAAAATGTACAAATGGTTTTATGCTCGAGTTACAAAAAAAATTTGAATAAAAAAAGACACCTCATTGATTGGTAGGGAAAACAAACATGGTGAGGGGGAAGGAGATGTCGGGAAAGATGTTCGGGGGGCCAAACTGAATCTTTACCCTGGGTGCTGGAGAACCTAGATACGCCTCTTGAGAAGCATTTATCAACATTAATTTATCCAAAGTACTTTCCTACAGGTTTAACTTGTTTTCATCAGCAGGCTGTAGTTATATAAATAACTTAATTGTAGGAGTTTTGAAGCATCCACTTGAAGTACATATGGTAACAGGAAATGTCTCCATCATTTTAATAAGCATCCTAACTGCATAGAATTGTGGGAATTGAACTTTAGTTACCTTAAAAAAAAGGGTCACTATAAAACATGACTGATTGACAGTCAATGTTTGTTTTATGTTCTACATTTTCTTGACATATAGTGTAGCGTTTTTTGACACATAGTGTAGTGTTTAATGCATGCAATAATGAGCAAAATAACCAATAACCAGAAAATAATTTTTTGATGAAAAATGTGCGTCAATCTCTAAAATTTGGATGGTAAGTAATGTGACATAAGTAGATTGTCATGTATTATACTGTATATATTGTTTAGCCAGCATCAGGGATACAGTAAGACCACCCAGTTGACTGATTTAGTATGTAGGATGAAGCAGGATGCTACCCCACAAACTGCAGTTCAGGTTGAAGAACATCAATCGGTTCATGGTTTAAAGTGCATTTGAAGAATTGGTTAGTAAATACTTTTTATATGTACTGAGAGGAAGTTATGCAAAATACCTCTCCGTCATTAGGGGGAAAAAACTGTCCCTCTAGTGCTACCTATAGGTGACTACTCTGTAAGTCAATGTCAAACCTTTTATAGAGCCCTAATACATGAGTTGGGTTATTAGCCATATCAGAGACACCCATCTGTAGACAGCACAGCTTCAGAGTGTCTGCTCCTCATCAGTACAATATAGGGATCTGGTTGGCTGATTAAGGGCTCATTCACATGAACGTGAATCTTGTCCGTGTGACGGCCGTTAAAACAACGGCCGTCACACGTACTCATGTATTTCAATGGGGCGGTTCACACGACCGTTATTTCATCGAAGCGTGTGAATGGTCCATTGAATAATAGGACATGTCCTATTCTACTGTGTGTCATGCATTCCTCCATAGACTCTAGTCTGTGGAGGATCCGTGACAACGCGTCCCCCACGGGTCCACCTCGGACTATGAAAACTGCAGTTTTTCACATTCGAGGTGGGCTACGTTTGTGTGAATGTAGGCTTTGATGCAGCTCTTGGAAGGTACTGATTCTCCTTGTATCCAACTGGGAAAGTATGTACAAAAGCTCTCCTCCAGTAGGAAGAGACCAGCTGGATCTTAACAAGGAGAATCAATCCCTTCTAATAACTGCATCAAAGGCATGTCATTCATCCATAAACCTACCCTATGTGCCTGCCGAAGATAGCTCTCGGCAGCCCCAAAGAAATGAATGGAGCGGTGGTCAAGCATACGCACTGCTGCTCCATTCCAATGGGGCTCCCAGGAACGGCAAGGTAAGCCCATTCTTGTGATCGGTGGGGGACCCAATCAGATATTTATCACCTATCCTTTTGATAGGTGATAAATAATCATTATGGAAAACTCCTTTAAGTATTGATAACATATTACTGGAATATGCCAACAGCATGTGTGGATTTAACTGCTGGGACCCCCACTGATGACATAATTAAAGCACATCATTTATAGTTTTATCAAACACAGCATCTCCATCGTCCATTGGTTATATCTGGTATTGCAGCTTATTTACTAGCTGCAATACCAGACACAGCCCATGATTGAGAGTGGCACTGTGTCCGGTAAAAATATTAAGGGCCCCTTCGTTCTTACGATATGATATCCTAGTGATAGACCATCAATATTTAGATCCATACAGCCCTTTACAATTATATAATTCTGCTTATCTGCATCTGTCAGAAGAGGAAGCTTACTGCATATAGATTTATACAGTTGTCATGGAACTCAATAAAAAATCCATATACAGTAAGTTCCCCCTAGTGGTGGCTGCAAGCACCCAGAATTATAACATTTAACTAGGTGTTTGTAAAGGGAAGCAGATGATTTGTAGCTCGGCATCATATAAATGCAGCTCCAATTCCTAATAAGATATATTATTAAATGAATTAACACAGGATTTTAGACCTAAAAAATAAATGACGTTCATATTTGGAAGTGTACTATAAAATAACTCCTGCATGGAGCAACACTAAACCCTGCATGCAAATTTAATGTGCAAATTTAAGCGTTAATCTGTCATAAACAAAATGTGACGCTCTATTTTAGGACAATATATAATAGTGACGTGTTCGCAGAAATATTATTCCAATTGACGCAAAAAAATATTGTGTCATTTGGATAATAGCCAGTAAGAACGTACACAGTGGACGTATAATTATGAGTTTGCTTTATTCATTAGGAGAGTGTCCCCCGACTCCCCCATCTCCTCCCACCCACTCGACAATGAATGGCAGACACTGGTATATATATATATACTCCTCAACAGACATCAACTATTGGTGAACGGGGAAGTCAGGGAGCATGACAGATCCACTTTAATGATATTTCTATAACATTTATTGCATCTAATAGTTTTTAGATAGATAGATAGATAGATAGATAGATAGATAGATAGATAGATAGATAGATAGATAGATAGATAGATAGATAGATAGATAGATAGATAGATAGATAGATAGATAGACGGATAGACGGATAGACGGATAGACGGATAGACAGACAGACAGACAGACAGACAGACAGATAGACAGACAGATAGATAGATAGATAGATAGATAGATAGATAGATAGATAGATAGATAGATAGATAGATAGATAGATAGATAGATAGATAGATAGATAGATAGATAGATAGATAGATAGATAGATAGATAGATAGATAGATAGATAGATAGATAGATGATAGATGTTTATGTATATATATGTATATTGAAGAAAATCCCACAGCACTCTGTGTTAGTGAAAAAAATGGTGCATCCTGCTATAGGACCTTTATCAAGCATATATATATATATATATATATATATATATATATATATATATATATATAGCAGGACGGAAACGTTGCAGCTTGTGCTGGCTTAATAAACCATTTTTCACTTTCACAGAGTGCTGTGGGATTTTCTTCAATATTGATCTATATCCCCTGGATCGGGATTACCTGCTTGCACCTGAGACCATCTTGGAATTGCATTGTGAGTGCTGCTGCTTTTCCATTGTATATATATATATATATATATATATATATATATATATATATATATATATATATATATATATATATATAATTTTATATATATATATATATGTATATAATTTTATATATATATATATATATATATATATATATATATATTCATTCATTCGTTGTGAGTATTCAGCCATTCAGTTATAAATATTTCAGGTACAGTTGCAAAACTACAAGTCTTGTCATGTCTGAATGAAGTAAGGTTTATACAAGCATTTTTCTTATCTCTCATTTTCTTATACAACTGACCCAAACTTATGTTGGATTGCATACTTGGTCTTTTTTTATCAGATATTGCATCTGGTTATTTGCTCTGGTTTCTTTTGGTTAATATAAAAAAGAAGAAAAAAATGACAACTGAACTGATTAAAATTTATGCATTTTTACAGAAGCTTAGAATCCCATAAAGAGGAATAGGATCCATCAAATCATTTATTCCGTTACATTTTGTTCTTTTTATGTTGGCTTGTTGCTGTTTTTCGAGAAAATTGTATATCAAAAGACATAAAAACAAACACTAGCTCTGTGGCAACAAATATAGTAAGAGAGTATGATCAATGATATCCTTGCAATCATTAGGAAAAGATATCAAACGTGGTTTACAATTTTGGTTGATCACTGGCCATAATAGTGTCATAAATTCAGTAATGTGATGTGTTGTAAACAATATTTACTTGGGTGCCACACTGAACATATTGGTGGACTAGTGGACTTTTGAGTGCAAATCAAATTGTTCACATTGAGTGATGAGTCATTTATTTATGGGGCATCCTTTAATTTGAAATGATCATGCACTGATAAAAAAAAAATGGATTTTATATGCTATAAAAAAAACATTCCATGGACAACTTTATTTAAATGGTATTCAAAAAGTGACATTAAATAAATAAGTGTATTAATGAAGTGAAGTATTAATCAGTACATATATATTTGCATTACCACTCTAACCTAAAATTGGGATTACCTACAAAATCTATGTCCTTAAATCTGTATTTTAAAACACAAAAAAAAAAACTCTCCTGATGATCAAATCTCGTTCTAATGAATTTCCAAAATACAAATCTGGAAAGTATCAAGTAAATTTTTATCATTTCTAGAATTAGAACTATGAAGACAAATTTATGGTTTTATTATATGTTCTTTCATAAATATATTCTTGAATATATATATATAGAGAGAGAGAGTGTGTGCGTGTGCGTGTGTATGTATGTATGTATGTATGTATGTATGTATGTATATATATATATATATATATATAAAATGAATGTAGTAGAATTCAGTAAGTTACATTGTATTGCTGGAGCCCAGCTGCCTGTAATATCTGTGGTCCAAGTCCTCCCAGGAGAAGAATACATATAATAATAAACATCTATTCTGTTATCAGATGTCTAGTTCGATTTTGCAATGTTTGTGTGTAAACAAATAAAGAGAACACAACAATTGTTTACAATTTCAATACAATTTCGTTCCAAGGGACAAACATGAGTTTGCCAATAAGTTTATTTAAAAAATCGCATAACAAACTGAACCAAATCCAAATAACTGTATCCACTGTACATCATTGCTCATTAAAAAAAATCTACACAACTCTTATAATATCAGAGAATTTTGTTACAACAATTTAGTATCTAGATATAGATTCATTTAATTTTGGGTCTATTTGCCATTGTAGAAACAATTGTTTAATCATTTCGAGATTTTTTTATTTATTTATTTTATTAACAAATTCACAATTAAATAGGGGTCTACACTGAAGAGAGACTGTTGCACTGGGTTGGGTTGAGATGGGTTGAAATGTTCTGTTTAGAAAAATAGGAAGGCACGAAATTCAGTGAAATGTAGAATATTGAGAACGAGAAATTAGCGCAAATCCATCCATCCTATTATAACTGATATAAGACATGTTGCTTATAGCACAGTATTGGAGACTGCCAGCCATACCCTGATAAAGGGATGGACACCAAAGCTATAAATACTCCCTTATCATCAATTCTAATAAAACGTGCAACTTACTTTGATGACAAAATCTCTATAATACAGTCTTTACACACACACACACGCTTCACCAGAGTTCCTGCTTGGTAATGGATAATGCAAGTCCATATGTGGTTTAAAGTTCCAAGAAGTACATAAATAGATACACCCTATTAAATCCTGTATAAGTTTAATACATCTGCATATATTTCTATATAATTGTTCCATTTCAGTCCAGGTTACTCATTGCTCCTTGCTGCCCCCTGTATCCTGGTCACTTTGCTCATCAGTGAAACAAACGTCCACATCACTGTCATTGTCCTCACTCTTGGGCTCTGGTTGTTGGTAGGAAGGGTCACTATGAACCTCTTCCTTAGTGCTGAGGCTCTGGCCCGGATGCCTTGACTTTATATGTCTCTCAAGGTCCCTTCTTCTAACCAGCACCTTCCCACAGTGCTCACATCGGTATGGTGTGTTGCCCTCTGCATGCAGACGGATGTGTTTATTCAGGTTGCTGGGATCCCCAAAGGGCCTCAGACACACCTTACACTTGAGGGGCTTGTAGCCTGTATGAGTCCTCATATGGATCTTCAGGCCATATTTCCTAGAGTAGAGCTTTCCACAGTACAGGCACAAGTGACCTTTCTTGGGTTTACCACTGGCTGAGGTGGTGGCCCCAGCTAAAGTGTCTAGTCTCCCAGTCCTGCTCTTCTCAGCTGCTATTTCTGAGAGTTGGTGGTTATGCATGGCTATCTCACGGTCTATGCTGGTAGTGATAGAGCCCAGTTCTGGGGTCATAGCTGGCCCAGCATTGAAGTAAGACATAGACTCCGGGTACTTGATAAGGTTACTGAAGTGGAACTTGAATGGGTAATATGGTGTGCTGTACAGGAGCTCTCCATTGTATACAGTGAAAGGCATAACCGGGATATTACATTCCGCTGAGTAGGACTTGATGCCTTCAAACTGGGGGATGGAGAACCTCTCTGTAAAGTGCAGTCCTGTTTGTGGGATCTGATTATAGCGGCTGCTGGAAGATAAACTACTATGGAGACCCCTCTCCACATGCTTGAATGCAGATGTTTCCTCCAGGTGAGATAACATTGGAAACCCCCTCAGGCCAGTGGTACAAGACAGGACACTGTTTGGACCATCACTTGGGACCAAGCACTTGGAGTGGTGGTTATTTACTAGAGTTTCATTTCCTGAGCGGTTTGGCTTGATGGTTCCTAAAAGTTTACTAAAGCCCAAGCTGCTGGACTTTGCGTCCTCCCGGGCACCATCGGAGTGCGGTAACTTGGACAGTCCAGTCGGTTTAAAGGCCGACCTCAAGCCTGGATAAAAAGCCATGCCGTTCCCACCACAAGTATTTCCCACCAAGCCTACATATTGTCCGTGGCTTCTTGCAGAACTCACGCTCATGTCCAGGGCTCTGTCCTGCTCCTCTTTCCCAAGTGCCTTTTTGATCACCCCCAGTTTGTTCAAAGCTGGAGATAAGGAGGACTCCTTCTTAATGGAGTCTCTGGTTGCCCCGTTGGCCTGCTGATGGTTTCCTCTTAGTGGGGTGGGATTGGACACCATATCAGCGGCTTTGGGAGACAGGTTGAAAATGTCCGCGCTTCTGATGTGCTCATTGCTAAGAAATCCTCTGCCGTTATTTAGGGCACAGTGAAAATGGATATGAGCTTTTAAGGTGTTGGGAAACTTGAATGTTCTCCAGCAATACCAGCAAATATAGCGTTCTTCACCTAATGAATGACAGAAAAGAACACCCGTTAAATGGCAGCCGCACATTCTAATATTCTATTACCACTGTAAGAAATATCCCAGGTCTGTTCTAGAAGAGGTCTCCCTACAATGCGCGGAGAATGGACAGGGGATGTGCAAACAGTGATGAGACCTGATAGACTATGTCCGCCTGAACTCTGCTGCGCCTTTCCTATTAACCCCCCTGTTCCAACACACAGCTGCTGTAATGGGATCACTGGGATCTGGCCCATCTGTTGACATTAGAAGAATAGGTAGCGTATGTTGGCTAGTTGTGCACTCATTCCAATAACAATGGGTTCATGTAATGATGATGATCTCCCGCTAACAGTGCTCAACAATATGAACAATCATTCGGGCGGGTTCACACATGGCGGATTTTCACTTAAATTCCGCTGCGGACACTCCGCAGCGTTAATCCGCAGCGGAGCCGTTTCTCCATTGACTTTCACTTTAATTTCGCAGTGTTCGTTTACACGATGCGTACAATTCCGCTGCGGAGCATAGGCTGCGGAGCGGAATGTGGTGTCCGCAGCATGCTCTGTCTGTTGCGGAGCAGTGGCGGACTGGTTGCGGACTCATGGCGGAATTTCTCCATTGACTTCAATGGAGATTCTAAGTTCCGCAATGAAGTCCGCAGCTGTCATGCACATGTTATGTGTGGTGCGGAGCGTATTGGTTTTTTAACATGACATTTCTTCATTCTGGCTGGACCTATGTATTTCTAGGTCTACAGCCAGACTGAGGAAGTCAATGGGGCTCCCGTAATGACGGGAGCGTTGCTAGGAGACGTCAGTAAATAGTCACTGTCCAGGGTGCTGAAAGAGTTACGCGATCGGCAGTAACTGTTTCTGCACCCGGGACAGTGACTAC
The DNA here is from genome assembly GCF_050947455.1 of Rhinoderma darwinii. Taxonomy (NCBI): domain Eukaryota; kingdom Metazoa; phylum Chordata; class Amphibia; order Anura; family Rhinodermatidae; genus Rhinoderma; species Rhinoderma darwinii. The sequence goes on along the minus strand of NC_134690.1, from coordinate 219,246,232 downwards.
CGATCCCAATATACATGTATCTGTAAAAAAACATATAAGTTCATACTTACCGAGAACTCCCTGTTTCTGTCTCCAGTCCGGCCTCCCAGGATGACGTTTCAGTGGAAGTGACGGCTGCAGCCAATCACAGGCCAAGCACAGGCTGCAGCGGTCACATGGACTGGCGCGTCATCCAGGGAGGTCGGGCTGGATGCCGAAGGAGGGACGCGTCATCAAGACAACGGGCGGTAAGTATGAATTTCTTTTACTTTCACTAGGGAAAGTGCTGTCCCTTCTCTCTATCCTGCACTGATAGGGAGAAGGGAAGCACTTTTCCTGCAGTCCGCAGCGGCCAGTCCGCATCAATTTTCTGCACATTTTGTGCAGATCCGCAGCCGTAATCCGCAACCCGGATTAGGTGCGGCATTGATGCGGACAGTTGCGGAGGAATTCCGCCATGTGTGGTCATGCCCTTCTTCCTGTTCTGATATAAGCAGCAGAGCAAGAGCCTCATCTATATGTCATCTACAACATCTGTGTACAGTAGAAGCCTGTGTATGTGTTTCTAGCATCTATCTACCTATCTATCTATCTATCTATCTATCTATCTATCTATCTATCTATCTATCTATCTATCTATCTATCTATCATCTATCTATCTATCTATCTATCTATCTATCTATCTATCCCATTATCTATCTATCTATCTATCTATCTATCTATCTATCTATCTATCTATCTATCTATCTATCTATCTATCTATCTATCTATCTATCTATCATCTATCTATCTATCTATCTATTTATCTATGTATCATCTATCTCTCTCTCTCTCTCTCTCTCTCTATCTATCTATCTATCATCTATCTATCTATCTATCTATCTATCTATCTATCTATCTATCTATCTATCTATCTATCTATCATCTATCTCTCTATCTATCTATCATCTATCTATCTATCTATCTATCTATCTATCTATCTATCTATCTATCTATCTATCTATCTATCATCTATCTATCTATCTATCTATCCTACCTCATATCTAGCCATCATCTATCTATCTATCTATCTATCTATCTATCTATCTATCTATCTATCTATCTATTATCTGTCTATCTATCTCGCTCATATCTATCTATCTATCTATCCATCTATTCATTTATCTCATATCTATCTATCTCATATCTATCTATCTATCTATCTATCTATCTATCTATCTATCTATCTATCTATCTATCTATCTATCTATCATCTATCTATCTATATATCTATCCATCTATTCATTTATCTCATATCTATCTATCTATCTATCTATCTATCTATCTATCATCTATCTATCTATCTATCTATCTATTATCTGTCTATCTATCTCGCTCATATCTATCCATCTATCCATCTATCTCATATCTATCTATCTATCTATCTATCTATCTATCTATCTATCTATCTATCTATCTATCTATCTATCTATCTATCTATCTATCTAT